>NC_054055.1:77868281-78493531 GCF_017639655.2 Falco naumanni | reverse complement strand
AGAAAAGTAAAATAAAATATTACCTGTGAAAGTCAAATCCACAGGAAACAAATCCAAGATAAAGATGTACTCCATCTGTGGACCCTGAAAAGGAAGAGAAGGTGGTGGGCAGGGGAAAATGTTTTCAACATGCTTCCAGTTACCAACCAAACCCTCTTTATACAGCTGGCCTTTGTCTCTGTGTTCCTCCATGATCGGGCCAAATGCCATTGTATGCAATCACTGGGTTGCATATGCCAGAGGTATTAATCTAGTGTAAATGTC
Source organism: Falco naumanni (assembly GCF_017639655.2). Classification (NCBI taxonomy): domain Eukaryota; kingdom Metazoa; phylum Chordata; class Aves; order Falconiformes; family Falconidae; genus Falco; species Falco naumanni. Next base: position 78,493,267 of record NC_054055.1, on the reverse strand, counting down.
TGGTAAAGTTTTGCAGCTGCTTTTCATTCTTGGAATGTTGGCAGAGCTCATTTGGAGGACTGATAGACAGATGTTCTGTTTGCTCCCAGGTTTGTCTGGCTCTTTCACTTAGCAATGCAAATATGCATCGTTTATAATGCACAGACACATCTGAAACCACACAGAGCCCTTACGTGTTCACGTTCAATAAAACTGCTTAGAGGAAGAGATGAGCCATTGCACTTTAACCTTGTATAGTACCACTTCTCTTGATGGAAATAGAGCAGCTAGCAAGAGTTGTTTGGGAGAGAACAGAACCAGCTATGTGATATCACTTCATAATGTTTAAAAAAAGGTTGCTATAAAAAAATGAGTGCGTGCTTCTGATTCTCCACTGTTGAGCAGGGAATACAGTACTTGGCAATGTGGATGGGAGATAGAGTTGGGAACAAATATAAAATGAGAAAAAAGACCCTAAAACCAACCCCCCCAAAAAAATCCCTAAACCAGCAAAAACTAAAAAAAACCTAAACTGGCGAAAGAGCCAGACAAACCTGGGAGAAAACCAGAAAAGTGTTAAAATGGCTGTGTTTGATATGAAGAGGGACTTTATGTAAGTAAAAATGAAAATTCTTGATGGTTGGACAAATACTTCAAAATTATATTTTGGGTTTCATGAAATTGCCACTAAAGAAAAATGACAGTAAGTATTTTTACTGCAGTAAGGGGAAAATGTATAAAGAGTTGACAGACTCAAAAAGCATTGAATATTGCAATTTCTGGAATTCACTGAATCTTAAGGAGAAAACAGAAAAACCAAAGAAGAAATTCTAAAACTAGATGGTGGACAAAGCTATTACACCATGTTTAGATGAATCACTGCATGAAAATCCATCTGTGACAGATAAAGCTACAAGACTCTTTGGTACAAATTAGAAGCACAGAAGAATTAAGAGTAACATGGGCCAGATTTTTTAATCAAATCAGTGAATTGTGCAACAGCCTGTAAAATCCTTTTAACAGGAGCCTAATTCAAACCCAGTTTTGATCACTGGAAAAATAACAGTGGACTTTGCATCAGGGCCCAGGAAGTCAGCATAGTATTTTGAAATATAGGCTGAGACAGTATTCAATATGTTGTGTAAAATTAAGAATGACCAATACCATCTCAATACAGCACAGTCTAGGCTACATTTCTGGAGCAGGGCAGAGGGAGTGCCTGTTCAGCTGTACCACATTGCCAGCATGCGTGCCTGCAGTACCAGTGGGGACCCAGGGAGGAGATCCAATGATGTCACTGTGAAAGCAATTCAGCAATGACATCACAACCTGCTGGGCAAGGATGAATTTCACTGTTATGTACAAAATAGAAACACTCTGTGTATATTTTAAATGAAAAATTATAGCAGGGTTACCTTTTACCTGACACTGAAGGCCTTCCACAGGCAAGAAGTGAGGACCTCCAACAGCCGTGAATTCAGGGGGAGATAACACACTGTGAGAACCTCTGACGTCAAGTAAGGAAAAGACAAGTGAGCTTAGCAGCAATAGTATTAATTCTACTTTTGGATTACATTCACTTTCCAGATCATTTGCTTACGCTGTAACTTAGACGTCCCCTTTTAAAAATACACAGTGTGGTACTTGATGTTGAAATCCATTTTTCTCTTTTAGGTGGAAAACTTTGTTGAGCAAGGGTAGAACAGAGGTTAGAAAAGATTGTAATGAATAATGTTCTCTGGAGTTCATGGGAAACAAACATCACAGGGCTGTGAGTCAGTAAAATGGTTATGCTACAACAAAAGAGAAGCTGACCATCCACTACACTGGTCCAGCGTGTGTGTGCAGTATGTCCAGTGTGTGTTTACACTGTTGTGACTGACGCTACCAGTTTGACAGAAGAGGCTCAAACTAGGTTGTGTGTATGTCCAGACAGTGTAGTGAACTCTGTAAGGACAAACAGGCTCCTTTCTATGACCACTGAAGGCTCCAAAGCAAAACCCTAGGAATCATTTTCAAAGCAAGCCGTCCCACTCCATTTGTAAAGACTGAAATAGCCAGCATGCGCTGAGAAGATGTCTGTTAGAAATGCTCTTCATCAAGACCAGATGAATACCTGCACATGAGCCAATAACAGACTAAAGGCCTTTTCACATAAAAGACAATTTTTTAACAAAAAGGCAGGTTAATGTGAGCTCTGTAGCAGGTAGCAGACTTCTGCAGAAGCCTACAGACCTTGCACAGCTCCACCGATGGCCACCAGTAGCATTTCTCCCACAAGCTCACAAATTCTCCGTGGAGAGCAGTAGGATTAGATGGTTGAGGCACTTCAATGCACAAGAGGGACACAACAAAAGGCTTCTAAATTCATGTCCTACTTTTTCCCCAGGTCTTTCCTAGATAGGAGAAGGTGAATTTCCAAGGTTTGTCCAAATGGAAAGTGTCTTGTTCATGGCCACGCTCAGTAACTGAAGGGCAGGTTTCATTGAGAAACACAGATGCCAGACTCTTACTTTATCCAATAGTTTTACAAAATATCATTTCCCTTTTCTATAATTTGCAGAAACAGTTGGTGAAAAGTATTGAAATAAATTGGGCCAACATTCGTTCATTCTGTTAAAATGTAGTAACAGCATTTTATGCCACTTTAACAGGAAAATCCTAAAGCAACAGCAAGTTTCATAGAACATTAATTTTTCTAGGGTATGAAGTAACTCTGGCTTTGTTGCATAAAGCTTAAATTGGTAGCATGGGAAAAACTTCATCAGTACTAGGCTTAATGAGAGAGCTGATGCTTTCCTAATGCCGCTCATATTTTCCAAGTTTGTTGCCTGTTAGCCTTCCAGGTTTACATATCTAGTAGCAATTTTTGTCACTTCCTGGTAGAACATTTTATGCCAGTACTTGATCAGCTTTTTTTTTCTTTTTTTTTTTTTTTTCCTCTGTGTTAATTCCACACTCAAAGTACGACATCAGTTTCAATCTTTGGCATGGTTAAATCAGTTGTAACAACTCACATACTGCTGCCTGTAGCCCTGGATATTAAAGCCTTCCTAGACACATGGGCAGTGAAAAAATAATTTATTCACATTTAAAAAGGGAGTGAGGGAAATACTGAGGCTGCAAAATTAGTTGTTATTTGCAAGGAAATAACAGGACTGGTTTTTTTCTGTGTAATTCCAATTAAGCCTCTCTGTGTGCATGCATGACGATAAGTACCTGGTCACATATTCCTTTCTTCCCCATGAAAGCCCTATTTAATTTCATGTACGAAGAGAATGACAATTACCCAAAGGGTTGTTCTATGATTTCTTTTTACTGCTGTAACTCAGTGGCCAAGCCCACCTTGCAAAATCAGGACTGAAGACTAAATTTTTCTCTTTCTTATTGGTATATGTATGAAGATCATGACAGGTGTACAGAAGCCTCTATCCAGCATGAATAAAATAACCTTCAGAGCACTCCAGTGAGATTAGGTATTATTCTTGCTTTGCATCTGGACATCTGGAACAAATAATTACCTGGAAGGGTTTTTATCTCTCCACTAACTAGACAGGGAGAGTACATGATAAGTATAACTTTTAATAGCTTCACATTAGCTAAGATTTATTCACCTGACCAGCATCAGTGTGCTAATTCTGTGATGCAGATAGAGAAAAGCAGCAGCTCTCCTGAGCAGCACGCAACCCTTTACAAAAGAGACAAATTTCTCACTTCAGACTGTATTTATCCTCATCCAACATGAAGTTCTCAACTTTGTCAGTGAGGCAAGCATCTCCCTTACAAAGGTCTTCTCTGCCTTTTACAATGCACCAGTATCAATGATCAAGATCACTGGTGGATTATGAGCTGATTCTCCCACTGTCTCTGCTCATAGTATTCAGTGTCAAACCCTCAGAACTCTAAAATTAGTCAAATGTATGTTAAGATGTGACATTTCAGATCCTAGCAAGCTGCAACACCAGTAATACCTCAGGACATCAATCACCAGGACAGCCCTACAGATCTGCCAAGGCATTTCCTTTCATCATGGTCCCCAGTAAAGGATTTAAGCCACCTGCTTTAAATCCACTTAATTTTGTAGTTTGGAGGACAGTGACACTTAGCTGCTGTCACATATTCATTTCAAACTCTTGCTGAGGTGGCCCTGGAACAACTGCAGAGGGAGGATTAATGGTAGCACTGTCACTAGCAGCAGCTGCAGTGGTGCCTACCCACTGCCTGTGCCCCACACAACCAAAGGGCAGGGGAGGGGCAAAGAGGGAAAGCAGCTAAACCTGGCATCCTGGATCACATATACAATAGCTGTCTTTAAGACAATGATGACTGATTTTTACCTTTATGTCCATCTCTACAAAAAATGATAAGGTTATGCCTTTTTGTCAGAGGGCATGGCTTTGCAAGAGGGCAGATTCTTTCAAATCCTGTGGCAGCATTTGTAAATTTTTTGATCAAGTCTGGCATTTGCATTTGTGAAGAAAAGAAGTCATTATCATGACTTACTTGCTCAGGTAGAGCTTTACAAGTGCTTGCTTCCTTCAGTTAGTACCATTTACTTGTTGACTGAAATCCACTATTGTGCAACTCTGTAAAAATCATAGGTACCTCTTAAAGTGTGTCAGCCTGGAGGGTAAATGGTGAGCAGACATTGTACTTTTACTTCACACAAGAGCAAATGTTATCCCATAGGTATTACCTGATGTGCCTTGAGTGTTCAAAGCGGATGTTAACAGAACTCTCTTTTTCTAGCAAACTTCTCTGTATTACAGTGAAACAACACCAATATTATATCCCTTTGGCTCAAAACGTTAATGAACTGACAGCAGAAATGCGCCTTATAATAATTCAGCACTCCTATCCTTGCTGTCATAATCCTGATTTTAAAAGAGGACCATAGTCAGGTGATTAAGTCCTTTGAGATTACTCTTTTCAAGCAAAAATGAGCCATTTTTTCCTGTTGCCACTCTTATAGCTGGCACTTTCTGGAGCAGACCTACTGCAAAATGTTGGAAAACACAGGAAATGTTAACCTTCATATTTGAATGAAAGTGCTAGGCTAATAATATGTGATGGATAGGTGCATTTGTTTTGTCTGGTTTAGAATCAAGATAGTCATATAGGTCATGATAGTTTAAAGGTGTTTAAGGAGCAGGAAAGGCCTTAGCAACAAAGGAAGCAAAATATCACAACTTAGGCTGTAGCTGAGGCCTCATTCATAACCCACTCAACATAAGAAAAACAATGACTTGGTTGATTTTAATAGGAAGAGGATAGAATACAGCAGACAAAGGTCCAGCACACAGCAATGAACAAAGATCCTAAGTTGAATGGAAAATCTGACCAAGCCTTGCTGATCTACATGTGCTTTCCATTGTAATTAGATGCCTGCATGTCAGAGAGCTGATTGATCATAAGTACTTGCAGGAGTTGCGTGACTGCAGAATCCATCTTGTAGATCACTTAAAATATGTCACATAACAACTCATTGATATTTTTCTGTGCTTGGCATAGATACATAGATAGATACAACAATCCCTGGCCCAACATCACTGCCTTGTGGAGTAGTCGTTTTGCTCATTTTCAGCCACTACAGACTGCAGCCTGTTAAACTTGGAACAAGAAAACAGAGACATTCATGTATGCCAAACGCTGTTCTCCCTCTCTGACCTTTGCATAATTCTGCCATTACACTGTGACTATCAGAGCACACTTACCTCTAAGAACATGAGGAATCGTACACATGTCAATGCATCTATTATTCAAGTGTCTTATCTTCCCTGTGTTTATATAGCACTGGCTAGTAGAAGCAACTTGAAGCTGCAGAGGGAGAAGGGCTTGAAATTTTCACCTAAGGATATGAGGAACATAAATGCCTCTCAAGTCCTATGATGAAAACATAAAACCTGTCCTCCTGATGTGCTGGGCCAGGGGCTACCCACTGAGGCCTGCAGCAGGGCAGCTTTACTGCAGACAAGCTGTATTTACAGAACAGAGGAGCTTGCCTCTGAAAATCAGAAGAGTACACTGTGTATTCAAAGTGCTTCTTGTACCTGACGGGGACACGATACAGTCTTACGTGCAACTTCTGAGATTCTCTTTCAAGTAATCACAGACATGTTTCAGTAGCGAAACGTGAATTCTTCCTTTTTCCTGCTGATATTTGGATCTATGAGTGTTTACTTAACAGGGATTGATGTGCAAAACCCCAAGGAAACACATTAAACCCGTTTAAGCTGGAGCTAAAGCATTTTGGCAGGAACAGAGCTACATACATAGGTGTGGACAGGTGCAGTGCAATGGACACAAGGGTGAGAGCTCCTGGTCTGAATGCAGCCATGCCAGAGAGTCGTTGCACAGTGCCTGTACAATTCCCTTCTTCCCTCAGTCAATTTCCCCATAAAACAAGGACAAGACAAGGCTCAAGTTAAGGGAAAGAGAAAAAGTGATCTTTGTTGCACAGCCCAAGTAACAAGGGAAGCTTCTCATGTAAATCTGAAAGAGGAGGGAAAACTTTTCTAGCTCTTTGCAGAGGAAGGGTAGAGAACTGGTTTTTTTCCTCCTACTCTCTCCTACTTTCACCTCGGAGGATTGTAACATGTTTACTCACATTACATAGGTTCTGCAAGGATTAGTTAACTAATATTTGCCCAATATTTTGCTTATGGAGAACACCATGCAAGTATTATTATTATTATATGGAAAAGCTTACTACAAATGTTACCTACAGCAAGTAGGATAATCCAAAAACTTCAAGATGGGATGTGACTCATATGCCTATAATGATAGCCCTGGAGATTCTGCTGCTTTCAAATACAAACATCAGATATCAGATCAAGATTAATAATTGTATCTCTGTTCTAAGGAAGACAGCAATGCAGAGTGACTTATGTTTGCAAGTAGAGGAATCAAGAATCAGCACTGTTACAGATGTCCCCAAAATAATCCAAAATCATTAAGACGCTGCAATCACTTTCCACCAAGCATAAACAATTCACAGAGTTAAAACGAATGTTACATAAACAAACAAATGCTGAGGGTTTTGGTTTGGTTTTTTTTTTCCAGATGTAATGATGGGTTGTTCACAATACATTCAGGCTTTGCTAGAGGTTACTGGCTGAAAATATAAAATTAGTTGCTTATTTACATAAAGAGACATTTTTAGCTTGAATTTTAAACCCATTCAGGTCAATGACAGCTGCCAATTTCAGAAACAGTCCAGTCAGGCCTACCAGATAAAGCAAGCATTGGCTTGTCTGGGATATCAAGTAACAATCAAGAGCTCAAATACACAAGCATTACCATAAGATCAGAATTTAATATGTAGCTGCTGATCCCCTGCAACTCTCCACTAACATGTGTATTGCAGGCAGAAAAGGAGAGGTAATTTGAGTTAACCCAACTGGCTTTCACTGAAGAAGCAATGCTTGCATAAATCACATCCTGTTTTGCAGGGGAACTATAAAGCACACATGAATTCCCAACATGTATCAGTTGTTGTATGAAGATCTGTTAACCTGTAATAACATGTTTTACTATGTCCTCTGTTAATATAGCACATGTGAGTTTAGTTTGGGGTAAAATCTCTTCAATTTCTTCATCTCTGCACAAAGACACTTATTTTTTGTAAACATAAAACATATTCCTATATAAAAAATGAAAGTAAGTTTGGAGGAGTTGTATTAGATCTGTAAGCAGTAAGCACAACTTGCCAGCTGTATGGGATATTGTAGTAAATGCACCTTTATATTTCACAACAATGAAAGAAAGATGACCTTTGTGGTCCTTTATGGAAAACCTGCACTTGTCATTCAGTGTCCCCACATCCCCACTAAGAAGAAAAATGTTGAAAATGAGAATTAAATTTGTTTATTTTGATCACTGCAATTGTCTACTCCTGCTTCAGGATATATGGAGAATTGCAAGGAACCCTATAATTTTTCCAGCATGGAACAAATCTGAGTCACTCATTATACTTTTCTACAATACCAATATATTTTTTTTTAGTTTGTCAGTCTTTCTCACAGCATCTAGCCACCCTCTTGTAAACTACACAACAAGAAATCTTGTTAGTGCAGCTGTTCAGGCTGTCCATCAATGCTCTCAGGTCTTCTAGGAGCACTTTAGATGCCACAACCAGTTGGCAAGGTAACATATACTAAAATCTGTTTTTTGTATGGTATCCTCTATGAATGCAACTCATCTCACATACTTTAGGCACCTCTTTAGTGTCAGGCAACTGTCTGGGCTCCATTTTCATACAGAAGATTGAGACAAGTCTTCAAAATGTAACTTAGCTCTCTTCATGATGTAACCTGGCTATCATCATGATGATAGATGGGGACAGCAAACCAGCATATCTAAAGGTGAACATGAACTGAACATGAATAGGTTAGCCAGCAGTGTACAGCAGTGTAATTAAAACTTTCCTGACACAAAATTATCCAAACAGTTGTCTCTGCATAGAAGTGTGAGTTAATATATTGAGACTACTGACTTATCTAATCAGATCAATTTTTCATAAAGTGATACCCACCCCAGAAAAAATCCTGAAGGCAACATATACAGTTGGTGAAGATGCAGACAGTTCTTCCAACAACCAAGAAATCCAGTACAGCATTTATCAGAAAAGTGTAAAGAAACTGACCCAGGCAGCTTTGAGGTTCTGTTGGCAGTGACCATGTCATAATTTACTAATTATTGTGTAGGACTAGGAAAAGGAAGGATAAACATATGTGTATATGGATGCACATATGTAACAGACACATTTGCCCTTCTCCCATCATCCTGTTCTCATTTTAACTGCTCTGAGAATCCTGGAACAGGTTGGGTTTTTTTCCTTTGCGTCATGGGGAGTGGAAAAGTAAAGTAGGCTCTTTCCAGTCATTGTACAAACACAGGTGGCAGATGCCATTTTTTTCTAATCCTTAAATTGCTTCTAGAAAAGAATATTTTCAAAGTGAAGTTCTGTAGTATTTGTGGATGCATGTCTAATATGCAATGGTGAGGGTAAAGACCACTTTGCTACTGGGCAAAACATCAGTTGATTTGACATCTTAGTGCTGAGCTAAGCACCAAGTTTAGGATTTAGCCTGCATTTCAAAACAAGCATGCAAAATATAGTCCTTTTATAGCTTTATTTTGATAAGGCTTCATTCTCCTAATCAGTCACATTGTTAGAGTGGCACTTAAAAGAAACTGGAGCTAGCAATCTAACAACAACAAGATCCATGTAGGTCATTGAATCACCAACTTAATATGAGGCACCAACTGTACAGCACACATTATCTAAAGGTAATGTTTGGTAAATTATTTTATTTTGACAGGAAGACATATGCTTCATTGTTGATTCACTAGGTGGTGTTTTAATTGTAAGACATTACCCTAGTGTTTGCACATCACCTTCTTCCAGCTCAGGCTCTGTTGAATGAGCTAAGCAAAGCAAGCAGGACTTCCAGTGAGCAGCTCTTAGCCCATGGGCTGATTGTTTTTGAAAGAAATCCTGTCTTCAGTCTTCTAATCCCACCCACAGACATAGGTCTACTCATTTTCCTGTGTATACCCAAACCTGGGGAGTGGAAACTGTTAAATTCAGTTTAAATGATGGTTTGGGGCAGAACCTAGACAAAAGATGCCACAGTTTTCAAACTAAGTTTTTTGAATAAGCTGGAGAAAAACCAACCTTGAATTTGAGCTATTTTAACGGTGAACTGGATTTTAAATTAAAATGTTAAGTGCTGGACTCTGGAGGCACAGATGACAACTAAGTGACTAAGTCCCACTGAAAATGAGCAGGAGTTGGGGGCTTTATCCCCCTGTATGACATTAAACATCTCCCACTAGGCCTTTTTATTACACATCCAATAAAACCTTTGTCTTCTGAACTTCATTTTCCTGTCTGGGTCTTCTCTTACAAAATTAGTTCAAAATGTTGCTCCAAGTGTGGGAGATTTTCCTCTGTTTCTTCTTAGAAATAGTAGAAGCGGAAAAAATCCACAAGAACTTAATACACAGCTGGTGGTTCTCAGCCTGAGGTAAAACTTTTGGAGGGATGTATACAATCCAGATAGAAATCAGCCCTGGTATCTCAGTTCATCTTTGGGTCAGTTACCTGGTACACAACCTGCAAGGCAGTTGATTCCCAACCTGTATTCTCATGAATGAGCCTGGCTGAACCTCCCCGAGTGGGACATATCTGCTCCCTCAACTGGTGCTGAGTGTCCAAACTACCCTCAAAGGCAAGGGGCATTCAAAGCACCTCGTATTTTATGCATTGAGTCCTGCAAGTGTCAGAAAACATACTTTAATCTGTAGCCATCCATATGTTTGTTGCCATATGTGTTAGCTCACCTGGTTAGGTGTCCTGGAGCACATTGTAGAGCAGACTGTTTATCTTCCTACACATGGGATACTGATAACACGCTTGCTAATATGGCAATGAGACTTTCTACTACAGTTGAATTGTCCAGAAATAGAAATAGTCTTCTTCTCTGCTTTACAGGTACACTGTGCATTTGTTCCAAATGCACTTTTACCCCTTGGAAATCACTCTTTTCCTCAATAAATCAGTGCAGCTCCGGCTTCCTTATTCATGGAGAGAGAGAGGGGAGGGAAGTTGGCCACCTTGATTTAATTTCCTCTCTGAAGTGAAGCATATTTAGATTAAGGGAGTCACAAGGAGACGTTCTCTATAGGGACTCGATATTTTAAATTTAATTTCCTTCTTACTGAGCTGTATGTTGTTGTTATTGGAATCAACAGACAGAAGAGTTGATGAAGTGATGAAAAGACCTACCTGAAAGTGCTGTGGCTGCAATTGTAATTTGAGAATTCCTGCTAATGTTTTGTGGATTTTGTGACAAAGAGTTGCAGAATTTATTATGCAGTGATTTTTAAATTAAATACATGAAGCCAATTTTGAAATGCATAATGTCAGCTACCTGTGCAAAGTAAATTGTACAGTAGTGTAGGAATAGGAAAATTGCACATCTGGGAGTTTAACTCTCATTTGCAAACTGTTACTAAATAGAGTTTTGGAAACACAGTTCATACCAATTTTAAATAGTGAAATCTTTTGACTGGTCACTGTGCAATGGATACATACAACACTCTTCGCTTTCGATCTAGCTCACAAGGCTACATTTTCCTTCTCTCTCTTATTCTTCACTCCCTGGGTGTTCAACAGGTGTTATGTAGAGAAGTTAATATAATTTTTTTTTAAAAAAAAAAAGTATTCTAACTCCACAGAAGCTTCCTCCCACAGGGAGAGGCAGGCCTATCCCCATCCAGATAATTTTGTACTCAGAGTACCATGAAACTTCCTCATAGCCAAAAAGACCCTACTGTGTGTATCACCATAGGGGACCAGGCTATACTCTGGAGTGCAATAGCTCTCCCTCTGCCATGAGGTTATGCTTGATAATGACATATAGTGGGAGCTTTCATGTGAGCTTGAATTAACTAGGAGCAACCATATCTATTTGTTATTTTATACACACACATGCACACAGGATTATTTATAATCAAGATGGTTACTGCCAATCTGAGAGCGTCTTGCTGTACAACGTGTTGTTATAAAATCTATATGATGCTCAGGCTTTAGAAGTAACTCCCACAGTTAGTGGAATAGAAGTTTATTCTTTTAAGCCTTAGTCAAATAAAGCACATAAGATGTGCAATATTTTTAATTCAGTGATATTACTCTCACACTTCAGGATAATTTGAGTGCTTGCCAGACTCGAGTTGTAACACTTAATATTGCATTTCATTAGTCCCAGTGGAGTCTAAGGCAAACACAGAAAATACCTTTCAGGAACTTATCTGGAAGTTTGATATCTGCGCTATAATAAAGATTCCTCAAGTTTGCCCAAATTTACAAGGCTATTGATAAAGCAGATGAAAAAAACAATACAGACTATAAAATAAGCAGCTACAAAATGAAGTATATTAAGTCAAGTAATGAATACAAAACTTATTTAAATAAACGAGTGACTAGTTAGAGACAGGTGCTTATGTGGATAGCTATTTTTTCAACACCTATAAAGATTAGTTAATTAGTATAAAGGAAGGATAACAGAGAGCTTTACTAAGTTTTCCCTTTTGACAGCTGGATTGTACAAGAAGAAATTCATTACTTCTCCATATCTCCTTTCTTCTGTCAATGAAAGCCAATGTAAAAGGCAACTCTTGAACAGATTTTCCGTTAAGGCTCATGAAATAAAAGCAATACTCAGGACAGATGCTAAAGTACACCCACAACTTTTATGCCTATCGTTTTTTCTAGCGATGCGCATATAAAGGCACATATCAGACAATTGACTGTACAATATTCTCTTTCATATTGCAAGCAAGTGCAGTAAACAGATATAATACATGCAGCAGAATAGCACTAATTCACGCTAATGGCTGGCAGATGAATTGTGAATTACCATAGATTGCAAATTGATGAACAATCAAACAAAGACAAGCAATAAGCAAGCATAAAGCTTTACATAATATACTTAGTTCATTAGTGTTGATAGCCATCCTTAAGTTCTCTTAGTTATGTTAATAATTCAGAGGATTGTCCTGCTAAATGAAGTGTAGTAAATTTTGTACCAAAATCCACAGTCCAAATAATAAGACTGCACTACCACATCTCATCATATTTTATCAAGACATAACAGAGACTGCCAGATTCTTGTGGCGCATCACAAAATACGCAGATAACAAGGCAGTGTTTCACTTGCATTTTAAAAACTTTTCTCTTTTTACCCCCCTACATCAGTTATAGGAAAACAAATTGCTCCAAACCGTCTCCTGGATAGCATTGTCCTCTCAAACCTGGATAGGTGACCCCAGAGGGTAAACCTGGTAGGAGCCTTTACCTTTGCAACTCATAAAATATAAAACTTAGCCTAAAAAGGTCAAGCAGGTCTATCATACATGTATTCGCAGCAGCACACTTTGAAAATGTGCTTGAAGGGTTTGAGTTCATATTTTTTAATCATACACTGAAAAATTATTCCATTTATCCCTGAGGTTTTCAAATTGCCCCACTGCACACAAACTAGAGGTCTGAAGGGTTTGAGTTCATATTTTTTAATCATACACTGAAAAATTACTTGGTTTCTCCCTGAGGTTTTCACATTGCTCCACTGCACACAAACTAGAGGTCTTTTTCTTACTTTCTTAAGTATTCATTTTTTAATCTTTCCACCTGTCATCTCAGAAACGGCATACTCTGCCTCTTGCTAGTCTGACCTGCCTTTCAGCATTATTAAAACTGGTGAAGATTTAAATTGGTTCTTTGGAAGATACCAGGTTTGACTTCACCTTCATAAAACAGGGCTTCCACCTTTGATCACAAAGATTAAAGAGAAAAAAAGGTTGGTCTAGGCTTTTCAGTCTCATTCCTAAGGCAAACAAGCACCAGTTACATCTCAGCACTTTCCACAATGACCAAGTGTTGAAAATGTCTATGTGCAAACATTCACACAGTTATTTTGAGGATGATAAAATACAAATGGAAAACTCTCTTATGGGTCTAAGTTCTTATCTTGCTAAGCAAATATTTTATTAAAACAGCTTTCTAAGTAGCTCAATAGGAGCAGAGATTTACCTGGCTTGTTAAGGTTATTTAACTTGCAGTTCTTTTTATAGCTACATTATTCCTTCTCCTGAACTGTAAAAAGGTGATATAACAAATGCCATGTTTTTATGTTTGTGAGGCTTGAGGTCTTGGAAGGCCCTTTTTTGTTTGTTTGCTTTGGGAGTTTTTGTTTGTTTGCTTTTTATGGATTTTTAGAACACCAAAATTGTATTTTTTTTCATTCAGAACCTGTCTAGCCGTTTGCTAAGGTACAGCTAGATCCACAGTTTATCCAGAAGTCCATCATTAAAACTGAAACCAGATGACAAGCCACTAGCCTAGACCAAGGATCCACTGTTTCAAGAGTGTTTTCTGGCAAGTGGCTGCTTTCCAGCCTGTGTGCTGGTTCATCCCATCCCCAGCTGTTTTGCAGAAGGATGAGACATCCAGAGCACATTTCTTCTCCTAGCATTTCAGAACCAGCACCCTGATACCTTGATAGTTACAGCCTCTGTAGTAGCAGAGGAATTAACATATGGGTATGATGTGAATAAGGATTATATAGAAAGAGGAGACAAAAATGTGTGCCATCTCTTCTGTGTAACTCTGTCCTCAAAAGCTGAAAGAAGCTGTACAGGGCATCCTGCACTTCCCATTCGCTTACATATTGGCTTAAGAGACACATCAGATGGCATAATACCTAAACCTGCAGCATAAGCTATGGGCCCATCAGTTCTGGTCACCAAACCAAGGAGACCTTGGTTTGACTAGAAGTTCTTTGGTGGAAGATCTTGTCTACCGACAGCACAACTTGTCTTGACCAGTCTTTCCATGTCAGCAAAAGAACCCACATAATTACAAGTTCAAGCAATTTTTACCCTGTCCAGAAATAATGTAATATTCATACCTTCTGGGAAAAAACAGTTCTGCTGGAAGCTTGCTTCGTAAAACTGTTCTTTGAATTAGCTCTCCAAAGTTTTGAACTGAATAAATTATTCTTATCCACAGCAAACATTTAACATAAATTTTTGTTTGCTAGGCTAATTAATTTAATCCCCTTCACTCACGCTCTCCTCCTCTCTTAGCCTTCCACAAACTTGAAAACTGCTGTGAGAATACTTCTGCCTGAGAGAATAGAGAAGAAATTTTCAAGAACAATCCCTGTGTTTGAAACTACTAATTTAATGCTTTCACTAAAGCAGGAGAAATGACAAATAACAATTATCAATATGCGTGAGGTACTTAAAAGCATGCAGTGAGCAGTATAGGTGGGGTTTAGACAGAAAAAGATTAGGGTATCATTTATCTCATCCTAATGTAGATATTTCAAATAGGTTTAAAACAGCAGAATCCCTTCCAGGAAACATGTAGCTGTCTTCACTGACTACAAAAAGTCTCAAGTGAATAGTACAGATGCAGATGTCTATATTGGATTTATCTGAAGTTAGGTAAGGGAAATCCCACCCTGAGGGCTTACATGACCTTTTATATAAAATAACTGTGTTAACTCTCTAAGAAGAAATTACAAAACCAAAGAAATTATTGTCACTCAGAGCTCTAAGGACCACAATTCTTTGGAAAATTTCCAGGATTTATTTAAATTATCATGATCTAAACCATGTTATAAAATCACAGCTCCTCTGACCCTTAACTGTTGCTCAGGGACTGCAGATTTCCTGATCCCACACCCTTCCTTAACTGGTTAGGTTTCCAGAAGGAGCAAAATCCCCTCAGATATCTCTCTGCAAAAAGCATTTGTTTCTACAATGGTGCTCACTGTCCTCTTTCCTTCTGCCAAGGTACTCCCTTACTCTCAAAGATCATCCGTTTTCCACCCTCCAACCTCTGGGTTGCTTCTTAAAAAATCTGCTGTCCCATATCTGACTCTGCTTGTCCTTCTGCTTTTTCTCTCGTATTTCCATAATCATTTGGAGCTACAGGTTACAAGAAAGCCTTTGAGTGCTTTAAAGTTTTCTGAATTTCAAACTCCTCTGGCACTATACCACACCTTACAGCTTTTATAAAACAAGAAAACTTATGTGCTTGGTTAGCTGGTCTCCGCTCCCTCCATTAACAGTCAATGTTGAGCAGCTGTAGTCTAAATACAACAGGACCACAAACCTATAAAATGCCAGCCTCTAACCACAGACTTGAGAAACCTGAGGCCCAAGATATTTGGTACTCAAAATTTTCTTCTAGTTGGTCACAGTTTGGACAGGGTACCCACCTTAAAAACAAAGTGCCTTTTTTTCTTTCCATTCTTTCACATGCTATAGCATGTCATACTGCAGTTACTTTTAACAGCTTCCTCTAGCAAGCCCCCAAATCTCCTGATTTTTCTATAAATGAGTATGTACACTGTGACTGAATAGGAAATGGGCTCTGAAACTGATGTTGTGATGAATTCTTTTTCTTACCTTAGGCTTTGGTACCTGTGGGTACCAAAAATTTAAATACCAAGCTGATGAAATCCCTGGTTAGAGTCTTTTCATGTCAGCTCCACTGTAAATATTAGGCTTTTGCTGATGCTAAATAGTCTAAACCCTGAGTCAGCTATCAAAACTCCACAACTCATAAGGGATCAGGCTGTGCTTAGTATCTCAACATTCATATCTGAATTGACTTACAGCTCACATTAAGTAAATATATTCTTAGCTCTGCCCATCAAACTCTGTTAAGAGACATGGAAGCAACGATGAAGCCAGTGCAGTAACTTTAGCTTTGTTCATCATCTGACTTATTTACTGTTGCTAGGTAATTTTCTGAACGACTGAGTGAAAAATCACCCCTCAAAAACTGATGGCAAAATGCATGCACGAAAATGCAAAGGGACAAGATGAATCAGGGTACCAGTGTGAAAATCTTTTGCAGCTGTGCCAGCAATGCATAACACTATTCCCAGACCAACGGAGACTTTAAGTTAATGCTGGTTCTTCAAATGATGCTATAAAGAAAGTTGGCAGTTTTGGTTCAACCATCACAGTAAAAGACCTCCACGTCACCAAGGTCACCACTGTGTAAGATTAACAGTCAGGTTACCTGTGGTTAGGTAGAGGCAAAAAGGTTGAAACTAAAGTAGTGAACGACTTACCCCTGCGAACACAAATGGTCCCTCCAAGTAACAACTGCCAGGGAAGCACAGAAAGGCTGGATTTTTGCTATTAATGCTTTATATGTCCTGAAGACAGGAAAAGGAAAAAAAAAAAAAGAAAAAGAAAAAAAAAGGAAAGGAAAGGAAAGGAAAGGAAAGGAAAGGAAAGGAAAGGAAAGGAAAGGAAAGGAAAGGAAAGGAAAGGAAAGGAAAGGAAAGGAAAGGAAAGGAAAGGAAAGGAAAGGAAAGGAAAGGAAAGGAAAGGAAAGGAAAGGAAAGGAAAGGAAAGGAAAGGAAAGGAAAGGAAAGGAAAGGAAAGGAAAGGAAAGGAAAGGAAAGGAAAGGAAAGGAAAGGAAAGGAAAGGAAAGGAAAGGAAAGGAAAGGAAAGGAAAGGAAAGGAAAGGAAAGGAAAGGAAAGGAAAGGAAAGGAAAGGAAAGGAAAGGAAAGGAAAGGAAAGGAAAGGAAAGGAAAGGAAAGGAAAGGAAAGGAAAGGAAAGGAAAGGAAAGGAAAGGAAAGGAAAGGAAAGGAAAGGAAAGGAAAGGAAAGGAAAGGGGTGGATCTGGGAATCATGCACCCAAACAGGCTCACAATTATGGCACTACCAGCTGAATCTGAAAAACAGACAATAATTTCCATACCAACCTTTCATTTACACATTCACATCAAGCTTGAGAAAAAACAGTAATAAGAAAAAAAAATTCTTGTCTGTAGCCAAGGTAATGAATTCTGTCATGCATCTTTCATTTACATTTGGTGATATGAAGTTTAGAAAATATATAATCTTCAATTATTCTGCAGGCAATATGGACACATAGAAATCCTACTCCCACACAACTCATTTTCGAGGCCAGCAATATTTATGACTAAAAAACCTTAGCAGAATTTAAATAAACATACTCTTTTCTGGGGGAAACTTTACATCTGTTTTTATTTTCTGATAATTTAACCTCAACAGTAACAAGAACAGATTCAGTGAGCTGAGTCCTCAGCTGTTGAAGACGAAGTCCATGGACACAAGGCAATTTGAATGACCTAAGCATGTGGCTCAGAGAGATAATCCCTTCAAATCAAGAGCCACTTCATACTTGTGAGATAGTCAGGTAAAGTCTACTCAAATGAGACATCAGTATTCTGAAAAATCAAGCTTCTTCTTACTAAAGACAGCATTGCACTTTCCAGGTCAAGAATTTTATAGCATTAAAACTAAGTACTTTTTCTTTTGCCACCTTAGTATCTTCTGTGGATACATTAAAGCAGGAAAAAACTACCACTGCAGTATGAAAAGACCCTGCTTAGGTTTTCACCTTTCTTAGGGAAGAAAAAAATCCAACAAAGGGTCCAAAGACTTTCTTTGCTAGTAGAAGCATTCTATTTTTATTTCTAAGAAAGCTTTCTATATTGTCCATATACTCTGTCATATGAAGAAAAATCACCACACGTGCTTGTTCTTCTCAACATATCCAGTGACATATTATGATTTTCTTAACAAGGGCAGTTATAACTCTCAGGATATATTCAGGTCCACTCTTCCCTGCCCATTACTCTGTGTCCTCTGAAAGAATTGCAGAGATCTGGTATTTGTGGGTTTTACTACTGAAGAATCAAAATCAACAGCCACTTCTTCCACTCTTGAATTCATAGTGTAATTGTCATTTACTCTGCTTCAAAGCAGATGTCCTCCATTTGAGGATATGAATTGGATCTGTAGGAAAAGGGCCAACTGTGGAAGCAAAAGATGACATGCTCAACTCCAAATAAGCAACTTCAGAAAGGTTGCCAGCAATTGTAACTGATCATAATTTCAGTAAACTTACGCCAGTCATTGTCTGTCTATCTAGTCTAAAATGACCTTGTGCACATAAACAGAGAAAGTAAGTCACCTCTCAACAACTCACAAAATATTGTTAAAATCACAACAGGTGATAGGCCTAGTGTCCAGACTCACAGCGCTCAGCAGACCCAAGGCATGTACCTCACATTTCCCCTTTTCCCACCACTGTACTAGCTCCCTTTACACACGGGTATCTATAAGTGAACTTTGATGAAATTTCAATCAACTAATTCATTAATTAAGCACCAAAAATCCCATCCCAATATGCTTTCCCATTATTCGTTTTTTAGTTACATCTGATGTTTTTGTTCTGAGTAGCAGGCAGGAACAAGGAAAACAAACCAGATTCTTTGTCAGAATCTCACAAGCCTCACACATGAAAGTGTAAACTAATGTGCGCTGTTCCAGTCTCTTTTATCAAGGAAATATGTTCCCTCACAAATGAAAATGCTGAAACACATATTAGACATTACTCCTTCTACTAAATATTTAGAGCTGTGTTATTTATCATTGCACGAAATCCCTGCATGGTTAAGATCTAATTCATAAACTGTAACTTTACTCTATTTCACATTAGCCTAATATGTAAACATACAAGAAGGATTATATATATATATATATATATATATATATATATATAATTACAGGTATGAATATGGAAAGTGGAGTGTAGAACTTCCTTACTGTATTTATCTGAGGTAAGTTTGTACAAACATACCTGCATGCATGGAAAAAATAAGTAAACTTATTAATATGTTGGATATCTGGCTTCTCTGTTACTCTCACGTTTACATAATCTTCATGTGTTTACCCCATACACAGCTCTGCTTAAATTAGATAAATATGTGGAAATGCATACATATTCCATATTTTGATCACTTTGGTGACCCAGTCAGTCATTTTTGCTCTGTTACTAGTAAATATTTGCACACTGTCAGTGCAACAGGCAGAATGTTGCTCTTGAAGATGCTACTGAGCCATATGCATTGTGCTTTGGTAGACTTGCAGCCACAATTCACTGATGATGAACATAAGGTGTATATGACAAAACCTAACATATATGGTTTTTAAGAATAACAGCAGAGTTGCACATCAGAACTGTGTTTTTGATCAGAATATAGAAAAATACATAGGTGAAAATTAAGCATATAGCTATTCATAACTGCTCATTGCCCTTCTGTCCAAAATTGTGTCAAGTTCAGGAAAATATTTGAGAATATAGGTTTCCAGATTCCAGCCTGATACATCATGGGAAAACTCTGTGTAGAATAACATAAAGATCTCACAAAGCATGCTTTAAAGTGTAAAGAGCAAGATAACAAGTGTACCCAGCATAAACCGTATGAGCATCTGTGTACATTTATTATTTGATTACCGAAGGACACAAAGTAGAATACAGTGCTGCAAATTACAGCACCCAGCATAAACACCATGAAGCCCAAGATGTTTTGATCAATACCTTCAAAGAGCTTCCTTCCAATTATGAATTTCAAACTTTGTCACTTCTTGTATAGAACAATGCCATCTATGTTTTACATAGTGTCATGTGTCAGGGATGATACACACTACAGTAGATACACACAATACAGTAGATACATCACTAAAACAAATGGATTAAAATTAAAAATCACAAAGAGCATAGAAAGAAGGGAGGGAAGCAAGCAAAGAGGTTAGGAAGCTATGTTTCAGGAATGATGCTTAAAAACCTTTCTGGTTTGGTCAACCTTTTATGGTTTCAATGAACACTGAATCACGTTCCTAAGAGAGGTATATACTGTAAAATCTGTAGAGATATTGTTATAGTCATACTGAGAAGTATTATTAGTTTACATTCTGATCTTTACTAAGTATTTTAGTAATACAATCTAATGAATAACAGAAACGGCTGTGTTTTCATACCATAATTGCATTACATGTAATTCACCCCTGTTGTCTCCTTACCAGATGGTGTACTGGTAGAATTTAGTGGATGTATAAATGATGAATTTGGACTGAAATAAAATCAACCTTCAATTGTGAAATGCGTTTTACATTCCATTACTTATTTCAGGACAGAACTCTGAAATGTAAAAGCTTGAAAATCAGCAGAGGGAAATAACAAAGGAGTGTTACAGTGCCATACAAATGAATCATTGCAATTCATGCTCTTCATAGACTATACTTTTCTGCATGCTCAGCTCTCACTGATGTAGAGAGAGTGGGAGACACAAAATTACTATTTATGAAATTTGTGGAGGACACAAAGAATGGTAAATAATATTGAGGACTGATCAGTTACACAAAGCAATCTGAATTGCTTGTTAAGCTGAACATATTGAAATATTATGCAGGTAGAGTGGAAAAAGCAATCTTAGAGGAACAAAACTTGTAATGTTCCACCAGTAAAACTTGTCAGACCTCAACAATAGACACTGGAGCCTTGACTGGCGGAGTTTATGCAATGGTCTCAAAGTCTCAGGATTCACATAGCTCAACAAAAAATGTTAGCATGATGCTTGCGTTTCCACAGGGCGAAGTAGCAAGAAGGTGATTTTACAATGGCAGTGGTAAGAGTAATACAGGTTTCTTATGACCAGCTCTGTGGCCCACATTCCAGAAAGAATAAATGGAAAATAGAGAGCTACAGGAAAAATAAATATACTCAATGACTGGAGAAGCCACTGTAGAGTTTGAGAGATGGGGGGTTGACAAAATGAGACAGCTATTGAAGAGAATAGAATAGAATCGTCTATTTCAGTTGGAAGGGACCTGTGATGATCATGTAGAACAATTGCTGACCAAGTTAAAACATGTTATTAAGGGCATTGTCCAAATGCCTCTTAAACACTGACAGTCTTGGTGCATTGGCCACCTCTCTAGGAAGCCTGTTCCAGTGTTTGATCGTCCTCTCAGTAAAGAAATGTTTCCTAATGTCAAGTCTGAAACTCCCCTGTCACAGCTTTGAACTGTTTCCATGTGTCCTGTCACTGCATACCAGTGAGAAGAGATCAGTGCATCCCTCCACTTCCCCTCCTCAGGAAGCTGTAGAGAGCAATGGGGTTACCCTCAGCATCTTTTTCTCCAAACTAGACAAGCCCAAAGTCCTTAGTTGCCCCTCACAGGACATGCCTTGCAGCCTTTTCACTAGCTTTGTAGCCCTCCTCTGGATGCATTCAAGGACCTTCACATCCTTCTTACATTGTGGGGCCCAGAACTGCACACGCTACTCCAAGTGAGGCTGTGTCCATGATGAATGCAGCAGGATAATCACCTCTTTTGACCAGCTGGTTATACTGTGTTTAATGCATCAAGCTAGCCCAGTGACCAAGCTACTCTTTCTAAATATCTTGAAGATGAGAAAGTAATTGATAATATAGAAAACTTCAGCCTAGTGCAAATGGGTCTTATGAATGATGGATAAATAAATTCACACCAGATTCAAGACACACATTTTTAACAGAAATGTGATTAATTATGTGTGAAAAATACTATGATACCTCCCATTCACAAGAAGATGAGGGTGGTTATTTGAAAGGAACACTTTAATCAAAGATTCAAAACCTGGGCAAAATTCTTTCATAAAAGTTTTGAAGGATGTAATATTAGATTTTTGGTGATCTTAAAATCTCAACATGGTATTCATGAACCAAAGGTAGCTGACATAATGCTCTTACAGAGACAGAAATCAAGGTAGAGATGCTACATCTTAAGTAAATGAACTATGTCAAATTTTGCCCCCACTCCAACATCATAGATAGCAAATGTATGAATTTTTCCTATTGTATTTTCTGATTTTTAAAATCCATTTTTTCTGTAAAAAGAAAATATTTGGGACAATGTCTATGACTTTGTATCCTTAGTTATTATTTATATAATCACCTCCAGTGAGATCAATTTAATCTTAACTTAAAATGGCATTCACCACTGAACCTGGACTGTTCAGAGGAATTAAGATTTTTAGTAGGATGCAGACCTATATTTCCCTTAACTGCTTAAATGCAGCAAAGGGCTGGAGGATTTGTCTGTTAATCCTGGAAAAATGACAGCCATACAAAATGTTGACTCATCTCACCAATAGATCTATAAAACTACCATTAGGCTGTTATCACTAGGAACAACACTGTGTGGGTTGTGCATGTGCAAATGAGCACAAAATCACAGCTGGTATTTCTAATTCTGTCCAACCCAAGAGATATATGATCTCAGAAGTATCTGAGATAATTACACAAACTAAATCAAACCCAAATACTGAATTCCCAAGTGAAAAAAAAAAACTTTAATGTGTCATATATAACTATTGAACCGTTTACTTTCCATCTGTGTACTCTCTAATTTTTCTTGTCACATATTCTAATTATGAATAATGCCCATAACCACACATGCTTACACCTCTTCCATCCACCACTCCAAACCCTGCTGAGAGAGTACACAAATTTGTTATTCTAGCATCCTGTCTAGAGCAATCTCATAATAACTCAACTTGTAACATCAGCAGGCATTAAAACAGAAAATGATTCTATATTACAAAGAACATTGCCAAAAAGTATTTTGTTTGAGCAGAGTGAATACTACACAAGAAACTGCTTTTTGAATAAATGCTCTTTCTTTCACTGGTTTGCCACCGTTTGAGGAAAAGCATCACTTTCCTCACATACTGCGTTTCGAGACAGACTCCCTTCAGATTGCATGCAATGGTTATAATTACAGCTTTAAATCCAGACTGGAGCTAGTCTTATAACAGCCAATGTGATTCACAAGAATTTTGACCATAGTAACAGTGAGGAAAACTCTTTTCTAATGTAACAATCCCTATTGCAGCATTTCATCTTTCCACAATACAGACCGCAGAGGCTTTTCAGCACAAGAGGGACCTGAAGATTTCTATAAAGCCTTATGCACACGAGAAGAGGAATTCAAGGATGGGGAGATGGAAGGAAAGGGTAAAAAGTAGTGGCAGTGTGTACCAATTCAATTGCTAGAGCTCTGTTTATATTAAATGCAACCCTGCGAGCAATTGACTCATGAGTAGCTCTCATGTTATATGCAAAAAGTAATTAACAGAAAAAGCAGGCTGAACATAAATTCTTCCATAATTCAAGTTGTGGAAACATCAAGCTTAATGCTGAGTAAAAGTAATATGGTTATTTTGGTTACATTCATCATTCAATGTCTTGAAAATTATTTTTTAAAAATATTTTTAAAACCATATACCAAGCAGCCCTGTTCTATGAAGATATATATATAATAGTATGGGGCATACGTTCTGCAAATTCCTCTGAAATACTCAATATCAGCTGTGATATCTGTGACACAGACATACTCTACAAATACCACTGCATATTTTATACCTATATTTACATGCAGATTTGCAAAAACAAATGCACCATTTTGTCTTGTTTTCTCCAAGTCATAGTCAGAAGATGTGCAACCACAGAGTGAACTAAAACCCGACCTCCACGTGACTCATTCCAGCTGCTGCTTCATCAGTATTAGCCAGAGTTAGGGCACAGTTCTGCCCTGAGATATTCATGCAGGTCTCCTAAAAGCGTTAGGAGTCACCAAGCTCTGCTGACTGGCCATAGGACTTTATTTGTAACTAAACCTGAGAACTAGAATTATTCCATGGGTTAGTTCGCTTACATTTTTCTCTCCATGTGTGTTTCTCTAGGCAGGGAGAAGTCTCTTGTTTAGCACCTCTAAATAAAGATGCTGAATAAGTGACAGTTTATTTATGAAATAATGTATCATTTGGTATAACTACAGCTGGCACAAAAATCCCTTAAACATATGTGATTGTTTGCAAACGTGTCCAGTGAAGGTGGAAACAATAATACATTTTTTCTTTAACCTTTTGCACCTGAAAACATTTGATATAAATCACAAAGATCTACAAGTTACATTTTTTCAAATACTCTATTTAAAATATGCATTGTATTATAAGCACTCACATAAGCAGTTTTCATCGTATTGCCTGTTTATAAGTGAGAGTTGTTCATACAAGTGCTTAAGATGCTTAAAGCACAAGGGCTCCATCTCTGTGGTTACTTGAAAGTGGCTTTAGGGTTAAGCTGAAAGGCAAATCAGCAAACCACAAATAAGCCCTTTGCCCTTATAAATGTATTCAGGAACAAGTTAAGTGCAAACCAGTTAGGCAGGCTGAAAGGCAAACTCCAGCTCTGCCCAGTGCTGGGGCAGGGTACGCAAACCTGCTCTTGCCCACAGCTATATATATATCTATACCCAGCTACCTGCAGTATACCCCATCTGCTGTCCCAACTTTGTCACGTACAAGCCTGACACTGGGCAAATAAGAGGGCTGGTGTCCCTCCCGTGTGGCTGCTAGAATCACCTGCTGTCAGAGCAGATGGGGTTTGTTGACAACTTGAACCTACATGGACTACCTGCCTGACAAAGCAGGGTCTGAGGGGGTTCATCGGCCATCTGAGCATAAAGCCACACTTCAGCCTGCAGCAGTGTGTACTGAGACTTCCCTCTGACTGAGCAATTCCTTTGCAAAAGATACAATTTTCCCATGGTCACGTATTGAATGAGTGATGGAACTAGAAACAGAATCCAGGAGTCCCAGATCAAAGTATCCTAATTTATAACTAACAGAGACAGAAAGCCACAACAGGAGGATGAGGGTGCCTCTGTCAGTCTTCAGGGAAAGTCTTGCTGACAAGGAGTAGTATTTCACTATTCAGTGTAAGGGTTTGATTTCTAAACGAACAGACACTCTGAGAAATTATTACTGAAGAGTCCCTCAATATTTTCATGTCTTCTGTCTCCATGTCCCCAGCAGTTCAGCACGTCATTAAAGCACTGCTGATTGTAATGACTGCTTGCCAGAAAATGGTGCAACTAGGAGAAAACGGAGAGCTGGTTGCGCTGAGTAAGCTACTGTCATTTACTCACAGAGGGGACACGGAGCCACAAGCACAGAAGGTGCACAAGTTCAGGCTGTCTTCCTTCCTTCTTTTGCAAACCAGTGCTTCATTTTTAACATTATTCAGACACCTCAAGTCTCAGCAGTAATTCTGAAATGGAGAACAGTCAGCATTTCCAGGCTGCAAAAGCCAAAAATCCATGTAGGAAACAAAATGTCTTCCACTGAAATAAAAACAATGCTGCAAACCACAGCAGTAGTAAATCAGAGTTGAAAGAACATAAAGCTGATTTTGAATCTACAAAGTTTCATAGAGAATCAAAGACCTAACAACGTATGTAAGCAGGAACTGTGGATTTTACATCATTTTGCATGCTCAGTATGCAAGTGTCTGCTTCAATTACAATTGTATGTATATTAACATTCCATAATTGTGTTAGTTTATGAACATAAGCCATATTGTACTATAGTACCATATTGTCATGACATCCCTATATTAAGCAGCTCCTTTTTTTCTTTACCATGAATGGAGACATAAAGTACAGATGAACTTCTGAACCCATATGTATCACGACTGTTAGGTTAGAGGGGGAAAAAAAACCTTTTGGACAACCAAGACTCAGTGGCCTGAGAAGCTTCTCCCATCAACAAGTAAGGGAGCACTTCAGAGGTGATAAAACACTACATAAATCTTCCAGGAAACAGATAAGAAAATGAGCAAGGTCGCACATCCTTAATATTTAACTCATCTCAATCCCACTGAAGAAACACTTTTTCAAAGAGAGTTAAATATATCCAACCCGTAAAATGAATCAATATAAGCCATAAAAGAGATGGCCATGTAGGGAGTGAGGGGTAATTGTGACAGTTCATGAAAAAGAGCTAAAGAAAAGTGACAACTGCAAAGTCCTGTTGATCTCCCCAGGCAAGTGAGATGGTCTCTCATAATAGGTGACAGTTTTTTATCCCCAGATAATTAGGAGAGTTGGTATGTTTCTATGAATAAATGTGGGCTGAAAAATAAATTCCATAAATTGACAATCAACCTTTCTTCCCTACTGAGTGCAAAGTTGTCTTGTGTGACACAAATGACACCACAGAGTGTGTCAGGCAACTGTATCCAAATATTCCCTAATTAGTATCAGCCATTAACCTTCAGTCAGTGGATCACTGAGGTCAGGGCTGGGGTTTTATAATCTAGTCAATTTACACCTATCTCCCTGTGAAGTCAGGACTGCAGAGGGGCTGCTGATCAGAAGTATTTCCTACACAACCACAGAACCATTTAGAAAGTCATTAGGCCCAATTAAAATCCAACTCAATCTGTACAGTTGGCCTCTCCACAGGCCAAGCTAAATTTCCTTAGTCAGCAGGAGATAAACTAAGGTACCTGAACATATTTCAATCAATACTGGTTTTCAGCAGGAAATCTGAGGTTTGGCTAAGCAAAATTTCATTAAAATTATCTGCTGCAAACATAAAAGGATCCGCTTTTGTCAAAAGCTGACTACCACAGAAGTTTTCATTTTTCCAGTAAAGGAAACCACATGAAAATTTTTTCATGAAAATCCAGTTGTTCCAATACTCCTGTGCCCCTGTTCTGGACTGTGAGCTGGGTCACTGAAACATCCCAAGCCATGCCATAGATACAGGATGCACAACACGGGCTTAGTGAAAAACTGTGATGCACCAGAGAATGAGTGTTGCAGGCTATTAGCCCACCCACAGAATGGTGGTGACAAGAGACGTCTAAACTGTAACATCTACTACGTACAAATACATCTCTTTTCAGCCAAGGTTTTTATACAGAACAAATACCACCTCCTCAAAAAATCTTACGGAAGTGTAAAGCAAGATGGTCAGATAGAATCATAGAATGGTTCAGTTTGGAAAAGACTTTTAAGATCATCGACTCCAACCCAACACTGCCCAGTGAAGAATTTCTTCCTAATATCCAATCTAAACCTCCCCTGGTGCAACTTGAGGCCATTTCCCCCTGTCCTTCCTATCACTTGTTATGTGGGAGAAGACACTGACACCCACCTCCCTACAACCTCTGGTGAGGTAGCTGGAGAGAGCAGCAACATCTCCCCGGATCCACCTTTTCTCCAGCCTGAATGACCCCAGTTCTCTCAGCTGCTCCTCACAGGACTTGTGCTCCAGACCCTTCCCCAGCTTTGCTGCCCTTCTCTGGACACGCTCCAGCAGCTTCATGGCTTTCTCATAGTGAGGGGCCCACAGTACTCGAGGTGGCGAGTACAGGGGGATGATCCCTGCCCTAGTCCTGCTTCCCCACACAGGTCATTGCACCCAAAACTGCCCACACGTGGCTTCATGAATCTGATCAGGTATAACACAGGGAAACAAGAAGATATTTCTGTGTCTGAGTTCACTGCAGTCTTTGGCTTCTCTGGAGGCTACCAGCAAGGTTAACAGCGACTGCCAAGCGTAGCAATGGTGTCATTACGGAAACACCTGTCCGCGGGACCACAGCGATACAGCTCACCCACAAAGGCCGCCAAACAACAGATGGTAGCAACTTTTGATCACTACCAACACGGACTGGATTTGAACGAGCTAGTTAGAAGTACAAATATTTCCAGCTCGTTTATTATTCTTTTCAGCTATTTTTCCCCCTGCTAATATCATATATTATGTATTACCTTACATTAAGTCCTGGAGAAGGACTTGATTGGAAAAACAACAACAACCTTCTCCTTGCTGTGTAATACAAAATAGAACTGGCCAACTTGGATGCCTTCTGTTTACATTAAGAGGGCAATTTCACACTGCCTACTACTGATGCTGCAATATTTCCATGCCCACTTTTTTTTGTTTGTTTAACTCATTTCATACCAGAATTAAAATGAGAAGGCTCATAAAAAATGTCACGTCTTCTCCATTATAAGGAGTTTCTGTCAGCCCTCTGCCTGCATTTTTGTTTTGTTATAACATCAATCCCTTCACAAAACGAGGTCAGCTCTGTGGCTGGCCTAGATAAAGCAGCAGGGATCCATCCCTTACCCGGTCCCTGCTGTCCATCAGCCAGCCTGTGACTGTGCCCCTGCCCAGGTGACTGCTTACTCCACATGCAGTTACAGGTCTGGCCCTCCTAACCCAACCATTTCCGCTGGAGCCACTCAAGGCACAGGATTTCTTTATACCCAAAATCATCCAGCCTGCTCTCATCCAGACATCTTTTGCCATCCACGGAAAGTCAATGATTTAAAGGCGAAGCAGAAAGCTAAAAGTTAAAAGCATCCAAGCAGATTGCAGAAACCATACGTCGTACGGCAGGCATGCTGCAGCAGTGTGTGGGTGGCCGGCTGCTTGCCTGGCTGCCTGCCTGCCGCTCCTTGCACGCCGGCGGTACACCTCCAGGACGCTGCCGTACCGCAACCAGCCCCAGTGGCACAGGGTGCACACATTTCAGGAGACCTGCACAGACCTCTTGGGTTTGGAGAACTTTTGGATCTGCTGTTATTTTGGCTTCTATTTATGAGCCTGTTGTGTAATAAAGAAGTGTGCTAGGGGAAAGAGAGAGGCTTTTCTGTATCTCAGATGTTATTACTTTGACAGAAATTAAATTATAAGCCCTTATCACCACTTAGGAGTGGAAAGCACTGGAGGCTATAAACCTGGGTGAAATCTTAATCCTGTGGAAAGCAAGGGCAAGATTACTGTTGACATTAATAGAGACAGGATCTCAGTCTATATATTTGTGTGTGTGCGTGTGTGTGGTTTGCATTTTCACAGAGAATTGGGATTACTTATTAGCTGACATGCAGAGACCGGCAAAGACTGCCCACAGTATCATCAAAGCTTATGGAAATGTTCCTAAGTTTCTTGTTTCCTTTGAAACCGCCTGTACAAGCCAAATAAGAATCTCCTAAACCCAGTATGTGTTTTGGTTTAGATATAATTTGTTTGTAAAATAGCACACTTGAGTGATTGCATGTTTTTTTGTTGTTTCCTGAGATTAATATTCATTTGGGGAAATGAAAGTAGGAGTGCATTATTCTGTGTTTTATTAAATCACATTAGTTACTGAGCTTTAAGTGGTCTTCTCAGTTGGAAATAAATCTCACAACATTGGCTAGTAAGTTTCAGCTGTAGATACCATACAAAAGCAAACTGGCTGTGAATGCACTATTTCTAATGCAGCATTTATTATTTTGTATCTGTAATTTCTGACTTTCCCAGAAACAAGATGTACATAGTTTTTTGTTGGTTTTCAAGCAAAAAATAAGAATGTAAATTTTGTGCTATAATCATTCCTAACTCATCCATTTGCTGATTCTGACATCTCTGTGGAACTAGATCTGTGAATTTTATGAAATTCAGCTGTCTGGGTTTTTTTGCCTAAGCACTTTCTGGCAAAGGCAGATCCTCCAGTGACGTTAATGACTACAGATTCTTTAGCATACGTGGAAATATAACAAGCAACTCCACTGGAAATTTGCTCCGGGTAACCAAAACACTGTTTTTCTTAACACCTGCTAGGTTTCACATTAAGTTGTATCTGGGTATGAAACAATTAAAGAGAACTGATAGTTTGTTTTGGGGTTTTTTAATACAAGCTCTGAAATTAGACCTTCGTATTTCTCTTTGTCTTTCATGTCTGAACAGACACAATATTGTTTTAGAACACACATCCTCTCTAATATTTTTTTCTTGTCCTAACCAGAAGCCTCTTTTGCTTCACCTTAAGATTTCTTCTAGCTGAGTGCCATCCCTGCATTGACTCTTCTCAGTTTTTCTCATATAGCCACACTTCTGCTCCCACCCAAACCCCTGGCGATCTCCTCACTGAATGGAGATGGATCCCTTTTTCCAGGTTTGCCCCCTCAGCCCTTCTCATACTTCTCAAGAAGCCATGCTACTCAGTCATCTTTCAGTCTTCACAGTTCACTGTATCCCAGGACAGGATTCATTTCACTTAATTCCAGCAGTTCTAGAGCAGGTATTGAATCCACAATAGTCATAAAAGCCCCTGGAGAGCCCCCAGAGAAGGAAGTATCGGCCAGGGATAATTCATCCCATCGTTACTGCAACCAGATTCTGAGCTGCTCAGGTTGCTGAGGTTTACATGCCTACACCTCTTCCTCGTGGCAAGCTCCACAAAAAGGCTGAGACATTTTTAAACTTCAAAAGGCAAGGATGTAGTTGAACATGAACTAAGGTGATGGAATTTTAGGTGGCAAAAGCTGTTATTTGACAAGAAAAGACAGAACAGAAACAGAACGGATTTAGTTACTGCTTTTACCCCCTGCTCCTCTCCTTGTTTCCATGGGGGGCCTCAACCAACCCCGGGAGCGGTGGCAGTCACTGGCAGACACTGCTGCTCCTGCGTCACTCTTCCTGCTCGCTCTCACTCCCACAGTACGTGTCCTTCCTGATCCTGACAACAGTTTCTCAAGCTCTCCTGGAACAGCAAGTCCTGGGCACCATGATGGAGAATGTCTCCCTGCTTCTTCTGCTTCCGCTACTCAGTGGTTTTTGGTACTGCTCCCCTGAGAAGGCTCTGCAGCTACCCTTGAGGAGGGGCAATCTCCCCTCCCTTCAAGGGTTCCTCCTCACCCACTGTCCTTAGAGGAACATCGCACTTGTGGGAACAGACTTCTAAAAAGAGCCCAAATATCTTTTGGTAGATCTTCAGTAGGATATGTCTAAGGCATGAAGAACAGAATGGGTCTCCTCCAGTGTTCACACAGGAAGTCTATTTCATTGTGCACCTAATTTTTAGATGAAAAATAACCCAAACGGCCAAATGGCCAAGTGTAAAGCAAGCATAAAAATATCTTACTCGTTATATGACAGGAGGAATAACAGCTTTAGCTGTATCTACTTTTCATAGATACAAGTGCTGGTACAATGCACAGAGCACTGGGAAAAACACAGTTTCTGGTTTGTAGGAGAGTTTAGAGCACAAACTATTCTACAATATCTGGACCTGCACTCTTTAAAAATTATTTGAAAACACATATGATTTAGGAACACCTTTAATTTATCAACCCTATTTTCAGCTTCCGTTTGTTCACCGTGAAAACCATCACGCATGCAATAGAAATTCTAGATAAGCAACAGAAAAACTGGAAATCGCACTCTGTCCTTGGTATATACCATGGCCTGGTGCTGTGACTTTTTTTGAAGTCTGATCCTCTAGATCCCACTGTTGGGTGTTAGAGTCCAGTGATCCAGAGAACAGAGATCTAATACCTTTGTATCAACCCAATCCCACGTTGTCTTAGAGGTTTTAAAGGCCTTCACAGCAAAGATACTGTTTTGTGGGTTTGTCAGGTTATGACAGTCACAGCATTGAACGTCACAGCATTGAACTTGGTAAGCTTCAGCAATAACCCAAATCTTGCCTAGAAATGGTGTCAAGCCCGCTCCTACATGCCCCCCCACCCCCAACCTAGACCATGAGGGGATTGGCACAGGAGTGTGTGTCCTTGTGGGACAGAACTAAGGCAGACTCCTCCAGAGATGTGCCAGGTGAGGAATCCCAGGAGCTCATCCAAAACTTTCAATACCACTTTGCACCGTATGAAAGAGCTGGAAGGTGGAAGGATCTCACAGTCTGGACTGTTACTATGAGTAACAAGTTCACCTCCAGTTTTTCAGCAGCATATGACAGTGACCAGTTCTTTTAGCTGGACTTCAGAAGGGACAGTCACCTAATTGCCTGTTCCAGTGTTAATGCATTATCCACAAAATGTGAACTGCCTCATGAAGCAAGCAGTGGTAGCACTATATGTATTTCCACTATATTTAATTTCTCGTGAGGCACAAGAGAAGAGAGACACCAACACCACAGCTGGTGTGTGATCTCATAGACTTGGACAAAAAGAAATCAAGATGTTAATCCAATGACTTTCTGTGCAAAGTCCATTTTTCTGAGTTCAGAATTTACAAATCAAAAGTAAAAATGTAGTTATAATTATAGGAAGAATGGCGTCAGCTTGTAAATACTGTCAGGGTTTACAATTTCTAACACTGAGCTATGCAGCAATGGTTTATAACTGGTATGAAACAACAACAAAAAAAGTTCCTTTTACATTATCCCAACTTGTCTTATTTTAAATTAAATAGAAATCCATCCTTGCTTTAGAGACCATGCATTTTTAAATATAATTCCTTTTAGAACTGATAGGTTTCTGTAGCCAGACATAGCACTTTGCTCATTTCACCAGGCTCAGTGCCTACGCTTATGTAAGGACACCCTCTGAAAGGGCATGTGCACACTTTGACTACAGAGTTTAGCCTCCTTGCAAATTGTCTGTAAATGATGGGTGGATGGAATCCATCTTCCTTAAAATCTCCTCAGCAGAATTGTCCTCTGTGGATGTCATTCAATGTCAGGGTACCTATTTGTGAGTAATATGATCAGTCTGTCATAGTTGAACTCACTACCAAGTTCTACCTTGAAACTAGAGCAAGAGCCAAAAAAATAGGGTGGCTGTTTCTTATGTGCTTAAATCTAAAGAAATAAGATTGACTTTCTTTTTTTCCCTTTTTTTAATTTATTTTTTACATCAAATGACAATAATATATCCACTACAATTTATGGGCTTTTTTTCTAAATTGCTACTACCTTCTTTAGTTTGTTTCCTATACAGATTTGTTTTTATTGATACAGATCTTTTACATCCTTAAATTCAGTATCAGTTTAATTGTGGTCTTTGGATAAGACACCTGCAATGACACAAATGGCAGCTGTCTGGCCAAGAATTAACATATCGGCAGGTGCCTCAAGCACCACAACAGGTACAGAACAGATAGAGGCAATACCAGCTTTCAAATCTCTCCATTTAGGGCAAGGGGCTCCTTGCTTACCATGCTAAGTCAGCCTGAAATGTACTGTGTTTCAAAATATTACTATTTTGTAAGAGCATAAGGCTTTTAAACCAGTTATTATACAGTTTTGGAGCCTTACCAAAGACACCAACCCCCGGATAAAATTGTAATAAATAGTGGTAGGGAGGAAAGTAGCTACTGCAAAGCCTAATTAAGTATTTTGATTAGTTCATACTTGCTGCATTTTGGCTGCTGTTTATAATTAATTTTATTATCTGATGAGTAGTTTTCAACTACTCCTTTGTTTACTTAATTGGGCAGTTTATAATCATCACTTAGAAAAAACTAGTTTTCCTCTTTGCTTTTATAACTGATCACATTCACTAAGCCTTTTTGCCCTTTCAATTTCAGTGCCTTTTGTAACACTGGCAGGATTAAACCCAAGCAACAAACCAGCTTTCCAGTCACAATGGCAGGGTGCTGAGCACCATTTCTTACCCACAGTCAAACACAGACCTTCCTTTACCTTCAGCCACCTTTTCCTGCAATATGCAACCTATTCCCCTCTAACACTATTTTGCTATTGGAGTCCATAGTGGTGAATTATTGCACCTATGGAGAGGTCCATGGCAGAGGAGTGTCCTGTGGACACAACCAGTCAGCCCTGTCATGAAATGACTGCAGAATCAGAGCCAGTACCACAAATTCATACCCATTTTGCAGCAGGAAGGAGCCGCCATCATTTTCAGTACCTTACTTTAGACTTTGAACAACGAGGCTCTTTAAAGTTTTTAGCTTTTAACTTTTGAAGCCGGTTATTTCCTTTCTCTTCTTTGGCAAGACAGTAATTCAGTAAGAGGAGGGGACACCCAGCCAAAACTATTTTATATTGCAGAGCAGGAAAGTACCAGTGAAATGTGTTGATTACACAAATTGGGGCACTACTGTCTGTAAAACAGAAAGACTGGGAATATCAGTGACTGGTATGACCTTGAAAACTAGAGTAAAATAATAGGGATGGGACGAGATTTAATAGTATAAAGTGCAGAGTTATGAATTAAACAGAAATGCCTGCCCTCAGTTATAAACATGATTGGACTGACAAGGAAAGAGAAGGAATTGACTGTATCCTCCTCAGTAGGAGGGTAACAGAGCCATGAGTGCAATATAACGGTAAAGAAGTAAATGTGATCCTACATCATATCAGCTAAGACGTTTCCTGCAGGAAGAGGGGAATATTGTTTCTGTTGTACATGACACTGATGAGCCCTTTCCAGTAATACTGTCACAATTCTCGTTCCTCTGCACCAGTAAGATGAATTTAAACTGATATTGTACAGAGAAAGACCAGCAGGCTGATAAGAAGAATGGAGAGCTCATGGCACAAGGGAAAAACAGCAAGAATTGGTCTAGTTCAGCCTAAGAAAATAAAAACTAAGAGGGGACTAAGCTCTTCACTATAAATATATTAGATCAGATTAAGGGAAGGGAGAAAAGGAGGTAAGCATAGTCCTAAATTAGGGAAAAATTTACTACCTGAACAAAAAGATTTCAACTAGATAAGCAAAATTTTAAAGTACAGTGTCAAAGTGAACTTCTAACCATCAGAGAAGTGAGTAATGCTTCAGAAGTTGTAGCAGGAATTAAAAAAAAAAAAACAAAAACAAAAACAAAAAAAAACAACAAAACAAAACAAAACAAAAACCAGATTGGTTTTACAGTAAACAGCAGTCATTGGAAGGAAGGAACTGTACGGCACAGTGCAGATATGATCCAATGATCCTGCGTGTTGCTTCTAGACCTTTAGCCCTAAACCACAACAGCATAACCAGGACATTTTATGAGCTAAATGTGAGGAAATGGGAGGCTGAAGTAGAAATGGGAGGCAGAGGACTAGAGAGGAAAGACTAATGCAGTGACAGAGAAGCAGTGATGGATTGCTCTATAACATATGTAAGAAAGACCACAAATGCAGTATTTAACCGGATGACCGTAACAAAAATTTACCAGTTGAAAATTAAAATTCAGTATTGATTAAGAAATCCCAGCCAAACAAGAAAGCGGAAGGGAGTCACTTGAGATTTAAAGACTTGAAATAATTACTCATAAAAGAAGTAGAAGGGAATTAAAATTAAACAAGCCTTAATTAATCGGGGGGGGGGGGGGGGGGGGTGAGTTTCATATGATTGGTATGTGCCCTGCAATTTACAAAGAAAGACAAATACTCAGAAAAATGTTTGTTTTCCAAGCATGAAGCTACATTAGCAGAGAAGACAGTTTGTACATGGGATGCTGTGGGAAAGATGGGGAGATTTTGCTTCTGCATGCAGCAAAATTCCTAGCTTCAGACTGCATCTCTGCAATGGCTGCAAAACAGCTTTACATAAGCAGCTTTTATAATGCTCCATGAAGATCAATAGCTTTAGGTTAGCTTATTTGTTTTGTTTTGTTTCTCTGTTACAAACGTACTTGACTACAGACAGGAAAGTTGCTTTGTTGCGTCAGGTACTATCCAAAAATATCAGGAAAGATAGACTTTACCTGGCAGAATACAGAAGATAGATAAAGGGCAAAGGGGAGAAGGTTATTGCAAACCTCTCCATAATAAATCTTGGCAACTGTGACACCTAACTTCATATTTATAGCCATTCCCTATCTTGACATCCAGAAATGGGAAGGCTAGCAAGTGAAATAGGAGCTTTTGTGCAGTAAAGCAATCTTAAATATCAGGCAGGTTTTCAAAACAGCTGTGCTAGGTTTACCAGATTG
Organism: Falco naumanni; assembly: GCF_017639655.2. Taxonomy (NCBI): domain Eukaryota; kingdom Metazoa; phylum Chordata; class Aves; order Falconiformes; family Falconidae; genus Falco; species Falco naumanni. Next base: position 78,457,362 of record NC_054055.1, on the reverse strand, counting down.
CATTATGGAAATGTTAGACACCAAAAAATCATGCATTGATGTGTAAATAAGGAAAAAAAAAATGGGGGTGGCAGGCTGGGAAAAAGAATTCCCTCTGGTATTCTTCCTGCCAGAAAACAAAATCAGACAGCTTCCACCCACTAGTCTCTCCTTAGCTCCCCGTCAGTTTCCAATGGCTTGCTCTGCGAATTTCCCCAACTCCAGCAAGTCACAAAACCCACTGAGGATTCAAAATTACTGCTAGATTAGCAAATTTTGACCCTTTGTCAATACTACCAAGTTGTGTGAACCAAAACTGTTTTAGCTGATCTTTAAGCAGACATTTCTAACCATAGCTTTCTTACCCTTGTGCAGAAAAGCTCTCAGTGTCACCGTGTGGTATGAAGCAATATCTAGACTTACATGTTTTAGGCCAGTGAGAAGAAGTGTAGTAACAAGAGGAGGAGCAAAGAACACTCTAGGCAAGGTGGTTTCTCCAAAGCTGCCAGACAATTTGTTCCCTCTATACATCAAATCACCCCCAGTCCTGATCTTCATGTGCTTTGGGTTTGTGATGTTGTCTAAGAGCTGTGGGTCAGGATCAGCTAGCCGTGACTGTCAAAGTGTACATCTTAGTCATAAAAACAGATGCTTTTTGATGCATTTAGGAGTGATTTTGATATCTCCAGCTAAGTGTCATAATTTTGAGAAGAACATTGGACAAACTTTGTCTTACAGCTAAATAGCAACCCTTTAATAAGGCAGATTAAAAAACACTCTTTAAAACAGTTAAAACTCAGAGTTTATGTATGAAACAGTGTTCTGTGGCTGAAATTCTGCAGACACATTGTTAGTTCATCTACTCACCCCTTCCAGAGGAAAGGAGGGATGTATACCAAGAAAAGTAAACACTTCAGAACTCAAAGGGAAGAACCAATAGCTCTGGCTCAATTTCATCAGACTTCAAACATGCAGTGCTGCCTGTCATGCATGAGATTGCATGTACAGAATGCACACAGCAAGCAAAACCCATACATGCAGGACTGGCATAGGTGATTCAGCATATCAGAAACCACAGTGTAGGTGGCAAGCATTGCGTACACTTATGGATGTGAATTAAATAATGCTAACACAAAGCTACACAAGCTTGAAGATAAGGTCATGGGAATATCACATGTGTTCACAATTTGCACTGGGAGCTGTAGCTTCACTTAAATGTAAGTAACTCCAGTTGGCAAGCATACATCAAAATCGCTCCTAGAGAGGCGCTGGCAAGTGATTTCTCCATGTATAAATGCCATGTTGCATTGGCAAAATGAAAACTGGAGGGTGATAATCATGCGTCAGATCCTGGATTAGGCAGTCTCCATATAATCTCTCCACGACCTCTGCACAATTCCTACACAATTAATAGGAGGCAAGGGTGAGAAAACCCTCCAGAAGGCAATTCAGAACTGAAGTTTATTTTAGGTGCACTGAGTAGCCCTTCATGGGCTCCTTTCTTCAATGGTCTAAACAAAGCAGACTCCTAATGTAAATCCCTAAGGTCAGGCATCTAAAGGAGGCTGTACCAATCCCCTCCACCTCTTATCCTTATCAACTCATGCCTCTACTTTTGCTATTGTTTAAAAAATGTACTGTGCAAAACCAATTCCAAAAGTCTCAAGCTGATATAAACTTCAGTTCCTGACATAAACTGTTCCCTCAGGCAAAGCACAAGTCTGGTGAAGTCAAGTTGTTTCTGGGACTCTCTGTCCAAAGGGAGGTGGGAGGGATCTCTGAGTCAAAGCTCATTAACTGAAATCACCCTGAACAAGCAATATGGATTTAGAGACTGCCAGTTCAAGTACTGCTTTGGCCTTCAACTGAAATAGAAAGGAAAAAGAAATCTCAGCAACATACCAGTCAGGCATTTGCCTGGGACCTTAAGAAAGTAGCAGGCATCTTTTCTGTGTGTGCTAGCATAAGTATTAATAGACTCTGAGAGGTTCTGCAGTAAGATTCATGGAGCTGGCTTAGAGAAAACTGCAAGTGGGACAAATAGATTGAAGGGGGACAGCAGGCTAAGTATAAAATAATGATTTGTGCACCTGTTCAAGAGCCATTTTAGTTTGTGTGGCCCAAGAGAAAAAGTGCCATTTGGAAAGCACAAGGGTTTGTGCAATTTAATGATGTTATTATGGTTCCAAGCTCAGTGTAACCATCCATATGCTGCTCCTTCTGAAATATTTAACAAATAAAAGAGACAAAAGGCCCTATCACACATCACATTGTGTCAGGATTGCTAAGTTGGGAAGGAAAAGCTCATACATATCCTTGTTCCACAGAAACACTTTCTCCATTTTGATTATGCCCACTTTTCCTGCTGTGTTGGCAAATGAAAACACAAAAAAATGAGTAACAAGTAAGGCAGGCTCTAGAAAAGCAGCTTCAGCTTGGAGAACAGACACTGTTCCAGTAGATATGTTCCTACCACAAGGGAAGAGATTTAAAGAACAGTAGTTTGCAAGAAGAAATGAATAGCTGTGCAAATCTCCAAGGAAGAAGAGGCCTTATATTGCTCTTTTCAGTGAGGTTCCCTTTTATGGAAAAAGCTTAAGAAACTAGAACACAGCCATTTTTTTAGACTAGCATGCTATAATACATCCACAACACAAACGCATGGACTCATGAGATTAGACGGAGAAAGAAAAGATTCCCAGAAAGTAAATTAGGAAATGTAGGAAGGTGTGAAGAGGAATGGTGAGGTGAGAAAGGAAATGCAAATAAGGAGATCTTACAAGTTAAAGCAGTGCTGGTTTAAAATACTACTTTTGTCTCAGAAGGGGGAAAAAATAAGATCACTGGTGCTCCATGGTCCAGGAGCTCAGATGAACTGTGGAGCTGGGCTTGCAGCCTAATCTTAGGAAAAAGAGGAAGAAAAAAATACAGAGAAACTGGTATGACTTCTGAAAGTGCAGATTGTTATTGTGTTACCCAAAAAGCCACAACCCCATTCTGCTTCCTACAGAATAGGTTGTTGGTTTGGAAGATGGGTAATTTAACACGATGTAGGCACACCACGTGAAGTGTAAGGTGGAGTAGCCAGGAAAGGACGCGTCCTACAAGAAAAATGATCAGTGATGTCTGGCAAACGCCGCCTTGGTTCTGCTTTTCAGCTAGGTTTTCTAAGAAAAGGAGGCTTAACTGTCTGAACTTGTGCACCTGCCTGCTTGTCCAGCGGCCGCCCACTCTTCCCAGGAACGTGGCACCTGTTGGCCGGTTTCAACCAAACCTGAGAGTGGGAAAGCGCGGTCAAAGATGCCGCCTTCCCTCGGGGAGGCGGAGGTCCTTTTGCGGTGCCAGATCAGCACTTATTATGCACCAGCGAAGTCCTGCGGGACACAGAGCCAGGCCTCCACCGGGCGCCTGGATGCACCTGCGGTTCTCCCGGACGCCCCGCCGGGGAGGACGCCCCGGCGGAAGGCGGCACGCCCCGGGGCAGACGGCGGGGCGAGGGGCTGCCGGAGCCGCCGCCCGCACTGCCGCGGGGGAGAGAGCCGGGGCCTCGCCCCCTCCCACGCCCGCCGTGTCACCCACCCCCACGGGAGGCGACGGGGCTCTCCGGCGGGGGCGGCTCCCCGCTGCCGCAGCTCCGCTCCGCGCCGCATCTCGCCTCGCCCCCCCACGGCAGCCCGCCCGCTCGCGGGGGGGCGGCGCAGGCACCGGCCAGGGCCGCCCCCGCGGAAGGAGCGCACCACCCCCGCCGCCCCGCGCTGCCCGCAGGTGGCGCTGCCGGCAGCCGCGCTCCGACACGCCGCCGCCGCCGCCGCCGCCGCCGCGCCGGCCGGGCTAGCGCAGCCCCCCGGCGCCGGCCGCAGCCCCTGGGCCCGCCCGCGGCCGCCTCCGCGGGGCCGCGCCTCCCCCGCCCGCCCGCCCGCCCGCCCGCCGCGCCGCCTCCCCTCGCACCCGCACACACGCAGACACGCGCGGCAGCGCCGCGGCCGTCCGGTCGCCCCCCGCTCTCGCTGCGAGCGGCGCGAAGCGACCCGGAGCGGAGCCCCGCAGCGGGCGGGTGCCGCTGCCCCGGCGTGCCCGTCTGCGCGGCGGCGGAGCGGCGCGGGAGGTGGGCGAGCGGCGTGGGGCATGGAGACGCCCGACAGCATCCTCGGGGCCGTGTGACAGCGAGCGGCGCTTGCACGCGCGCACCCACCGGCCCGGAGCCGGAGCCGGAGCCGGTGCAGAGCCGGGCAGCGCCGCCCTGCCCCGTCCCGCGGGGAGCCAGCATGGAGTGAGAGCAGCGTGCCGCCGCCAGGTAAGGCGGGGGGGGTTACCCGAAGGGAGGCGGAGGAGGTGCTGGCTCGGGGCTTGCGTTTCGGTGCCTGTACCCTCATGGCTCGTTGCCGCCGCGGTCCTCCAGCCCCCCCCACCCCCCACCCCCCGCCCCCAACCGCCCTTCCTCAAGCCCCCCCGGCAGTCACAGCGGCAGTGCGGGGGGATGCGGGGTGCGTTACTTATGTAACCGGGGGGCGAGCAGCCTCGGCCGCTTTCCGCTGGGCAAGCGGCGAGGTGGCGGCGGGGGAGCCGCGGCTGAGGGGGACACGGCGGGAGGGCCAGGCGGGCCCCGGGGGGCCGTTTCCAGCTGCCGTCGCGGGAGCCTCCCGTGTGTGAGCCCCGGCCCCACGCCCTCGGGTACAGCGCTGCCGCCGCGACGGGGCCGGGGCTCTGCCGGCCTCCCCTCGCCTCGGGGCTCGACAGCGGGCACCCGCGGGCGGGGGCGACCAGGGACGACGTCTCGCCCGGCCGCCCCCTCCCCATCGGCGCTCCAGCGGCAGTGCCGAAACCGGGAAGAACTTCAAAGCGGGGTGGCAGGGATGTTGTTTTGGCTGCTCCGATCTCACTCCTTCTCTGGGAGGGCAGTGGGGGGCGGCTGCGCTGCGGGGAGCTGGGGTCACGTTGGGCCCGAGGCGGGCAGCGCTCAGGGCAGTCGGGGCGAGGCTGAGGGGAGCCGGAGCTAGGCTGAGGGGGCAGCGGCCCCGTCCCCGCTGGGCGGGCAGGGAAGGGAGAGCCTCCGCCGGGGGAGAGGGGCAGCGGGAGTGGAGGGAAGATGCTCACGAAGGAGTGCCCGTCTCCTCTTGATCGGAGGGAGAGCGAGCTCGGTATCACCATGGCGACCTGAGGGAGGAAAAATCTAAATAAATAAATAAGTAAGAGATAACTCCCCCCTTCCCCTCCCCCGGCACCCGCCGCCGCCCCTTCCCGGCCAGGTCCGGTCCCAAAGGTGGGGGGAAAGATATCACAGACAAAACTTCCCTCTCGTTGGAAAGGGGAGCGACGAAGAGCCTTGGGACCCTGGTGGGGAAGGGGCCACCGTACAGGCTCAGCGAGCCGCGGCTGTCCCCGAGTCGCTATGCGCGGAGCCTCCGGCCGCGGCGGGCAGAGGAAGCTGCTTCGAGGCGAGCTGTTCGTGGCTGCTTATTGCTGTGCCAGCCGTGCCCCGCAGCCGCCCGCTGCCCTGCGCTCCTCGGCCCCGCCGCGCACCGCCAGCCCCGGGGCTTTGCCACCGGCTGCGGGCCCGGCCCGACCCCGCTTCAGCACCGCGGACAGCGGCGGCAGCGGCGGCAGCGCGGGCGGGGGGGGAACGGCGGGCAGCGCGGGCAGCGCGGAGCAGCGCGGCTCCCGGCGGCCGGCATCGGGATGCTTTGCATCGGGGCCCTGCGCTGGGAGGACCGGGGGAACCCCGCGCCTCCCTCTGCTAGAGTCAGCCCTGAGCACAGTGCCGCTCCCCGCCGGGTGCCGGGAGCCAGAGGAAGCCTCACCTAGGGCCGCTAAACTTTCCTGAGCTAAATGCATGCAAGAGCTGAGAGCAAACACGTTAATGAATGGTACCTTTTACACGTACTTGCTCGAGGTTGTTTCTTACGACTCGTTTGCAGCGGTTCTTTGTGACTTGTTATGGTGAACTGCTTCCCCAGTAAGACTGTTCACACGCACAACATCCATAAAATGAGTCCTGCAGAAATTGTGAAAAATATGGACTCTCGACTTGTTTTCCTTAAGAAAACTTGTTGAGAAATTGCACTTGAAGAAATTGCACTCTTAGTGCAGGGAGCTATCCCACTGCTGAGGTACACAATTAGACAGGTGGAGTTTCTGCCAGTAAGACAGACAGGATCAACTAATCAGAAAAAAAAACTCCTGATCATAAACTGTTCTCCTCAGGCATTTGGTGAACAGTTTAAAAAAACACACTCAGTGGAGGAAAACGGTATTCAGGTTAGTGATAATTCACCAGAAGCCAAGATATACTTATTGCATTGATAGATTTTAAATTATTGTCTTAGTTTTCCTATACATATCTCATGCTAGCAGTTACATATGCAATTATAGCTTGAGACTATGAAAAAATATTCTAGAAAAGCCAACAGCATAATGAATAATATTCACTGGGGAAGATAGCAATGGATTAGTCACTTTTCTGCTGTTCACCATGTCAGGATGTTCTTTTTGCATTAAGCAAACAAGATTTATTTAATCTCGCCTCGGTCCTGATAGGCAGTAAACTATAGATACATGTAGAATTATTGGTTTTGAATCCAAATCCCCAGCCTCTTGAGGTTATGCTTTAACTATAAGCAAGCTGTCAAATCACACCAGCTACTGGGTCCCTCCTTTGTTATAAATTGTCTGTTTCAAGTAAGTCCTAGCCTAGCAGAGGCAACCACATAGGTGAGTCTTACTCTAGCATGGGAGTTAGTTGGGCTTTGTACTTATGCAGGGACTCCAAGCAAATTCATGTCTTAAGAATAACAGGTTCAGGGCTTTTTAACTGTAGAAGCACATTTTGCCCTAACTATACTTCTCGACAAGCCAATTGAACTAGTCAGTTAAGCCTTTATGGAAATGGAGACCTGAATTTTTTAATGATGGGCCTCACATTTTCAGACCTATCTCAAAAGGATGGAAATAAAGGACTGAACTGTAAGTATGGGCTTGGGAACTCAGTACTTTCCTGTGGGAAAATGAGGAAAAGTAATAGAACACAACTCTTCAGGGCAATTACCAGATCATTTATAATACTTGAAGCTATTGATTTTATTATGTAAGACAATACTCCTGCAGTGTCAGAATAATTTTATCAGATAATTACAAAATGATTTTGCCTTATAAGCAACATTAAATAAATTAATTATAGCAACATCAACAGAAAATTCCACAAGCACAACCTTAATCGGTTTAGTAAAAGACAGAATTCTTTGTGGAATTTCTGCCAGTGCATTTACACCACATTCAATATGAGTCTCCCAAGTTGCGTGATTTCTCAGGAGTTGTTTATGTGCTTCTATAAAAGTAAGAAGTAAAAGAATTCATATTAGCATTTGCTCAAATAAATTAAACTATGTCTTAAGTAATAATGGTTGAAGCGCTGTAGAGAACACATTTCTACGTTATTATTTCTTTAATTTTCATTGTTAAAAGCTTGGGAGCTCTGTTCAGCATTTTCATCATCTGCTTGATACAGAATGTTGCATTTTAATTAGGACAATTAAACACCAGCAGTTTTTAGAAATAGATATGGTTTAGGCTAATGTGTTTGTTGCATTTATGTTGTACAATTTTTACTAGTGGAGGCAGCTTGATAATAGAAAACAATATTCCTATTTTATTAAGTATCAATATTTTAATGTTGATCATGCAGAAAGAGACCAAGAGACCTTCTTAAACAATGAATGCTAAATTTACCAAACAGTAAGCTCAGGAAAAGAGTTTTAATCTCATTCCCACTTGATAGTGACTTCCTGGGAGACTTGGGTTTTTCCTCAAAACTGTGCATCAGATGCTTTACTAGAATGCTTTCCATATTGGAAATACAATGTTATTATATGTGTGTTATGAATAGCTGGAATAAAAGCATTGAACAACAAGAGGTTCCATTTCAAAGCAGATAATTTTAACATTAATGGCTGTTGCGACCTACATGGAATGTCAGCCACTAGCAATCGAGGTAAGCACAGCTGAAACTGTCAAATCAAAGGCATAAAAACTGTCATCAGTTATATTTCCTCACACCAACCAATAAAACATTGTAATTATTAAAAAAAATTCAGAATAAAGTCAGATTTATGGGATTGCTACTTTCCCTTAGTTAAGTTAGCCATAAACAAGTAGTGCAGGATCAGACCCATATCAATTTGTGGCAATAAGTCTAACCATTCCATCAGTTTAAAATCAAAGCAAAACATGTTTAGATCAGCTGTTTATACAGGTCACTATGATGAAGGAGAAACTGAGAGGGGAAATTATATTATGCTTGAAAGAGATATCATGGCTCATAAGGGTGCTGGACTAGATCCTGTGTAAAAAGGACCTCTTCAGTAGTAAGTAAACATTAGATCAAGTCTAATGAAAAATTATTTTCTTGAACAGTAGGCCCATTAAAATGTCAAGTGATGTTGTAGCTATCAAGTGTGTAGGCAGGACTACCCCGTATGGTCCAAGACAAAGGCAAGCTAAGGAGCTGGGCTGTGCAATTGCGAAAGGTGAGAGCAAACACTGGCAACTGAAATGACAAGAAATCTTTAAAACAAGGCCTCAGGCACACCCCTCCTTATGAGCAGAAGAGGGAGAAAAATCAGGTTTCACTTTTTGCAAATTACAAAGAGGAAGAACTTTTAACTTTCTACAACAATTAGGTTTCTGTCTTCAGGCTAAATTTTCATTTCTGTGAAATCTAAAGTTGAGTGAGGCTGGACCCAAAGCATATATTTCACATTTCAGCATAGCCACAGTCTAAAGACTGGATTTCATGGGTTGGTTTCATAGTCAGTCGAGTGTCATTGTTAAAGATGTACCATCAGAAAAAACAAAAACAAAACCAAAAAAAAATCCAAACACACAAACCCACAAACAAAACAAAACCCCAAAAGAAACCCCACACCATAACAAACAAAATAACCACTCCAAAAAGCCGAGCTAAGCTTCAAACCTTACTCTCCAGTTATAACTGTAATTATCAAAACCATACTCAATAACCTAGAATTAGCACTTCTACTTAATCCTACACACCAGCGTGGGAGGCAAAAAGGAGGAGAACAGTGTAGTTCTGATGCAGCTAGATAAACATGTATTAATGATTAGTAGAGAGGTCAAAATTAGAACTATTAGAACTAAAAGTTAAGAAAACTCTTAAAAAGCTTCTCTCCCCAAATAAAAATGTTTATACAATTAACTGGAAAATAGAATGCTTTACCTTTATACTGCCTGTAAATATTTCTTCTGTGCCAATAACCAAGGACCTAAGCTTCTATGTCCTACCGACTTCCAGGGTTTTTGTCCCTGTGAAAAGACTCATTCAGTGTATGTATAGTTATTACCCTAACTTAACCCCTGTCACAAACCTGTAATGACCTCAAAACGAAACCTAATAAACAGTACTGAATCTGAGAATTATGAGATCATTTCACAGAACTTTAGAAAAAATAGATTAGAAGGGGCATCTGGAGATCTCTAGTCAAACTTCACCAGTGCCAAGCAGAAGGGAATAATCCCTTCCTTCAACCTGCTTGCTAATTTGTTACTAATGCATCCCAGTATACGTTCAGCCTTCATGGCTGCAAGAGTACACAGCTGATCCATGTGCAACTTGCTGTCTGTAGAACCCACAGTTCCTATCATGCAGTGCTGCTACCTAGTGAGTTGGTTCCCAACCTTTCTCTTTTCCAGGTACAGGAGTTGTCCATGTTCAACTTTTTGAAGTTCTTGCTAGCCCATTCCTCTTGCTTGTCTAGATCCCTCTGAGTAACTTCCCTACCTTCCCTGTGCATCAACTGCTCCTTCCAGTTTGGTGTCATCTGGAGGCTGGTTGAAATGCCTTTGGTCCTGTTGTCCAGGTCACTGATAAAGGCATTAAAGCTGACTCCAATAGGTATCAATCCTCAAGGAACACCATGACCTGTTAGACTGGGAACAGTAGACCCTTCAAGTTCAAAGGTCTAGCTAATTTTCCACCCCTCCTTACAGTCTGCCCATCCAGTTCAGTTGTCCTTGTTTGGCTAGCAGAAGCTATGGGATAGTGTTGAAAGTCTTGCTAAAGACTTACTACACTCCCCTCATCCACAGACCCAGACATTTTATTGTAGAAGGCTGTCAAACTGGCCAAGCATGATTTGCCAAGGGATAAACCAAAGCTGAGTGTTCCTGATCATGTTCTTGTCTTTCATGTGTCTGTAAATAGCTTTTTTCAGAATATCCTCCATAGTTTTGCCAAGGACTGAAGAAAGGCTAATCTGCCCGTAGTTCCACCTTCTTATCTGTCTTAAAAGGAAGGTATATAATTTTCCTGTTTACAGTCATAGGGGAACTCCTTATGTATTTTGATTTTTAATATGTGCATGTTCGTTATTCTCATTTTTAAATTTGATAATTTCTTCCACATTGAGTATCCTTGTCTCTTGCTGCTAACTTTGCTGATTCTCCAGGATTAACTTCATTTTCTGTGTGAATAGTTGATCATTGGATGATTACTTGGCAATCTTTCCCAAATTTGTGCCATATTTCTAGGTTTATATTTCATTTGTAAAGATTTCTCTTGCAGAAAGTAGGTGTACAGCATCCCAGCCCAGAAATAGATTTGGAATTTTCCTTTATAAAATGTTACCTTTATAAAATTCCCACCCTCACTAAATACTTTAGCTATATTCTTCTGTGTGCATGTGCACTGAAATAGGAAGCTACATAATTTTAAGAAACTTTCAACACATTTGCAGCAAAGCAAAGACAAACGTTAAAAAGTGTTTAATCATCCACTTGGCAAATGTTTGTTATGTGAGTAGCTCTGCACTACCGAAGTCCATAGAGCTGTCTGGGCATATACAGTTATATACAGGTGTATAGGAGTCTTCGTTCAGTTAGTTCTGAGTCCTTACTATGAGCTTTCTGATATATTTAACTTCTTCTGATATATTTAACTGTATATTTTTGATACTAGTCACACATAAAAGGTAGCTGCTGCTTTTGAACTGAATGAGTTTTCCTACTCATTTCAGTGGGAATAAATTGAAACCCTTAATTAAATTTTGTCACCTATATCAATCTTTGTGGAAGAATTTTAGCTTAGTGATAATTTCCTCATAGACATATCCTTGTGGGATAATAATTGAAAATGTGAATTAACTGCACTACCACGTAATCAGGGTTTTTTTTCTAAGACAGTGAAATTTCTGGTTGACTTATTTACACTGCTACAGCAGGGACTTGAATTAAACTACTGCCATTTCAGTCCACTAATAAAAGCACAGAAAGAGCATTGCAAAGAATTCTGAAACAGATGTACCCCTGCTCTTCTATGCTTTTGATCAAACTGGTTTCTCCAGCTTCTTTCTTAGCTCTATGAACAGAAGTGTCTTTAGATTATACCCTGGCCACCAGAGCTGTTTCAGGTACTCAAACTAAATACTCATTATTTACTCCCCCTCAAGTGGCTGATCTTTCCCTTGCCTTCACTTCCCCTCGCACCTCTCCTGCTCCTTATGTCTGTACCAAAAAGTATTTTTTCTTAATTCAGTTTGTCAGGGCTGCTGAACAAAGCCTTTATCCCCACTGGGCCTCTGGAAATGTCTCATGGTTACCCTCCATACTTGAAGAGCCTTTCCACATCCCTCCTGAAGGTTCTCTTTTCCTCAATGTGTGTTAATATGAAAGCCTGGGGGTATAAAAGTATATTGAAAAGTGGATTTTGTGGAAGGGTATCCTGTTGTGAGGAGTAGGCAAATTCTAATTTTCCCAGATTAGAAGGGAGTAAACTCTGTCCACTAGTACATGTCCTCACCTATACTGAAATGGTTTTCATTTCCCCACTGGAATGATATACTCTGCCTCCTACTGGAATTATATTTTGTCACCAAGATCATGCAGGGGTGTAGTGTGAGGAAGTGCTAAGAGACACTTCAGAGCACTAGCCACAGGCAGACAGAGTACTCAATTTTCTAAACAAAAAGCAATTATGGCACTTATTAACCTGTAGCCTTTCTACAGGCAATGGGACATGATCAAAGAACACAGTCCTTACTAAAAAAAAAAAAACACTAAGCAGAGTCACAGTTTAGGAAACAAAGCAGCCATGTCAGGACAGTGTCTGGGAGAGTGATGTTGGAGGTCTCTGTTTATTCTCTCTCAGACTCATCAAAGACACTGAGTGTTCAGATGACACACATTCAATTTAAAGTCAAATAATAATTTCTCCTAATTACTATCACTGTGAACTTTTAAGTAGTATCTCAAAGTGAAGCTCCCCTGCCTCTAGCAACTCCCACAGAAGGAAGAATATTTCAAGCTTAGCATGGCTACAGTAGATGCATCACGCAGCATCTTACAGCTCTACATTATTGACAGTGCCATAAAAAGAAGATACGATGAGAAGAGATGCAGGCCTAAGTAACTCCCAATTTGCATGCCATGCATTCTCACTGGTGTTGTATGGGATGGATCATAGAAGACAGAAACTCAGACACTTGCTGAATACAACAATCATGTACTGGGCAGAAATTGTATCCCTACAGAGCTAGTTCCTCAGCATGGGTGGGCACAGGTATGGGAAGCTGACGCACAGATGAAATAGAGTGTTTTCCTAGTCTCGGTCAGGTTCTCTGTTGACACAGACAATACAGCTGCTTTGAACTATACTGGCTGGCTCTTAGTGCCTTCAGTCTAGTGCCATGGGTGGCGAACATCAGATTCCAAAAGCTTCCGATGTGATCTCGACTTAACAGCTATGCCCACTTGGAGATTTCTGAATGTCAGAAGAATGCCACCGTCAACTATTGCAAATGGTCAACTATTTGCACCAAACCAGGGCCACAGGAATCTAATACTAATTATGCAATTAAGCCTGCTTTTTGTCAGGTCACTGACTTAAACCCACAGGCTGCAGCGTTTTATTACATACACAGAGAGATGGACATTTTGTCTGGTAAAATTTCCTCTAATCCAAATAATCCCTGTTAAAGAACTTCATTCTCTTAGCTGTCACAAACTGAAGTTGTTCACCTTTATAATGAAATTCAGTGCTCCTTTCCACTGTCACTTTCCTCATCAAGTAATTCTTGTCTTTCCATGCTGCTGCAGTATTATATAACCAGCCATGTGCAAAAGCTGGATGCAAACCCAGCTTAAGAGCCAAGCTCAACACAGCAGAGCCACATTCAGTTATCTATTTGGAGAAAGGTACAAACTCTCAGTCGACCAGTTCCCATTAGAAAGTAACAGTGTTCAATTGTTCTAAGTCCAATTCTCCCCTGCCTTGAACTCTGGAGAGTCACATATATACCTATGAAAATCAGGATGAGAAACTTTGACAGCCACTTTGCAAGAGTGTGAACAGCATGCAGAAACACTAGAGCAGGCCTCCAAAACAGCATATTGGCATTAGCATGAGGAAAATTAAACCCTCCATCTCAATCAAACTAATTCCCCAAGATGCAACGTTTGTATGTGCATCTTTTGCACATACAGGGCATGATGCACTGGAGAACCAGGTCTGCTGCTGATAAAAGGCAGCAAAATTACAATGAAAATGAGAGAAGCGGTGGGATGGAGAGAGCAAAGTACAAGAGAACACATCGGTTTTGTAAACTTGCTAAAATTTCAGTGAAGGAGTTTTAGTCTTTCCTTCAGCAAGGGTGTGAATTTCTCCCAATGTGTCTAAACAGAGATTAAAAGAAAACAGAAAGGTCAAATATCATGAGTAGCAATACTGATTACTTACTAAAATCCTTCTAAGATGCACATAAGGCGTTAAGCTGAGTTCTGGGCTTATAAAGCATGACACGAAATGCAATGTAGAGACTGAACTGTGGCTAAGCTACTTTCAGATCCGAGAGTTTGATGTGGCACTGCTCCCTGGAGAGTTAATCCTATCAAGAGGCAGGACTCCTTCAGACACAGGCACACCCTCCAGCTAACGCTGCTAGACAACTTTTAGAACCCAAGTTAACAGCTCCTTACAACAAAGTGTTCCACCATTAATTCACCACAGGATTCAGTGTCTCACAACAAAGCAGCAGAATTCATCTAGGCCAACAGTTTGGTAAGCCACTAGCCCAGCAGCTCTCAAGAGCTCTCAAATACAAGTTTCAGGAGACAGTTTACAAGTTTTGCAATGTACATATAAGAGAGTGATGAACACAGGCAGTTCCACAAGAAGTATCTTGTCTCTCAACTCTTTGCAAACCTGCATCACTGACAGTGGCAGATGAGGTCAATGCTTCATCCCAAGCCTTCGACTACATTTGCAAGGGCTGTATTTCCCTTTCCATGAAGATCAAAATGGGAAAGATATTCAGCACCGGACACACCACTGAGTAGAATTTCATAAGACTCATGAAGGAAAGCTGTAAGATTGGGTCACCAGATGAAACAATGGTCATAAACATTTTAACACAGGAAACCTCAAAGACAGAGACAGTAGATGACTGTAGGTTTTGCAACAGTACAGTAACAGAATAGGAGGAAGAGGAGGGATAAAGTTGGCTACATCCATCTTTGAAGGCAGACAGTTTCCAGCTCCTGAGTAATCATCTACTGAGATCGGGAGCAGACACATCATCCTGGTAGGCAGAAAAAAATCTATTCCAAATCTATTATGAAAGGACTCCTCAAGAATTCAGAGGATGTGTTGCTGCCGAACAGCCTGAGTCTGAACTAACTGAAAAGTTAGGCTTACCTGCACCACTAATAGCACTTCTTACTCTAGACACTGCTACTACCTTGAATGAGCAAATCAAAATTAATTAGGAAGCTCAGAGAGCAAAGGACTTAGGGAAACACATAAACATCAGGAATATGGTCTTGGCCAGTTCTTTTAGTGAAGGGCCAGGCTCATGAAGGGATAAGAGCAGGGGTTCAGGCCCCCTGCTCATATGGTATGGTGGGATGGAGGGTGGCTTCTTTGACTGCAGAATGGTGTTCCATCAGCTAGTGATAAAAGGAGTGCCACCTCGTGACAAAGAGAAAGGAAGGCCACCTTTGCTTATAAACTTCCTCCTGGAGGAGGATTTTAACTGCCCTTGAAGGGAAGGATGACAGAAAATTTCAGGAGAAAATTATTCACCAAAAGGGTTGTCAAGCATCGGAACAAGCCACTCAGGGAAGTGGTTGAGTCACCATCCCTGAAGGTATTTAAGAGATGTGTAGACGTGGTGCTCAGGGACATGTTTTAGTGGTGGACTTGGTAGTGTTAGGTTAACGGTTGGACTCGATGATCTTAAGGGTCTTTTCTAAATGATTCTATGATCCTAGGTATGTGTAAGCACCTGTAACTTTGACAAGGACCTAAAATCAAAAGCATGCATAGGGCCATTCATGAAAACGTCATAAAAGGGATAAAGCGAATGAATTAGTCAATCCATTGAACAAGTCTGATTGTTTCCCTTTCATTTCCTGTCTTTCTTGCACTACCACAGATATCTTACTAAATGATCAAGGTAACAAGTTAACTGGTGCAACAGAGGCTTGAAGAGGTGGCTGACACAGTAGGTTTCTTCAGTGCTTATCCAGCCATGTTACGTATAGGGAAAGACTAGATACAAATGCCGAGGTAATAATAGAAGAGGAAAGGAACAAGGTGCTAATACATCAGAGATTTAAAGTAGATCACTGAACTAGAAGGATCAGTAGATTCATTCTTTTGTGGGTAATTGGAAGAATCACCCAGAATGTAGGAGCTGCTGGTCATAGGAATTTGGGAGATTTTTGTAGAAAACTACAGCAGTTAAGGAGAGCTGTCCTTCAGGGAAAGGGCACACACCCACACAGGTGCATACACGCACACACACAGAGGAATCCAGATGAAGTATAAGAAATGTAGTAAGAGATCAGCTGAGCTAACTTGTGAACTTCACATTGACCTTACAAGAAGGAAGCATACACAAACTGTGTCATAGCATTGAAGATAATTGCTGAAAGAAATAGCGGCTAACTCTGGAAGCCAAGAAACAAAAAGAAATTGAGCTTGCAAGAGGCATCAATGATAGCAAGAAATTAATCTGTAAGTAGATCAGTAGTAAAAGAAAGCACTGGGAGAATCTTGGCCCACTTCTCAACAGGGAGGAAAGCTAGAGATGATACTTAGTAGGATAAAGAGTATTTTGTGCAGTTTTTGCATCAGGTTTCACTGGAAAGGCCTGGGGTGAGCAAGGTTCTAGTACTGTCCAAACCAAGAAGGAAGATCTTACCCTATAACTGGGAAGGTACAGGCTACAGTGTACAAAAAGCTAGGTGTTTCAAATTCGGTTAAACCTGAAGAATACACTAAAGGAATGTCTGTGACAACATCAAAGCTACCTGAGAATTCATGGAGAATGAGGGAAATTCTAACAGACTGGAAAGAGGAAGTGTGGTGTGCATCTTTAGCAAGAAAGATGTTTCACAGAAAACAGAAGACAAACTAGTGAATTATGGACCACTCACTTTAACTTAAGATCTTTAAAAAATACAGACTGGTGTAGGCACCAGAAAATACAAGCTGAGAGCTGTCAAAATGGTTTTATCAACAGCATATTGCAACAAGCCAGTCTAATTTCATTCTACAGTAGACCAACACAGGCTAAGAAAGAAGATGAGAAGGTCATATATTTTGATTTTATGAAGACATTACACCATCTGCCACAGTATTCTAATAAGAAAGGAGCAAAACTTGGTCTAGAAGAAATTACATAGTCATGGTTACAAAACTGATTGTAGAAGTGTGCTAGGGAAGAGTTACTGGTGGTTCATTGACAGTATAGAAGAATGTGTCAGTTTGGGTCTGTAGAGTGTCCAATTCTGTCTTAGATGCATTGATGCTCTGAATGACGGAATTAACTGCACTTGTAAAGTATGCAAGTATTTTAGAAGATAAGGTTAGCATTCAAAGTTATCTTGACAAAACAAAGGTCTGAAAGACCAGATTCAAATTCAATAGTAACACAGAGTATTCCCCTAAAACAAGGATAATTGGCTACAAAGCCAAAGGACTGGAATCCACTGGAAAACAATATACCTTTTCCCAAATGTGCTAGATCTTGCATATTCCACCCTGAAACATCTGTTTCTCTCTTACTCTAGAGAGTTAGGCACAAGAGAAGCAGTACATCCCGCTCCTAAGAACAAGTATCTAACAGCTAGGTTTGATCATGCCTGATGACTTTTTCCGTTCTTTCTTACATTTTGCTACCACAGAGCTTTTGCTTCAAATGGCTTCAAAGTTGTTTTATGTTGCTTTTAGCCAAATGTATCTTCAAGGTGTTCAGCACTTCAGAAATGTAGGACAGCTGTTTTATCAAGTTGCCTGTAAATTACAACAGACGTTGTGTCTGCCAGAAGCATCTTGCCCTGTGAGCAAATGTTAAGAGAGAATTAAGCATGCTTGGCTGCCTCCCTGAGGCATTTGGAGGAGGAGGTGAGAGGAGGCCTTTACCAAGAAAGGCTCCAGAACACCAACTGAGTCACCCTGGACTCGAGACCCCACAAACAGCTATGGCTGGGAAGGAGCCCTGATGCCAGTCCTAAAATGTCATTATCTTGAAGTCCATAAAGAATGTGCGCTGCATAGAACAGGCTGGGGAAAGCAGCAGTGCACAAAAGCATATTCTGATAAAGAGGATGCTAAAAAATCTATGTCCTTTTCAGTCATGCATATTGAAGCAACTGAATGTTCCTATCTCATTTTTGGGTGGCAATCACAGAAAGCAGATGTTACACTATGTTAATTTTTGTCACTGGCATCTAGCCCCCTGGCAAGATTAAAACAACTATTGGCATCTTTGGAGCAGCTGGGCAGCAGAGCTGCTTACTTTACTTGCACAATACCATTCTGAATAACCTCTGAGCCTAAGATTTTGTTGCTTTGTAATCCATGTTTTGGCAGTCTTCTCTTCCACTCCCCCTGTTCAAATACGGTATTTCCCAATCCTTACAGAGTCTAGTATGTATCTCTATTGCACCATAAACTTTAATGAAAAATAGATTTAAAATCCATGACATCTATGACATCCATTTAACTCCCACTGCAGAAGGAAGGACATTTTCAGGGTTATCTTTGCAGTTTAACTTCTTAGTGTCTTTTTTAATTCAAACTTCATTAGCAAAGCAGGATAAACAGACCAGCACTGTGTCATACACTTCACCTGGATGTCTAAAATAAGTACATAATTTTACATAAACTGTTAAATACTTCTGGCATTAGACATATGATTTAAAAGCAACAGTCATTGGTATAAAATAATTTGAGGAATGCGTACTATTAATTCCAGCATTGATAGATGGAATAAGAAAAATTATTTCTTCTAGATTGCAGTCCTTCTGCTAGGACCTATATGTGATGTCTCCTGGGGAAAATACGAAAAAAAAATCAAACATAAAAATTATCTACCTATCAGTTAAGTGTACAACATTAGGAATGTGTCACTGATACAATATAAAGAAGTTGAAATATCATACACCTAGTTAGACATCAGATGTAACTTTTCCTCTGCTTCAGTTAACTGTCATTAGGAAAGGAAAAACAAGTCCAAAAGTGAACAATTTGCAGCTTATCACTTCTGCAGTCTACACTCTAAGTTGTAAGATCACACAATAAAATACTAGACAGTGCTATATAATGTAAATCCTATGGGTGGGTGTTCCAGCAGTAAAATGAGAGATATAATTGGTAACTAGAAAAGACAATCATGATTCAAGAGAGAAGGGGAAATGCTAAATGGAATAGTGTTTCAACACTTCTTGAGCATTTTAATGGTTTTTACCATAATGTGTGTAGAAAGAAAGGCCATGTTTGTTCAAATGTTACCTTTTCAAGCCGTTTTTCTCTGAAGGGAATTAAAAAGCTGATACTGTTAACTAAATGACCCCTTAGGTAGCCAGTACCATACACATTTTATTTTTCCCCATCAAATAAAAAGCTGAGTGAAATAAAAAGTTTAAAAGAATCTTAAATGAACTCAGTTTCCAATTGCACAGATATAATAGGGCTAGCTTGCCAGAACCAATAGGATACCTGTCATATATTAAAAGCAATTCTGTATGACTTGGAATCTAAACACCACCCAACCCCCTAGTGCCTATGGGACACATAGAGTTGCTGTGACAAAGCCCAACACAAAGGCTTTACTAATGCTAAAAGGCTCATACAGATAAGAATGGGAACACAGCTAAGTAAGCTGCTGTAATCACAAACTGATGCCTGGGACTGTCCTCTGACATGTACCAAACCCTCCCAGTCTGCAAAACTTATGTCCAAATTACTTGTCAGGAGTGGGAGACTGCCAGCTGGCCTAGGCCAAAATTATGCTCATGGGCACTCTAACAATTCAGAATTGCAAACAACTGAGTTCCAGTGCCCATAACTTTCATGCACTTTTTTTTTTACTTACTCATGTAGACAAAGCCTTACAGGACAGTGGAGACCTAAGCAGCATCTTGATTTGTATTATGCCAGCTATTCCTCTTTGACTTTGGAAAGGAGAACACAACTGCTCTGTGCTACTCTTTCATCAAGAATGTGTAATGCAATGGTCAAAATTGTGTAATTTCCATTATATCTTAATAACGATCAACCATTTCAGTCATGCTAACTGTCAAAAACTTAGGCATTTAGACTAAGTTGGACTAGTCCCTCTGCAGTCACTCAACAAAGAAGCAATAAGTATTCCCTCTCAAATCCTGTTTCCAGTGGAATCTCTGGAAGTGCCTGCTTGTTGCCTGCTTGTTGCTTGCTTACCTTTGCCTCCATTGACTACAGAAGGAGCAGAAGTGGCAATGTCATTTAAGAATGGAAAAAGTAGGTGAAATGAATTCCACAGTTGCCACCTAGGATTTCTTTAGCTTCTGCAGGTTTGGTGAGTACATTATCAATGAGAAGCATGGTTCCATGGAAAATTCCACTGAAAATTTAATTTGGTGCATCCTCTTGAAAAGAAAGAGATCTGTTACTAAAGAGCAAGCTGCTGCTAGAATTAAGGAGTCCCTGGCTTTTAGCCTTTGTTCAGTACACTGGATCTTGCCAACAGAGACAACCTTCTACATTTGGAAAGAGTAGATATTTTAAAGGGAGAATGGTGTGGTAAAGCAGTTTGGAGGAATACATTCAATGTAGCCTCATGAATAATTTGTGAAATATCTGCCTATACTAGTCCTAAGGTTTTCAGGCAGCTCTGTGCTTTATGGAGTGAACTTGAAGTAAAATGGTCCTGATATGAGGATATGCTGCAACTAACTCTTTCTCCGATTTCACCGGACATGAGTAGGATGGAGAATAACTACTGAACATAGACAGAAAAACTGAATATTCTTATAACAAATACAGAAAAGTTATACTAGATTTATTATATATCTGTATATGCTGTGTATATCTCTTTGGGAACCACAGACAAAACTCTGCAAGGGGTATTTTTAGATTACTGCATGATTTCACGTGACTTGAATCTAAATTTAATCCAAAATTAAAATGAGTAACTGTGTTATTTCAAGCCCCCAGAAGCTGGAGACCATTCCAGTAGATAATTCAATACTAAGCCAAAGACCTTGACTTTCAATGGGTAGAAATGTAAAAATATATCTTTACTTAACAAAAGAGATGATTAACTAGTTGAAAAAACAACAGTGTGTCATGCAGGGACACAGAAGGGACTGCTATCTAATGAAGAGAGCTGTCATTGCATTAAGCATTCCTACAGTTATGTATTTTAGAACACTCTCATTAAAATCAGGTGATTCAAAGACAAGTTAAGTAATTTATTTGGACTCCCTCTCCCTTCTGGGTTGAATGTGGATCTATGGAATGATGCTTAACTGTTGGCAGAGGGGACCAAAGTCCCTAGGACATCTGAAGACACAAGTCCCATGTTTCTCTTGAATCTGTGCAATCAAACCCCGTGCATTATTCAGCCAGTGCTTTATTCCCAGGTCTGTTAAGCCTTTAGCTAAAATTCTACTTTTTGCAGGGCAGAGCCTGTAAACTAAGGGAATAACATGACTTTGAAAAGTTTTTCTGTTGTTTTTAAGAGTAGGGATCACCATCAGTTCATTTGATCTCACTCCTGTAAAAAGCAGACCATACCACATGACCCTAGAGTAGTAGCTTGTCTTTGGAAAAAACATATTTTTCCAGGCTATGTCCATGTCTTGTTACCAGAGCTCAAGAAGTGGTGAATCTATGTCATACCTGGCAGCTGGACCCACAGGTTACCATATAAACATTACTAAACATTTGTGCTTGTATTTGTCTGGCTTTAACATCCCTCTGTGGTTTCTTATTACACACACCTTCCTCCTCTGCATCGAGATATCCACAGTACTAACTGAACTGTGCTTAATTATGGAACTGGAATTAAATTGTCAAATAATTCCATTTAGACAACATATGGCAGAGGCTTCCAGGACACACTGGCTTAATCTCAGTATAAACCACAGGTCTATAAGAAAAATGTGTTGTCCCTTCTTCTAACCTCTACAACCTATTAGTACATACCCAGGCATGCGCCCTTTGTAACAATCTCCCCTCCCTGCCAGTGGTTCCTAGCTAGCTGTATTCATCTTCAGGTAGGCTGCACTGAAGCTTTTTTAAGGCACAATGCATTCAGTTATTAGTAAGTACGAAGAAATGCCAGCTCATAATAAGCCAAGATGAAATATTTAAATATCCACTATTTTTGTCAGTTCTGAAAATGATGAAAGCTTCCCAATTTCATTATATATGCAGTTCCATGCCTCTGCTTCAATGTTGCCAATCTACAAGAAACTGTTATTAACTGTTTTTCTATATTAAAGGTTATGTAGTCAGAAGTCTGTAGAGGACTTTGTTTGACTGTAAATAGCAAATTTTCCTCACCAATTTTCACTGTGAATCACTCTTACATTCTCCACTGGTTCTGTCAGCATAACATCCCTTACAAGGACACTGAAGATACCCCACTCAAGAGTAAAATATACAGCATGCATCAGAAATGTACATTTTTATTTTCCTCAAATTCTTTCTCCATATATTGTCTTTTCTATTCATTTGCCGTGAAAAGAATTCAGGAATCAGTAAGCAGAGAAAGAAAAGAGTCCATTAAAATCACTGGCAGGAATACAAGGAAAATATGTGTAGTAAAATTAAAATTAAACTTAGACAATATGCAGACGGTGTGTGTATTTGTGTGCACATGAGCACACAGAGATCTATGCCTGTACATTCATGGACTAGCACGTATAAATTCAAAGGGACAGCTAATTCAATAGCTTGACTATAAATGCATTTGCAACAGTCACCTTTCTTGTGACAGTCAATTGCTAGGTAAGCATATGCTCTTCCTATATCAAGAGGTGATAGCACAGCACAGCACAGAGGTATGCAAAGATGTTCAAGGAGTCCTGGAAACAGCAGTTCAGATACTGGCAGCAGAACAGGTCATCCATCTAGCATTCCTCAAAAGGAAATTAGCCCATGTGTGTCTGGTCATGACACTAGTCATGATACAGTTCAAAAATGCATGCTTCATAAAGATGAATGAGTCCATCCCAACTGGGCATCTAGAAGGCAGGGCAATAATATGAGATACAGAGCTAAAACAAAGGAAAAATAACCTTAGTGACTCAAAGTCTCACAGGATTCCTCCAGCGCAGCAGACTGCAAGATTCAGAATTTCACTGCCCTGATTGTTTTCTCACTCCTTGGAGCAATTACAGTAAATTTGAGGGAAGGGAATGCTGCCACCATGTTCTCCTAAACAGATCATCCACCTACCTCCCCAATTAAAAAGCAAGCAATGCACCTCTGAGGCACAAATACTACAAACTCTTCGAATCTTCAGAAATCTGAGTTAAAGAAAATTTAATAAGTCCAGTCGATGACTAAGATTTTTTTCTGCTTTTAAAACCACTGTGTTTTGTTCTTGTAGGGTGTTGAACCCTTATTGTACACTGCTGCCATCAAATGTGCATTACAATGGAAATGGAGAAGATGTCAAGCCCCAGCATGTGTTTCCAATTAAGATTCTTCATTTTCTGCTCAGATGTTAGAGTATGACCTGATTAGCTCTGCCAGATATCAGAACTCGTCTTCTGTGACTTCTTATCTTATTCAGCTACTAGTGTCTGACTTCGTATATTTGGAGAGGAAAGAACCATATCTCTCAAAGATCAGAGACATTTTTTTAAGTCCTTTGGCAACATGGAAAATTTAGTGTGGGTCAGGAGAAACACTTTCAGCCTGTTTTCTGTCCTTCAGTCTCCCATGCCTGCTTATACATTGTAAGAAGAAACAATTAGCACAGCTCAAACTGCAACTTAACAACCCAACAGTGCAGGTAGATGTCTGTTTTTCAGGTACAACAATTTTACGTAATAGAATTTACTGCAGTGGAATTACCTGCAAATTGTTAAGGCTTAACATGATAGGAGAAGTTACTTCTTTCCATCTAGGATTCCTCAGTGATGTTATCAAATAAGGAGAAGCAAGAAAGTCTTTTCTTAACTGCTGTCCTTTGTCAGCTAGAAAAGAGCAGTGTATTATTTATGGAAAGCAAACAATATGGAATCAGAGCGAAAGCAACTGACATGAAGGATGGTAGATGAAGTGCCAATGAAGCCTGAGATTTGAAAATGTATTAGATGTCACACATAAAAAATACTTCAATATGTCTGTTAGGTAAATTGTATACAATAATCAGAAGATATCTTTTTGTGTAAGTTTTACTTTAGGTTTTAATTTCAAGTAGTAGTCACTCATATTCAGACAGTGTCATAAAAAGTATTTTTAAAGCACTTCTACATTCTGCAAAGGCAGCAGCTGCCTCTCTTCACCTTCCCCAGAGACATGCACATACATGTTATGCAGCTGTTTTCAGTGTCTTGTTCTGTACCAGGAACATGAAAGAACAGCTAGAGACATGGGCAAAACAGGGGCAGGTTCTCCAGCTGAGAAAGGGAATGTTTTTAGGGCAGAGCTGCATACGCAAAGACTTAGCCCGGAGGTGGGTGTTAACGTAACTTTTTTAAAAGTGACAGTAAAAATGCAGTGCCCGTAAATGGCAGGCCAGATGGATTCCTCTCTGCTTTCACAGGTTATGCCTCAATACTGTGATGCATATGTATTTGGTGTGTGAGATGATTTTCCTTCTGGGTGAAATATAGTCCCAGTCATCGCACTCAAACCTTTCGGTATTGATAACACTGTAGATAGACTGGGAGTTTTCCAGCCACTGAGATGACGAGTTTACATTTTTATTGACAAAGGTGTCTTATCCCTAGTTTTGTCCTCAAGTCTACCCCATACAGCCTGCAATACACTTGCCCATACTGAACCTTACCTTCAATGTGAACATGCCCATGTCAAACAGAACAGAGAACATTATGTGCTTTGAGCGCATGGAGAACATTTACTGCACCCAAAGAAAAGGAGGAGAACTTGTCTTACCAAGAAGTTAAACCTCTAGGTTCAGCCCCTTGTCTAGGTACCCTTTCTAACTAACTGAAGGAGGCAGGTACCTCCAGAGGACAGTTCCCCGTGCAGTCTTTAGGAGGGAGCAAAGCAGTGCCTTTTCTTTCCAATGGCCTGTAGTGACAGACAGGATGACCTGCAGAAGCAGATGCTTAACGTGAGGATGGCTGAAGTGAGGTGAGGTGAATCCTGTCCTGAGCAAGTTCACACAGTGAGTTAGTGCAAGATAGCAAGCCTCCTATAAATGCTCACCCCAACATGCCACACAGTGAATTCCCCATAGAGGCCAGACTAGTGTCAGCAAACAAGCAAACACAATCTGACCCTTTGGGAGTTCGACAGATGAGAAGGAGGAAAAAAAAAGAAAGAAAAAAAGAGAAAAAGCCCAACAGCCCATATATTATGATGTGTATACCTGGAATTGTTAATGTTTGTTTCAGTGCAGTTTAGGATGTCTTCACCTCTGCCTTTCCAAACCTTTTTCAAAAATAATCCTTACTCCTGGAGCTAGCTTTGCGTAGTTGTGTGGGATTGCAATGATGCAGACTGTACTCTGCTAGAACTTTCTAGCCTGAGTTACACTCCAAACACCCACGGACTTGTACCAGAAATTTTAGGCTCAGAAGTCTCAATGTAACTTTTCAAAGTGGGATAACAGAACCTATATCACTTGCATGCTTTTATATATTAAACTGCTCTTAACTTAAGTCTGGATTATGAAGTCTCTCTTGTTATCAGTTCTTTCCAGTAGGGTTACTGTAACTGAAAAAAAGAAAGGCTGAAGGAGCAGGTAATTAATGTGCTTACTGTGGGAGGGAACAAACAAAAGAAAAACAAAAGGAGCTATAGATTTTTGTGTAACCATGAAGGGGGGGAAAAAAACAAAGCCCTTTTTACTGCACCTTAGGGAGGTTCGTCACATCGTGTTTCAATAACAGGAGTGTTCTCAAGAAAAAAGACAGGAATGTACAAGATTCTGCCTTCAGACTCCTGCTGAGCAGTAATGGAAGTATAACTAATTATGGGCCTGATCAAGGGCCCATTGAAGCCAAGTGAAAGCCTCCTGCTGATTGCAATGGGCCTTGGATCAGCTCTAAGTGTGTGGGGTGTGAATATGACTGCATTAGAAACACGATGAGCTAGTGTCTGCTTTCATTCGTGGCTGACTGTATTGTGCTCTACTGCACCAGAGCTGGCTCAGAGCTTCTCAGGAGCATCGCAGGGTGAAAGGTTACTACTCCAAAGTGAAGAGTTCAGGAGTTCAGGCAAAGCTGCTCTTGATCTGAGAAGGGTAAATGGGCAAAGCTAGTAGAGAGAGGCCCTGGTGAAAGCTGTGGCGAGCCAAGCTTGCTACTGCTCCTGCTACTGGGTGGGTGAAAGAGAGGAGATGAGAGAGTTTCCCTCTTAGCAGTGATGAGACAACACCTGGAGTACGGTGTCCAGTGCTGGGCTCCTCAGTACAAGAGACATGGGCAGACTGGAGAGAGTCCAATGAAGGGCCATGAAGATGATTAAGGGACTGGAGCATCTCTTCTGTGAGGAAAGGTTGGGAGAACTGGGTCTGCTTAGCCTAGAGAAGAGAAAGTTCAGGGGGGCATCTTGTCAATGTATATAAATACCTTAAGAAACAGCACAAAGAGGATGGAGCCAGGCTCTTTTCAGCGATTCCCTATGACAGGGCACAACCTGAAACACGGGACACTTTGAATATCAGGAAATACTTCTTTACTGTGAAGTTGACTGAGAACTGGCAAAGGTTGCCCATGGAGGTTGTGAAATCTTCCATCCTTGGAGATATTCAAAAGCCACCTGGACATGGTCCTGGACAACCAGCTCTAGGTGGCACTGTTTTGGGGAACTGGATCAGATGACGTTCAGAGATGTCTTACAGCCTCAACCATTCTGTCATTCTGTGAATTCATCCTCATCTCCTCAGCTGTAGCCTTCTCAACTCAGCAGCCTG
Organism: Falco naumanni; assembly: GCF_017639655.2. Classification (NCBI taxonomy): domain Eukaryota; kingdom Metazoa; phylum Chordata; class Aves; order Falconiformes; family Falconidae; genus Falco; species Falco naumanni. The sequence goes on along the minus strand of NC_054055.1, from coordinate 78,430,987 downwards.
AATTTCCAGAGCTCTGGCTAGACCAAGCTGCAAGACAATTGTGACTTTGAAATTCCAGTAGTCTGTTGTCCACTTTTCCTGTGCGCAAAGCCAATCCTGCACTCACCGATGACACTGATGATCTTACTACTATGCTGTTCAGGTAGTCCGTCCTTGATTTTTAAGAGCTGAAAGGTAATGACTCTAAAAGGGAGTGGCACCTATTTTATAATTTCTTTTAACTCGAGAGTCCTGACTGGGGCAGCGTGACATGAAAACTCCTTCCTTTCAGAAAACGTTCATGAAGCACCAAGAGTTCTTAAAAAACAGGTTCATTTGCAAGAGAGGTCACCCCAAATCAAGGATAGGAAAACTGTAAATAGGAGATTTTTCAGATTCTTTTCAGATGCTTGTGAAATCTATTTGTTTAAAACAAAATCAAACAAACTTCTCTAGATGAGTTCTGGCACTATGCTTCTGACTGCATCCAAAGAGGTAAAAGAAATACTATCTTTCATACTATGCTTTCCCTTTTTCTGGTTAGAAGACCGCTATAAGTTTTTTGGGATAGAAGACAGGTCTCAGTGCAATTGCCTTTGGACTAGAGTTCCTAAAACCCCAAAGATTTGGTATTGGGAAGGTCTGTATTTTATCCAAATTGAATGATCTGTCCATAATCCAAATCAGCCCATTTTTTTTAGACATAATTGAACACCTTAGGGCACTCAATGAAAATCTGGATAGATTTGTTTCTATTCTAGCCAGTTCAGATATTTGTCTCAGACCCTAAAGAGATTACTTCTGGGCAAAAATAAAATGGGTATTTCAAAGGTCTGTTTTACTTATGAAATCTTTGCTTAGTCGGAAGTATTGCTGGCATTTGCTACTATTAAATTTTAATTTGTTCAACCTGAAAAAATCAATGTTTTAACCTGATTATTTTTCAAACAAGCAAGAAAAATACAGAACATGCTGTTGGGCAATTGATAACGAATGATAAACACAGGAATTCAGGACACAATTTTGCTAATACACACTAAAGAATAATAGCAAACAACATTTGCTGAGACTGTATCATCAGTTGTATTGTTATTTTTACACTGGTTAGAGACATGACAATTTGTTGACATAGCTATCCTAACAGGATATCCTGGGACACAGACATCTACTCTAACAAGAATACAGTTCTATAATATGATACCTCATTTCACTTGGGACACACAGAGATGATACCTCTTCCTACAACTCCAGAAGCTATTTTCCACTCAAATATGAAAGTATTCTCATAGCAGTAAAGGGATCATCGTGTAAATAGAGCCATTAGGATAAAATATGTAACACATACAGTTACATATGTGTGTAACAATATCCTAAATACCCTCTCAAAATATATTTCAAAACCATTTTTCAACACTGTACACACTTGGTGTTACTTGCAACATAGACTACAGCTCCCTTTTTGAAGAATTAGTATTTCTAGTACTAACAAGGGTAGCAATACAACGCTTGTACTGTACTTATATATTATGGTTTGGAGTAGTTTAATCTAAGCGTTTTTACTGTTTTCAATTAAAAAAAAAAATATATGTCTAGGACTTTTAAGGTGTTTAGGTGCCAAAATAAGTAGATGTGTCCCACAGAGTACCTTCAGAGCTGGCTGGTCATTCATTTCTCAGTGTCAGCACCTCTCTAGATGAAATTTCCACCAGTCTCCATATGTGCTCCAGAAAGATCAATGATTTTTATAATTTGACACAGCACTTCCCAGGCTGGCAGGGTGTGAAAGAACAGTGAAAGGAGACCACAAATAGAAGGTAATAGAAGATGCCTTTTCTGATCAGTGCAGCCCGCAAGGTTAAACCAAAGTGACACCCTTCTGAGCAGCCCTGAAGGAGTTAAATAATTCACAAGGACTGGCAGACAGATGAATGAATTCTCCGCAGGGAGCTCAGCAATTCAGTCTGGGGTACTCCTGAAAGGAGATTGTGTATCTTCATGGGTTACTGTCTATTTGAAGAAAGTGATAAATAGCAACACAGCCACAAAATCTCCCCTGTCTCACCTCCCCCTTTCAATTTCCACTCCTGATAGACTGTACACATATTAACAGCTTTCTGTGTCTTTCAAGGGTATGTATTTCAGGCAAGGACATATACTTTTCTGTCAAGGTTTACGGAACATTTTGTTCTGCACCATGTATACACATGCTGCTGGATCCTATTCCTATTATATATTCAAACAGCACACCGGGGATTGCCATCATGCAAGCTGTCTTGAGCTGTCCCAATGAGCAGAAAAAGTCCAAACGGTGATGTGAAAAAGTAATTCGCCCTTTGCTAATTCTTATCCAGAATCATCTGGACTGTACTTTCTGTACCGATAGGCACACTATGGGAGAAAAACACTAAGGTATCTGTTCCCCACCTCTCCTCACCCATTCTTTCATCCATCTGCACCTGCTCTTAATAGCTTCATGGAGGCTTGTCATTTCAGGAACATCATTCCATAATGGTAGCATTTTATCAATATGAGTCCTCATGCCCTTCTCTATTATGCCACCAAAAACCAATTTCAGTGGCATTTAACCATCTGCTTAAACAGGTGTGCAATTGCTTTCCTGACTAGAGAGGTTTTGTGGTATTACTACCTTAATCCATGATGAAGGCTGGCAAGCAGATGAATAGACTTTGTCAAGGATTCTAGACCACCAGCAATTTTCAGCTTAGCCAAAAATACTGCAGCACTAAGTGTACTTTGTACAATCAGCAGCAGGTCATCTCAGGAAGTACTGGAACAAAAGAACTTATACCATTGCAGAAGAAGGGAGAAAACAGTGTTAAATTACTTTCTAAAAGGAGTTAATTGATGCATATTTTACATTAAACTGGTACTCTTGTTCTACTACTGAACAATTTTACTTGGGTATGGATAAAATGAAAAATCAAAATAATTTTTCATGGGTGATGTAAAATCTAAGAGACATCCATTTAAAAAAGCATACAATGACAATCTATTCTAGTCAGGAGAGTCACACAATTATTCTCCAAGTCCTATAACAACTGGAGTAATGAGGACATAACTTTATACCCTTCTCAAAAGACAGAGGGCTGTAGCAAAATGAGAAATGCAAAGAGCTGCACAGAAACAGAAAGTTGTGCAAGCAAGGTTCTGTGCAATACATTTAAATATAAATTGTTCCCTGATTAAATTTTTTATCCCACATAAGTAAATACACAAAAGACAACTATTACTCTGGAGCTGAAGTTGCGCCCCAGGTGTAAACATACTGACTGCTGTGACTTACCAAGACCTTAAGGGAAGCTGCTTAAGTTTAATGAATCACAGAACTGTCACTGCTTGAGCCCCTGAAGGTGCATATTCTGCACCATCTGTGTATATTTCTTTGAGCAGCAGAAGGCACAAATTCCTGTTGTACTGTCCCACGTGAATTGTCCACTGCCTAGCAGTTGAGTCCAAGCAATGGCTTCTTCTCAGCTGCCATTTTTCAAAAAAATTCTGATAAATTAATGTGACTGAAACCTGTAACTGCTCTAATGAATGTGGTTGAAACAGACCTCAAAACTGTTGAAATGCTGTTAGAAGAGTGAAAAAAAGGCACCTCAGTCACAACAGACATTTCAGTAGCAAATCAGAATAAAAAATAATGATAGCCCTGGGGTCATTTATAAATATATTCTATTTTAAAATGGCTGAATTAAAAAAAAACACACAAAACACCACCAACAACACAGAAGTTGGCATAGAGAAAGGTATTAATATCAATGACTCTAAAGAGAAGAAATTAGGCTTTTTTTTTTTTTTTTTTTTTTCGCATCTTGGACCTTCAGGGTCTAAAGCTAAAACCCAAAAGCTCAATTCTTTCTGCTTCTCCTCAAACATCATGCACTAACCCATCAAACAGTGTCTAGTCTCCTGAGATAGAGCTGAATAGGCTGGTACTCCTCACACAGCACATCTTACAGATATAGTTGTTCAAGACCCAAACACAGTACAGCCACGTTAACACGGCACTATGCCCAAGCTAATAAACTCTGCTTCCCAGCAGGCTGACTGGCTCCTCTAGGATGTCTTGCCATGCTGAGACAGACATTCTGCCTCCAGTCTCCAAACTGGGGCCATGTTCTACTGTGCAACCCTCCCCTCTTTGCATAACTCCCTTGGGGTTCTCCTGTCTTTCCATGCCTTTGAGCTTCCTCAAGCATTTCTACCCCTACGTGTTATTCCCTCTCCCCTATGAGGCATTGTCCCCCTACTGTCCCCCTCTCCCCTGCTCATGCAGCATCGGCTGGTTCTGCTGAAGGAGGGTGATCTCACTAGGACTAAATACATAAAGCCAAATTCTGATGTTTCTTCCCACAGAAAGCAGTCCTGCTGATCTCTTGAGGAGTAAAGTGCCACTCGGTGTTGCTGTGCTGGGCAGGACAGGTCTTGAAGAACGAGTTCAAGATTTTAGCTCACTAAAACCAGCATCATCAGCAACAACAAGAATGAAAAGGGTAGCCAGGGAAAACCTGTGTATTTCAAATACAACACATTCTGTAGATCAGAGACCTTCGGATTCAGAGAATACCAAGGAAATCAGGATTAAATCATTATGTGTTTTAACAAAATATACAACCAAAACACGGAGAGTGCCACATTTGGCTGTGCATCTAGCAAGAAAGAGCCCAGAGGGGGCCCAAGGTAGGTGGTTTGAGGCTCTTTCCAATTTCTCTAAACTAGCTCAGATTGCTATCATGACTTTCACTAATGGAGATACCACGTATAAATTCTTTAATAAAGAATATGCTGTATTGTGCTAGGCAGAATGAAGAAAGGATTTAAAATCATAATAATCAAGGTTGTGCTGAAGAATACAGCCCAGGGTTCTCAAAGTAGTAAGTCAGATTTTATTCATTAAAAAGCTATAGTGGGATGTTTCTCTTTTCAAATAAGGAAGTATAAGATAATTATAAAGTGCCAAGGTTAAATATTCTGCACACATTTTCTGAAAGTGGAGCTGTGATCTGATAAATCCAGTAGTTCTTGTCTACTCTTAATTACATGTTTGGATATGCCAAAGTAATTCTCTGGACCAGTTTAGTAATATGGTAATAAATTCTTTCTCCTTGAGCCTAAAGTTCCCCTAAAATCACAGAAGTGATTTTTGAAATGATGTGACCTTGTGGATAAGAACAAATGGAGACCATAAACAAACAAAGTAAACCACCAACCAAAGGAACCCCTCCTAAGCAGAAAATTAAAAAATATCCAAAGGCACTAGAGGTCTCATGCCCATCTGATAATGTGAGAACAACTTCTCCTTCAGAGACCTGAGTAGCAGAAAACAAAAGGTAATTACCATTTGACAGCTTTCTCTGTATACTAAGAACTGGTAGATCCTAATGGGCAGGTGTCCACATTTCAAAAAAAACCCAACACATTAATTAGCATCCTTGTTGGCAGGCTCAGGTGAGAAAAACATGACGAAATGAGCATGGAAACTGGAGTGCCTTCTGTGATGATAATTGCATGTACCCACATTTATTGTAATTTGGGATGTGATTTTCCATTTGGATCTGAATCACTGAAAGGGTCTAGTTGTTGTGACAACATACAGGGATAATGACTCTATTAAAACACTCAGGGCTTAACTTCCAAAGGTATTATTCACCCACATCTTTAATGTGATCAGAAAACTTCCAGTAGCTTGGAAAATTTGGACGCTGATCGTAATTTCAGTGCAAAAACTGCCAAGTAAGAATTATGAGGAAGCCACAAAGTAGCAGTGACTGTCAACACAATGAAAAGCAACAACAAACTTTAAAATAAAAGATTCCATAAAAATGAGAAAGATAGAGAAGTGTGAGAGGGAAAATGTTTGGGATTTTTTTCATTTTACATGAAGGAAAAAGAAGCTGTAATAACTGTTCATCTTGGGAATTGCACACACCAGCAACTTCCTTCAGTAGCAGAAACAGAAATTCAGACAGTGCATTAGAACTGAATTATAAAGTTTCTAGAAAAGTTGAAGGTAAATTGTATTCTTCACAATGATAGATTGTAAGCAAGCGTGGAATGATATGGAAAACGCAGGTGTGATTTAACCAGATCCCCAGAAGTACTGGATGAAGCCTTTCACAAGAGGCTGGTCCCCAAGGCTGTAACACTGAAATGCCATTCTGAGCTCCAGTATACTGTGGGCATGTCTGCAAAAAAGACCAGCAGCTGTAACCTGGGAAGATCTGGGCAGTTCTGGTGATGTTCTATAAACCTGATATATCTGACCAGTTGCAGAAACAACTACACACCGTCTCATAAAGCCTAAACAAGTCATTTTCCTCTCATATAAGTGTTTGGAGTGCCTGCTTTTCCAATTGTTATTACGATCGCTGTGGTAAACATCTCATTTTACCTTGCTTGATGTGAAACCCTTTGTAGCCATGATTTGTACCATCTTGCATAAAATTTGTAATTACACAGCAATCAAATTAACAAAGTGAAAATCATTATTATCTGAGGAATTGCATCAACAGGGTTGATTTCAGAGGGTGGACAGAAAAATGAAGATATCTTATTACTACTGCATACTCAGAAAAGAGAAGGAGACGTGATTTCTCTCCAACAGAATGCGAACCAAGGTAGTCACTTTAATTCTGGGCTTTTCAAATACCACCGACGAGCTTGGAAGGAAGTCAGAGCCTTAAGCCTTGACCCTGCACTGAGACATCTCTGTCTAGACTGAGCCGGCCTGTGTTCTGACCCCATCCAGCAGAGCTTCATGAAGACACATAACAGATCTGCACTCACTGAATTTCACAATCAGGGCATATATGTCTATGTTAGATAACATTCTCCAGGCTTCTGCAGCTGAAATTGCTCTGGAAAGAAACAGAAAACCAGAAAGAGATGAAAAATAGTCCATAAAGTTACACATCAAGGCTTTGCAGAGCAGAATGATCTGTTCTGTTGAATGGTTAGGAAAGCCTGGAACTGTTCTGTTGTAGTACGCATTACTAGAAGTAAAGCTTTGTTTTCCGTAAGACAAAAATAAAAAATAATAATAATAAAAAAACAACTGGAATTTTAACTAAAAGATACCAAGAAACAATGAAACATCTTGCCTAATTCTTGTTCCCATTTTCTGTGAGTAAAGATTAATTCAGCCTTAAATTACCTAGAGTTTTCTGTAGTGTTAAGCATTTAAGAATTATACAGCAGACATCAAAATCAAGTCAAGCTGCAAAACTCAGAAGATTTTTATATATTACATCTGTTTTGCACAGTGGTAGAATACATATGTTAAAAGGACAGAAAGGGAATTGTTATGTGCTTATCTTTTTATTATCTAGGTTTGCACATAACTGAATCAATGTTGGGCATAATCTAGACTTTGGGGAGAAGAAAAGACACCATTAAAATAGGAAAAAGGGATGTTTTGAAAATTGGAGAAAAAAATTTAATAATTTTTCTGACTGCATTTATTCTTGATTAAAATTTCACAAAACAGCTTTTAGGAAATATATTTGTAATTCTGAGTAATAACGAACTACCTCATAGTTTTAAAATGGAGGAGACAATGAAGTTTGCATGGCAAGGTTTGGTGCATGGGGTGGCTACAGGGGTGGCTTCTGTGAGGAGCTAATAGAAGCTTCCCCTATGTCTGATAGAGCTAATGCCAGCTGGCTGCAAGATGCACCCACCACTGGCCAAGGCCAAGCCCATCAGCAATGGTGGTAGCACCTCTGGGATAACATACTTACGAAGAGGGGAAAAAAAACCTGTGCAACTGCAGCTGGAGACAGGGTGAGAATATGTGAAACAACTCTGCAGGCACCAAGGCCAATGAAGTAGGAGGGGGAAGGAGGCGCTCCAGGCACCACAGCAGAGATTCCCTGCAGCCCATGGTGAAGACGGTGGAAGTCTATGGTGGAGCAGATCTACACCTGCAGCCCATGGAGGACCCCACACCACAGCAGGTGGATGCCCAAAGGAAGCTGTTACCCCATGGGAAGTCTCGAGGTCCTGTGGGGAAGCTCCTGGCAGGACGTGTGGCCCTGTGGAGAGAGAAGCCAATGCTGAAGCAGGTATTCTGGCAGAACTTGTGACCCTGTGGGGTTCCCAGGCTGGAGCAGTCTGTTTCTGAAGGACTGCACCCTATGGAAGGGACCCACACTGGAGCAGTTTGGGAAGAACTGCAGCCTGTGGGAAGGACCCATGGTGGATAAGTTCATGGAGAACTGTCTCCCATGGGAGGGACCCCGTGCTGGAGCAGGGGAAGAGTGTGAGGAGGAAGGAGCAGCAGAGACAACGTGAGATGAACTAACTGCAACCCCCATTCCCTGTCCCCCTGTAATGCTTGGGGGGAGGAGATAGAGAAAATAGGGTGTAAAATTAAACCCAGGAAGAAGGGATGGGTAGGGGAAAGGTGTTTTTTTTTAAGATTTGGTTTTATTTCTTATTATCCTACTCTGATCTGATTGGTAATAGATTGAACTAATTTCCCCAAGTCGAGTCGGTTTTGTCCGTGACAGCAATTGGTGAGTGATCTCCCTGTCCTTATCGCAACCCATGAGCCTTTTGTTATATTTTCTCTCCCGTGTCCAGCCGAGGAGGGGAGTGACAGAGTGGGTTTGGTGGGCACCTGGCATTCAGCAAGGGTCAACCCACCGCAGAGTTAAAAAAGATATCCATAATGTTTTTTCTCAAAAAGATAACCATTGTTAACCACAAATAAAGAAAGAATAAGACCAAGAAAACTCCAAATCAGCACAATAGTACCAGAAATTCACAAAATAACCATAGAGACTTCTGACTTCTATCCCATGCAGTGCAGCATAGTGCAGCTATACTCAGCTGATCAGAAACCGTCCTGCCTCCTGAAGTGGAGATGCTACAGTCACGTCAGTGCATCCCAGGGCCAAGCTGATGAGCTCCACCCACGGTGTTAATGGTGATGCAGCTTCCCAGCCCCCCACCCCCACCCCGGCTCCCAGGTGTGCAGCTGTATTAGTTCACATCAGTGGTAGACGGGAGGTCTCTGCACTGTGGCTGGTGTACTGAGGAAATTTGTCCTAGTTTACAGGTAAATGTACTCAAGGTGACAGAAACCAGGAAGGATCCTCAGCTGACAATCAATTAGATGTGCATAAAGTTCTGATACTTCTGTGAGTCTTCACTACCTGACATTACCCTCTCTGGCAGCTGGTTGTGCAGCTCTGGGGCCAGGTGAGCACCTCACTCTTTCATACGTAGGCTGGACCTGAGCTCCTGCTCTCTGCTTTCTCTGTACCGTTGTACAAGGTGTTTATCTACACTGGGAGCCTTCAGCCTTCACACAGGCCCATGGGCAGCTTCAGACGTTGCTCCTTACCACACTGCTGCATCTACTTTGTGCATGGAGGCATATCAGACAAGAGGGAAGAGTGGTTAAAACAATCAAAAAAGGTGGAGGAAAAGGCAGAGCTTTGTAATACCAAAGAGGCAGGGACTCCTTTGGAGTGATAGTCAGGGAAGTATGTATGATACAGGAGCGTAGAGGGCTCAGGAAGGAGCAATCATGTAGGAAGGCGATGGACAGCATTCTTAGAGACATCAAGGTACAGCAGAGGAGCCTAGAAGATGTATCTGCTAGTGGTAATATCATTACGGTTGATATGTTTTTAATAGAATAAAATGCTTTATCCCATTCCATCTCTAATAAAACACTTATTTTCCCTTTAGAAGCTAATAGCTATTCATGTTTTATTACTATTAACAATTGGATTAAAAGCAACAGAAATGGCTAGCTTCATGAGATGACCTTTTATCAGTAGCACCATATATATTATTTTGGGGGTGGTTACACTTAAAGAGAACACAAGCTAGTACATTTTGAAACCTATCCATCATACAGCACTGTATATACAGTGCAATCAGCTGCGCTACCTGAGGAACACATAGGTTTGCTGTATCTGACTTGTAAATCTGTAGTATGATTTATACACAGAGTTTGTCTGGATATTCCAGTTAAAATGTATTCAAATCCCCAAGACACAATACAGATGTCTACATGGCACAATACAAAATGAGTCTAGGTTAAAAGCTAACTCAAGTACTAGCAGCACAGTTATATTTGTGCAAGGTTCTTGCAGACTAATTTACTGGTTGACAGTTATTGTTCTTTCAGAGGCTGCTTGGGGATCTCTAGGCAGCATTACACCATACTGAGCCAGCATTCCTTTACAGAAAACAGCCTTTGGTTTGGAACAATAAACGTGCATGCTATCTCTAGCCTCAGCCAACAAAAAGCATGAGTCTCCTAAAGCAGTCAGAACCCTTTGTCAGCTTGGTCTAAGTACCAGGAGAACGGTGAGATCAACAGTGCAATGATTTTCACCCTGTTTTGCATTTTTCTTAATTAATATTTTGTACTTCTCTGTCATTTATGATCATGTACAGTATAATATATTGTACATATCAAAATAAGAATATCTCTACAGAGTCGTAAGGCTTGGGGCAATGCTATGATTGATCCGGCACAGTTCAAGCAATAGGCAGTCCCTGCCTCAAAGATGTGCAGTCTGTTTAGGTAAGATAGATAGTACGTGTGGGTTTGAGGGGTGGAGAGGGAGGCATGCACCGTGTGATAGCAACAAACAGCATGCTAGTTTCACAGCCGTTGTTTTTGGAAGTGTGGGAGAGTGTGAAGAGAAGGAAAAAGAAGGTAGGTTAGTTGTAAAGTTAGATGGAGAGAAAAGGGAAAGGCGAGAGCATTTTAGGAAAGGTGATGTGCTGGATAAGACAAGAGAGAACAAGGAGAAGAAATAGTACAAGGGAGTGGGGAGAATGGGAGGTAAAGGGTAGGAGCAAACCTTTAGCACAGCAGAAAGATGATAGTCAATACCACAGCAGTTTCAGAGACAGGAGGCTTCATACCTCGCGTCTTTAGCCATGTAGCAAGTAAGTTTTAGTTTGATTTAGTCATGTCAGCTGTATTTCTAAATGAGCTGAGCACTTCCACCAGCAATTTCATCTGCTTGAGACACCTGGCTAACCTGCCTTTGGAGGTGCTAGTTTCCCTCTGTTGATGCTACAGGGAGTCTAAACAACTTGCTTAAATGTATGTCCAAATCTTTAGGGGGCTGAACTTGGGTGACATGCACCCCAGGCATATGTCCAAAGGTCTATGATTTGACTGTTTGTGCTGCAGCTCCTATTATTATCTTCATTAACTCTGAAAAGCTAGCAGATCGAAAGCCAGGGTTGTGACTTTGTACATTTGGGGAAAGAAGGAGTTTCACCCTAAGGTGGAAAGGTCATTAATAACAAAGTAATCATACTGAAAGTGCTGCACTCCCATTTTCTATTTTTTCTATGTTGAAGACACCAACTTGAGAATGAAGTCTCGGTTTTTAAATTCAGAAATGTTGGGTTACCTCAGCATTTCTCTTTCTTAATGCTTTTGCAGTTCATCTGAAAAAGATCTGTGTAAGCTAGCCTGAATATCAGCAGAAGCAAGCAAAAGTTCAATTTTCTGTCAGGGAGTAGTAAATGGGAGGTATTTTCAGGTATTTTTCAGTAGGACAGTGAGGTATTTTCTTTATTAGCATTTTTTTTCATCAACACATTACTTGTTCTTCTCAGTGTATCTGCTTCTGAAGATTTTTTTTTTAAATAGATTTAACAACAAAAGGCTGCTAAAATTGGAAACTGTGTGAGATGCTTTGGTATTATTCATTTGAAGCCAAATCTGACACTAAAGACAGTTCTTGTTTAAGAACTTTCAATGAATGAACATGATGATAGCATAAAACAAAGAAAAATGTCAGTTCCCCTAGTTGTATGTTCATCATTTAAGTCTCACAAGGTACCTGAGGAAATAGGTTCAGTTTTGAAATGCTTGATCTGTTCTATTCAGTTATGAGTTATTTTTGCAATGCATCAAGGCAAGTAATAATAAAAAAATACTTTGTTAGATCATTATGCTCTTAAATAGTTTAAATAATGTTCTAGATTAGTTCAGGCATGCTTCTACCTATCATTTTTCATGTGAAATCCCCAATCTATAAATTTTCTTTAAGTGTGCCTTATTGAAATCTGGAATTTAATGCTATAACAACAATACAATGCTATAACAAGAATGCAAACAACCAGTTCAGATTTTCCCTTATGGGGGCACAGAAGCAATGAGTTCATGAAAAACTAAACATATGCATTATTAACAGCTGAAAAGATCGGGTAAGCATTTTTAAGTCTGTTTTCTGTAGTGAATCTCTTCTTTTGGGTTTCTACCAACTTTTTAAAATATGGTAGCTACTGTTACGCCGAAGTAATTTATATTTCTTCTGTTACAATTTAGAATATATTCATGAATTATGCCCTAGAAGGGAAAATAGCAGTTTCTTAAGAGCTAGATGCAAAGGTCTTTGAATTGGTTAAGAAAATTTCCACTGATTATAGAGCTCTGCACCATGCATTAATTGTACACAGCCACCCTACCTGAAATCTGGAGATTAGATGACAAAGCATATAAGATTTTCCACTCTGTCTTGAAGACTGTTTTCCAAGATGCGATTTATGCTGGTTTGTCCAATGTAGTTTTAATACCCCTAAGTAAAAAGCCTTCCGACCTTTTTAGTATAGCATCACTACATCACTCTGTTGCCAGGATATTTTTCTCAATTTTCAGCTTATACTTACACTTGCTTAGTTTCACAATGTAGGCTGAAAATGTTGTGTGTAAGACTTAAATACTCCATTGCAATTACCTTCATCCATAATTTGTTAGAACACCCAAGCTGAGCTTCTCAAAAGCAAGCAGTACATATAGTTCGTTGGCTGTCAAAGTATAGAAGGGGAAGCTCTCCTACTGTTTAGACAGCCCAACTCATTGTCTTAGAAGAGATATATTTTTACTGGGATCTGGGAATCAAATAAATCTTCAGTCATTCTATAGGGTCTTTGTAATGAGAGATGTCATGGTTTACCAGATGGTAACGAAGTACCGTACAGCTGCTGGCTCACTCCCCTTTCACCCAGAGGGATGGGAAGGAGAATCAGAAAGGCAAGTAAAACTTGAGGGTTGGGATAAGAACAATTTAATAGGTAAAGCAAAAGCTGCTCATACAAGCAAAGCAAAGCAAGGAATTCATTCACCGCTTCCCATGGGCAGGCAGGCGTTGAGCCATCTCCAGGAAAGCCGGGCGCCATCACACCTAACAGTTAGTCAGGAAGACAAACACCATAATGCTGGATGTCCCCCCTTCCTTCTTCTTCCCCCGGTTTATATACTCAGCATGACATCATATGGCATGGAATGTCCCTTTGGCTAGTTTGGGTCACCTGCCCTGGCTGTGTCCCCTCCCAGTTTCCCGTGCCCCTCCAGCCCTTTCACTGGCAGCATCCAGGAACCTTACCTTACTTTGCAACAACTAAAAACATCTGTGTGCTGTCAACGTTGTTCTCGCACCAAAGCCAAAGTACAGCACTGCACCAGATGCTAAGAAGAAAATTAAGTCCATCCCAGATGGAACCGGGAAAGGAGGAGATGAAAATTAAGCTGATATACTTCACCCTCTAGAGAAAAAAAACTATACCTGCTTTTAATCATGTAATAATACCACAACATTACTTAACTCCCTCACCTTTGGTCCTTCAGATATCAAAAATATTCCTATATTAACCTATCACTGTGTAATTTTCCCGTTAATTCCTTAATAGCCATTGCATATTAATGCTTAAGTGACTCTTCTACAGTTGATAGCAGAAATAACATGTATAAAACAGCATAAAAATATAAAACAGAATTGTTAGTAAAATAATCTGCATCTCCTGGCACCTTTACCACAATAAATTAAGGATACTTAAATGCCTGTAGTTCTGAGGTTTGCTGCCAAAGGTGGGACTTTTTAATATTTTTTCTGAGATTTGTGTTCTCTACAATCAATTGTAATAGTTTAAAAATGTGAAGTGCTTTAGGTTATTTAAGAAAAAATGAAAACCTGAGGCTTACTACAGCTTAGATCTTACTTAAAATGCCAAAAACTTAATGTGTTTCTCTCCTTTTTTTTTTTTTTTTGTTGTTGTTGTTGTTTTGTTTCATAGATAAGAATATTCTCCATCCTGCAAACTATCTTGTTTGAACAAATTTTTATTTATTTGTGTTCTGGTAGGTGCATACATTTTCAACAGCAGTCAGCAACATTTATGTATGCTGCTTCTGTTCTTAGAAACATTTCCTACACTCAGAAACACCACATGCCATCCCCACTGTTTAATATGTGAATATTTGTTCTTCCTACTTAAAGAACAACAATGTATTTGCAATGGCTTTAATACAGGACTCTGAGAGCTTTGTATCTTGATTCTGAGGGGAGCTGACAAGCTTCTCTAGAATTGCTGCTTGATTTTCTGCCTGGAAAAATACACAGAGATTTTTCCATGCATATTTCACAGACCAAGTGTGAATGATGAGTAAGTTGACTAAAACTATGAGAAATGTAAAAACTATATTCTAGAACCAAGAGAAATAAATTCAGTTCCTCCTGCTGTCAATGCAAATTTCCTCCATGTAAGGCATCCCGTATCACAGCTACTGAGAGTGCTTTATGATATCTGAACATATTAATGAGCCATACTCACCCCTACTGTTCAATAACTCCAGCGAAACCAGCTAAGGTACACCCTCAGTGAACTCTGCTCACTCCATCTATTCAAATACTGTCTGTTAAACTCATTCCAACTGATGCAAATTGAAATCGCCTTTTGTGCCAAGCACAGGATAGTCCTCTAAAATATATTCTTAGCCATGCAAATGCTGGGATCACTGCAAGGGAATGCAGATTACTTGCTAGTATTCTCACCCTTAAAGCTGAGGATGAAGCCAATTTGCTTGAGTTCATACTGTGCTGGCTGCTGCACAAATATAGTCATTACAGTCCCTACCCTAAGAGTTAATTCTAAAAGACAAGGCAAAGCAGGCAGCTGGGACCAGCCACCTTTTTTCGGGTGGTCAAGACATAATAATAAAAATAAACAAGATATACACTATTTTTTAGCTTTGGGACAGGGAGGCATGAAAAGCAACTCCCATAAATCTAGGCAGGTCTTACATACAGCTTGAATTTAATAACAGTAAAATAATGCAATAACACAGTGCATCTCATTGTTAGAGGTCCTAAAGATGGGCTATTAAGCTATTTTTTCCTTTGTTGGATATGTGTCCAGATAGAAATGAGAGTTCCTATGGCGTTTTTCAAATGAGGTCCAACTCCTTCCAAAAATCCCTCTCCACCTAAAATAAGCTATGCTTTCGAGAGCTGCGTGTAGGCTATTGCTAAAATGAATAACACATAATAAGTGCTGCCTTTGCCTACACACCATTGCCTAACAACCAGTATCTAATTCATTACTGTAAAGCATTTGAAGATGTCAGGAGTATGAAAGACACTATATAAAATGAAATTCTATTATTCTCATTTAATAGTGTTTCAAACATAACGCCATTTCCATGTAGTTTGAAAAGTAATTTGAAATATCCCAAGATAGATTACTCCAAGCTAAAATTTCAGAAAAGGTTCTTCTTTGCTTCTTGCTCATTGAATTTGCATTTAGTGATTGAACAGCTATTGCCTTAAAGGATGTGTCAATGAAATTACTAGGGATCTGCTACTGAATTATTTTCAAAAGTTACAAAACTTCACAAAAAGTATGTCTAATGGATACAATGTATTTGAGTTCTGATCCATAGCTCAGCCAGTAGACTGAGGAAAAACTCAGCCAGAGTTCTAGATTACGTTGATAGATTCCTAGCATGTTGGCACACTTCTGCACTTGTGAACTGGCAAAAGTACAAGAGAAGTTTCAGCCATGCAGTAAAGTGAATGATCTCACCAATTTGTGCCAGCTGAAGCTAACAGACCATGAAAAGGAGATCACAGGATGTGTCCATGTCCTTCCATTAGTAAAATTACAAGATCATGCACTCTCTTGCCCAAGAATTTTTCCTTACCAAACAAGTGACCTAGGTACTCCATGTTTTGATTCTCATCTGGTACTTGATATGATCCTCCCTGTCTGCTCATGCACGATGCTTGAAAATATAAAGTCTGCACTTCCTTGTTGTCATGACTGACATCTTCTTGTGCGCCCTCTGACAGAACCTATGGCAGGCTCTGCAGCATGGGAAGTCAGGCAAGTAGAGCTTTATACAAAGGTGCCTGACTTTCTTTCACTGAGAAGTGAGACTGATGTGAAGGCCACGCTTTCTGTGTTGGCACTTAGAGTTATATTAAACCCATGAAATTTGCAACAGCATGATAATTTAAGATTAAATTCAGTGCAAGACAGGACACCACAGTCTCAGGGTGTTGTTGGACTGGGCAAAGAGTTCATTTGTCTTAAGGAAGCTTATATAAAGCAGATTAAAAAAAAAAAAAAAAAAAAAAAAAAGACCTCACTAGAAAATGAGAGTTTGTGGCTTCTTTCGTACACCCTCAGCTGAATTAAAGACCTCACCAACAGTGCAAAAAGTATAAAGAAGCATTTTAAATAGCCATTTTTACTATTTGAAGTTAGCATGCTTCACGTACCAATTTACATTTCACATGTCCCCTCTTGCATCACAACAATTTCATCTATCACTTGCACTTCATAAACATATAACTTAAAATACGAAAAGCAGAACAACTTGCTTTTTATGCACCCAGGAAGACAGTACTGTGCCACACAGGTGTGCAAGGGTAGCACATGTCTGCACACAATCCAGTCTCTTAAAAGAGCAGAGTTGGTCTCTGCTGCTCCCCTGAGGTTGTGGAAGATTTGGATTCTTAGCCCCAGAACAGGTACAATCAGCAACAGCCTGTGGATTCAAATCCCTGCTGAAATCACTCCATGCTGGCTAGATAGCTAAAAAAAAAAAATAAATTTGAACCTCACTGTCTTAGGAGAGATGAAAAATAAGGCCTAGTTTTCTTGATGTGCATTCTGAGATGCCAATTCTTGTTTACCCGGTATTCTCAAGAGGGAATAACTACCACAGTCTGCCCTTAAAGGCAATTTCTGTCCTGAAATGAAACAGTGTTTTTTGTGTTTTATTTGTTTGTTTTTTAAAAAAGGCAGTTAAATCTTACTCTGTCAGTCTGTTTTCAAAATCTCATCTGCTGAAGTCAGGAGCAAAAATTTGTGTTAATGTTTGGGGGTTTTTTTGCCCCAAAGTTAAACTCTTAGAACTCATTCTATCAGAAATGATGGAATTCCTTTTTTATCTGCCATCAAACCCCAAATTTCTTAGAGGTGTTCAAATTTTCTTAAAATATGCCATTTTGATAAAACAGATGAGTGGGACCTAGAGTTTCCAGAAGAACTCCATAGAGTGTGTGTGCATGTACTAGTGATCAGTAGAGAAAGGGGAAAATGCAGAACCTGAGAGAATAATTTCACACAGATTCTCAACTTCAGTGATAGCAGTAAAAAAAAGATTAATTTCTCCAATAAAATACCTGGGAAAAGGGTGTCATTTTTTAGTCGGTACTACTGAGAAATGACATTCACACAAGACTACCGTTATCTTCTATGGAAGCAAGATCAGAACTTCAGTAGTCCTGTCATTTCTCTTAGGAAAGGTAAACCCAACTCTTTCAATATTTTCAAATACAGCAATTAGTTGAATCTTGTCAGCCATTTCATGTTGTCTGTCTGATAGGGAAATTCACACAGGTGACAGTACTGCAAGCCTGAGAACCCTAGCTTTCTTCTTCAGCCTTCTATACTCTAACTGCTGCAGTTCAGATATGCAGTCTCTTTACATGTAAATGTTTCTGTGCTCACCTGTCACTGGTCTCAGACCATTACTTCAGGAAAAAGTACATTCTGTTAATGCTTGCCCTTACCAGCTTCTTCAAAACAAATATTTTGATCATTAACAGAACGCAGAGGCTGAAAAACACATAACCTCCTCCTTGTATATTATATTTAATACATTCATTTTAAAAGGAAATTACATTCTAGTCTCCTATGTCCTTATGATAGACCTCATCATTAGTAAAAAATATTTCATAATAAGCAAGAGCAAAGTATTAATATTTAAAATCACAGCTTGCTATTAATCTAATAAATCCAGCCTTCCATCTTCAGGGCTCAACGTTGATCTTCCCCAACTGTTCATTCCTGATAAACTATAAGTTCTGTAGTGCAAGGAAGTGTTTTAAGGTCACATTATAAAGCAACATGGACAGAAATTACTGATGATTTTCACAGTGCTGTGCTTTCCCTTGATGATTAATACCATGCAAGAATTTGCCATAAAGGACTTTTTTTTTTTTTTTTTTTTTTTTTTTTTTGTAACTGGTACTCTTGTGCTGTTTCTTTTTTCTTCCTTTTTTTTTTTTTCTTTCATAGTAATGCATGAATCAGATGATGAATGCTACATTATCAGCATGGCTTAGAGCATTAACCTCACTACACATTCAGGACATAACCTTAAACCTTTCTCTTAATATGAAATGCTCTAAGGGGCATGCATACAGTTGTGAAGCATTATCTGCCTGTTTCATGTGTTCCAATGTTTCCTATTACTATGAAATGTGATATTTTTTCTAGCAGAAGTCTAGCCTTCTGAAGTGCAAGTAGTAGCCTATTTGGTATAGAAAATATTTCTTTCAGATTTTTACACCAGTAGAAGCCAGTACTGCATAAGACAGAGATGGATGACCTCACCTCCTCTCAAGTCATAAGATGATCGTACTCTTTTAAATAAAGCAGGAGGGATAGCTCTTGTGACAGCATGGAATGTCTGCAGCAGGGTCTGCTCATGTCATAGCCAAGTTGCATTGGAAGGCTAGGTCTGGACTGTCAAAGAACACCTGGGAGGGAACATTCTCACATCATTCTCAGCCCGTGGTTTGCCCCAGTGCGTTTGTTGGTATATAACCAACCAACCAGAGATGTTGCCATGCTGAATCCTGTCCCCAACCATTTCAGCACCTGCTGCAGGCCACCCTGCCCAGAAACCTGGACCTTGTCCCAGAGTTAAGCTAGGGGGCAGGGTGCTTCTCTTTGGAGTTGCTGCCCATTAAAGACATAGTTTGGAGGAAATGCTCTCTGCTGAGGTTTTTGGGGAAAAAAGCTGCTTGGATCAAGAGCTGACACCTGCACACTCATTGCCCACAAGACCCTCTCTCACAGCCTCCACAGAGGCAGAGGCAGGCTCTCACACCCATTATTAATCAGTGTTGACTCCAGGCCCTTTTCCCTTTGACTTTTCCAACCGGACTTGTCAGCTGTGGATAAAACTAGAGAATGTCTGGACTCTTTGCATTTTCAAGACAGCTGTGGGGTAAGGGACAGGTAGCCACTAATAACCCAGAGGGCTGGGGGGACTCAGTCACTGAAGACGCTAGTATAATCTTTCAGGGATTGTAAGGGTGACAGCAGCCCCACATCTTCTCAGAAGTAGCTAATTAGAGTTTAAATGGTTTTCAAGGGCTGAATGTTTTAATTCAGGCCAAACTCTGGCTCTGAAATCAGGAGACTGAAGCAGCCTCCATTGCTCTGGCTGAGATGTGCTTTGGGGCATTGATCTCTGTTAAGGGAAATGCCACAAAATCCAAGAGCTCTTGATTGGCCAAGCCTTCTGTCAAAGCAAGTTTAGTTACAACAGCTAGAACAAGTGTTTGAAATGGGAAAACAAAACTAGATTAAAAAAATTATGCCAAAATCAAGTGACAAAGACAAGCAAGTTTGACTGGGAGTCCCTCATGTATCAAAGAAATAAATGAAGCAGTACTTCAGTCAGTTCATCTCTGTGTCAGACCCAGTACCATACCACTCACTACAGCTTCCATATGAAATTTATTTTTCTAAATAAGTACCTTCTTTCCTTCAGTATATCTCTTTTGTGGGACGGTCATTTTATGTCTTTTATCAGGAAGTCCTAACAAACTTGCACATTTTAGTGCAGAGTGTGAAACAGAGGAGGATTTCCTCCTGCATTATCACTTTAACAACTTCAATTACTCAAACAAGACACACACACACACAGAGAAATAAATACAAGTTTCACACTTCACAGCTGACACAATGCAAAGACTACAAGAAAAAAGTCCCTAGAGGTGCAAGCTATTTAGGAGTGAAGTTAAATCCCTAAATAAAATAGAAATATAAAAAGGATTAGTGTCCTTCCCTCACATTGCCACTTGCACTCAAGTGTATTTATATTTATATCTATATGATATACATATATATATATATGTTTGTTTTTATTTTGTCTGTTCCCCCAGGAGAAGCCCAAAAGAGAAACAGAGATGGCCAAATTGACAGAGTCAATGAGTGAGTACAAATAGGAAGTTCAACCACTTTCTTTTTCCATCTGTCCCCCTCCCTTACATAATGCCACAAAACCAGAGAATAGTGCTTGCATTCAGGGATCTCATTCAGCCCTGTCTTCACTCCTAGCTTCATCATAAATCATTCCACTCCTAAAAAAAATAAGGAATCCCCAAAACAAGGGCTATTTTCTTCATGCATTGTTTAAATCAACTGTATTTGGACCTAAATCCAGCAAAGCAGCTACTATGTGTTTGACTTCATAAGCCTGAGTTTTACTTAAATAGAATGTACCTACTTGTGGATTTGATGAGTGCTTAATTTACTTGATGCAGGTTAGCACATACATTTCTTCACAGGCTTACAAAAGGTTGCACTAAATGCCGTGCGATTGTTCAGGATTGTCACCTGGCAGATTCACCCAATATGCCCAGAGATATATGTGGAAAACCTTCCATTGGTTTCACTGATTTCTAAGAGGTGTACATTGTCTTAAACATGTAACCAACAAGAGATAGCTTGTACTTCTGCTGTAATATGGGATCTAGATAATAAATTAGTGCTTACAAACACTTGTAGCTGAAAGACTCAGGCTGATAATCTATTTCTGGACTAAATTTGGAGGCAATTTAGCATGAAATCCTGCCAAGCCACTGTCTCTTTCCCAAAAGTTATATAGCTCCACAGCCTATGGAAGATTAAATACATTGACTTTAAGAGGGAGAAATCTTTTACTGTGCTTAACCAGATATCCTAGAAAGACAGAAACACAGAAATGCATAAGACTCATTCACATTAGAAAATTATTTCCGTTGAATTTTATCTGTTTGTGTACAAAAGTACCATTTGGGCAGCACTTCCCTGCATTTTTGCTCTCCCAGTTCACTTTGCTTCCTTTTGAAATCATTCTCTGTATCTCCTTACATATGCCATTGCAGGGCAGAGTCACCACTACTGGCTATAAAAAATGATCTCAGTATCAGAAACGACCTATCTCACAAAAAGGTGCTGCAGACCTGGGAGACACAATAGAGGCAGCAGAGCATCCAAGTAGCAAAGGCCCTACTCCTAACGCTTCGTGCGCAGATACAGGATGCAGAAGTCAACCTGAGAGCTCCTCTCCCTATGGGGTAGTTAAACTCTCATTAAAGCACTTGGAGTTATTGCCATGAAGGTGTGTGTTGTTATCTGAATGTTGTTCTGTCCACTACTTCTTCTCCCCCGCTGTCTGCACCTCATAAGACCTGGCAAAATTCAAGTTTTTCAGACTGAGATGATCATGATTCATAGATTTTCAATTTTTTGAGCTGCCAACAGGATCCACATTCCTACACTTTCTGCAGTATTCTTAAGTAGAAAGAAGTATTTATCCATGGCGCAGCAGAGCCTAGGTGGTAACTGTTAGCAGGCCCCAAAAGGGCAATGATACCAGACCCTTTACTAACAGGTTCCTCCTTTGCTCCATTGATCTTTGTGGTTGTACAATGTCATTCTTAGAAACATCCTACAACCCCATCACTTCTCTGGTGCTCCTGGATGCTGGATAGCTCTATAACTGTCTCAATGGATGGGTGGGAGATGGACGGAACAAAGGAGGAACCTGTTAGCAAAGGTGAAAGCAGATAAGTATCTGCCCTATATGTTAGCTACTTGCTGGGCTTTGCACAACCTTTCTGAAACAAGGTGAAGCAATCTCAGCAAAAAGTGTTAGGACAAAGCAAGCAGACTCTGAATGGTCTGAAGAGTCAGAGAAGCAGCCTCTGTAAAACTTTATGACTGATCAGGAACATGAGCACTGTACAGTTCCTTTAGGATTTGTACTTGCTTTGTGAATTACTTTTATTTGGCTTCTTTAAGACAGCATGCTTCTTGAAAGGATTTACTGCTGCTTTGTATAAGGATTTGTTCATACTTCATGCAAGCCTTTTATGAAATTTTCAGATGATTTCAAGACATTTTAAAATATTTTTAATAAATCATAAACTGTGTTGCAAGCTGGAAAGAAAATTCTTAGTGAAGGTACCACAGTGCTCATTTTAAAGCTAGCGCAGATTAAAAGGAAATAAATGGAATGGGGTAGCAACAAGCTGGCATAGGGTGGGCCTCTGGTTTGGACTGCAGGGCCTTTTACTTAGAAGTGATAAAATAAAGAAAGACCTTTGAGGCCTTATAGGGGTTTAAAGGCCTCAAGAAATGGCTTGTTCACAGTACCAATATAAGGAAATTACTATTTACCTTCCAGTTTCACCCAGAAGCTGTGCTTTTTGTCTTTTTCCTCTGTTCATATTTTTGCACAGTTCCAGAAAAAAACAACCACATTCCCTCCACTGCTCTATCTTTTTCTCTCTACCAAAATGCTCTGATGAAGCTACCAAGCACTGCTTTCTGCCCCTTCTTCTCCATAAAGATTCTCTGGATGTTTCTGCAGTGAGAAAATCCCTACACCTGAGATTCATGTCACATTGCATGCTAAGAGGAAGACTGAGAGAACACTGATGCAATAGTTGTTCCAAGTCTGTTATCTTTGCCAGCAGGGATAACAGTCTGTATTTTTGTCACATTTTGTATTTCCATCCCCAGAGGATCTGTCGCATTGTAAGGAAGATTGGTAAGGGAAAAAGGGTTTAAATACTTTCTGTCCTACTTCTATAGGATATAGGTATCCATTCTATAGGATATGAGGTATCATGACAGAGCTTATGTACTTGTATGTCTTGAGACAACTGTCTTCCTTGAAAGTTTAAAAAAAAATAAGTTGAGAGGGAAAAACATTTTAATACAACAATTAAAGTGCAATCTAGAAAGAAATGTGATAATTTTTTTGGGATAGTTCCTTAGAGCTGATATAGAAGTAGAAATGCATGCCAAATAAGACCACTCTGCCCAAATTATTACTTTATAACACTAGCACAGAATTCATAGAAAGCCACCATAATTACATTGAGCCCCAGGGAGCTGTCCAAGAATTCCTTTATACTGCCTTAAAATCCATATGCATTTTGAAATTTCTTCATAGTCTGAGTTGGGCAATTTACCTCACATAATCTAAGAGTATTTAAAAGATGAGCATATAAATGAAACCAGGAACCAAATTATTTTTCCTGTGTTTTGGTTTTGTTTTTTTTTTTTCCTTCTGTCCCTGTTATGCTTCTCATGCACTGGTGGTCATTTTTAACCCAAATAATGCCATTATCTTTCCCGTGAATAGCTAAAGCACAGCAAGCAAGGTAGGAAGGCAAATATTAAGCAGTACAGGAAGGTATCAGATGTTCAGCCTGGTGTATTTGGCCAATATGAAAAATTAGATATTCAGAGAAACATCCTGTACAGAACTACACAGTCCCCAGGAACGGTCATCGTTTTGAACACTTTGGGGAATAACAATTATTACAAGACATTTTATGAGTAGCCAAATATGGCGATGCCTTGACAGTACCTTAGAAAATTCCTTTCAGTGTCCAGTGGTATGACATTAAAAGGAAATTCTTCTCTAATTCCATCAATTTCTCCTCCTGCTACCCTGCTAGTCAAGGTGTGCAGCATGTTTCTGAGCTACCTTGGGTGAAAGAAAGCTGCCTACATCACAGACCCTAACTAGTATCTGTGGATGTCTGTCTTACACCAGGGACTAGCTGGTTGCTTCTTTTGCAACATGATGGTTTGCCAGCTTAGGTAGCACCTGCAAAGCTCTCAAAGTCCTGGTACTTCTAACAGCCCTGCCAGAGATGTGCTCTTTGCTGAAGACCAAGTGAGAATATAAGTGTGTCTCTTCTCCTCCATCCAAACTGACCTCTGAGATCTCCCGGTCACTGCTGTACAGAGGAGCTTGTACAAACCCTTCTCCCTAAGGTAATGAGGAAGTCCAAGGTCTCAGCACTGAATTACGCAGAAGCATGGATCTAGTGTGCCATATGATGGCTGCAGCATAATCAATATGTGACATGAGCAGTGTGAACTTGCTGCAGGCTAGAATCGAAAATGGGCACGGCTGGCTGCCTTAAAGCATTGAAACAGAGAAGTGACATCCAATTAAGATGTTCTCTGGCAGTAGGGGCACATCAGTAAACAGTCATGTTTGTTCTGCCTCCGAGTTAAGCCACATGATACACCTGCATGAGGACAGCCGGAGGCAGAATAGTTGTTTTAAAAGAAGGATGTTCCTTCATTTGTTACAACAATGTGTACACCAAATGTCCATAAATTTACTTCCAAAGACAGCGAAATAATGAACACTGAGACCTTAGATGACTCCAGATAAAATCTTCTGAATTATGGATGCGATGAATTTTACTCAGGGGGGTAAAAAAAAAAATAATCAAGCTAACCTGAAAGAATTTCAGGACCAGACAAACCCTAAGAGAGAGCTGCTTTGTGATGAAGTGCTTTTCCCAAAAGCCTTTTTCTTGTCTCCAGCGTCTGAATCTGAAGTGTCCCTATTGCTCTTTCATACTTGTAGAGAGAGTTTATAAAAAGAAAAATGTTTCTGCATTGAGTTACTTAAAAGTCACAGCACTTTCAGATTTATGTGTGCCAGGGTAGTGTGGAATATTTTTAGCACTTCTAATTATTTTGAATTATTGTTTTATGACATGTAAGAAAAACATACGGTATGTTACAGTAAATATATATATCAAATATACTCTCTCTTGCTATAGGACATTGTGACTTTTCTACTTCAACTTTTTTTTCCCCAGTACTACACCTTTTATCTTTGCCTTTTGTTCAGAAACCTAACTTTTTTATTATCACATCACAAGTTGGTGGTGCATTCATAAATGCTATCTTGTGTGAACACAACAGTTGTGTATATATAGAATCAGGACTTTGAAGAACAGATCCTAAAGGCCGAATTTCCACCCCATTGGTCTAAAATACTAATTGTTCAGTGTCAGAAAGCATTTCTAAGTACAAATACCCAGTTCAACATTTTCCATTGATGTCAACTACCATCAATTTGTTACAAGGAACAGATTCTTACAATGCAAAATTGAAGTGCAAAAACTCCAAAGGATTCAGAAAACTCACTCAAGAAAGACATCTGCATATGCTTGAGAAAGTTGGAGTCATTTATTTTCAAGATACACTGTTATCCTTTTATGGTTAGCTTTTTATGAGGGCGTGCTAAGAGTAGAATAGGAAGGCTGGGTTTTCCTACAATATGTATTTTCATCATCTCTTACTTTTCAGTAAGAACAGAGTTCTGCTGTGACAGTTATTTCTGGAGGAGTAGTTTTGTAGCAAATATTAAGCCATAGAGATAAATGTTTTATTAAGTGGAACATCTAATTACTATTGATTCGATACTGTATATGTAGGTTGATAACATTTATTTCAAAATTAACTCCTGAAATCCTTGGACAAATTTAAATTCCAAGTACCCAGAATGTGTATTACTTTATTATTATTACTAATATTGTTGTTGTTGTTGTTACTGTTTCTGCAGAAATAGATGATGTGCATAATGAAAAGAATAGAAAGAACAATGCTTTTATCATTAAATGAAAATACGGTCTGTTCTTCATGGTAAAGGTCAGGCTTTGTGAGAATGAAATTCTATAACAGGATCTCATTATGCATGAAAGCAAGAAGTTCTGTTGTTTCAGTGATGCAATAGCAGTGGCTTAGAAGAACTGTGAATTTATATATGCTATAACAAACAAAAGGAACTTGTAATCAGGAGGCTGATAGACAGTACTTCTAGTCCTCAGTATACAACAATGGGAAGAGTATTTGCTTTGTGTTCTCTAAGCTTTTAAGAGTCTTGTCTTTAACTTTTGTCTGCAACTGTGAGAGACAGCAGTGGTTTTTACCAAATGAAAAACCAAGGCTTTCATTTAATCATATGATTCTAGAAGCTTAGATTTTTCAAAAACATATTAAATTTCATAGCATTGCTAATATTACTTTGCTAAGCTAAAATCGTAGTGAAAATAAAACTCAAAATATTGGGGATGAGATAATCAAGATCTGAACTATGAATAAAGTAACAATTTCTGGTGTTCTAGTTAGGAACAATGATTACACATAGGCAACATTATACTACTTCTTATAGAAACACAGTATTTACTGTTACTTACACCTTTAACATTTGTTCTGTTGAGGTTGTAATTTTCCATGATAGGTGTGTGTTTCAATATTTCCCTTACTTTCCTTAGCTCAGGATCACCCATTCCTAAAAGAGAGGCTACAGTCAGTCCAACACTATTTAAGAATACTCAGAGCCTTTCCTTTGCATTGCTACGGCCCACGGCACAGTGAAGCTGGGTTTTTCAGTCACATGCTTCCCAAAGGATCCTTTGGGAACAGGATCAATGTTTCTGAAACACTCATCTTCTATACTAAATCTAAGTGGTCTGGACACAAAACTATTAGACAAAACACCTTCACAGCTTCCCACAGCACTGCTTGCTGCAGAACCCAATCCACAGTCATAATGCAAAAACATCTTCTGATCAGCAGTAGGGCAAAATTGTGAACCTGATGAGATTTGGTATGAGATACATTTAGGTATAAGACAATGTTTTGGGGGGAAATACATGCCCAGTGTTTCTGGGCATGACCAGAATTAGTTTAAGCATGTACAGAAATTTAATATTGAAAGCAGAAGTCACTTCAGATTTTAAGTACCAGTTTTTGAGGACCTCAGTATTGGACTGAGTTGCCAAAAACATCAGTTAGGTGGCTAAAGCCCTTTTTGAGACATTTTCTCATCATACCCTGAATCATATGGGTATGTTCACATCTGAGCCAGTTAGCATTGCACCCTTAACTGTCTATTTCCAGCTATTTGGGGCTTGGCTTCACAATTTTAATGTCCTTGGAATGCAGAGCTTTTCCTATATTTATTTAACATACACTTAAATTTTCCAAGGGTGGTAACCAACATTAGACTTCAGCTGGAGAAGAGGGCAGTGTGCAGTGCTGAAAGAAAACACCATGCTGTACATGTAAAGAGCAGGAAGTTCATGTTCACTGAGGATATAGAAGTCATTAAAAATGTCTAATCAATTGTCTTCACAGAGAGCAGATGAGTTGAATTAAATGGTGGAAAACAGGATCAATGTTTCTGAAAGCTGTAGAAAACTGTCTGATCTGGATCAGGCTTATTGAGCTATCAAGCAGATAAGAGACCATAATGGCTTTTAGTTCTAGGAAATAATCATAGCATGATGAATAGCAAAGAATGCTGGTCAACTGTTACGTGAAAAACAATCCAGAAAAAAAAAAAAAAAAAAAAAAGGTATCTGAGATGTGCAAAAACAGCTGTTTAAACAGGTAGTACCATAAATGTACTGGATTTTAAAAGCCTTAGACTTTGAAAATGAGTTGCAAAGTCATCCAGAATCAATGAATGGAAAATATCATAGAGCATGGTAGGATAAACTGTTTGATGTGAAAGAGAAATACCTCACTTCATTGGAAAAAACAGCCCAGTTGCATTATTCAATATAAACAATGAGAAAGGTCTTATCATGGTATTTTTAGACAGACATCTTTTAAAAGTCTTATAATCAGCTGTTAAATTAATCCCTAAAGCTAGACTATATTCTCCCTGTATTTTTCACCTGCCTCCTTTCCTCTTCAAACATTTGACAGGTGATAAGAGGGGCCATGTTAACCATATTACAGGCAAAAGAATGCCTATAAGTCAAACTCTCTCTTGTGGACAGAACACGTTAATTCAAAGTGTACTGTTTCTGAACCACTGCCTGTACTCATAGCTCAGGCTCTTCTAACTTTATTTACCACTATTCCTCTTAACGTAAAGTATCTTGAACTACATGGAGGAGAAAACCAAAAAGACTCCAGCGAGAGTCATTGCCAACAGTAAGAGCGCTCTTAAAATATAAACCAACAAGAAGGAAGGCACTTGTAAGATCTGTCCTCCTGTGAGTCAGCGCAGCAGTGTTTTCAGGTGACAGGGACAGCAGTGATTGTGCAATGGGGCTGTTCTGCACCTCAGCATCAGTCTTCATCCCAGACTTCAGCGTTGGTCCCTTTGCTGTTGCAGCCCAGGCATGTTGCACAGGCATATTGCTCCTTCTTCCTATTACCATCCCTCCTGTAAATAATTCCCCTATCTCTCTTCTCCAAATATTTGCCAGGTTGCAGAACTCCTCTCTAATCACCCTGTACTTAAACTATAGAGTTAGATTTTATAGTCCACTTCAGCATTCAGGGCTTCCAGTCCTGGTTGCTCTTTGCTGAACTCCCTCCACTCTGTCATCATCGTACTTCATAAGCACATTTTCTAATCCAGATACCTGTAAGCAAAATAATGGAAAACAGAAAGGCTTGCACAAAAGAAAAAGAATACTGGTATCAGCAAAAGAGGCATGCAGCTCCTACTCACCTAATTGGCAATTAAATTGGTTTCTATTTCCCTTCTCATCACCTATGAACACCACCTATTACCATTACCACCATCAGCCTCACATTAGGAGTATCACTCAGCAGTTAAGATAACTTTCCCTGTCTTCCTATAGTTTTACGGGCAGGGACCCTTTTAATCCAGTGCCAATATAGGCCACCTGTGTCCACTTGAGCAGTAGTAAGAGCTCTAAACATGGCTACAAAACTATTCCAGCTTGGTCCCAAGACCTAGAGAGCCTATTGAATTCCTAAAGGCAGGGTAGCAGCTTACAAAGAGAAGGAAGACTCGTGATGCTTCTGAAGCTGAGAAGAGTCACTGACCCCCGTTGCAAGGGCTTTTGCTGAGCCCTGTCCTTCCCCAGCTGGATTCTTCCTCACCCAGCTAGTGTGGGGACTGAGAGTGGAGTGGCCAAAAACACTGGAGACAAAATCCACAACATATTTGGCTTGTATAAACGCATACTTTATGCCTCATCTCCATCAAGTCAGACAAGTTTTAGTGGTATGTAAGTGATTGGACTCAGTCCTTTGGTGAAATTTAATTGGTTGTTATTTCTAGGATGTCAGATCTGATGCTCTTGTCTGACTCCCAATCTGTATCCATATGTCTTCATGCAGCTCACAGTTTATGCATGGAACAATATCAGGCTCTGTTCTACTATAACTGATTGTGAATGACTGGTACAGAGATGATTATGCTTCCAAATCATGACACTTTAAATTACCATTTTTGTTCATTCACAAGAACTAAATTCACAGAATGATTGTCACCGTCTGACATATTTATCATTGTCAAGCTGAGCCTGCTATCTCTACATCGCAGGTTTCTTCTGTTGCTCCCAGGAACTTACACAGTAGAGTCACATCACGTGTCATGAAACGTTTGCTAACCTAGCTGCAAATCAAAAGGACAACAAAGAGCATGATTACTTGTCCTTAAAAGTGGCACTTTATTTTTAAGTTTAGAAAACCTATACTTTCACTTGACAGCTTTGGGAGGAAGTTTAAATATCTTGTTCTGCTCTGTTTTCTAGTATTGTTTGAATAGTTATTTTAATGATAGGCAAAGAATAATTTCCTCTGAAACCTACTGAAACATATGATGGTATATTGGCACACATTTTCCTATCTTTTTTTTTTTTTTTTTTTTTTTTTTAAGAAGGCAGAGAGGAACTATCTACAGACCTCCTGCTAAGTCAGTTTGTTTCTTATGGCATATTGTTCTTGCATGCAATTGAGTGTCTTTTTGGTGATAACATTATTATTTAGGGGAGTATTACTATTTAAGGCGCAAGTAACTCATGCTGTTGTACTAATTTGTGGGTGAATGTTGCATATTTTTAGTATCCATTCAATCATATGTGCTGGGCTGTAATGTTTAAAAATGAATTCATGAAAAGCATGATACAAAACCCATTAAAGTGAACAGAAAAATTCCTACTGTTTTTCTGCCTCCCTAATTTTATAAGGTGCCCATGATGTTAACATGAAAAGAAAGGAGAGAGACTCATGAACTCATTTAAATTATTTCTTTATGTCAGTGACTTTCAACAGGTAGACCCCTGCATTAATGTATGACCTCACTTACTGCTAGTTAGGTAGAACAGTCCACACAGTGGAAAGACTGCCCACGTCAGGGTCTTAAATGTCGTTGTGTTGCCATGTCTTGAGCATGTGATAGTTTTTTAAAACCTGCTTTTGCCTTGGTTCATTCTGTACCCCTACTGCAAGAGATTCTGCTCTGGGTTTCACCATGCAGTTGACTAACATTTACAGAACTCTCAAAGGCTTGCAGGTGTAGGGGCAACATTTAAAGTCACCACATTTCAAAGCAGCTTGAAATGGTCTAGTGTTAAAGTACACCTCTTCAAATCTGTACAGCTTACCCTTTCTTCTTTTGGGGTAGATCTAAAACAACCATGCAGAAATCTGTTGGTAAATAAGTGGACTAGTAGCAGAGCTTGAGTCAGACTGTTGGCACAACTCTGTTGTTCACTGTTCAGAAACATCTGTAGAACTTTGTGCAAATGCCCATGGAGAACAGTCAGGGGTTCATAAGTGAAAGTCTCTCCCTCTGAGATGCAGAGCCACAAGGAAAAGGAGGCAGTGGCCACTTTCAGAACCAGAATTAATAAGTCCAAATGGTAAACCTCTTGGCCATGAGGAGGTTGACCTGAAGCCCTGGAGAAACACTGTTGATGGGAGAGATTAACAGTGGGATTTAGGCTTCATTTTCTTTAAGTGATTTAGTAAGAGTTGGTGTGTCAAACCATTCACATATGCACCATTTGTAGTAGGCGTCAGTTCCTTCCCCAAACACCCTGCTGTTTAGGAGCAGCCAGTTGACACCCTCTGCCTCGCTAGCAAGGTCCAGTTCTCCATGAAACATTTCACTCTTGCATGCTCCTATTTTGGACACCCCAACTGTAATCAGACCCTTCTACCTCCCTCCCACCTCCATTTCAAACTCCTTGGGAAAAGATCTTGCAGATCTACATCTTCCCACTCAACAGCAGAAGGCCTGGAAAGGCTTCTTAAAATGCTGTTGAAATTGGTCAGTGGATTAATTTTTTGTAAAGTTATCTCATTGAATGAGTGATAAACAGACTCTGTAATAGTATATCTCTTAGGAAACTATGGTAAAAATCCAACGCCTATAGTTAAACTTGATAAAGGCCCTTCCAGTAACCCTTGCAAGTCTTACCAGTTTAAATGCAGTTATGCTTTTTCCACAGCATTAAACAGTCATAGCAAAAGAATTTAATAATTTAAAAATAAAAGGAGGCCAAAAAGCAACCAAATTATAAAAATTTTATAATGTACAAGGAAAATGAGTGCTAAGAATGTGATTTTTTGAACTTCAGTAGTGCTGTTAGATGGTGGTTTTTAATTTTAAGAAACTCTTTTCAAACTTCCTTTGGAACAGAAAAGAGGTATACCACTGTGGCAAAACCAATTTTTTTAAAAAAGAAAATACACTGAGAAGGGGGCTGGGGGAATCTCATCTTTATCAAGAGATTATAATTTCAAATTAAGTCTGCATTGTGTGTTACTATAGAAACTCCAATTTTGTGGCATGTTTGTGGGGAAAAAGTCAAAAGTTGCATTTTAATGAAGGCAGAAGACACATTAGCTTCCTTAGTAAAGCAAAATAAAATAGAAGTTTCTATCAGAAACTGAATAATTACCCAAAATAAGGTGAGCTAATTAAGGTCATGGGGAAGGGATATTAAATCCTGAAGTGACAATATGTCATGCTCATTTTTCAACACTAGTCTCCGCCTTACAGATTATATATTAGATACTGCAGGAGTCTGATGGATTGAGAGGCTTGTTGCCATAGCAATATTTGCTGCTTTGCTGGTATTCCCTACAGAAAGTAAAGGATTTTTTTTTTCCTACTCAGTTAGACCAATTGGCTATATATAGCAAGAGATGTTGGAGAACTGAAACAGCAGAATCTGGTGGGGGGAGGCTTGGGGGAAGGACTCACATTTATAAGTCTTAAGGAGTCACAATAGACCACATATCAGTGAGGAGCGAGGGGGGCTGCTGAAAGAGGGAACAAGAGAAAGGGGGAAGGGTGGAGAGAGAGGGAGAAAGAAGGAGGGAGAGAGGAAGGAGGGAAGGAGGGAGGGAAGGAAGGAAGGAGAAAAGCAGGCAAGAGGGAGGAGAGGAAGGAAGATAAGAGGAAGGAAGAACGGAAGGAGCAAGGCAAGGAGGGATGGAGGGAAGGAAGGAAAGAAGGAAGGAAGGGAGGGATGGAAAGGTGCTTATATTCATATATATATATAATGGTTTATATCTATTATATATATATAAAATATATATTATAGTATATTATATTCATAGTATATCTTGGGTTTAGAGGCAGGGAGGCCAGCAAAGGAGAACAGGTAGCGTTCCCTAAAAGAAAGCTACAGCTGCTGTTGGTTTACTATGCTTGAGGTGGTTTATAGCTTCAGGGAGACCTAAAAGGTAAAAACCTCTGAAATGGAGAAAAAAAACCCCAAACAATGGAATTGCTTACCACTGAAATTGTCAGTGTAAATCACAATTTGAGCTCCAAATATAAGCCGCCTTCTTCTGTTCTTTTTTTTTTTTTTTTAATCTTTGCTCACAGCATTTTTAAAGCAAGGTGTTGATACCATTTCCATCCTTCTCTTGACACAGTGAAAGCAAATGTGCTTCAGTCAGATGTTAGGGAGTACTGTCTCTTATGTATAGTTCAGTCTGCTGCTCAGAGGTGTGGGAAGAGTGTGACAATGTGCTTTCATTTTAATATTAGCCCATCTCAGCCAAGCATCTATGGATTACTGCAGAGGAAAAAAAGACTGGTTTGTTTCTTCCTTTTTTCTACTCCTGTCCCTTTTGTACACAGAAATGCACCAAGCGATCCATAGTATTTTCTCTGAGGCTTAGAAAGACACTAACTGCCCTTGGTAATAATTTACTTGCCATACCCCGTTCTACTCTTTCTTCTTCCTTTTCATGCCAGTCATCCATTACATTTTGTAATTTTTAGAGTATCAGACACATACACTGACAAGTACAAAAGACAATCTGTTGCAAATCATTAACATAGCTCCTGCACGGGAGAGTTCACACAGGCAAGAAGAGACCAACAAGGAATATGTGCTTCAGTGACCATGACTGACGAACAGTTTCATGACTATGGGACATCCTGAGGAAATGGACTTTTAAAGGATGCAGGGTGAATAGACAGAGGAGAGAAGAGCAGGTCTATAACCAGGATATGATTTCTTGTGATTTCTGAAAGGCAGAAGAAGCTTCAATTTAATAATAGAAAGAAAAAGAGCTAGCAGAGAGACAGAAAAACTGGGAACACAATTGCAACAGTGAACAGTGAAGGGCGGAGAGGGTGAGAGTATGTGTGTGCAGAGGGGAGGAAGGGTAAATCTTAGCGGCAGCTTTACAGACTGTGTTTCAATCTATGTATATTACACAGAATATGTATTACAGCAGTTTTAGTGATGTGATTAGATAGAAAAGACATACTAGATCATGATAAAAACACTTAACCAAGTAGCGAAGAAGTGAGGAAAAATCAGGGGAATTGAAGACGATACTGAAATGATGAAATGCTGAGACATGATGAGACAGAAATGATGAGACAGAAATAACAGAACCCTCTGTTCACACCAACAACTAGAACTGGGAATGAAGACAAGAGAGGCTTTTCGGAAGGGAGGAGGAGAGTAAGAGATCCTTTCTTAGACATATTAACATACCGCTGCCAGATAGACCTTAAGAAACTTAAACTAGAAATCCGAGAGTTAATTGCAGTTCAATAAAAACAGAGAAAATTTGGGAGGGGGGGAAGAAAGGTGAGAATCTTAATACCCTATTTTCACCTGTGCAACCTCATAAAATCCACACCTCTTTGAAAGCACAGGTATTAGAAGACAAGTCCTCACATAACGCACAGTTCAAAACCACCATGCAGAGGGGTGGGGGGTAGAGACTATGGGAACAGAGGGATCAAGCTAGTGATCCTTAGTGGGGCTAAGTGAGAAATGATGGCAGGGATGGAGCTAAGGTTTCACCCCTATCACCAGCAGATATGTGTACAAACCACATAGCTGCTGAATCAAAGATTGTTGGGGAAGGAGGAGCTGCCTTTGGGGTTTTTGGTTGGTTTCAGTTTGTTTGGGATGTCTTGTTTTGTTTTTCTGAGGGGAAGGCTGTTTCTTTGCTAATAACTCATACAAAATAAATTTAAAAATGCAGCATTTCATGGAAGAAGACATAATAGAATCATCAGGAATGAATGAGAGTTTGTAAAAAAAAAAAAGGAAGAAAATTAAAGGAACTAAAAAATGGCTTAGATCCAAGGAGAAAGAGCAAGGGACCTGGGAGTCAGAAAGAATACAGAAAATTCATTACAGATCTACAAAACCATAGAAGGGATTGATGAACCTTTTTACTAGAACAAACAAATGAAAGAGGGTATTAACAAACTGAGCAGGAGCACTTTCAGAGTAGTAGCTCAAGTGAATGCTTTATAGGTGTGACAGCAGAAGACAGACAATTAGGATTGTCTCTGGTGGACTGTGTCACTTCGGAAATCCCTAGCCACAATGTGTGTCTCCATGATCAACACTTAGCATTTCAGAAGTGTTAACTACCTAATTATCATTATGTTGCTGAGACTTACTACTGGGGACAAAACCATGTGTCCCGCAAATCCATACTGTCCCATTCCTGACACATGGCTATGAAGCCAACAGGACATTGTGCTTCAATAAATACTAACTGTACGCCTGTACATATAAGAAGCTCGATTTGCTTAGGCATAAGCAGTGAGGATCTTAAATTTCCATACACAATTATAGGTTACCCTGCTAAGATTTTCAATAGAAAATGTAACAAAATTGACCTGAAAAAAGATCTTGATGGGATATATAGTATCAGGCATTCTCTAGGTGGCAACAGAAAAACAGATGTGGTGTTTCAGCTTCTGTTTCCCACCAGCAGTGGGGAAGCTATTAGAGAAGCATCTGTTATTGATTCACGCTGCTTAGAATCCATTTATACTGGCTAGTTGGGGAGTCATTATAATTTACAGTCTGTCATGTAAATTGTTCTTGATCTGTGAAATATTGATCTATTAGATAGACATGCTATGCATGCACACTCAACTCATGAACTCAGAATCCTTGGGGATTTTGCTTTTTAAACAACAGATTATTGCCCATATTCCCTAACTACTTCTACAAACAGCTCAGTAATTTCAGGCTTTAATATCCTCCTCGGCTCTCTTCCCACATAACTAGAGGTAATATTTGATGTACTAGGGATTGAAGACCTGACCCTTTTTTTATTTAAAATAATTTTCATGTGCACAATTTCTTAAATATCTTAAATGGATATATATATATACACACACATATATGCACAGATCTGTGTGTATATAAATGTATATGTATCTTACACAACCTTTGATTAGATTGGAGGAGGTGGTAATGGACTGACTTGGGTGAGAATTTGTTTTGGCTTCAAATCTTACATTGCCGGTAACATAAAAAAGAAAGTATGCACAGCTGATCTGTAAATGACTGTGACGTATGAGAGTAGCAGGAGAAAGCGGTCGTGTCTATACATACTCTGTGCCCATCAGTCTGCAGTGAAAGGCTTGAAGCAGCTGTGGTTTCAGAGCACCCTCAAGCTCGGAAGTGCCACTACTAACACGCCCGGGTCACACAACTTGCTCACATATTTCCTCCTGGAGTGTCCCATGGGACTTTCCACATGATGTTCAAGTACTTTGCAGACAATAAAGGAAGTTATTTCTTTCTCCACCTTGCAGACAGAAACTGAGATGGGGGCTCAGACTTACCTGCCAAAAGCCACTAGAGGAACCAGAGATGAGTGCTACAACTAATGATGTCCCGAGGCCCAGGCCATTTTTATCCCAGTTGGCCTTCTGCCAAAGGTGCCAGGCCTCAGCAATGTCAGGTGCAAAGGCTTGGTAACCAAGATTAAGACCAGAATCTCCAGGTCTCAGCTGAACACGCAGGAAATGAAGAGTATGTGGTTCTAGTGACAGCCAACCACAATTCAGTATTTCTGTAAACTTTCAAAAAGTAAAACTAAACAAGAGTTAAAGACCAAGAACTAAATTACAAGGTCATTACTTCTACATCTGTGAATTCTATGAGTGAAAGAGAAATTAGATATACAACCAGCCACCTTTCTCACTGCATAACTACCCCTGATTCACGCACTAAACATCACTCCTTCTGCAGATGGAGATTTCCGAAAGAAAAAGCAAAACACGATTAGAGACCACATTATAAGTACTCGTGTCCCAGTTTTGCTAACATTGTGGCTTTAAAAGGATCTTTTAATACAGTTATTTTTGCACACCAGCTCTTTTTTTAAAAAAGAAGAGGAAGCTACCTGTCATCTATACTACGATGGGATACAGATGGAATACATGTGTATGTTCCAACAGCAGCAGCAGATTAAAATACAGATCCCACACTAGTGCAGCAGGCTCCCTCCCCCATCCCATGGCACAGAAATAACTGCTTAAGTGGCAGAAGGCAGCTCTCATCCTGCTCAAACCAAGCACTAGAGAACTAAAGTACACTGAAATAGTAGCCGTTATGTTGTTACCTGTGCACCAGGAGTTGTGCTGCACAGTCAGGATACTCAGGAGGAAAGAGGCACAGCTTGCTCTGAAATGCAGTGTCAGTGAGTTTGATGCGCAGAGATGCTGCTGAAACCATGACCTGGTGCTTGTACTAGTTCTGCCCCATCCCATGAATGACAAGGCCTAGGTTTCATTAATGAAGAGCCCTTGCTGATAACTTCTAATGCCAGATCCCTGAAGAATGCACTTCTTTCTTGACCCAATGGTTTCTGGCAGAAGAAAGCATGGTAGTCATGACCAGACATTCCCACTGTATCTATTTCTTATCAGACTGTTCAGCCTGTCTTTTAAAAGAAGTGAGGTGCTGGAGGAATGTACTCAGTGCTATAAACCACTGATGGATTTGGAGGAATCCTGCAGTTTTGTATGGCATAAACGATAGGCAGAAAGTGGCAACCAGAAGTCATTTACTGAGACAATGCTAGGGACATTAACATCAGGCCAGAACAAGGCACTCCTAGCCTCCAGTGAAACATAAATGCCTGCAAAAAAGTTGCACATAGTATAACTTGTCAAAGAAATATCCCCACCCACCCAAAAAAAAAAAAAAAAAAAAAAGGAGGGGGTGGTGGTGTAGAGAGAGGGGAAAGAAAGAATGCAAACAGTAGAGAGCATCAAGTTACCTCAGCATGACAGACACCTGTAGGTGCTGTAGGGCCAGAGAAGGCTATCCGAGCCCTCTGCATCTCCTGTGGTGGTGGATGTTTGCTGCACCACAATCACATCTACAGAAAATCCAGGCTTTTCTCTTCCATTTTTTGGTCAAATTTCTGGGCTACTTCTGCCCACCAGTCCTATAAGAATAAAGAAACTAGTCTTCATAAACTGGAATAAATCTACATGGCAAGTGGTTGTCATTAAAATGCTTGTTGGAGACTTTACATTGAAGAAAGGTGCACTGGCAGTGTATTTGCCTTTGCATATCATATGAAAAGTCATTTGAGAGAATCACTGGGAATATGTTCTCACAGACACAGTGGAGAAACACTTTAATTTTTCATTTCTCACTGCCTGCAAGACAGATAATACGTCGCTCAGTCCTCACACTATGGTGAGCAACACCATTTACAGCCATATATAACAAGCACTAGCACAACACTGGAGATAATCACATATAGAAAAGAGATGTGATTTATCAAGCATTTCATATTCATTTCCAAAAAACCTAGCAACAGTAAACTAGTTTACTATTTCATTGAGAGAAACAGAAAAAAATTTCCTCAAATCAGCTAAACCAGTTTCAAGAAGAGCTGAGGATCTGCCCTCTACATGGGTTCTCCAAAGGGTGGTGCAGCAGTAAGCCTCTGCCTTTAGAATTACAAGGTCTCAGTGCTGCTAATTCCCACAGCGTTCATGGTAAATTCCAGCAACTATTCAAAGATTATGACTTTGTACTGTGTTTCCATATAAAAATCCAGCATATTGATATGGTTCTATCTCAGACCTGAATTAATGGAGCTGACTTCTCTATGTATTATGAAAAAAGCAATAAGAACTTCATCTTAAAAATGAAGTATGGCCACAGGATGGACTAAGAATGCTATCTGTTTGGAAGCTAGATTTCACTGTAAGGAAAGCATTTAACAAACCAAATAGATCTGCAGTCGCTCCAAGCACACATACATATACAGGTGTTAAAATAAAAAGAAATCAATTGATTTTTCCATAGTATCAATTCATACAAAACAAAATCACAGAATGACAGAATGGTCAGGGCTGGAAGGGACCTCTGGAGATCATCTAGTCCAACCCCCTGCTAAAGCAGATTCACCTAGAGGAGGCTGCACAGGATCACATACAGGCAGGTTTTGAATGTCTCCAGGGAAGGAGACTCCACAGCCTCTCTGGGCAGCCTGTTCCAGTGCTCCTTCATACTCAGAATAAAGAAGTTCTTCCTCATATTCAGATAGAACTTCTTGTGTTGCAGTTTGTGCCCATTTACAGTCCCTTGTCCTGTCGCTGGGCACCACTGAGAAGAGCCTGGCCCCATCCTCTTGACACGTGCCCTTAAGATATTTGTATGCATCAATAAGACCCCCTCTCAGTCTTCTCCAGGCTGACCAGGCCCAGCTCTCTCAGCCTTTCCTCATAGGGAGATGCTCCAGTCCCCTCATCATCTTCATAGCCCTCTGCTGGACCCTTTGCAGCAGTTCCCTGTCTCTTAATCTTTATTTTTTGTAGTTTCCCCCTCCAAATTGAAACTATTTAAATAGATTACAGTCCTTTAGCACCATCTTGAGAATAAAGCGACAAAGTTGACATAGTATTATTTTACTGCAGCACTCATTTAATCTATAGTAGTATAGAAGACTGATGAGGTAACTCCTTGTTCTTTCTTCCTGTAATCATTACTTCACATTATTTTATATTCACCTCACTAAATGCATCCCAGGAGCAGAAAAATATGTCACCAAAGATCATTACTTGCTACTGGCTTTATTATATAAGCAATACAGTTTAGAAAATCATAGAAGGCTCTGCAGCTACATTGGCAACACCCTAATGAATTGTCATTTTAAGACATATTCTAACTAGTTTTGATGGAAAGCAGTACAGGGAAGTTATCACTTGAATTTTTAAAAGTGATACTTATTACGAAGACTATAAAAATATGACAAGTAGGAATTGTTACTCTGTATAGTGTGCAATTATTTATTCCAGCTTTATAATACAAATAAAATACTGCATGAAAAATCCCTCTTAAATATTATTTTTAAAAGTTTTTCTATAAATAGCTAGTGAAAGCATTCATTTCTGTTCCCTGAATGCATTAGGAACAAAAGGTCACTAAACAGAAACTAAACAGTTAAAACTAAAAAGAGATGCAAATCTTTTTATCTCCAATGTGCATCAAAACTTAATCTTAAACAGTGCTTATGAAAACATAGAGTCACAGCCTGTATGCAGGCAGGTACATACACACACACGTAAGACAAATTTTCTAAGTATTCTTGTTCATTACTCCATATGTCTAATGTTGCTAGAGATGTGGTATTACCAAAATTAATAATGTATTAGTTGAAATTCTTTTCATGCATATTTCAGCAAGGTTGTATAGGCAGTACTTCAAATCTCTGCTGTCTAGGAGTTTTTAAACTTCTGTTCTGGTTTAGTGCTTATGCAAATGCAAATGCAATGGGTAAAACCAGGAACAGTTGAGAAAGATGTCTTGAAAGCTATCCCTGACAAATTTGCCAATACACCTCATCCTTATGCTCCCATATCCCTCCTGGTCCTGCAGGACCTGGTTCTTTCAAACACACGGTAAAGAACAGTCAATCATTCCAGCTTCACATCTACGCAGGTCCACTTGCAAACTGCAAAGATTCATTACAGCATTTATGGGCTGTCATTATTTCCCAGTAATGCAACCAAGCAGAACATAAGCAGCGTGGCGGCAGGCAGTCTGTGGTTCTTGGAGCCAACAACTGTAAATGTGAGAACCACCAAGAAGCTTCATCTTGCCACAGTGTGCATTCATAGGAAGTTACAAGCACGTACTCTTTGCTCAGCCTAAAAAGCCCATCATGATACTTTATGGAGACAAACAAGGTGAACCAGTGCCTTCCTTCCTATCACGCCTCCCTGCCTCATTCTGCTCCTGGGCTAGCATTACTCATATCACGGAGTAGCTGGGAAGTATGGCACCAATGGTCTAACAACTGAGATTCCTAAGGAAAAACAAGTTGTATCTGATAGCTTTCCATCTGTCTGTGTTCCCTCACTGGCTTCTGCACCAAGGAAGCCCACAGAGTTATATTACGTGCCCACACTATTTTCTAAGGACAAGTGCAGAAATTACAGTTGGCTTATGATGCATTTTGCCCTCAGATGGGAACACACAAACTGAATCATCACCTTTTTCTTCTTTCAGTGCTTTCCACACAGGAGGCGGTCACATCTCCCACCACCACTCAAAACTTGGCATGAACATCTCAGCCCCTGTGGAGAGCCACTGCTCTCCTGTCTTGTCTTTGGTTCACTTGCTGAGAGCTCCCTACTATACCACAGACAGGATTGGAGGTGAAAGGGCCAGGAGAATACCCTATTCACCCTTCACAATGATATCAAGCTTCCCAAAGAAAACAGAAGTTTCTAGTGACAGAACTGTTGATGTCAGTAGTAAGCAAAAGCCTAGAGTTCTTCCAAAAAAAAAAAAAAAAAACTGCCTGAAAATAAATCCCAGACAAAACTGAAAAATAAGCATTCACTTCAGCTAAGGTTTCATAACAGATAAAAGGTGCTTCTGAAATCAAAGGTTCTTCAGTAGCTGTTGCAAGGTCTATAAATAAAGAGCTACAGGTCTATCAAGTCTCTTTGCTACCACTCTTCCCATGGGGAGTTTGGATTTGAAACTCTCTGCTATGAAGGCATGAGCAGGTTTCTGATACTGCTAGTGGCAGTCACTGATACTGAAGTCGGTGCAACATGTCAGGATACGTGATACTTTATATTCCAAAGTAAGAGCTATAATCTATGAATTAACAGACCAAAAATAAAATCATGTATAAATAAATAATAATAATAAAAATCAGAGTACATTTCCATTTGAATGGTTCCCCTAGATCTAGTATCCCTCAGTAAAGCTATGTGGCGTCCGCCTAGGTCAAGGCGGCCAAAATTTCCCCCACAAGGCAAAACCACTGTGCCTCCCACACTGTGTCATTTACAAAGCTGACAACTACTTGGAGTAGTAATGCTTCCTGGGTGCAACAGAGGCAGATGCACATGGGCATCTTTGCCTATTGACCCTGGCCAGAGACTACTTCCTACTAGTAGCCTATAAACCAAGCAAGTTCAAGGCAAGTCTTATGGTTGAACAGTACTTGTACATACTACACGCAGTGAGTAAGCACCAAGAAAAGAAAAAGGAATGTTTGTAATAAGAACAAAGCAAACTGAAATATATCATGCATGAACAAACAACATGCGTGAACTAAGTACCATAACATTTCACATTATAATTGTAATGGCTGTGGGTAGCCTGACGTTTTGCTTTGAAAATGCATTTGTATTTTCCCTTAGACTAAAATAGCCAACTGCAGGCTGGATTTTTGGTATTCCAGTTTTCATGTCTAAGCTCTAATAAACCCCTGGGAAAAGACATAGAATGAATTTACCTGTTTATGAGATGCTTAATTATATTTCATCAGTCATAATTTTGTTGTTGCTTTAAACCATGTCAGTAGTTACCTAGTTCAAACTAATTGCTAAATTCCTAATAAAACAGTCTAATACAGAGGTTTAGACCTAATGGCCCTCCTAGCTGAACTGACAAATGTCCATTTTCCTGCTGCGGTAGACTCTAGAGTGTTTTCTTGCATTAGATTGTTGAAAAGGGAAGCAGAATTGAAAATCTCAACATCATTTAGACATAAGAAAGACATTTGTTACAGTAAGAAACATTCACTGGAACAACCTCTCCAGGGATGTGGTAGAGTCCCCATCGCTGGAGATTTTCCAGATGTGATTGAACAGGGTGCTAGATAATCTCATCAGGCTCCCTTCCCCACAAAAGGCTGGACCAGATGATGTCTCAAGGTGCCTTCCAACCTGGGATATTCTACAATTCCATAAATATTTGAAACCTGATTGTGTCCTTAGAAATAAAATAAATCATCAGTTGTTGTAGAAGTGGATGAAGTTAGACAGATGTTGCCTGTGTGAAGGAACACATCATTCTATTAAGCCTATCTATTTATCTTTGCTCGTTTTCACTCATACCCTTATTTACCCTTTATTGTTTGCATAATTACATTACTTTCATCTGAAATGTAGTCCACCTGGATAGAAGAAAATCCTTTCTGGAGAAATGAAGGTCATGTAAGATCACAGCTCCATTTATCAGAAATTAGCCAAGAAAACATCAGTACAATCTTTATCTAATTAGCCATTATAGGCATTTATTGTTTTCAGTATTATAGGACAGACTGTAGGGTCTTAATCATGCAACAAGCCTAAATGGTGTGGGTGGACCATTGCACTTTGTTGCTGAACTGGAACCTCATCTGCAGCGCAGTCCCTGCTGTGGCCGTAACTCGTGCAAACACTCCCTGCTAGTTTTAAACCAGTTGGTTTAGACCTGGCTCGTAGTAAAAAAGTAACAGCTTGGAAGTTCACACCTGGCACAAAATGTAGCTGATAAAATGACAGATCTGGCAGAGGGTGGCACGGACTTGTGTTGTGAACGCTGCGGATGCTCCCAAATGTTGCTGTGGAGGTCACCCGCAGGGGCTCTGCCCAGAGCTCTGACCTGCCCAGTGGGGCAGCTCTCCAATCGCTGCAGCTCACAGCATGGCATTTGAAGGCAAATAATCAGCAGTCTCCATGACATTTCAAGCTCAGTTATAGCCCGATGTCAATTAAGAAACTGAGTAATTACTCAAGTGGTTAGTTTGGCCTAAACAGAGTCAGCTCCTTCCCCTTTTAGTGGCAGTAAAGGCAGCTCGGCCTGCGGGGTTTTGTGGATCTTCCTGCCAAGGTACATCGCTCTCCTCACAGACCCGCTGGGGCCCTGAGCACAGCTTCCAGATCCTTCCAGTCCCTTTCCTAGGACCATCCGCCTGACTCAACACTGTACCAGACCATGGTTAGAGATACCCTCACAGTTGCACCAGAAGACTTAGGAAAAACATTTCAAGTGTGGCTCGAGGAACATATATATATTTTTAAGTGCAGTGTCTTAAGTAAACTCACCATTCTAAGAAGTTCACACTCTCACAGCTTTGACAGAATCACAAGCAGCAATAGAAGTTGTTTGTAAAGCTGTCTGATAAGAAACATGATGTTGTGTATACTCTACAGAAACTGAAAATACAGTGTCTGCCCTGGGGCACAGGACCAGAGAAACTAACACCACTTAAGCAACTCAGAGCAAGAGATAAATTAGCAGTGAAGTATTGGAGCTTTATTTCTTATACTGTTTATTGATTATTAACTTACATCTTGCAGACATTCCGGATTTTATGTCTATTTTACACTGAAGTTACAGATCCAGGGAAAATATTTCATTCCTGTCAACTGAAAAATCATAAGCAGTAAGAAGCTAACCTGGGAGAAATTCATATCTGTTTCAGGAATGAGTCAAAAGCATCTAACCTACATGATCCATTAACTGATCCTCCAGCTGATCACAAACCAGTTTCACCGATTAGCAGCATAAAATGAAAGGATGGGCAGTATGACTATAGATAGCAATGACTGTCTAAAGCTTTCCCAGCTATCAAATGGGAATAGCAATATTTTATATACCAACGGCTATCCAACTTTGCAGAGGTCAATCAATTAAGCACTGCAGCAATCTCAGGGCATACATATTATTTTCATCTGTTTTATCAATGCTGAAAAAAAAAAAAAACAGAGAGCCTGAACTTGATACCTGTTTTGTTCTGTCACTTTTCAGTAATCTGTTTGCCAGTATCTCCCAATCTCTTCCAATAACTCCATTTCCACAGGTATAAGGAGTAACTACTTTTTCTTTAAAGAACTTTACTGCACACCTGATATTATATATATATACATTTTCAAGAATATTTACAAATATTTAAAGACTAGTTCAATGACCAAAAGCCTTCCACATATCTGAAAGTCAAACCAACTCTATATCAATGTATTGTGTGCATAGTTTCTGGGTATTGCCACACATGAAAATTCCCCAAGCAAAGGAATTCAGTGATTAAAGCCAAAAAAAGACATAAATACAGAAACAAAAGACTAGAGAGCCTACAGTTTGAAGCTTCTGATAACTTCTCAAACTATACTTAAGTATGCAAGGGTAAAATAATTAGGTTTTGTATTCCATAAGCAATCTGAACTTGCATTTGCATTTATCATTTATACAGCAAGGAAGAGTCTTGCAATAATTAGGTAATAATAATAATAACAACAACAACATTTGTAAATGTTCTTTTA
This sequence comes from Falco naumanni, assembly GCF_017639655.2. Classification (NCBI taxonomy): domain Eukaryota; kingdom Metazoa; phylum Chordata; class Aves; order Falconiformes; family Falconidae; genus Falco; species Falco naumanni. The sequence continues at coordinate 78,386,241 of NC_054055.1, read as the reverse complement.
AAAGCCAACTAGGAGTGCAATGAGAAGCTCAATGCATGTTGCAGTGAAAATGTGCCCTGGCCAGTTTGTTCTGCTATCCAAGGAGGATGTAAGCAGTCTATTAGACTTCTGGCATGACAATCAACATTACCACAGGGCACTACAGAGTGGATTAAGGACAGAAATATTTCCAGCTTTAACTCTGGGTCTGAATCAAACTCTTCATATTACTTAACATTTGTATCCGCTTAGGTTTAATAATACTTCTTCAGATGTTTGAGGGCAAAAAGAAAACAGCCAATTTACTAAGAATGTTTGACAATGAGAAATCTTTTTTGTTTGTTTGTTTGTTTTGTTACTTAAAGGCAATGCCATATTATTTGAGCTCCTCAGAAACATTAGTTTTAACTTTCTATAGTACTGCAGGATAAGGCAGTCTTGCTCCCTGAGGTGCAAACATAGGCTTATATTTTCAAAAAGTCTGAGCTGAGCTGTGGTGCACTGCAGCAGAAATGTGTGTGTTTGAAGGGGGCAACAAAATCCAAAGCCTCCAGTTTCAATGGACATGTGCCAGAAAAAAATTGTTTGCTGATAAGACTTGCTAGAGATCCCAAAGGATGTTTATGGGAATGTGGGGAACAGATTTCCCTAATTCTGTGCCTTGGGCACAAGTAGAGTCTTCTGGTACACATCACAATAGAAATGTAACTAAGGTTGTTAACAGAAACACCTCAGGCCACCTTGAATGCTCATTTCTAGCTCCCCAAATAGTGTAAATGTGCCATTTAACCTTAGAGGAAATCTAGTCTCATGCATACTCTGCACAGGAAACCAGTACAGTATTAATCATTTGAGCCTAATCCTGTTACTCATCTCACAACTAAGGAATGCACTATTGGTTTACCTTCATCAACATCTAGTTTCATCTCATTTGGAAAGACGAAGTAGGAACAGAGAGACGGTAGAATTGAATTGTGCCTACAGAAATGGTACTTTCTCAGTACGTACTACCCAGTGGCAAATATGTTTTTTCAGCTTGACAAGCAAAACTGCTTTTCTTTTACAAAGTCTGTTTCACTATGTGCTATAGTTCACAGCTGTTTGGAGTCTGGGTATGACCACCTCTCTGTTGAATTGCAAGCAGTCTGGTGTCCATTTGACCTCTAAGCTGGAAATGAAAAACACCAGTAAACACACAGTTCAGAAGCTTACTTTTCATGATTAGTGCATGCACACAGACTGTTCCCTTGTTTGCGTGTATGCCCGGTCCAAATAAATATTCCACGTGGGTAGGTTTCTATGCATATTTTCAACAGAGGCAGATCTCAAGCAGAAGAGTAAAAGCAAAGAGGAATCGCAGTTCCCCGGCATGAAATATGTTAATAGGCTTCCTGACATGGAGAGAGAGTCCAAGGCACCTTACAGGCCTGACAGATCCCTGCGGGCCAGAGGTGCAGAATTCTGTATTTGTGCTAGAAAAGGCCCTCAGGGATGTGCCAAACTGCCATTAACTAATCTGTGAGCAGCAAATACAGAGTAGGTGCTCTTACTATCTTCAGTCAGAAATGCCCTGGAGTGATTCTTTCATTGAATTCCCAAAGACTGCTTAGGTACAGGGAGGGTTTTTTAGTGGGCTGTGAATTCCTTTGCAAAGAATAATGATTTTGAAGGCAACTCAGAAATAGCGCTAAGTCTCAGGGTGCAGACAATACAGCTCCATGTCAGCTGGCAGTCATTCTGACAAGCAGATGATATGTCGGGAAGATCCAGAATTTCTCTTTCTCTCCCTCAGGCATGCGCACGCAAAAAAGCCTAACCACCCTTACTCTACAGTGCTAGAAGAACAACACAGTATTTTAAGAGCCCACAATTGTCTGTTACTGCCAGCTCCTAGCAAGAAATACTTCTGAAGCAAAGCAGAGGGTTTTTTTCTTCTAGGTGGAGCTGTGTGCTTGGCAGATGGGTGAAATGTGTCGCTCATAAAAGCAGAGATACCAGTGTCTTGAAGTACCACGCCAGCACTAAGTTATAGGCAAGATGCAATCCAAATCAAGCTTTGCCCTGAAGCACCTCATGATGTTTGGCAGAACATCTCCAGCAATGGAATTGGTGGCCATGAAATGCAAATAAAACTGAACTCTAAACTACAGCACCAAATATACCGAAGAACCTGCTGATTCTAAGTGGACATAAAATACAATAAGCATATGCTCTTTCTCATCATTAGTAGTAATATTAATACATGCCATTTTATTTTATTCCAGTATTCCAAACCGTTGAATTAATAGCATCTTGTTCCTGCTTTCACTAGGAAAAAGTAATACATATATGCACAAATAAATACAAATATAGATACGCATGAAGAGATATGCATGAAGTCTCCCAGGCTACTTAGCACAGAGCTAGAAAGAGAAGACAAATTCCTGAAGTTCACTCCCTCCAAAAATATAGCCAGAAAGAGCCCAGCACACTCAAATTTCCCCAACAAGAGATATTAGGAGGACCTCATACCCCTGGGAGACTTATCTGATGGTTGTTACTAAAGCACTGAGAATGATTCAGCCACTCAGAAAACATCCTTAGAAGCAAAATGCAACCATCACATTTTGTGAGGGGTCTTTTTAGCATGTGATTTTTGTGTCACTTCAGCTCTTTGTCTGCTGGTTAAAAAAAACAAAAAAAAACAAACCCAACTGTGTCATATAATCATTAGATTACTTTCTTCTTTTGTTCACTCTCCAAAATACAATTACTTCTTTTGGGAGGTAGATTATCTTCATCTATTTTAGTGGCATATGATACTCATATGCAGATCAGTAATTTGCGGGGTTTTTAAGTGTCTTGTTTTCATAACTATCACTGAATTCCTTTCCAAGCCTGCCACATCAAAATACACCATCTTTCATTAAATGTCATTTGGATTGTGTCATCAAGAAGGCACTTTAATTCATTTGCATTTTAGAACCAAAGCATGCTTGTGCATATATTCCTTCTTCCTTCCACTTATAGTCCTTGTGGTCTTGTCTGCTATAGATTGGTCTGAAAGCTTCTCATACTCTCTGACCAACTACTGTAGTGGCAACACTGGAGCTCATATTGGAGATCAGTCATCAGGAATTGCTTCATGAAATGAGCTACCCCTTTCTCAACATGATACAGGAGCCAGTAAATGAGAATTGAATCTGTAGTCCCTTAGGCCCATCATTCTTTTACAAGAATCGATTCTTCCCATTTCCCTACCTCCATAAAATATGGACAAACAGGAAACTTCACTGTAGCACCACCAAATACTGACTGGTTGGAAAATCCACTCATTTTTCTTACTAAGCAATTTCATTTTATCCTTTTCTTGATGTTTTCAAGCTGTTTCCCTTTGTTTGATGTAGTCCACGGGGCATTTTATGAAACATCAGAATAACCAATGACACCACCTAACTTCCAGTGCTGTGTCTGAAAGCTTCTCTTGCAAGACTTTTGCATAGGTTCATTTAAGTGCCCATTTTAGATACTCTGAATTAGGGAGCTCTGGAGGAGATCGTCTCCTTCCAGTGCCTCCAGAAAGAATCTGCAGTGATCAGCATCCAAGCTGGTGGAGCCTAGGGCTACATGTACTCATTTCAACTGTAAGTTTCCATATTCCCATTACAAACCCAAGTCGATAGTCTTCACCTCAGCATGCATAATTCTTACAAATGAACATGCTTCATACAATTATTTGTGAAGGAAATCATGGATTTACTAAAATAAAGAGCGGTCATTTCTTTCCTGTAATATCTGACAGAAATTTGTCCTTGAAAACCTGAAAACCTGATAGAGGCAGCAATGTTTCAAACAATGTCCCAGGCAGATCATCAGCTCCAGCCAGACAGGAGTTAGGGGAGTGTGCTTCTACCCTCAGACACTGTAGGGGTTAGCTATAGGTTTGCTTTTGCCTCTTCCAGCCTCACAGGTAAAATTAAAAGCATTTAAAAATTGCCTTAGCCTTCCAAATGAAAACCAGCAAATTTTGAAAACTGTGGACAAAAGAAACAACCCTATAATTTACACCTTCCTAGGTAAGACATTGAGAGGCATGTCTGCATGCTGTAGTTGTCCAGTAACTCATTTATTGTGAAGGAAAAAGAAGCTGCATGTGGGAAGATAGTAAAGGAAAGAAATCAAGTAGTTACTTCTAATATATTGCTGTGGGCAACTAAGTTCCTTTACTAAATTACCTCCAAAAACTTTAAATAATGAGGTTTACTTCTAAGGGCCTTAGTAAGTATTCAAAATACAGTTTGTTTTGGTGAAACAATAGCAACTATGTGTTCTACCGGAAGACTCTTGTGCTTGCCCTTTTGGCTTAGAAACCCAGATTTTAGTTCTTGATAAATGTGTTTAGACCTTTCCATTGATCTACCCCCTACATTTATTGCTGTGCAAGTTGTCATATGGAATGGGATATTCCTTTGGTCAGTTATCCCAGCTCTGTCCCCTCCCAGTTTCTTATACACCCCAGCCTACTCGCTGGCAGGGTGGAGTGTGAGGAACAGAAAAGGCCTTGACACTGTGCAAGCACTGCTCAGCAATAGCTATAACAGCCCTGCGTTATCAGCACTCTTTTGGTCATAAATCCAACACACAGCATCATACAAGCTGCTATGAAGAAAATTAACTCTATTCCTGTCAAAACCAGTACAAAGACTCATTGGCCTCTAGCATCAATGTCATTGGCTGTAGACTAGTCAGGGGAGTGAAAGGGAAGCCTGTGAGGGAAATCCCGACTCTTGTAGGAAATTTGTGGGAGAAGAAAACATAGTGGTGGAACAAAGAGAACCTGTTGTGTGTAGTGCATTCAGCCCACGGGATCTTCACAATGCGTCATCTCCTAGTAGTAGCATATATGGAATATAATAGAACAGTCTTTAAAAATGTCTGAAAAATACTTCTGCTAAAAGTCTTTTGGTTACTTACAATGTTTTGCAAATACAATGCATCATACTATATGCTGGGGGTATGTATCATAGTGAGATAAGAAATTTTTCTATTCTAACTAATATACAACATCCCCTTCCACATAAAGGAAGATATTCATGAGGAAAGATCTGCAGTGAGAACTTACCTTAATAATACAGCGGGAAATACACCAGTTGCTAAGACTTCAACACCATGAGCCAAGGGCACCCATGTGTGTTGTTTTCCTAGCAGTCTTTTTCTGAAGAGCCCTTTAAAAAATCTTTTAAGAGTTTTGCATCCTGCCGGCTGAATCCTTCATCAGTCATCAGGATTGTCGTCTTTCATGTGGAAACACATCAGAACTTCTTTATAACTCTAACTATTTCAGGAAGGAGAATGCAATGTGACATTCTTCTGGTGACATACATTGAATCAGGACATAGCTGTCTTGACTCATATAGCAAGGGATTCAATGTTAATAATACAGGTTGCATCACAGCTTGATGCAGAATTCTCAGGGTAAAGGGAGAAGACACAGAACTGAGGGGCAACATTGATTCCCAAAATTATCTTCCCCTTTTGACACACAAGAAGATAAATGTATTTTGCAGCTATCATTATATTTCTGTTACAGTGATTTCAGAACTGACTCCCCATCTCCATATTTGTCACCCAGCCACTTTATGCTAAAGCTGTTGCTTCCATGCAAGAGGCACATTTAATGAGTGAAAGGTTACATGTCTGATTTCTGTACACATGAGCTTAGTCTGAAGACCACGTGGTAGCTAGGTAAGTAGGCATAACGCCAGTTGCAGGAAAGTATTTCCTTTAGTATCAAAGCCTGAAGGAAAGTTTTTTCAATGAGGCAAAACAAAAGGCTGGGCAAAAGAAAAAGGTGCTGATTTCTGAGCTAGTCAGCTGTTTGGGAATTGATGTTCTTGCTCAAGGAATGAGCTCAAGGAAAGGAACATCTCCATTACAAAATGCCAAGGCCCCGATCCTGTGCCATCAGCCATTGCTCTCAGGCTGGAGCTAGAAGGCCTCCTCCTCCCTTCAAAGATCACCAATAAAAGATGGAAGTCAAGACCATTCCCTACACCTTCACAACGTTTATTATCGAAGAGAATCACCTTTGTCTGGATACTCCAAGTTTAAGAGGATCTGGAAAAGGATTCTTAAAGTTGGAGAAGATGGCTGGCCCATTCTTTGCACTAGTCATATTAATGCCAAACCATGTCAGGTTTCCTCAGAGTCTCACAAGTCCTTCAGGGAGCACAAGCAAATCCAAGAGCTAAAGGCAGGAGGATATAATCAATTTTGCAAGCCGACTGAAAAGATGAACAGGTTTATCCATTGAGGTACACCAGACAAATTTGTCTGGCTTATCAGCACAGCAAAAGGATCTCCTGGCCATTTAAGTTATCGCTCTGCTGTCCAAGGGGGAGCTGTGGGACATTGGCAGTCTCTGTAACCAGCCAGCTGCTGGACTACCTTGAAGCAGTTCTTTTGGATAGATACCTCTCCATTTTGAATTACATGTTCCAGCCTGGGAGAGGTGCAGAGGGAAGAAGGCTGACATCTGTTCCCAGGGCTCTTTTTGTGTTCCAAGTAATGGGACCACTGAAGACCAGAAAGGAATAGAACACACCTGGAGTTAAACCCCAGAGTCTGGACTCCAGGGAAGGGCCAGATCCCTTAAAATATTGTTCCCGCCTTTGCCATCCCTAGTCCTGTTACTGGAGAGGAAGTAAACTCTGTCCAAAGACCACATGTGTGGATGTAAAATCAGTCCAAAGCGGTATGTGCTCTGTCACCACCTAGGCACAGCTCTCTTATGCAGATTCTAGCTTCTTGCAGAAAGAAACTGTTCTTTTCCCCCAAGGGTCTCGAGTCTAAAATGTTTAGCACAATGAAAGGGCTTCCATTTCTTCTCTTTCAGGATTATTAGTGAATTGAGGCGGTAAGTTATTTAAAAGCATAATCTACAAAAAATGTTTAACTGGTGCTAAATGCTGACCTGGGAGAAAATCAGTTGTTTTGCTCTTGCGTGCTGTTGTCTTGTTGGTTCCAAGCTCTGCCCTACAAATTGGAAACTTAGTTCAGTTGCCTTTAAAATTAAACAGCTATATCAGACTTAGCAGTTTACAACTACAGGAAGGCATCAGTCAGATGGCTTTAATTATTCACATTCCCTCCTTGCTCCCTCCTTTCTCCCTCATTTTTCTCCAAGCGATCAAAAGCTAAGCTGTTGTTTGTGTCATGGAATATCAAGCAAATTCTCTTACGTTCTGCATGATCTCGTGCATCTGAGCAGCATGAAAATGCCTGCTGCAGTGTGATCTAAGCTGCTCCGGAGGCTTGACTGATTGATAAATAGACCACATGGGTGGTGCATTGGGTGCAACTGCACATTTCTGACAGTGCTCTGTGATGGCCGTGAAAGTCTTCATAAGAGCAGAGATGATTTTTTCCCCAATGTGGAGCTAAAGTCCCCTAGGCCTTGCAGATTTCTCTCTTGCACGCCACCTCTCATGAGCATCATGTAAGTCCATCCATTAAGTCCACCTAGAGCAGCTCAAGCTACCTGCACATCACATCATCAGCTCCTTTCACTTGACAGTCAAAGGAAGTCAGTCAAATGTGCCCTAGGTACACATGCAAACAATAAACAACTTCACAGGAAACTATGGTACATCATAGCCTGTTGCTTGTGCTACTAGCAGGAGTTTTCATTACAGAAAGCTTTGTTCTCATTATTCTTAACAGAAGCAGTTCTTTTGGGTTTTAACCAAAAATAAATTTCAACAGTTGTCACTGAAGCTGAGAAACTGGCAACTCACACTGACAGAAAAACTTCTCAAGCCAGCCTGAGAACAAAACTCTTGCAAAACTATTTCTGTCTTCAGAAACAAGCAAAACTAATATCTAAATTCCTATATAACCCACCAAAATTATGATGAACTGTCAAAATAACATAAAACAAAATCTTATTAAAGAAAAAGGATACATCAATGGCAACTGCTTATTGGTGGTAGAATCATCAAGTAAGCACAACAACATATCTGCCAGGCATGACATAGCAGAAGAGAGATCAGGAAGCTTTCTAAGGAAATCAGCTCACACTAGACATACAGCAAGTATGAAATCCACAGTAATGTTTCCTCCGTTCCCCAGCACAGTCTTTCTGAGCATATTCCTTTCCAAGCAGCTGGGTCCCTATAAAGCCCTGTAAGAACAGTTCAGCAAAAACTTTTAAAATACTCCTGAAAGTATGCAAGATTAATTCTCTTGCTTGGAATGGTGCTTATATCCTGTGTTAACTTGTAATGGCAAGGTACCTTCTGCTATAACCATGATACTTCAAAAATAGAAAATTCAGATTCATATGAAATGCCTCACCAGGAATATTCACACATCTGTAAAACTTCCAAATACTGTTTTATCAAAAGTGGAGTGTATCAAAATTCCTTTTCCTTAACAGCAGGGCATTTTTCAGTCCGAATCTTGTGCCCACCACCTTCTTCCCGAGGCCTTCCAGTCTTTCTTCCTTCAGCCTCCCCGAATCTTTGGACAGTCTTCTACCCAGGTACCAGGAAGACCTACAGGTAAGCAAATTGGTGCTCAACTCAGTTTCATTTCCTCTTGCACTACCACAGATTTCTGTGAACACGCAACTGCTGAGCAGGGGGGAAAGGTCTTGCCTTGCCCCTTCTCATACTTTACTGCAAGGTAGTTTGAGAAGGGAAGGGTCCCTGCAGGATACTTTGTGATACTCTTCACTGTGCACGTTGACTGATACTTGTGCTATACTCCATTTGACTAGAGTGAATTCAAAAGGGAGAGCAAGAGCTACAAGCCCCTCCATATTCAGTAATAACTGACCTAAAACAACCTGATAGCAAAAAAGTTACATGATGCTCTGAGTTGCAGCTTCCCTGAAAAAAGAGGATGCAGCCTCCTTTCTCCCTTTTTTCTTTGTTATATAGGGAAGAGTCACTATTTCTAAGAAAAGCAAATCGTTCTGCATCTTGGCAGTTTAGATTAGCACACTTTCATTTTCTGCCACCTACGTATCATTTGGCCTGTCGGCAACCCCAAAAGCGAGCAAGGACAACTCAAAGTTCTCACCAGCACACAGTCATGAGACCACACTCCCTGGCTGAAAGCACTGTGGGAAGTCTGGAAGCACAGGAGCAGCCTAGATGCCTTACACATTTTGAAGAGGTGATATAATTTGAGCTGCTTCATTGTAAAAGGGCAGCCGATGGGAGACCCAAGCAACACTAATGAACCCTTGGGCATTATCGCGCATTGATTAAAGGCTGTTTAATGTCTCAAAATGACAGGAAAAAAAAGCAGCTCAGGGAAGCCCAAAGGAGAAAAGGAAGTCAACAAGGCAAATAAATCTACAGTGATTCTCTCATACTAAACAGAGTTATTTTGATAGGAAAATAGTGAGGAGCAATACGCAGCACCATTAGGAATTTTCCAGCATCTGCCAATTCATTCTAATTAAAAATGTTAAATGCATTCAGCACATGTAACAATAGCTTTATTTTCATCTCACATTCTTGCAGGAGAAAAGAAACTTCGCATCTTATGGCAATTTGTATTCTAACTAAATCTCCCATCACATGAAGTTCTTCATCCCTCTTCCTGCATTTCCTGCATATTAGCTGTATTTACATATCAATCACACCTTGCACATCAAAAAATTATTTTCCTCCTTCAAAGTAATTCACATCAGACAAAAGTAATTTATATACAAGTAGAATGAAATGCAAAGCTAACAGCAAACTTAGCTATTAATCTGCTAGCTTTGTTTCTGGTAGGCATCTTGAGAATAAATGCAGTGTGACTACTCATTCAAATACTCTTTGTGGGTTATATCTTTGAAGATTTGAATTCTGGGTTTTGCACGTTGTCTAGATCGAACTCATTATTATTGTTTAGGACAACAGTTCTTAGAACATTAATCCTGCTCTGAATAAACTGAATAATAAAACACCCCTGCAAGTGTTGTTAAGAAAGTCAGCTGTACTGACAGTGTCTTTCCTCACTGAAGGAGACCTCATCACATCTCCAGGAGGCCTGGTTACAGGAATCCATTCTCAGCTACTCCCTGTCAAAGGCAGCTCCCTTGACCACCAAGGAAAGTTTAGAATCAGTTAATCCCAGAGCACAATATAGACATGGTACTTGCATTTTCCACTCCAATCTGTTGATTTGTTCATACTTTGAAACAGTTGAGTTTTAAAATAAATGAAGATACTAGAAGGGATGCTAGTTGTTAGCATTTGGGTTTTAATTAACACTAGAGTATAAATTATGGGATATTCCAGTGGAGCAGAAGGACTGAGCCCAAACTGCGTCACCCCTCTGAGCAGCACATACTTCAGGATTCTCTACTTTCAGTCACCAGCACCTCCTCTGTTAATCTTCGGTAGCCTCTCATTTGCAGTTTTCTTTCAGCTCAGAGGTTACTCCAGGCCAGCAGGTTGACAGGCAGCTCGGGATGCTGTGACAGCTAAGATTTTCACCCTGGCATTTCCTAACTTGTAGCTCACAGATAATTTATTGGCCAAAGGATTCAGCAGTTCTGTTTACAGCCTGATATTCTGCCCCCTGCTATTACACATTTCTTCAGGCTAAAAGAGGAAGAAAATGCAGCATTGCTGCTTGTCTGGGGGCAAGCAAATATTTGGGCTCCCTACTCTAAGCCCTAATTTAGCATCCAGGCAAACATAAGGAGTTATGGACATCTATTCAGCTTCACAGTGGATTTAAATGTGGCCAAATTAACCTAATTGAATTTCTCAGCTGTTTCACCTATTGTTAAAACTGCCTTATCATGCCCATTACAGCAACATTTTCAGCTTGTTTTAATTCCCTTGAAAAAATCTGCTTGGGCTGAAATTTTCCATGCTGAGGGTCAACTTCAGTCAAGCTATTTTACTGGATGTGGCAGGGAGAAAAGAAGAGAAATTAAGAAATGTGCTTATTTAGAAGGTCCAGGAAAACTTCACATTCCCATCTGCTTGAGCACATACGTTATGGAAGAGCATGCAATCACACACCACCACTGTCTCTTGTTTCCATGGGTCCTGTCTCATTCAGTGCACAGATATGCATAGTGCTCACTTGACTGGAAGATATTCAGTATTTTGTTTTATTCTTGTTATTCAATGTGGCTTTACACTTTCTTTCTTGCAGACCATTTGCCCACAGCTCAGCAGACAGAATTACTGACTTCATCATGGGCTTTGCTACAGAGCCACAGTAAGACAAAAGAAAACTGACAGAAATTTGCACTGTGTTGCAGAGGCTGACCTTAGTAATAGACTGTGTGGAATAATAGATAATTGAGCTAGGCTTGAAAGCATGGCAGCAAAAAGAGAAATGGCAGTACATAATTATATTAGCAAAGAATATCCCTCTTTCAGTTAACACCCAGGTCCAATTAATGGTTCAATTATATTCTAAAATAATTGGTTACATTACACTAAAACCATGTATTTTTTTGTATCTTCTTGTGTCCTCCCTCTTAATATCCCTTTCCTCCCTATATCAAGAATAATTTGGGTGGTGACCCTGAAGCTTGTTCTGTTCGTGTTGGTTCCTGCATCCATGTTAACCCCTGCTGAATTCAACAAGGCATGACAGAGTGGAAGGGAGACCGCTCTATTTATGAAGTGTAGATTTAAAACCAGAGCTCTTAGACCTGTTTCCATCATACATAGCTTTAGGTACCTGCCAAAGGGGACTACGTTAGAAAAAGCATGGCCACCTTTCATAGGCAAAGGAAAGAAGAGAAACATTGAGAAATTATCCAGACATGTGGCCAAATCATCCCCAGATGGTGCTGAATTCTCTCTCCTTTGACCATACAAATGACCTGCCAACACTCAGCTCTAATCATAAAATCATTTAGGTTGGAAAAGACCTGTAAGATCATCTAGCACTGCCAAGTCCGCCACTAAACCATGTCCCTAAGCAGCTCATCAACACATTTTTTAAACATCTTAAGGGATGGCGACTCAATTCCTTCTCTGGGCAGCCTGTTCCAATGCTTGACCACTCTTTCAGTGAAGAAATTTTTCCTAATATCCAATCTAAATCTCCCCTTGTGCAACTTGAGGCCATTTCCTCTTGTCCTATCACTTGTTATCTGGGAGAAGAGATGGACAACCACCTCGCTACAACTTCCTCCTTTCAGGTAGTGGTCAAGAGCAGTAAGGTCTCCCCTGAGCTTCCTTTTCTCCAGGCTAAACAACCCCAGTTCCCTCAGCTGTTCATCATAAGTCTTTTGCTCCAGACCCTTCACCAGTTTTGCTGCCCTTCTCTGGACACACTCCAGCACCTCTACATCCCTCTTGAAGTGAGGGGCCTAAAACTGAACACAGTATTCGAGGTACAGTCTCACCAATGCTAAATACGGGGGGGGATGATCACTTCCCTTGTCCTGCTGGCCACACCGTTTCTGATACAAGCCAGGATGCTGTTGGCCTTCTCGGCCACCTGGGCACAGGCCAGCTCATGTTCAGCCGGCTGTCAGCCAACACCCCTAGGTCCTTTTCCACTGAGAAGCTTCCCAGCCCCTCTTCCTCAAGCCTGTAGCATTTCATGGGGTTGTTGTGACCCAAGTGCAGGACCCAGCACTTCTCCTTGTTGAACCTCATAAAACTGGTCTCAACTCATCAATCCAGCCTGATTAGTTGCATTAGCTGTGGTATTCATACTTAGGTGGTATCCAAGAAAGCAGTAGTCAAAAAAAGTGAAAAGGTGAACATACACTTATGCTGACATATATTTCTGCACTTTAGAATGCACAGTCTGAAATCATATTCCAAACACCGTCAGGGTGCATTTGGCCATGACTCTGCTCTGCACATTCTGGTCCTTCAGCCAGCATGCATTATCTTCATATCAGTTATGACACATGATGCATCAGGAGGATGCCATGTGTCTTCAGATGGCCAGCAATTCATGTGAGAAAAATCACATGGTAAAACCACACCAAAGCATAGACATAGTGAAGGATTAAGCCTAAACTAATGCTTGGACAACTGTAGCTCTTTTGGTGAAAGTAAGAGCTATAATGCCATAATACAAGAAGATCCTGCAGAAGTGACACCTGTCCTCCTTCCCCATTAGACAGTTTTCAGAGACTGGTTTCTTGTATCTTATAGACCCATGCAGGGTCTTACTTGCACTATAGCACTTTAAGCAGACAACTGAGGACTAGTAAAAAGGACCGCAAAGAAAAGAACAGAGTTAGAAAGCTTATGTGACTCACACATTTAAGTAAAATAAAACAATTTCAGAGACACCCACCTCCTTCCATTAAAGAAATCTCCCCAACAATCCTGGGAAACACAAACCAAACCAGAGCTGGCTACAGAAAAGAGAGACAATTGTGTAATTTTACAGATCTGCATCATTCAGGCACTGGTAGGGGGTGGGGGCAACCCCAGCGAGGTCAAGGAGAAAGAGAGGGGCACCTTCTTGTGCAACAAGACCAGCTTGAAAGGACATGTGATGTGCAGGTCATGCTACGGCTCTGCTGTTCTTACCCTTCTCAATAAATCCATATCTACACATCAACAAGGAATACAGGCTTTCCTGTGCTGGAAAGTGGGGTTTTTTTCCTACTTTCTCTACTGCTTTTCTCTCCTACTTCTCTACTACAGAAGAGACCAAAAGTTCTGTAATAATGCAAGCATATTTCATCCACTTACCCCAGTAGAGGGGTTATTACTTTGCTAATGCATTCCTCCTACACTCCATTTCAAATTAAAAAAGAACTCTTCTGCCTAAAAGCATGTTTGTTTGTTTGTTCTCAAGCCCAGTTCTATGAGTTGATCTGTTAGAAGATACAATTACCTTCCACAAGCAATGTGGAGTCACCTTACCTCCCATGTGAGAGTAACTTCAGGAACAATTTCCAAACCTGGTAAAAATAAGTCACTCTTTTCTTGTTTAGGTTTGGTATATGGCTTGCCAGTCCCATCATTTCTTCCTGTTTCTGATTCTGATTTCTATGCAAGCCCAGAAGAAAGTTGCCAGTATTACAAACAAAGAAGAAATACATCTGAGTACTACATCAGAATGAAGGAGACACAAAAAAGCAACAAAACCCCAGAATAGAAAGCCAGCTTTTTTGCTGAACTGTTTCTATCTGTACCCATGTATACCATAGCTCCTAATTTGCCCATGCATCTCATCCTTCCTTGCACCTGTCTCAGCTTACAAACCCAGCACTTCACGCAAAAGATATGCCTAACAGCATATTTGTAAGCGCTTGGAGATAAGGGGAAAAGCTGCCTCTGATGTCAGACTTGGAGGCAGGATGTCTGCAGACTGCATTTTCCCCTATAGGAACCATCCACTGCTTGGCATGCACCGCAGGCTTTGTCGTCTTTACCACAGTCTCCATACAACCGTCCTTGTAAAGCAGTTCAGACAGAGGGCAATGAGCCATTTCCAGGGAGGAGGGAGGAGGATCATGTACAATATCTGTCTAAGGAAACAAATGGGCAGGATGTGGAATAGATCCCAAGAGAATCTTAATCAAGTCAGTATCAAACAAACCCTCCATATGCTGAAAGAACATAACATTAAACTCCTTTAGAAGTTCGAAGTAGTACAGTCCTTTTCTATTAACGCACAAGTAATAAGGCTACATCTTACTGTGGGTTCTGCTGCTTTTTGTTTTTTCCCCCACACTGAAATATTTGAAGTACTTCTTAAAAATGAGAAAAGTGGGGAAATTACATTCATGGTTTTCTGTTTCAAATATTTATATGCTTTTACAAAAGTGGGGGGAGGACTGCTGGGATGTACATATACATGCAAATAAACATCTGGGAACTGATCAAACCATTGAATGCGGGAAAGTTTTGGCAATCAAAGAGTACATAAGCAGATCTGGGCACAAAAGAAGATAAGAATATATCTTTCATAGGAAACGACATGGGGACAGGCAAGCAGGCAGCCAGCAAACTAAGGATGGAGTTGTGTTATTCAGCAGGCAGTTCTCCATGTCAAAGGGAACCCTGTTTGTCAGGTCAGACAGCTGGCACAAGGTGAAAAACAAGAGCAACAAACCCCAGAAAGGTATTCAAGCACTGGCTTATGGAGGGGGATTTCACTCCTCACCGCCACACTGTGCAGTACAGCATGACAGCCCCACATACTGCGACCCTGCTGGGACAGCTGCCCTGGCTCTGTGGCCACAGAACCCAAGCCTTGTTTTTAAGAGCCCACAGCCCTCTCTCCACTCATGTAAAGCAGCTAAAAGCCATGAGAGGTCTGTCTGCACTAGGTAGATCCATTGAGCGAATGCCTTTGTTTGAAGCTGCTGACATGGCTGCCTGGCTGGAAAGCATTTTCCTGGTAGGTACCGGCTACCTGCAGGCTTGTGCAGCTGGAGAAGGAGGTAGCATTCAGTGGCAAACAAGCTAAGTGTAGCCACCTGACATCAAATGTGTGCACAAATGCATGTAGTCTGTGATGGGTGACTTCCACGGTGGAAACTGTGGTGCAGCCCAGCCTCAAGGCAAAGAGAGGGATCAGAGGCACAATACAGAAATCATGGTATCAAGCTGCAGGAAAAGGCTGAGTCAATATCTCAGCAAGGAAGAGTCAGAACAGCTGGTGAAAAAGGTTACTTTTTACCACGATTCAACACTCTTATGATAATACCAAGCAACATTCAGACTACACCCCAAAGAGGTACCAAGCAATGTCTCACTTTTACCTATAGAGACATGCTCTTTGTAACCACCCTTGGTGAAATTCAAGGAAGTGCATTCAAGATGCTTTCAGTCTGCTGTGCTCTTGAGTATCATAATGGCAATGGCTAATGTCAGGAGGTATCATGGAAGATGTGAATTTTACTTCAATTTTCTTTTCAGCCTTGGCACCACCAAGACGTAAATCTGAGCAATCCATGAAAAGATTTCAAGGGAGTTTCTTCATGCAGATATTATATCTTTTGCTGAGGTGTGGTACATAAGCATCTGGTCATTTGTGATAAAAAAACAGGTTTTTCTTGTCCATTTCCAAAACACAGAGCTTCCAACAAAATCAAGCTACTTCTTCAAACAATGTGACACCCTTTCTCAATTAAACAAAGTCCATATTTCATGATAGCATCTGGCAGGTGCAGAATTACAAGTGACTACCACTTTTCTTTTTTTTTTTTTTCTAGAAACTTTGTTCATACCATGAACTGAATTGTTTTGTCAGCTTATTTGAAGAAAAGGTGATTTCCTTAACGTGTTGCTTTTAGGATACTCAAAATACCACTTTTGCAGAGAAATCTTGTTTCATTCTGCTTTATGAAACAGAAAAAAAGGGAGGTATATCTATATATGTTCTAATCAAGGCAATATTTAAAGCTGGTGGTGATAGATTTGGAAAAGCAAACAAAGCAAGCTACATGCCAGATAGTATCTAAAAGGAGCCAATTTTCTTATTGGATGTCTATTTTTTAAATTGTGATAAAAAGGCACTTTCAGCTCAGCAACCTACTGCTCAACAAAGGCAGCAAATCTGACAGTGCAGGAACTTGCACACACACTAGTGGCAAATAGTGGGGCATTTCAGCAAGTTTCTGGTCCCAATATGAATCGATACTCAATGAAAATAGCTTCTTCCTGTCTGGCATGGGCCTTAATGGTTCTGTTATCATTGTATTCTCTGACTGTAAACTTTTCCCCCAGCTTTATATGAGGCTGTTAGGCTGATGGGCCACAAGGAATTTTGATCCAGCCAACTTTAAGAATCAGGGAAAAAATAGGATTAATAAAAATATATGCAGCTGATTATTTAAAGCATGGAGCTTTCTCCTCACTTAAAGTCTGATTTTCTTCTTCCCACACCACTCTTAGCAACACACCTTGCATGAGATCTGTAGCTAACATGAATCAACAGGGTTCTAGTGAAGACAGTATCTACCAGGCAGAGATTCATCCCTTATGCTTTTTCATTTTCTCAGCCTTTTTAAGAATGACAGACTTTGACACATGCTTATCTCACCTTAACACCAGCTTTCTCACCAAGAGGGAGTTACCTATATCTTACTCCATCATTAACTTAGGCCAACTGGTTGTAAGGTTGGTGTCTTGATGTCACACCTGCATGATGATGTGGGGGGTTGTGTTCATTGCACCATGCTCTAAGCTTGGTGAAGAGGAGGACTTTAATGCAGCACATACAACAGGTCTCCGTGAGGGGAACTGACACCTGATAGGAGTGTCACCTCCCAGGCTATGGAACACACCTTCAGCCACATAGGTCTCACACCATGGCTATCGATGGCCCTCTTGGGCAGGGCACCTCTAACACTACCACAGGTGGTGATACCCCATATGCACCTTCAACAACAAGGACAGCCATGAGTTTTCTCTCAGCAGTGTCCATGTGTGGAGGTAAAGGATCTGCAATCAGACCCTTACCACCATTTCTCCTAAGGGAGCTCCCAGCTGGAGGAGCTCTTTGCCGCCTCTCACATCAGTTTTCCTCACTCTTAGCTCTCAGTCTGGGGCTCCCCGTCCCATGGCAGTTTGCAACTCTCTGTGCAGCAGGGGAGTGCTAAAAGCTGCTTCATGCCAGTGGTTACAGAGACGTAGGAAATGAACAACTCCAGCAGAGTCATTATAACCCTTTCATTTGCCAAAGGTGCTCCAGCTGTGCAATTAACTACCAGTGTGTGCAAGGGACATTTCCCACTAAAAAGTATGCAGTGGCTGGGAGACCTAAAACTTTGAATACCTATCTTGCAATATAGCATGATAGAAGTTCATTTGTGTTTTTGAAAAGGCTTTTAAACAAGTTGAGGAATTTCTTGGAAACCCCAGTAGATTAGGATGTAGGCTGGTTTTGCTACAAATGAAGGAAGTATGTTCTTTTATTTGTATTTCCTTTAGGAAGCCCAGCTTCAGGAAAAATGAAAGCACCTACTTAATTTCTCTACTCTCATGATTCTCAGAATGACATTTCTTTTAATGTCCTACTTTTTCTTATGTGTTTCTGTGGGCCTCTCACTAACAGCCTGAATGACTGTTACACGTGACTACAGGGGCTGTCCAGATTTGGTTAAACTTGACTCTACCAGAAATTTGCAGTTCTTCATTAATAGCCTTAAACCCAGATATTTCCGAGGCTTCAGTGAATGTACCTAAAATTCATTGAGTGTTTCAGCTCCTCCACTTTGTCCCACAGTCCTCTAGAAAACACCGACACGTGTTTATCTGGATTCCAGAAAACACTAGTGTTCAAAATTATTCCTACTTCACACTAGAGAAGCCAAAGACCTGAAAATCTCTTTCAACATCATTGCTATGCATGGTCTGGACCAGAAGAAGAATCTCATTTAGGAGTCTTATTTGCCATCCAGAGGGACCTGGACAAGCTCAAGAAGTAGGCTCATACGAACGTTATGATGTTCAACAAGGCCAAGTGCAAGGTCTTGCACCTGGATCAGCGCAACTTCAGTATAAATACAGGCTGAGGGATGAAAGGATTGAGAGCAGCCCTGCAGAGAAAGACTTAGGAGTTTTAGTAGATGAAAAGCTGGACATGAGCCAGCAATGTGCACTTGCAGCCCAGAAGGCCAACTGTAACCTGGGGCTGCATCAAAAGAAGAGTGACCAGTAGGTCAAGGGAGATGATTCTGCCCCTCTGCTCTGGTGAGATACCACCTGGAGTACTGCATTCAGATCTGGAGTCCTCAGCACAGGAAAGACATGGAGCTCTTGGAGTGAGTCCAGAGGGGGGCCACAAAGATTATCAGAGGGCTGGAGCACCTCTCCTATGAAGACAGGCTGAGAGAGCTGGGGTTGTTCAGCCTGGAGAAGAGAAGGCTCTGGGGAGACATTATTGTGGCCTTTCAGTACTTAAAGGGGGCTTATAAGAAAGATGGGGACAGACTTTTTAGCACGGCCTGTTGCAATAGGACAAGGGGTAATGGTCTGAAACTTGAAGAGGATAGATTTAGGCTAGATGTAAGAAAGACTTTTTTACAATGAGGGCAGTGAAACAATGGAACATGTTGCCCAGAGAGGTGGTAGATGCTCCATCACTGCAAACATTCAAGGTCAGGCTGGATGGGGCTCTGAGCAACCTGATCTAGTTGAAGATGTCCCTGCTCATTGCAGGGGGGAGCATTGGACTAGATGACCTTTAAAGGTCCCTTCCAACCCAAACTATTCTGTGGTTCCATGATTTATACCTGGAGTATGAGACTGGAATTCAAGTCTTTCCTGGTTAACATTATGTGTTTTTAATTCCTTCTGTGAATTACAGAATACAGTCCTGAATGCCTTGCACCTCAGAAGCACATGAATTGCATATACAAATATGGCAGTGAAATTAAATAAACCTGAGATCAATCTTTCATGTGGACTTGTGGAGGATCTTTAGTTTTACAACACACCGTGTTAACCATGGACGGCTGCTGAGGTGTGGCTAAGTAACATGTTGCCACTCAGCATCCAAAGGAAAGGAAAAGAAATTGTAGAATAGTTTGGGTTGTAAGGGACCTTCAAAGATCATCTAGTCCAACCTGCCTGCCATGGACAGGGACATCTCTCACTAGATCAGGTTGCTCAAAGCCACCCTAACCTTGAACATTTCCAGTGATGTGACATCCACAACTTCTCTGGGAAACCTATTCCAGTGTCTCACTGCCCTCACTGTAAAACATTTCTTCCTTCTGTCCAATCTAAATCTACCCTCGTTCAGTATAAAACCCTTGTGCCTTGTCCTGTCAGTACAGACCTTGCTAAAGCCTCTCTCCATCTTTCTTATAAGCCCCCTTTATATATTGAAAAGCCACACTAAGGTGTCCCTGGAGGCTTCTCCAGGGTAAATGTGAAAGAGAAATACAGTTTTGGCCTTGAGCAACTGGAATCAGAACTGATATTAAACACAAAAATTAGAAACAGAAGCTCTGGTCTTTTTTTACTTGCTTTTCACAGAGTAGGAAATGTCTGCTTAAGGAGCTGGGGGAAGGGAGATTTTAACACATTCTCCATGAGCACTGTGGAGTGCAGACAAAACCACAGTCATATCACCATATGTTAATGCATTTACTAAGCACTGCTTTTTAATAATTTTCTGTTGCAGTGAGGGAAAATCTCATTTGGCTGTGATTTGCATTGTACCAGCATAAGATATTAATCTGTGTTAGATCAAAATCAATGCTGTCACTGAAGTATCCATTCCTTTCGTTACTCTAAATAGCATTTTGTCCTAATACATTGAGTCATTGCAGTACAAGCAATAGAAATCAGTAAATACTTCTGTTTTATTTCAGGGTATAAACAACACTTAATTCATCCCCTCTTCACAAAAAGGTAGGACCAAACAGAACAAATTTGGATAGGCTTTATTTACCACAACTGCTATGTTTTCCGTAGGAGCAAACAAAAGGGGCTATTTTGGGGTGAGGAAAGGTGAACAGGACTGGGAGAGATGGAGGAAGCAACACAGTGCAGTGGGATCACACCCATTTGGGTATGTGCCAAGAGAGAACAGGTCAATCCATCTGAATGTTACCATCAGGGATGAGGTGACAGGTGCCAGCAGGTCCTAAACTGAATGGATTGAAAAAGCAGATGTGGCAAAGGGGGAGTGACAGTGCCCCAGCTAAAACAGAAAAGAGACTGATCTGTACTTTGTGTGTCATCCAATGTCATAGATTTTCTGCTTTAGATCATGCCTAATGTGCTGCACACACCGTAGTTATCTAGGTAGCCTTGATAGCAAATTAGATTGACAAACACATCTGTTGTCCATAAAATTCTGGGATTTTACAAAGTTGCCAGTTTTTGCTAAGACAACTTTTTTGTGTCCACTTAACAGATTGCAACCAGACACACACCCCTGGGAAAAGCAGATCATCAGACCAGAGTCTGCCCCATGGATCAAAGAGGAGCAGACGTGCCCTCATTGGGTCAAGAATACTGAATGACTGACTCACAGATCAAAGGCTGCTCAGTGCTTAATAGTCACATTAGAGCCTTCTCATATCAGCAGTAACCCAGAAAACCTCCTCTCTGACTGATTAGCCTGTTTGTCCCAGAAAATGTCTTCCTTATGTCCCTTGCTCCCCAGTGGATGGTTTAGTCTTGATGTAGGGCACAACAGCTGGCAGTTCCTGGATGGAAGACAATGTTCCAAGCACTGCTCTGTCTCATATAGGCCTTGGCTATTTCTCAAAACTATGGTACAATATGCTACTTCTCACATGAAAAGACAAAACAGCTTGATATTAGTAACAGCTTAATTAAATACAAGATAGAAAAGACATAGGAACAGTAAAGCTGTAGAAACATTTCACACTTCCCTCAATCAAGCATGTGTCCTGCTCCTCCTCACTTCCCAGATTTTTCCTTAGGTTCCCACTGTCCAGGTTAGCTCACCAGAGATGTCCAGAACTTCAGTGCTTTCTACACAGTTTGCACAAAATCTTTATCCTACCCTGTATTTCCTATGGTGGCTTCACGGTCCAAGTAAATGGCCATGAGGAAAGTCAGAGGAAAGTCCCACAGTCCATCAGGTCCCTATATATTACGTTGTTTCCACACGTAGCTTGATAGGGGAACAAGGACCATGTGCCCCAGAAAGCTGAGCTTGTTGGAATGGTTCTGACAAAAAATTTCTTGAAAAACATTTTTCTTTGAAAGCCAAAATGCCTAACAAGGTGGGGTCCAGTTTCAGAAAAACTGGCACTGGGAAGGGGTTTTGAAGTCTTTGACCTGGGCTTTCAGATTAGAGGGACTGCAGAAAGGAAAACAGGTTGAAAAATCTGATCCTGCCAAGACAAAAAGAGATGTTTCCCACAGATCCATTTCATAAAAAGCATTCTTAAGGATTTGGTTTTCCTTCAGTGCAGAAGGAAAACTTCACAGCCTCAGAAGCTGTCACAAAAAATGCAGAAGCTGTCACGAAACACAAATTGTTCCCTGGCCAGCTTTACCTGCAAGTCTTTAAACAGCCATGGGCTGAAGTTTAGGTTTGCGAAGGTGCACAAAGGTCAGCAAGTGTGTTATACATTGAGATTTCATACAATACCTCTAACACATCTAGATCTAGACTTCGTCTCTTGGGAAGAATCTTGGAAATCTGAAATGAAAGCACTTTCTGGGAAAGTTTTCAAAGAAAGTTTTCTGGTTTTCAGAGTCTTTCTGACCCACCGTGGAAAAGTACTGAACCCAAAGAAGTTAGAGCAAGGCATGTAACTCCCACTGCAACTAGTGAATTCCATGTACAGTGCTGGATTGCAGGACTGTGCCCCTGTGATCAGGAAAATCAACACATTTAGCGATTTGTGTGTTGGCAGGTAGCAGATGAACAGCTACAAACCCTGCTAACACACTGTAGTCATGATCAGGAAATCATTCCATGTTGAGCAAACAGCCACAGAGCTGAAACAAGAGCTTCAACCATTTTCAGTGTTAAAAATTCTGCAGGTCTTTTTTTTAACTGTCACTCTCCTGGAGGTTCAAGTGTTTTGCTTTGTTTCTTAAACCTTGTTAATTGTACTTAATTTACAGGCTTCCAAAGACAGCGGTACAACCTCGGTTGCTCAGGCAATTACTTGCAAGGGACAATCAAAATGAAGAAATGTACATTTGACTTTATATCTCTGTTGACTAAGGTACTTTTGGTTTCCATGGAATCTGTGTCTTCTGGCTTTAACAGTTAAGCCTCTTAATTTAGGGTTTTGAAAGCAACCAGCTTATTTTAAATGTGCATGTTGATAGCAGTCCTAAGTGAATTACACCTGCCGACCAAGTTCCAATGCATGATAAAACATACTACATGAAGATTTCTGGGATTTTGTAGGCAACTGGGTAGCAAAACCAAAGATGTGATTAAAAGTATTTAATCTCACTTTTGTAGATTAGCAATTTCAAAGTCCTGTTACCATGGTTTTATAATGAGCTCACACTAAAATTTAAGGATGCATTTTGGTGGTGACTGGATACCTATTAAGCACTTCTTATTTCAGATGCAAGCCAAGCATGCTTAGAAAAAATATTTATGAAGCATCTTTACTAATTTTTTAAATCATCCACATAATGCATATTACAGAATGAATTAAAATTAAAGTCTGGATGGGGTCATCAGGCAGGGCTATATTCAGGTTTCTATGATTCAGCTCAGACTGGAAGCCTGAGCAGGCAGTGAAAGCAGGCAGAGTACTCCCAAAAAGTTATTTTCACTATGCTGCCTACAAGTCTTTGAACACTATGGGTGTTTTTCACCTTCTGGAATCATGGTTATATGAAATCTCAATACAAAAAGGGAGTTTCTTCTCTGTAACGATTGCAGAGGCAACATAAAGGTTCAAAAATCAAAATGCAAAGAGGAAAAAAACCTAAATGTAATGCTTCTTCCTTTCAAACTTAATCAAAGTGGAAAATTTTGTTGGTGTTTGTCCAGTATTCAGAACAGATTCAAATTCATTATTTGCTAAACCACTAACAGAAAAAAATACCTTTAAAACCTTTATAGAAATTTTTACTAACAGAGCAAATCAACTTAATTTATTTTGCCTTTCTAATTTATGTCCCTCGGTGTTCCCATGGTTTTATATGCTAGGAAAAAATCCATTGTTAAGATGTTTGATAAAGTTCTGCAACCAAAAGGTAATATTGTTTGAATTAAGCTTCAAATTCACTTGTTGGATTTCACCTGCAATATTCAGCACATAGTCTGGGGAGGTAGACGACATGGTCCTCAGGCAGTGCTGAGGTGAATGCAGGTCTGCAGAACATGGTCAGGTGATATTATCCGTAAAGCTAATGCGCAGCATCCTTCATTTGCTCCCATAGAACTTGCAACAGCTAGACAAAAATCTTTGATGTAATTTATTGGACACATTAGATCTTCCCAAGGATGGGAAGCACAGAAATGCAGCAAAATACAACTGGGCACTGAATAATCCACTTGAAAGCAAGTTGTGCAACTTTTTCTTAATCACTGGTTACCACCAGTTAATGGCTGTTTTGTTGTTCCTTTTCATAGCCTGTAAGCATCAACTTCTGCTATCATTTTAGTAAGATTTTTTTTCTTCTAAGCAGCATCCTGAGGCTAAAGCATTTAAAGAGCAAATGAAATAATTATTTATATAAAAAGATTCAGCAGACACTTGTCAGAAAGGACTTCATTAATTTTCAAGTGACTTGAACATCCCTGCCAGAAAAGCTGTATTGGGTGAGCTGTATTGACTCACCACATCTCTGAGAGTGTTCTCAAAACTCTTCCTAGAGGATGAGACTTCATCCTTCATAACAAAATGGCAAACAAAAGGATTGTATGGCTAACCCTGCAGTAGTGTGAGCATCTTGCAATAACTCAGTCCCTCTCAGAACAATGCCAGCCCTCAGAAAAAAACCTTTTAAACAAAAAAAACTCTTTGCTTTTCTCCTCCTGACTGTGCTATTTCTCACAGGCATAACTGTGCCAGCAGACTACCTTTCAGGGAGCTCCAAGGCCAAAGGTAGGTTATCCCCTTTGGAGACCTGTGCTGCCATGCACCCTCGGGGGATGCCCCTGGGTTAGGAGTTCAGGCATGGCCCTGCACTACTGGTATGCCAACAGCTTGCTCAGGAGCCAGGCTGGTTTTCCTGTGCAGCAGGGCACTGCCACTACGCTGTATGAATGCATAAGCTCAGGGATTTCAGCCACACTGATGACTCTGGTGACAAATTCAGAGCTTCCATGTGCTCTCCAACCCATCCAACCAGGGAACAGCAACAATGGCATGGGATTTTTGTGACTAGTCCCAGATGGAGAACCAAGTCCAGATTTTAAATGCAATATATTAAATATTTGCAGCAAACTCTAGGACCGGTTCATCAAGGGAAAGTGGAAAGGGAAGAAAGTCCCAGAAATATTTATCAAACACTTTCCAACATGAGTGCCAAGAAATCATGAGATGTTTCTGAGTAGAAAAAGAAAGGTAAATTATCAGATTCTGCTTCAGAAATTATCTTCTGCTCTCTTTCTGACATAGTTTTGGAAGAACTCTAGGTCCTTGCTGAATAAAAACCACCTTATATGACACATCATCTCTTGTTCAGCTGCCATATTCATTTTCCACTTGGGGTTTTCCTTACCAGCTGTAAGAAGTTCCACAAATGGGCAGAGAGCCAAAGCAAAGATCCGACATAAGCTTACTCCAAAAACTAGAAGGGAAGCATTGGAAACATGGATCAGATAGGGTGGGGTGTTTTTTCCACCACCCAGCCACTAGAGGGGACAGGAGACCCTCAGCCAGAGCAGTACATGAATAAACAAGCAGAAGGCCGTATGCTGTGTATAGAATTCATTCTAATAATACTGTTTACGTGGGAGCTCTTGGAGGGGCAGAATGGAAAATACAGAGGCCCTGTTGAAATGTCTACCTGAGAAGTAAGTACCTGTACACAACATTTAGACTGTCCTTCTCAGTGATGCAGTTTAAACTTTCAAATATGCAGGCCAGGGATGCTTGAAGACTCTTAGGTGTTTGGGGGTTTTTTATTGAAAAAGAAAGAAAAGAGTCTGCCTTGCTGTTCTACAGACAGAATGCTGCTGGGAGCAGAGTGTGATAATTACATTCACACTAAAGCTCAATTTTCCAGGTGGAGGAAGCTCTGCATTTTCCTCAGACAACAGAAAACATAATTGGGCTGCTTCTTTCTCCTAGGTACTTCCCTCTAATTCAAGCAATAAAAGAAATGAAAACAAAGTGATATGATGATGTTTTGGTTTAACAAAACATACATTTATTCCCAAGAATAACCTTACCATTGCCATAAAAATTGCAGTTCACATCCTGTCTTTTGCAGTGAGTGTGTTTACAGATACACACAACTAGCTAGGTCTGGTAGTGTCAAAAGTTTTAACAGAAGAGCAATGGATGTGCTTAAAAACACAAAACTTTTAGGAAAATTCTGGAGAAAGTAGTAGTATGAAATTGAGGTCCAAATAGTCACAGTTAGTAAAACTATAACAATGTGAAAACTTTTAACTCCTTAATTTTACAATAGCAAAGTTTTAATTTCTTTACAATCACTTGAGACAAAGCTCAAAAAAAGGTAAAATGCTTTCTGAGTAGGAGGAAACATCAGAGATGTAAAGGAAAAATCAGTGACCCTTGAGTGAACCTGCAGTTTAGGGTGAACATTTTCAGATCACAAGACTTCCTCCCTTGCCCCCAAAAATGCTGCTGTTGACAAAAGCCACTCTTGCCAGACAATGTCCCAATAGCAGCTCCATGGCCAAGTGCAATTTTGAATACACCCCGTGTCCACAGACGAAGCAGCTGTACTCTTACCCTCTGCATGGCGTTCCCTTCTTAGCAGCTTCTTTGAGGACAGTTATTTAAGTTTTCCTAAATCCCCTCGTTCTGTACAATAGGCTTCACACCTGCAAAATATATCTCATTCTCCGTTGCACTGAACTGTTTACTACAGAATACAGTCTCAACAAAAAGAAAAGCTTGTGCATTTCAAATTTACATTTCTTCAGTGAGATTTTCAGGTTTTTGACTCCTGGCATTCAGATGTCTTCTTCCCCCTGATATCCACCCCAGTCTGAAATGGACCATTGCATATCCCCTTGAGTACAATGTTCTGTTTAACTTCAGTCCAAAGGGCATCATTACTGAGGGAGCTTTTTGGCATTAGTCTAAAAAATATTATTTAGGGTGAAAAAGAAAGAAGACAGAGCCTGTATGAGGGAAGGGATTTTTTTTTCTTTTTTCTTTTTTTTTCTTTTTTTTTTTACTGAAAAAGAATATGTAGAAGAAAATGTAGAAGACCACAACTGGTAGGAGGTGACTGGATTTACAGCATGTGTGCACACTAGGCTAGTGCTCAACATAAAGCTGCCAACTGCCTCATCTGAAATACTATAATGGGCTGACAGATTCCACAATAGAAAGTAGAGGTGATATTGATAGTCTTAACAACTACCTTGGCATGAATAATTACTTTAATGCTAGGTACTGAATGCTGAAAGACATTGTTTAGACAGAGCCAGGGTAGTAAACTGTATTTGAAAAGGCAGACCAACGTCTCTGCTATGGCTTCCCTGATTTCTCATTGCCCGTTACTTATTTTTCCTCCATGATTAACACTGTCTACAACCCAGAAATTTAAGACTCTTTCAAAGCTCTGCATTTCTACCCACAAGTGTGAAGTTCAATAGTTGCTGGACTATTCAGCGTATTTGGTGAGAAGAGTTTAACATCTGATAACTTGAAGTATTCAGGGTACTTGTGCTGATAAATTACATTAGCCAGACTGGCACTTTGACAATGCCTTTGAAAACATGCAAGAATAATGCACAATTCTAAAAAGACCATAAGGACACAAGATATTAAGATGATATTGATTTCTACCATTTTTGTAACCAAAAGCTGTGCTACAAAGTTCTAAAAATCAGGAGGAGTTATAAAAATGCAAAGAAAACAGCAAGGGAATAAGAAAACAGAACATCCGCATTGGCTTTTACATTCAAAGACATCCTAGTGCAACTTGGAAATCAATTGTATTCCTTTTTGATTTTAGACCAAAAAGTTATTGAGGATGAACAGCCTAGTGAAAAGAAATAAAAAGGAAATATCGACACACCATCTAAGTCTTCTTTACTGCATTATTCCATTGCAACTAACTTATTATCTTCCACAACTACAGTTTTCCCCTCTTTGAATCCCTTCATTTATAACAATAGATTCAGTGCATTTTCAGAGCATTTCACTTTTCCATTCCAAAGAGTTAACATGCATCCACCACTTCATAGAGAGCACAAACTATGAAATGTAAGCAAGTGCTAATAATATCCCTTGTTAATAGAGTGATCATCACATTTCTTTCATACTGATGTTTGCAAGGACCAGGAGAAAAATGAAATGCTTTCAATACTTCTAATATTCCTTTCCATAGAAAAAGTTTCTTTAGAATTTGCAGCTAGCAGGAATTCTGATTGTCCTCATCAAAGTGGATTTATTACAGCTAAATATCAGCATGTCCATTAAAATTACTGAATAGGTTACTTCTATGCAACTTTAAATGATTGTTCAGGGTTCTGCAAATCCCAAGATGGAATGTGCGCTCCAACAGACCAATTCTGCAAAACCTTTCACATGGGAGCAAACACAACTCAAATCAGTTCCTGTTGGAGCAGCATTGCAATAGGAAACTGAAACTCTAGAGAATCAGGGCACAGTGATGGTCTCCGAGGAGTCAATAACAGGATCTTTTTACTTGTCTCCATAGTAGGAATAGGATGATGTAAATTTTTATTCTCCTTAGAATATTAGAATATTTACATCAACAGAAGGCTGTCCTTCCTCAATTGTATTTACCTTTGCTTTTGCACCATGAAACTAATTGGAAGTTTCTTCACTGTCTTTGAAGAGAGGTAACGAGCAGAAAATAGAGACATAAATGCTTCTGAGTTGGTATAACAGCCACGAAGGCGCTCTGTGGAGGACAAGTGCTACAAATGTGTGAGAGTACAGCCTTTCACATATATCCAAGTATGGGGACATTTGCATCCAAGCCCCAGCCCACTGCAGAAGTGTTTTACTTCACACCCAGCTTCCTATCAGGCTAATGCTATCAAAGACAGGGAAGGCTAAACCCACCTCTGAACCCCCTTCAGACCCCTCCTTCATAGCTCACCATCTCCAGGAGGGCTGAAGTACATCAGGCTGTCAGGAATCAGCAAGCCCTTCACAATGAAACCAAGCAGATTTGCTAGTAATCCCGCAAAGTATATTAGCAAATGTAAATCCAAGCAGGCATCCACATTATCTTCTCGTACTATAGCCAAAGGGCAGAGTGGTTTCAGGTACTGACTGTCCTGGTCCCCATGTTACACATCTCAGGTCCCTTTCCTTCTCTATTGCCCTCATTTGCAAGACAGCTAACTGGATACAGAAAGTTACTTCCATATTTAACAACAAATTTGCATATATCTTCTTTCTATTTTTTTCCTTATCCAATGTAAGATAGGCTTGGAGCTATAAACCGCATGTAGGCTAAGGCCTACAAAAATGAAGACTCACCACCCTGAAAGCAGGCTGGGGTGCACCTCCAGTGGGAAGAGCTGTGTGAGTTGCCTTTCCCCTGTTCTCCCATCTGCACATATGACTCTGAACACATAAAGAGAACCAGGTAAACCCAAGATCCCTTCACCAAGACGTTGTTTTTTTTTTTTTTCCTACTTACTGTTCTCCCCTTGTGCATTATGGGCAGATCTTCCTTTCCAGCGTACTAATGGAAAACTGCCTCCCCCGAGTCCCCCCACTACGCAAACTCCCCGTATGCATTAGTCCTGTGGGCCAGCAGCTGGCAAAGTAGCTTCCCACACATCCTCCCAGGCAACCCTCTGCCCTGGGCATGCACTGCTTGAAGTTAGCAGGCACAGAGCCAGGAGTCCTCACCAGCACCCAGATCCACCCACAGCATGGAGCTGGGCAGAGCCTCAGTTGTAGGAAATAATCTGTCCTGGAGTTTACTGCACTACATAGTCAGCTTTCACATTCTTTCTCCTCTGAAGTTGCATCTTATAAAAGGGAAGGGGGAAAAAAAAAAAGCATCTCCCAAACCAAAAGTGTTACAGCTCAGAGCTGGCCACCTCTTTGTGACAATTGGTGGCTCCCGGTTGTCAGTGCCAAAGCCCATTGCATACAGGGCTCTGCAGCCCTCTGCGAAAGCACCAGGGCCACTTCAGCAACAGCCACTTGAACTAAAGCATGTAGGTGCCAGGAGTACAAAGGGTCTGGGGAAGGTTCATCCTGTGCTTTTTGCACCTGACAAGAATTTGAGCACTTGATCAAGTAAAATAGGATTGGAGGCCAGCGCTAGGTCCAGTCTTAAGTGCCTTGCCAGGCTGGAGATCCCATGCAGCATAATTGCCAGTCCCCTGCTTTATCCAATGGTCCTGGCTTTACATAGGAAAATAGAGTGGAAGTGTTCCCTCCTGTGCATACAGGCTTGTTCTCCAGCTCAAAGTCACTTGACCGAAGGACAACAGTTTCATTTTATTTTAAGTAGGAAGAGAACAGAACAGAAGGACTGAAAACAGTGACAGCTTTATGAGGAGGTGGAGGAGAACAAATGCTGGGAGTCTTTTTAATCAAAAGGTTAAAAAGTCTTTTAAAATTGCTAAATCCGGTACACAGCATAGTCTGGCCCCTGAAATTTCACCCTGCAATTCCTGACTAAGCTGTGACTCCTCTTAGAGGAGATTCCAGGCCACCCTTGTTTGCATTAATGTTCCTAGGATAACACCACATAAGATCAAATTTGTTCAGTCTGCCAAAGAAGTAGCCTTTTGTGAGCAGCACTGAGTACTGCTTATCCCCTGCCAATGTGCAGATAATATAATGCACTGCTGCCTCCTACAAATGTATTTACCCGTGCACCCAGCTGCATTTTTTATCTCCTATTATTAATTTTGCCTGGACCCAATAACAACAGCATACTTAAACAGTACTGAGAGGATGAGCAAGGAAGGGCTGTTGCATATTGGTTTGACAGGGAGGCTTTACCAGAGACAAGATAAACTAATGTTAAATATAAAAACAAATAATCAAGGTAATTGTAAGAGAGGGAAGGTGAAAGCAACAAGTCAGGCAATTTGATCACAGATGAGAAGCAAGAGGTTGCCCATTTAGCCCAGCATCCTTGCAATAGGAACTTGTACTTAATTTACATGTGAATAGTAGTATGGTCTGATTGCTTATGCTCAGGTCAGCCATAAAATGCTGAAATCAGTTGTAACTAATAGACATTTATCACAGTCAGCTGTTATTAATGGCTTGCCAGATGTTGCTAGCAGAGCTTGCTCTGTATAAGACGACAGTGATAATAAATATATTAACAGAGTAAAGGTGTAGTGCCTGTCATGTTGTGCACTGGAAGCAGTCCTGTGGCAGTTCAAGGCATCAGCTCCTTGTACAGATCAGAACTCAAACTGAAGATTAACTTAGAGATGGCATTGCAGCTTCTTTGGTACCTGCACAAGGAACACCCAATGTGGGTTGTTGTGGTTTCCTCGCTCTTTCTGAAGGTCCATAAGTGACATTCGCTCTATTTTAGAGGTGAGACCAAGCCCCTGGAAGGCTTCAATGACCATGCAGCAGCAAGTCTCTTTGTTCCCAACCCCCTGTTTACCAAACCTTAAAGAAGCTTGCCTGGGACCCTCAGTTTAGGGTCCCTATACATACACAAAAATGAGAAATGTGGGGAGACCAGTATCTCCTATTACCCAAGAGTCCACAGAAAGTACTTAATGCCATTTTCTTTTTTATTCCAACATTAGCAGAGGTGTCAAAGGAGTGAACGTCTCACTGCATTACATTTAACACCCTTATCCAGGCTGCCTTCCCAGTGTTGCATGTGTGAGCAGGTAAATCCTGCTCGCCACCTCTGACACCCTCCGAGGAGAGAGAGAGGCAATCTATGGCTAGAGGAAGCAGTGCTTTTCCCACTTCACTTTAGTGCTGCTGATCCTTCCAGGTTCCTCTGCTGTTTTACAAACTCGCTGCTCTTTTGGGCTTCAGAGGAAAACAGTAGGTCCAGGGCTATCTGTAGCAGCCAAACACATCAGGCAGAAGGCAATGCTTGGTCTGCTAGTGCTCCTGGTTGTCTGCTTGAGGAAGCATCAGATAAAAATGTCTCTGATGCAGCTCCATGTACTGGCCTTCCAGAATGAAATACCAGTCGCACAAGCTGGAGGAGGAGTAACAGCCCCAAAATAAAAGGTTTAGTCACCATTTCAGAGCTCAGTATCTGACAGGAAAAAAATATGTGTTTGTATACAGATAAGAAAGAGGTTTCTGTGTGTCTCCCCCAGTCTTCCTGAACACATATTCATTGGTTTGTATTCCACGTATCTCAGGCCCTCATTATTAGTTTCACACACGACTCCCACACATTCTTTGTAGATGGAAATAAATATGCATTTGTTTACACAAATAAGGTCTGTATTGAGATATATGGGAGGTGTGAAAGTCAGAGACAAGCACAAAATCTTAATCTAGTCCTTATAAAAATTGTAATAATTATGATAAAACTTCCCAAAGTGACAAGGCCAGAGTAAACTGGCAGATTTTCCACTTTTCTACCTATAGGTTCTATCTGGGTAACTCTCAGCCACACCAATCCTCCCACAATTGATACTGCAAAGTATCAACTCTTCTAAAGCTTCACTTTTAGCATCATCCTAGATGTGCCCAAAAGTTATATAGAGATGTAGGCTGTGAGGCATTTCAGTGGGAAATAGTTTATTGACTGAAAAAATGATGCTTTAAGTATTCTAGCTTAAAGTCTGTATACTTGCGTCAAACTAGGTAAATATATTTCAACTAAGTATTTTTTGATTTTTCCTAAGGAGGAAAACACTGCTTTACATACAGAAACAGTATTATATTTGTGGTTTAGATTAATAAAGCAATGCAGGTGGCATTCCCAAGAGGATCAATAAGACTTAAGACCCTGCTTACCTCTCTCCTGCACCCTTCTTCACTCCCAATACCCACAGTAAGCAACAGACATAAAGGACAGCCCAAGATCAAACCCTGTCTTTGCCTTACTCAAAGGCAAATCCAAGACTACTAACCCTATGTAATAACCAAGTCTGTGTAACATGAGAAGAGGAACATGTTTTATGAATCACAGCTGCCTTTGCTCCTCCCTGTCTATCGCAGAATGACATGAATGGTCAGGTTTAGAAGGGACCTCTGGAGATCATCTAGTCCAACCCCCTGCTAAAGCAGGTTCACCTACAGCAGGCTGCACAGGATCATGTTCAGGTGGGCTTTGAATGTCTCCAGAGAGGGAGACTCCACAGCCTCTCTGGGCAGCCTGTTCCAGTGCTCCATCACCCTCAGAGTAAAGAAGTTTCATATGGAACCTCCTGTGTGGCAGTTTATGCCCATTGCCCCTTGTCCTGTTGCTGGGCACCACTGAAAAGAGCCTGGCCCCAACTTCTTGACACTTGCCCTTAAGATATTGGTATGCATCAATAATATTCCCTCAGTCTTCTCCAGGCTGACCAGGTCCAGCTCTCTCAGCCTTTCCCCATAAGGGAGATGCCCTCAGTCCCCTCATCATTGTCACAGCCCACCTCTGGACCCTCTCCAGTAGTTCCTCATCTCTCTTGAACTGGGGAGACCAGCACTGGGCCCAGCACTCCAGATGGGGCCCCACCAGGGCAGAGCAGAGGGGCAGGATCACCTCCCTCGACCTGCTGGCCACGCTGCTCCTAATGCACCCCAGGCTCTCATTGGCCTTCTTGGCCACCAGTGCACACTGCTGGCTCAGGGGCAACTTATGACTATCATTCTTTTTGAGTTATAAATCCAAACTTATTTATAGACAGGGAGAATAATTTGTTGAATCCCATTTTTAACTGCCAGATACTCTGAAAAAAATCCCATCCAAATCAATCTGAGGACACCAGTCTAAAAGCCAGTTATTTACAAAACCGTACTGTGAAGGCAAATGAGGATGCCCGTTCAATGTCTGAAAGGAACTCAGACTCCTTCTGCGTACTAGCCATTAAAAGAAAGAGCTGCTTTGAAATTTTATTTTTTTTCCAAGAAGTTCTTTGCATCCATCTTGTTCAATGTTGGTTAGTTACCACATTTGCAGACAATCTATATTGTTTTGTGTCCTTTGAAACTAGCAAGGCTAGGAAAAAAATCAAGTCTTAAGACTCTGGTTTTGAGCTCATAAATAGTTTTATAGCAGTGAAGTAAGGCCCAGTCACCTCTGATGTCAACCGATCAGCCTTTACATGAACAACAAAGTTAACCCACCAGAACAGAGATAAAATATTTTTCTTAGCATCCATCCACTTCTCATGAGCCTCCCCATTAACCTGAGAGGGCATGTCAATGACTTCAAAAAGAGAAACATGTACATTATACAACTGGGAGAATACAAGAAAAGTGTTCACTGTGCCGTGATAGAGGGAGCATGTAAGCACGGTGGTCCATTTCCCACCAACTCCCCTGCAATCCTACCTCCTGCATTAACCCTCTTGGAGGGAGTATCCCTGCCCCATCCTTTCACTGTCTATTCAAAGGACTCCTGTCTATGGGCTTGTCAAACCACTTTCAAACTTCCTGATACTACCCAACTCCACAGCCTCCCGAGGGCAGTAAGCTTCTGAAGCCACTACCTGCTGTTAAGGAATACTTTCTTGCAACTGTTTTAAAACCAGTTTCCTACCAGTTGTGCAAGATCCAGGGTGCTGTGGGATTCTCTATTCTCTATCTCCACATAGTCCTTCTCAACCTTCACACTCTTTAAACTTGAGTCCAGGCTCTTCTTACCATCTCTTCGAGTTGCAGGTGCTGGGACTCCACCCATTTGGCTGCCCATCTCTGTTGCCTTCTCTAGTTCTTCCATGGCCTTGTGAGGCCCAGTGACCATCCACGCACATGTACAATGCAATGTTACCTGGTGTTAGGATGTGATTCCTAGCCCTGAGAACAGGTGGAGTTGTAACTATCTGTCACAGCACTATCCAAACTAGCCAGCTGCAACAAGGCTTTTACCGCCCCATGTTAACTTCAATAAGTAGTTCCCATGCCTTGCCCCAGCACAGCCACCAATCTCCCACAAGGTTTCAGAAGTTCATGTACTGTCTGTGCTGTTTCTTATCTTCAGGCCAGTCCACCCTGCTTCTTACCTCTGATGCATCCAGATTCTTCTTTCTTTGGGCTCCTCTTCCAGCCAGTCTCTCCTCATCCAGGTCCCCTTCCTCTCTCTGCTTCTCCCACGGCCTACCTTCTTGTCTCTCCTACATCCAAGGAGCTCTCTCCTCCCTCTGCTTCTTCTAGGTCTCTCTTCATCCAGGGCTCCTCTTCTATATCCCTTAGAGCTATTTAACTACTTAGTAGGAACCAGCCACAGCTGCACCTTACCCACATCAGCCAACCCACCGCCCCTGAACCCAGCCCACAGCTCTATATTATCAATGTTAATTAACCTGCCTTCATTCCTCTATAATTCCTCTACAACAATCATCTTATTTTTTACTGTTTGGAAGCCAAGCAGCCCTTGGGCTTCAGATCACAGGTGGGAAATAAGGAATACAAAGATTCATCTTGACCATCCATGGGATGCTAGGGGAGCTGTGCAGGTACTCTACCCTCATAGCTGGTACATTCAAGTCCGGAGGCATCCAGCACCAGCTGTGAACCCAGATGAGAGTGAAGGAGTTGAGTAAGACTGGGCAAGTCACTGAAAGGAATTGTCACCTGTTTTGATTTGTCCTGTCATAATTTATCCCATCATCATTTGTCCTGGACACGGAGAAGGAAGCTACAGCTCAAGCATAAAGGAGCTGTTTTGCCACCAGATTTGAAAGGAGTAAGACAAAGATACTCTCTGTAACACCACAAATGAATCTCATCCTATGCACAAAGCTAGACAAGTCAGATTACTGCAAACTCTTTCCCATCACCCTCTCAAATACAAATCTGGTCCCCTAGCTCCATTACTGTAGTGCTTCCTACCTCCTTTCTCACCAACTGCCTGCCTGTGCTTTCTGTTTCTGCCTGCTCAAACATACCCATGCCAGTGCTCAAATATTTCACTCTGCCTGCCTACTGTTCCGCCACATCCCTGACATCCCAGAATCCTCATTTTTTTCACACACACCCATGTCCTCTGGTGCTCCCACATCAACACACATACCAGAAGAGCACAATCAGACCTCTAGGGAAGGCCCTGTAAAGCTTTTGTCATTTCATTAAAAATGAATCCATGTGCATTTCTGCCATTTCACATTCTGTGATCCGGAAGCCGCCTCTTGCAACTGCTGTCCCTATTGAGAAACCCTGGGCGTCTACAAATCCACTAGTCACATCCTTTAGAACAGCCAGGTGGGCTCCCGTGGTGCTTGAGCTGCTGGGGGACTCAGGCACCAAGGCAAGCAGCTGAAATCCTGCATCATTCCCCGCAAAGCATTACCCTTCTGCCACTGGCCTCAGCCTCACAAATGGGCTTTCAGCTAGTTTTAAATGGAAGAAAAAAAGAAACCTACCAATACACAAGCTGATTTGTTTGCAAATGTTCCACTCATTTCATGCATGGAAAGCCGCTCTGAAGCAGCCAAGCTCTATTTTTACCATCTCAGTTTTCCATTTAGTTTTGCTTTTGGATGAACAAGAAGTGTGTTCTTGTTACCAGTCCATTTATCAAAATTTCTCCTCTGTGGGCTCAATACTTTTGTTTACTGCACAGGAGCGGTTTTCTCTTTAAAAGGTCAACTCCTTTATTAACTCTCTTTGAGTCTGACTACATGTATCTGACTTAAAAAGACATAGAATTCTCATTTTATTTCAGCTTGTTTATTGTTTCACATACTAGCTTTAACAAGAGAAATCTGTATTTCTGATGTCTGTGAGAAAATCCCTGAAAAATAGCTCATACATTTCAGAAGTAGATCTTCTCCCTATACAAATCAGGACATGTGTGAAAAACAGAACTACTCTTTTCTCTCAAGACATCTAAAGGCTATGAAAGCTTTGAATTATTTCATGCCGAGCTTTGCTAGCTCCAATAAAGATAGATGGGCTTTGCTAGCTGAAGGCTAATGTACCATCTAAAACGTCATTATTTAAAAAACATAATACCGGTTCAGCCTGTTCTGGTAAGATCCATACATATGGTAGAAAGAAAATTTAAATCCACGCTAGTATTTTATTTTTGTATTAGGTTCTACATGCAGCCACTCAGAATCAAACGGCATCAAGACTTTTTAACAGATTTGCAGAACCTTGACGTTGCAATCTAGCCAGCTGGGAGAACATGAGAGCCTGATGCCATTAAGTATTTCTACTCTTTCAGAAAGGTTCCAGTTACCTCTCAAAGTACCTTATTTTTAGAGAGGAAACTGATCTAGTGATTCATGCTTGGGACAATCCTGGAGAATGACGGGTTATTTTCAGACAGACTAGAAAAAAACTATAAGACAAAGCAAGAGTAAATCGAAAAGACTTTTACATAGTTTTAGAAAAAGTGAGAAAAACAAACAGAAACCTCCTACCTCACTCAAAATAGGCATTACAAAGTCTTTCATATAATCCTTCCAATATATTATTTCATCCTTTTGAACAACTTTGTTTCCTAAAGCAGGTAAAATTTTACTATGAAAAAGGAGTGAAAATTCAAATTCTGAAATTTGCTAAAAGCTCATACACTTCAGTACTTCACAGACAAAATGCCACATTTTTGGAAGTCTGAAATTAAATGTCTTTTCTCTCATAAAATATATTGGAAAATTCTGTTGGTTGAATTGTATCCAATTTACAAAATGTTTCAGTGCTTACAATTCTTTTTTTGCTACACATTTCCCTATAAAAAAGGATAATAGCAATTATAGCAATTATAGCAATTTCACAGCAACTCCTTTGATTCTTTTTTTCAGAAAAGTTTATAGGCCTATTTGCTTTATTACATAACTTAAGTGAAATAACACAGTAAATTGTCATTTAGACACCATTGAATTGTTTATTTCAAGACCAAAAAGTTACTATTTGTTGACATGGAAACAATTTTGTGGTTTTGACTTACACGTTCAGTCATGTTGGGTCTGATATCGTACTTGTACTTGTGTTAATATATCTTTTAAAAGATTCATGTGTAGATGGGTATAAAATCCTGTATAGCTGATGCTCATTGCAGAAAGGGTATATGGGATTTCATTCAAATCAAACAAAGGTAAGAAAAAATCTGAATTGAAACCTAACATATGTCTATCCAATCTTTTTTTCTGATTCTACTAAAAAAATATTAAAAAACCAAAACCATGAGTTGAGTCCATTTTACTTTCGTGCATTCGATTTGCTTTGTAGACAAAGCCACAGACTGACCTAAGCAGACCTGTTGTTGAATGTGGAGGTCCTTCTATAGAATATGAGCATCAGGCAGATCCAGCCTGCAGCTGCACTCTCATTGCCTGAAAATAAAAGCACATAACCCTTCAAGCTCCACGCAACTATTTTTGAAGATAGTTCACAGAGACATTGAATGGAAAAGCTACTTCAAAAATTTTTGACTGTAGCTTTGAGAGCAGCAGTGCTCATGAAAAAGAAACATTTCTTGTAGCTCCCTCTTATATAGACTCCTTGGCATCTGACAGTGTGGTTAACTCAGGCTGCTGTCATGATACTGGTAGGAATTCAGTACTTCTGAGACCTCCACAGACTGTTAAATGCTGTTATGTCTAACTTTCAGAATCTAACTGAAGATCTGAAAGAAATCTAAAAGCCTAAATACCAGCCAAAGTTTCAAAAGTGACTGGGGGGAGGCCAGACAGAGTGATGGATGAGGCTCATTTCCTTAGGAAACACGGCTCAAGTACTATTCTGCACTTACAGTTTCCAGGTTATCAAAATACCACAACCTGAGAAAAAAAAAATTGACCCAGCTGAAATTATGGAGTTTTTTTAAAAAATGTCTTTTTCTAAATGTCTTTTTAAATGTCACTTCCAGCCTTATCTCTCAGTTATTTTTCCTCTGCAGTCTACAAACTGCACAAAGTAGAAATGGGAAGTCAGTAGCAAGAAACTAGGTCTCTGTATTTCACTGTGACTTCCTTTGGCAGGGAAAGAGGATGAAGCTAGTGATGGCCTAATTATTTAGATTAAAGAAAGCAGCCAGAATCCCGGTATCAGCTGCATTAAGAAATAGGAGGGGGATGGAAAGAACATGGCAGCTGTTCAGCTAAGCTAAGGAATTGTAAGAGGGGTAACTGCCGGGTCCCTGCGGCAATGTTATTTGTGAGGCACTGTTTGGATGCAAGAGTTCTGTATGTTAGGCCAAGTGAACGTCACTCATCTCACCTGACAGAAAACTGCGGACATCCACCAGGTCACCACCACACAAGACAGCAGCAATCAGATATGTTGTTTCTCCAGCATCTATGAGAAAAAATTTAGTAATTTTTCTTCTCAAGTGTGCAAAAAAGCTGAATTAAAATCCTGCCTGATTTTTGTAAGGGAGGAGAACTTTGCTCTTCTGAAATATGTCAGCTAGAAGCAAAAGCCACCAAAATCCTCCTTTGACTGCAAAGAAGTTATCAAGAAAGAAATCTCCGTTACCACATTAAAAACACCAAAAAAAAGTTATTGGCTGTTTCAGTTTTCCCAGTCTTTCCAGCCCCTTCTGTAACCTCATGCAACAGTAACAGCAGAAGGAAAACCAAGACGTGTAGGCAATGTCTGTGACCTGGGGGCAGCCTGTTTGGGGTGCAGCTGGTTATAAACTGAAGGGTAAAGAAAAATATAACTTAAGGACAGAAGTTTGTGACACTTTTTCATTCTTCTTTTGAGAACTAGGGTGTAGGAAGAATCTTGTCTCTGTATTTCAAAGGCATTCCGTTCTCTGTTGTCCGTATTTTTTTAAAAAGCAGATATAGCAAGTGACAACTGTTTCGAGCTTAAACACCTCATCTTTACCAATGACACTCAAATTGCTCTCCCAAAACCTTGCTTCACTAGGAAGCTGATGGTGGGCAAAATCAGCTGCAAAGTAGCAGTCAGTGGTGTGTGTGTACACTGTTTTGCATCGTAGCGCGCACATACACTACCCAGAGTGCCAGTTCTAGGTGCTTACCCGAGTGAATGATCATCTTGACTTAGGGAAAATTTACTTAGTGTAGGTGATGTTTTGCAGAGAAAAAGTAAACACTCTCAAAGCCATCTGGGATCCCCTAACCCTAAGCTGCTGATCAGGTCCAAGATCTGTATCAATACATAGCAGTTTCTGCTCATTTCTGTAGGAAAGTACTAGAAGTTCTTGTGCTTGGTCTGCAGACTTACTTCACTGCAAAAGTCATTGGCTTCAGTCAGCTGGTACAGCATACTGATTGAATCAAGCCCTTCCTTTCTGACAAAAATATTCTCCATTCTTCCTGTGCCTTATATTTATGATAGTTCATTGGTCAAAGCAAAGCAAGAGGTCAGAGTATGTCTGTGCAGCAGTCAAGATGGTTCCAACACCTGCCCAAATAGCTCTGTGAATATTCAGGCACAAAGCCATCTCAAGGTTGTTCAGCAATACAGGCAAAAACTGTATTTGGCTATCTCAAGCACAAAGATGCAAGTAAAGCCACTCTTACTTCAGGAAGGGGAGGAAAAAAAGGACAAGAATAGAGTTGGGATAGAAAACAGCAAGGAGAGAGAAGGGCTGTCTTCTCCTGCCAAATGAAAGTGGGAAAATTGGTGGTATCAGCTCCTCTTGTGCAAGTCTATTTCTCTCCTCTCTAGTGACATGACTGGGAAGATAGACTTTGACAAGGGCAACAGCTGCCTGCTTTGATTTCTAAACTTCACATACAGGAATACACATCAGGCCCATCACCAATGTGACTACACCTACAACACTAAATAAAACCAGGCCAGGAGTTGTTCTGCAACCTTGAGAGCAAGTGATACAGGATGTCCATACCACACTGCAGAGCACTTGGCCCTGAGTCTTGTGTGGACTTTATGTCTTTTGGTTTCAAGGCATAATTAATATATTAACAGTGATTTTCTTTCCAGTTCAAAACATCTGAAATAACATAAAGCCTGTGTTGCAGACCAAGGTTGTATGTTGCTTGATGCAGAGGTGGCATGAGAGCCTGTGGAGGTGTCTGAGGGAACAAAATCTGCTGGGACAGTGTTGGCAGATGACAGTGAAAGAAACCAAACT
Organism: Falco naumanni; assembly: GCF_017639655.2. NCBI lineage: Eukaryota > Metazoa > Chordata > Aves > Falconiformes > Falconidae > Falco > Falco naumanni. The sequence goes on along the minus strand of NC_054055.1, from coordinate 78,345,598 downwards.
TGATGCAATCTCATCCATGCTGTCTAATGGGAGCAGTCCCTGGCACATACTGTCTCCCAAACTATTCCCATGTATTGTCTCAGAGCAGTAGTTGGCATGGGCCACAGCCAAGATGTGTAGCTTGCCAACATGAAGTACAGATAACCAGTCTTGGACAGGCCAACCAAGCTCTTATTTACACTTCAGATTCCAGAAACCACCAGGAGCACTCCTCAGATATCAGTGACATTACAGGTACAGAATTAAATGAGTAAGAATTATCAGCTAATTTTTGTTCCTAGAGTTTTCAGTTGGGAAAATTTTAATGGGAAAAAGTCTTAAGAAGAAGGAGCTTCTTCTCCCAGTCTCTTCTCATAAAACTTGAAAACACTCTTTCTCCATGTAAGCAGTAAGGAAAATATGTGGAGAAACCAGGATTCAACCAGCCCTCACACAACTTCCCCTGAAAATCAACAGCTCAGATGCAAAAGAGAAGCTGCAGAGAAGACTAAGCCATACTCTTCTCAGAAGTGCACAGGGAAAAACAAGGAGCAACGGGCACAAGCTGCAGTGAGGGAAATTCCAATAAGATACAAACAAAACAAAAAATTCCCTAATGTGCGAGGTACAGCGCTGGGACAGGGTCCAGAGATGCTGTGGAAAGTCCCATCCTTGGCCCTGAGCAACACAATCCGACTCTAAAGTTGGTCCCATGTTCAGCAGGGGTTTGGTCAACAGACCTTTACAGGTCCCTTCTGGCCCAAAATATTCTGTGATGTTAAGCAGGTTTTAAACGTATTTATTTTTTATTTCTAGTAGTCAAAGCATGTAAACAAAGTTTAAAACTGATAACAGTCAGGTCAGTATACTGCCTTCACGCTTTCTCCTTTTCCTGGTACACCCTACACAGATGAAAAGCTGAGTTCTTAGTAAATCTCCGAAGTAATAGTGCAACGGACAAGTAAAAATTTTGGCATTAGTACATGATAGTAACTGGCAGAAATAGCTGGAGCTGAGTAACTGCAAAAAGAAATCTCTCAGGGGGCACATCAGACAATGACACATAACAGCAGCTCAGGGAGACATACATCTGAGACAGAGGCATCAGAAAGAAAGCATGTGGCCAGTATTTGCAGCTACTAAGACCTGTCAGCACTGTGACTCATTAATGATCCCTATTATCCCTACTACAGCAGTTGTCAGAAGTTTTGCCACATGGAAGTACTAGACATGAGCCAAGGTCTGATGTTGCCAGGTGGCATGACTCAGGGTTGGACACCTGTGCTGTCTGTGCCACTGACCTTGCTCCACTGCTTGCAGCAGCAGTGACAATAGTATGCATTTCCCAAGTGCAAAAAGTGCATCCTTTCTATCTTCCTCACTACTTCAGAAGAAACACTGCTTCTGAGAAGGCTGCTTTCTGCATTGGTTGTGGATAGGACAAGAACACTATAGCAAAGCAGACTGACATCTGATTTTTTCCAAAAGAGGTAACTACCTCTCTGACTTCTTTGTACGTTGCTATAAGCAATTGCATGCAAGATTCTCTGAGTTTAATGCCAGCCTTGCACAGTTATCATGACCAGGAATCCTCATGCTGCCTTTCTTGTAGTCCTCCATTGTCTAGTCATGGTAGGCCATGATTTTCAGAGTAACCACCGCTCCCTCCATCACATTGAGCTTTGGCCCCATTGTTCAGCATTCTCTGAAATTGCACGGGGCACCTATTCGTCTCCCTTTTGTAGCTCTATGGGCCTGTCATTCTCAGACCTTCCTATTCATTACTTGCTTAAGGTGAAAACATCTTTGCTTTTGCCTTTCTGATGAGAGCAAGGGAACAAAAGTGGGGAGGTTGAGTGTGAAGAAGTAATAAGGACTAGATAAGGGTGATAGACCATCTGCTGTAAAGGATAAGGAGTTGTTAATTCAACATATAGCTTGTGACAGACATAACTTGTACCATCCAGGGGAATATGATGAATAAGAACACGGCACAAGCCAGAGCACATACACAATATCAGCAGCAGCCCATAAATGCACTGAGTCTGCTCAAAAGAGTAACATCTAGACTGGACTGAACTGGGCCCCCAGAAACCCTCTGGACATTGGTCCCAGTCACCACATACGTAAGGGTCAATGGCCAGCATATATGATGACATCAAAAACAATAGGTTAATTTGTGTAGATTCACAGGCTATCAGGAGAACCCTTACCTGCTCTGAACAACCTCTAGCTCAAGCTTTTCTGGAAGGGAAAAGCCTGGTAAAAATCATGTATAACTAGACTAATCAGAAAGGAGCAGAGATATGTAGCAGCAAACTTTCCATATTCCAAGAATCTATTTTCAATGCCGAGCATTTGAACTAGAGATGGGTCTGAATTAACACTGACTCCAAGCACTCAGACTCAGACTTCAGGTAGTAAACAAGTTTCGTAATCCCATTTGGGATCCCCAGCCTAATGAAAGGCAGAAGAAGCTCATAATCAACTGCCTCCACACATCTTTGCAGGTTCAGAATGTGTAGCCTTTTTACACTGCCCATATATGTAACAGAGCCGAGGCTGTTTGGCCTCCCTGTGCTTCAAATGAAGCTACATTTAGCAAAGCAGATGTAAAAGCAGCATTCTGAGGCCTTTAGTGGTAAATTCTGTGACAAAATTGGTTAGAATCCAAGACAAAAACTGCAAGGTCAAATGACTAGCAAAAAAGAGCCGTGTTTTTTTAAATTCACGTATCAGCTTCATTTTCCACCCTCCATAATAAAAAGCCCAAGAATGAGAAATAAATGGAAATGTTTGTACTGCATAGAGGCAAAGCATTACTCAGGCTGGTTTTTTGCAGCTGTAAAGGCTTAAAGGAAATGAAAATAGTAGAACATCATTTTTATCAAGTTGGATTAGAAGGCAATGATGAGGCAGGTAGTGTGAAAAAACAAGGTATCATCCTTAACAGCCTCTTTTCTAATCATGCATATACTTCAGTTTACATTTCTTTTCTAGTGAAAACTGCTGCTGAAATAAATTTAAGTCATACACATGCTCTCTCTGAAATTGTATTTATGATTCTATGGGTGCAAATAAGTAATTTTGTTCTTGAAGAAATTTGCCAAGTCAGTGTTTATTGAACAATTCTACATTTCAAAATGAGGACTAGACAATGTTCCCAGCTGAGTGAATAGACAATCTTGCATTGATTTCAACAATGCAGGATCAGATCCTAAATCCTTTCTTTTTCAGAAGAAAATCTGCATTTTGTGATAATGACTGCTTACAATTGTTAGCTGATCATAAAAGGCTCCATTTTTTTTCTGTAAACAAGACCCTTTCTCCTCATATCTAGTGGAAATACACAGCGTCTCGCAGTACAGATTACCTGGTCTCACTGAGATCAATACAGGCTGAGTTCATCAAACATGCAAATCCTCCTCTATTCTGAGAATATCTGTTCCTGTGCCCTCAGTGCTCATCAGACATAAGATTTTACAAAGCTCAGAAACAGTAACTAAAACCAGCCCAAGATCAGGCAAAGCATTTCAAAAGCTTCCAGTCTGCTTCCTCTACCTGACTTCTTCCATCACAAGCAAGAAAAGAAACAAAGACACAGACTTAAAGCAGAGTGTTGAAAACTGTGGAAAATGTCTTCTGCTGTGCAGTGCTACACCTTCTTCCCCTGATGTCAAAGTCTAACAACCTTGCAGAGGCAGCAGGGACCAGAAATAGCCACCTGGTACTGCCAAATATTCCACAGATGAGTTCAGTGTCAGGGAGACTTGTGATCACAGCAAATAAGAGGTGAATACCAAAGACTGTGCAAAAAAGGCAAGCTTGGACCTTACAAATGCAAACAACTGCATAACTTCAAAGTTGTCCTCATCCTGTCAGGAAAGTAGGGATGCAGACAGAAATCACAGTCAAAATTATGTCTGCTTAATATTTGTATATGTGCAATAAAGCCCATGAGAACAACTTGTAGATTATAAATGATTTTTTTTAAATTCACAAATCTTCAATGAATTTGCATACAAATCATTCACAACTATGTTAAAAGAGATCAAATTAGTCCACTAAATTACAGTTAAACCTTCACTGAACTCTATATCAGCTTGTGTTACTAAAAGGTCAGTTATAATTTGTAATATTCTCTGTTGAAACTCTTAATTGTTTTGCAGGTCATCCTACAACACTAATATTTTATACAGTCAAAATAGGCTACAAGTATTTAAACTAGACAAGTACACCTTTTACATACCTCCTTTTTCTTTGTATTTGTATAGTACCATAATAAGATCTCTGAAGCAGTACCAATGTAAAAAAAAATCACATTGCTAATTATAAAATGATTCCTTAGGGACTATAGTAATATGTTACATTTACAGCGACAAATGTGGTGAGAACATCTCCTGTACAGCTCATAGTTTGTTGTTGACTCTGCATTCATGTTATTCCATAGACTCCAAATAAAAAGATGTGCTTGGAAACACTGGATTGTACCTTTCCAATGCTGTTCTGGAATAGACAAGACCAGGGCAACAACACTGGTTGCATTTTTACTAGAAAATAAAATGCTCCCAAGCACTGGCACCCAACTCCTTGTATGATAAAATTCCTGGAAAAGCCCCTGGCATGGTGTTTTGACCAGTGCAGAACTGAGTACACACAATTCCTGGCCACATTTCAGGTGTTAGCATGGGACACAGACTATTCCTAATAAGCAGATTGTATGAGACTACCCTGCTTTGAAAACAGCAGGAGTTCAATAACAGAAGTGTGGGCTGTACCGCTCCGTTTAGCCACCAAGCTAAAGAACAGGCCTGGGCAGATTTAGTTTACTAATACAGCCATAGCCAGTACATACTGCTATGATGAAACACATGAGAACTATTCTGGGACTTGTTTAGGAGAACTCCTTGTCATTTGCTGACAGAACAAGCCACTGAAATCTCATCCCTCTTGTATGCATTTGCCTAAAAGACTCACTGAAACAAATACTTAGAACAGAATGATCTAAATTGGCCTAAACTGGCACAGTATTGTTACCTGGCCATTGTGTTCAAACAAACATAATGTTTACTGGGAGAGGGGAAAGCATTCGGTTTTGTTAGGTTTTGTTGTTTGTTGTTGTTTGTTGGGTGGGTTTTTTTGGGGGGTGCCGTGCAGATTAATAATATGTGTATATTTTTGTCACGAAGAAAAGCGGAGAGAGTAAAAATAGCTCTCAAGTGAGATAGCTGCTATTCACTCCCCTGTTCCTGGAACCATGACAGCCATTATATAACCAAAAGGAAAATTAAACGAAATAAACAGCATAGGCTAATTGGGTTGATATAGAGTAAAAATATAATTAGTCAAAGTGTTTTGTGGAAAAGGGGCTGACAATATGTGGCTTTTCCTCAGCCTTAGTGCTGAACAGGGATCCTACCATGTGTTTAAAACTTATTCATCAAGCATTTCCATGGAAACACTCAGATGCACAATCCTTGGATCACTTATTTCATGAACTGCTTCTCCCAGGGTTCACTCTGGTGTGAGAACTCAGACCAGGAAAGGGTGACAGGCTGTGATTCTGATCTAGAAACCTCCCCATACAGGTATTCATTGGGTTTCACAGTAGAAGAATTTGGGTGAGGGAAAGAGTAAAAGGGCATTTTGCAAGAAGAAAAAGGCTGAAAACTTGACCTTAATTTTCCCTCTCAGAGACTGCCTGAGAGTTGAGAAATGACAGCACTGGGAAGAACCTGAAGAGTTTACAAAATGGCCGGATGCCCCCAGGGAGTTTAAAATGTCTACAAGAGTATTAGTGAGATGCTGCACTGAGAGAGACTTCGGTTAAATGCAGTCAATGGGTTTCGTTGTCCAAAGCTTCCTTTCTTACATATCCAGATGGGAGTCAGCTCTGGTGTAACCTCTCAAAGTGAAGAAAAATCTTCCCACGTTGGAAGGGGCAGGTCTCTGAAGTCCACTTACAGTGACAGTGACAGCCCACCATCGTATGCTGGTGAACACAGTGGCTTCTTGCTCCTGCTGCAGAACTTATGGCCACTTGAGAAAATGTGGCCCTTCAACCCCTCTTTGTGGGTCAGCTCATGTACTAGGAAGGGCAGGAAAAGCTGGTTATGATGCACAAGAGCTTAATCAACAGAAAGCATTTTGAAAGCATCGGTAAAATTCGTTGTATGAATAAAAGGTGCTTCATGGCTAGCAAGTACTTCCGTAGGAAATAAACGCTGTATGCAAAGCGGGCTAGAGGGGTACAGCATATGACTGGTAGGCATCCCTCGATGGGGTTGTCCCTTCAGACTTCTCCTAATGCCAGTAATAAAATCAGCGCCTGTGTCCCCTCCTAGTCCTGCTATGGTTTTTTACTACATTCTGCCATTTCTGGTAAGCGATGCTCAGGCAGGGATGTCTAGGACATGGTTGCCTTCAATAGCAAGGTCAGAAGTAAGGTATATTCTCAAAGGCAACAGGGGACACCTGCACCCTGTCTCTGTGTTCATGCCAGGCCCTAACTGGGAGGGGAAAGCAAAATATTCAGAATGCCTTAAAGATACACATTAAACCAGCATTACTACTCTAACATACAGACCACTAAAGCCTCAAAAGCCAGAGCCTTCACAGGCTATTCAAAAGTATTTGAGGGGTCTATTACTGCAGTGATGTGATAGCTCCTGTGGACTGAAATTTCCTTAGGCACAATGGAGAGTTAAGCATGAAGTGTGAAGCCTTAACTTCAAATTTTCTGGCTTTGGCTTAAGTCTGCCTCACGAGGTTCCTGCAATGCCTTTTTATTGTGTTTATTTTGTCATACATTATACAGCATTAGCAGTAATGCAAACAGGCACACTGTCACTAACCAGGGTAAGTTCATTCAGAACTGACTGCCTTGTGACATGACTTCCAGTGTTGCTGTTACCATCAGCCTGAATAATGCTCTTTAGACACAGCAGCAAACTGAAAAGGTGACACAGGATGGAGCTCATGGTCTTAAAACACAGAGTTGCTATCAGGTCTCCATCCTGCTGTCGGCCTTTGAGCTTTTCTTTTAACACAGAAAAGGCTGTGGGGCTGAACAGGGGCTTAGCTGGCAGTACAGAAGACCAGAAGGACAGACCACCAGCCTACAAACTTTTTTTTTTTTCCCTTAGGTGTTTCAGTGACCCCTAAAACTTAATAAGGGTCTGTGATCTTTCTCCACAGGGACAAGTCTGAGCATCTTGAAAAAGCTACAGATGCTGTGAGACTCCACAGATGATCTGCTATGTAGCACATGTTTCTAAGAGTGAGAGACTAAAGTGCTCTTCGAGCCATACTGATCCACCAAGAGCAGCCCCTTGTGCAACCCTCTCTCTGGACAAAAGCCCAGGCATCCCTGGTAGCTCCTCCACACAAAAGGGTTTGGCTGTACCATCCAGGGCAGCGCCAGGTGGAGACACCCAAGCCCGTGGGATGCCAGAGACAGGACAGCTGCATCAAGCAGGAGATTTGATGGGTTTATGCCCCCATTTCCCAGCCAGGCAAGAGGTACTCAGAGGCAGCCAGAGCTCAGGGAAATGAAGTGCTGCCCAACCCAAGCTGCTTGCTCCCAGCTCTCTGCTTGAGCAGGACTGGGCAGTCCACACCTGGGTCTGCACAGTGGTTGCCACAGCATGTTAGTGTAAACATGTCCCCCTGTACTTGGCACTGGTGAGGCTGCACCTCTAATATTGTGTTTGGTTTGGGGCCCCTCACTTCAAGGGGGATGTTGAGGATCTGGCGTGTGGAATCTCCTGGCAGTGGGTTGTAGCGAGGTGTGTGTTGGTCTCTTTCCCCAAGTAACAAGCAACAGGACAAGAGGAAATAGCTTCAAGTTCCACCAGGGGAGATTTAGATGGGATATTAGGAAAAAATTATTCACTAAAAGGGTGGTCAAGCACTGGAACAGGCTGCCCAGGGAGATGGCGGAGTCACCATCCCGGGAGGTGTTTCAGAAATATATAGATGCAGTCTTTAGAGACCTGGTTTAGTGATGGACTTGGCAGTCCTGGGCTGATGATTGGACTCAACGATCTTAAAGATCTTTTCCAACCTAAATGATTCTATGGTTCTACTGTTCTATGAAACCATGGCCATTGCAGGGCACAATGACAACATGCAGGTCAGCGCCCTGACTGTTAAAGAAGAGCATCTCCATAAACCAATGGTACAACATTACATCAGTGCTACTATATTCAGAGCCAAATGCCTAGGCAGAGCCAGCAGAAGCCTTTCCCCTTCACAGTCTGGCAGCAGAATGATAACAGTTTGCCAGAAGGGAGAAAATTAGGAGTTAAAGAGCTGAAATTCCTGCAGAAACAAGCCCCAGAGTGCAGTAGGGTTTCCAGTAAAAGACAACACTTACCCCAGACCTCACTGTGTCTGCAGCTTCATGCAATACATATTTGATTAAACCACCCTCCTCCTCAGTAAACTCTTTTTTCTTGCTTATAAACATAATGAAGCTATTTATGTCAAAAGGCTGAGAAACTAAAATATTTTTTTATAAAAAAAAGAGGCAGTTACTCTCATTTCTGGGTTTTAAATTCTTGTAAGACACTAATGGAGTAATGCTGTTTAGGCCCATACTGTTACAGAAAAGGATACACTTGAATTAAAGGCCACAGGCATATTGAATTAAAATGAAATCATGGGCTGAAGTACTGTATATTTTACATTACTGGGAGAAGGACACAATTCCCTGTCTCATTACGAGTGAGACATTGATTTTCTACGGAAATGTGCCTGAATTGCTCTTGGTATACATTACACTGTAGCCCACCTTTCCTTCAACAAGAGTAGGACTGATTCTTTCTACAAACTGATGGTTTTTTTTAAACTCCTTATGCTTACTTAATACTTTCTCCATAGCAATTCAATTGATGGGAAAAAATGTTCAACAACCGCTCATTTTCTCTGCTCACCTTGTTGACTAAAACCCACAAGTGAACCCATTTCTTCATTTATATCCGCTGTCTCCCAGAAGATCTTTATTGGTGCATAAGAAATCTCATTTATTAAACTGTAAAGGAGGGTAGGGGGAAGAAAGATATGCAGAATTTAAATATGGGTACAGATAGGATGACCTGATAGAAAGGAAACAAGAGTTTTCCTTCATATTATTTCTCTTTAACAATAAAGTGAGCATGCTTGGCATCATTTGACATTTGTGTTGTTCATATAAGAGGTGATCAAAGAACTAGAATGATAATTTTATTGATTAATATCAATTTCATGCCAATAATACAGGAAGAAGGTGTGTGTTGACTTAGAGAAATAATAAGAAAAATAATGCCTGACTTTTTCTTGTTTGTTTTTTTCATGGCAGCTAACGTACTGGAAGAAGACTCAATGGAGCAGGACATAGAGAGCCCTGTCACTATTCATCAGCCAAAGTTGCCCAAACAAGCTAGAGATGATCTGCCAAAAAATATAAACAAAGAATGTGCCAAGAGAAAAATCCAGAGGTATGTTAGGAAAGATGGGAAATGCAACGTCCACCATGGGAATGTCAGAGAGACTTACCGTTACTTGACTGACATCTTCACTACCTTAGTCGATCTCAAGTGGAGGTTCAACCTGTTGATTTTTGTCATGGTTTACACTGTGACCTGGCTCTTCTTTGGAATGATATGGTGGCTAATTGCCTACATGCGAGGAGATATGGATCACATAGGGGACAGCACGTGGACCCCATGCGTCAGCAACCTCAATGGGTTTGTCTCAGCCTTTTTATTCTCAATTGAGACAGAAACCACCATTGGGTATGGTTACCGGGTCATCACGGACAAGTGTCCTGAGGGAATTATTCTGCTTTTAGTGCAGTCTGTTTTAGGTTCTATCGTCAACGCTTTCATGGTTGGCTGCATGTTTGTGAAAATATCCCAACCCAAGAAGAGGGCAGAAACCTTGGTTTTCTCTACAAACGCAGTTATTTCCATGCGGGATGGAAAGCTGTGTCTGATGTTCCGAGTAGGAGACCTTAGGAATTCACACATTGTAGAGGCATCAATACGAGCCAAGTTGATCAAATCCAAACAGACAAAGGAGGGGGAATTTATACCACTCAACCAGACAGATATCAACGTAGGTTATTACACAGGGGATGATCGTCTCTTTTTGGTTTCACCACTGATCATCAGCCATGAAATTAACCAGCAGAGTCCTTTCTGGGAGATTTCCAAAGCCCAGTTGCCCAAAGAGGAGCTAGAAATTGTTGTAATCCTAGAAGGAATGGTGGAGGCAACAGGTAACATTTCTTATACTTTGTATAAGGTAAATGCTTTAATTTTAGAAAGGAAAATCAGTGGTTTTGCTTCACTTTAAAGGAATCACTTCAATAGTCATTACATTTGAAAAAAGCATCAATTGTCTGGTTAGCTTCAAAATTAAAAGCATGCCCAGTTTAATTGTCTGTTCCATCTTGCCTAATGGATTTAGTGTTGTTTGTGCTCTGTTTGGAAAATGGGATAGTATTTCTCATTTTCTAAATTTTTCACAGCATGTCACCCAGTTATTTGTCATTCTATTGCAGGAGCAACTCAACCACTAGGACCTTGTGGGATAAAATGATTTAGAAAGCAAAATTCAGTACAAAACTCTGTGTATGATTAACATGGAAGCACCATAGTTCCTGCTGCTTCCTATCACCCATGGGTAACTGCATAATAACTGCCTGCCATGTGAAATTCCTAGCCTGTCTGGATCCAGTAGGAAGTGATAATATGTTCAGGTTTCTCTTTTTGCTTGCTTGTTTGCTTGGGTTTGTTTTAACTTGTAACATGGGGCTTGTTCCACTTTAGTTCACAAAAAATCTGTCTGATTTTGTATTTCACTGAGGCCCCCTACACACTGCAGAAGTGTACAGAACACTTAAAGCTGGTATATATAAACAAGGCATGTTATGTCACCAGACTCTTGTTGAGAGGCTATTTGGTCATTACCTACAATTATATATCAGAACATCAGATATCACCTGACGCGGAGAAAATAGTGCTTGGAATTCACAGCAAATGAACTAGTAATGTTCTTCTTTGCATTAAAGTCAGAATAGGAGGAGGAAACTTTCTCTAAAACTGCTGTATTTCCTGCAATCAGAGTGCTGGTACGCTTGTTTTAGGAGGTGGAGGTATTTTTTTCCTCTTAATGAAAGCATCTGACTCTCTGAAGTCAGTAAACAGAATCAATACAAGGAAATGGTGATTAGAAAATGAAGAAAAGATGTGCTTAGGGAGAAGGAAACACTGAGTATAGAAATAGAACCAGATTTGCCTTTTTTCCCCACTAGTGTAGCAAAAGCTAGGAAAGTTTGAGGATGCAGATTAAACATCTCTGACAGAGGTACAACCTTTCTAACCGTGACTCATGTTTTGCAACTGGAGCCAGGAAATAAAGAGCAGTCTCTTACTAGAACATGTGTGTGCCTTTCACACATCTATTATGTGGTGTCAGAAGAAAACTGCATTTGTCACCATATAATAAACGTGTGAGACAAAAATGGAGGAAAAAAAAAGTTGAAAGGAACTTGGCAGAGAATTTGAAGTGGTAAATGCAAGGCTTCCAGATTTTCCAGGAAGTAGGTGGTACTAAAGAGAAATCGAAGTTAAATGTTTACAGCTTCTGATATGTGCGGTAGGAACAGAGGTTTCAAACATCTGCATCACCTTCGGCTGATACGATGAGGAAAATGCTGTTTGTTAGCTAAAACCATTTTGAAATCTCTGAAATGCAGCGAAATGAACTTGACATCCCAAAGAGCAGTGGATATTTTCAGGTTTACTGAACACCAAGTTTTCCATTAAGATGATTGGCAAGTAGTAGAAGTATAAAAACTAGTCTCTCCGAAAATGCCTGTAACATCAAAAGAGAGTATACTTCTGCAGTGCATCAAATGTAGCCTTGTCTCAAGCCTCGTCACTCTTCCTTGGTTAATTCTCCCTCTCTTACCTCATCTTTACCCCTGCACACTAGCACGGGTGTCTGGGCTCTCTTTTGCTGCTCGGATACTGACCGCATCTTCCACTCAGCCATTATCAGCCTCCAGTGGATGAGCCTACCTCTCAAACTGCTCAGGCTAGCAAAGTTTAAGTTAAAATGCTAGAAGACTCCATATTAACAAAGAAACTGGATGCAGTAATTTGAAAACCCACTGAAGCCATCCAAGATTCGGGTGTTACCCTGGCACTGGATAGGTAGCCGCATTTACCATTTTAAACTGCTCCATTTTGTTCTGTTTGGGTTGGCTCTCTAGCTGCATGAGATATGAGGGGAGGGCATCGAATAATGCCACTTAACTATGGCATCAGGAAGATTAATGTCATAATTATCAGCACAATTTCCAGAACATGTTTGTGCAGAAGTAGCCAGTGATTCTGTCCTTTGCCCACACACATAGGGTTATTTTTGTCAAAGGTGCAACCAGGCCAACTTTCTACCAAAATCAGACATTTTCCCTCTTTTATTCTACAAATATTTTCCAGTTACATCCTGGCAAACACTGAAAGCAAATTTAGGCCATTGTTTATTCACATGTCCTTCTTGCACGCGATGTGGAGTGAGAGCAGCAAAAGTTGCTAACGGTAGCAGCCTCCAACCCTGGAGAGCAAGCAATACGCTACCCATCATACCTGCCAACACTGGTCAAAGTCATGGGATACAAAAACATTAAAGCTGAACCTAAGAAACTGTGACCTCAGTTACAGCAATAGTGTCATTCAGTATCATTGCTCATGGGTCAAAACCAGGCTGAGATCGTTAGTTTATGTTATTCATCAGAAAAGCCACTCCCAAGGCTGACAAGTTAAAACAATCCTTTCTCTGTTTTCAGAGCTTCCCCACTCACTCTGAAACACTTACGCCTTTAATGAGAAGTAACACAGTGGGGAAATGTGAAGTATAAACATTTGCTATTATTTTTATTAAAGGTTGATACTATTCTGTTTAAAGTTTTACTGAGCAGGTGATATCATTTTATACATATATAATACTTTCGACCTCAAGGGCTCCAAAAGTACATCTACCTGTAGTATGAAACATAATTGTTTATGTAGTGTCATGTGAACTCTACATTGCATGCTAGGACAGGAAATGAAAACTAACGCATTTTATTAAATGAATTTGAAATAATTAACCAAACCGAAATTCAGCAGAAAGATCAAACCAAGGACCCCCTAATTCCCCCTGGAAGCATCACCATAACTTTCTGAAATGCAAAAAGAAGTAGCTATGCCTTTACCAAGGCAGATATCAAAATATTAACTTGGGAAGTATCACTACACCTTGACTATTCACATTCATTCTACCATGAAGATTACTTTGAGGGCAGAATCTTCAATAAGGCACTTTAAACAGGACATGAAGTCAATCTGACTTCTTCATACAGCATCAGCAAAAACTCAAAATGAGGCTGTTTTTTAAAATGTTTATGGATCCTTCCTTCCAACATGCATCTTTCTTTATTTATGTACAATGACATTCAAAAGTATCCCTTTCGGTTCAAAGGATAACACTTCTGCAAATATTTATTCCTGTGGTTTTCCTGATACTGATGCACATCTCTCAGGTGTCCAAAAAACCTGATCATGGTGTGAAATATGTCAGGCTGCCATGAAGCACCAACAAACCTTCAGGAAAAGGGGGCAAAAGTCCAACCAAGCCTCACCATATCTGAAGGACGGATCTGTTATTTCCAGCCCCCATTTTGCATCCCCCATTGCATTTTTCACCATGCTAACAGCAGGTAGAAGTGCCAATGCAATGCAAGGATCATTTATAACTCTGCAAAAACTAAAGTAACAGTCACCTTTAATAGGGAAGCCTTTTCTGAGCATTTATGCTGCTTTTAGTGGCATTGACAGAATAGCCCCATACCAGCAAAGGGTCTGGTCCCACACTAACACAGTACTAAACAGCAGGATTCTGGCATCCCTCCATTCCTCATGGGAGAGCTGTAACATTAAATGCAAATGAACTAACTGGAAAGAACATGACTAACATGCTGATCTCATTTCAGCAGTATTTGATATTTGCCATTCAAAATAGTTGGTTTATATTAAAGTGCCACCACTGTTTTCATGTTATTTTCTGGATACCACTTAAGAGATTTGTTAGAGACCAATTAAGAGATTTGATAGAGTATGCACATTTATAGTAATGGAATTTGAGAATATTTTTTTTTCCTTTGGACCAAAAAAAAACTTAGGATCAAAGATCCTAAACTCTGTCTCCCCTAAACAGCAGGCACAAAAGCCTGGATTTAAAGAAGTTTAATTTTTAAAAAAAATATACTATTAAGAGTTTTTAATGATAATTTAGTAGTCTCTTCCTAAAAATAGTATTGAAATTTTAAAGCCTTTTTCACCTGGTGAAATCTATTTTTAAGGAAGATCTTATCAGCAGCAGCAAACTAGTAATTTAAAAAAATTAAACAAGACTTCCAATTGTATAATTCTGATATAGGAAATAAACTGAGACCAAGAAAAGGAAAGTATTTTAAGTTGGGGAGTATGAAGTGGGAAAGTGAAGTATGTTATGATAGCTGAAGAAACCGAACAAGAAAGAAAGAAACTGAGAAACTCAAAGAGAAGGATTTACAAAAAAAAGGAGAAAGAAGAAGAGAAGTACCCTGAACAGCCCATAGCCTTGTTGGTAATGTGGCTCCTGAATCATACGCAGACTGGTTCAAATCACTCACCTAAACATGCATTAATTTACAGACAACAGCATTTTCTAAGGCGGGAGAGGAATATGAGGTATTTCATCCCACTTAAGCCGGCAATACCCTCAATCTTGGTGAAGTTGTATCAGGCCTGTAGGGTGCACTAGATGACACTGGCAATTCCTTCTGCCTAAAAATAAAAACAAGAAAACTGAAACCGTATCAAGGAAGAGAAAATGATCTACATGTTTATAACTGTCAAAAAAATAAGCAACAAAGCTAGACAGATAACTTTAGGTTAGTGTGGATAATTTTACAGATAAACTCATAATAGTATGTATTTCCAACTCTGACACATGGGCAGCTTGAGAGCAGTATTTGCTGAATGGTTTATAGATATGTAAACAAACACACTTGCCAGCTGTGGAAAATGTGTGTGGAAAGCAATAAAACATTCACAGAGATGGTTATTTATATAGTAAATTATGCTATCGACTAGACAAACATTTTATAAAGCCTCTCCCACTTTTCACTACACCCCTTTTGACTGACTGATTTATTGTCTTTTTTATTTCTCCTGGATGAATTTCCATATTTACCCCTTATCCTTGCCCAATCCTAACAAATACCTCCCTTTGATATGTATGTTAGCAGTTCCAACCTTTCAAAACATCTCAGCAGACTTTGTTCTCTCTCCAAATAAGCATTGCTTGGGTTACAGTTTTTCACTAGAATTTTTTACTGCTCTTCAAAGAAGAGATGTTTATGCTCTCAAATTGCTCCTTAAGGGGATGTAGATGAAAGAAAGAAAAGAACCAGGATTTCTCACACTCAAGTGTTTCTGTAAGGCAACTGGTGAAAGTGAGTTTGGTTGTTGTGCTCCAGGATGCGACCAACGTATATTGACTGAAATGCAATTTAAACAGGATTGAGAATAAATGGCTTCTGCTGTAAGCTGGATCATCATCATTCCAGGAATGGTGAGGATACAATGGCTTTAGTTTTCCTTTCTTTCTGTTTTAAGAGTTTTAACATCTCTTGATGCTAGGTATTAGACTTAGACATGCAGGTTCACCTTCTCATATATCCCCATTTCCCTAGTGCTTGCCAGCAATCCCTTTCACTTACATTCCTTGCTCACATTCTCATTCTGTCAATCCTAACAAGACATTTCATGGTTATTAATTCTAACACAGAAAATTAGGGATGTTAGCATGAGTGACTGCAGTCGTGAGCTGGAGTTCTGAATGCCAGCAGAGAAAGGCACTTCTATTTCATCGTAATGTTACTTTCAGGAAGCTTTCTTTACAGGTGGAAAAGATGAGTCTTTTTGGTGAAGAAGGCTGTAGGTTTAAATGACACAATTACAGTTTCACAATAGTCAAAACAATATACAAAAAGGCAAGAAGTCAGGAAGCAAAGTTCATGAGAAAAGAGATACGCTGATTATGAGTATTACAACCAAAATTTTGGTGAAAGCATCTATATCACTTTCAGCGAAGGCAGGGAAAAGGTTTTACACATTTTGTTTAACAGCTTTATTCTCTGAATAGTGCTGTACTATACAAACATGTTACCAAGTGTTTGCTAATAACCTGTTGTCCATCTTTAATACCTTTCTCACTAATTAATTGGTTCAGCCCTCCACAACTGCCGCTGCTCCCTCACCTCTAAACATTCAGATATGATACTCGGATTCAAACAGGTATTTGTATGTTAAAAGGCAAGATCCCTTAAAAACAGGTTTGAGCCCCTCTGCATTAAAAAACACTTTCATATAGCTAATTAGATATTATTACATACTTCTGTTCTGAAAAATCAGACCTGCAGAAGAGCTTCATTTTGCTTATCATGTCCTTGCAAACCATATTAAGTCTTTCTGGGCACAGAGAAAGGGCAGTCTGCAGTTCTTTGCACACTCTTGCAGACCTCCACTGTCAGTACTGCTCCTTTTCTAGCACAGTGGAAAGCAGAGAGAGATGCCCAAACTTTTGTCTTTGCTCACCAGTCCTTCTCACTCATGAGCCTACACGCAACATCCCTTGCAGGGCTTAGGATTTCCACAGCCAGAGCAATGTCAGGATGACAAAGCTGTGCTGTAACATTGGCCCTGCAGCCACCCTCCTCCTTGACCAGCCCAGACCTCACTGGCCACCACAGGCAGACTGCCCCTAAAACCCTGCGGTGCCAGACACTCACCAAACACCACTGCCTCCAGCGTAACTTCAAGCAACTGCATTTTCCAGCAGCTTTAGCACAGAAGCAAGGCATCTGCAAAGGTGATACTGTGGAGTTCTTGTGTCTCCAGACCCAGCTCAGACACCAAGGAATGACAGTGTGTTACTGGAGGAACAAGAAAGTAGAGGCTGAGCTGCACTGAGCAGGGCTTGTGTCCTCTGTGCCCACACAGTCTCCATCACAAAGATCTCCATTTTGCAAAACTAAAGGGGTAATTCTCTGCAAAGGGCACAGGAGCGTTATGCAGGTCAAAGGATTCCCTAGGCAGAATTAGCTCACTGAACATTCTTCACCTGCTTTCAAAGTGGAAACATGATTTCTGAGCCCTCCTGAGAAGTGCTTCAGGACAATGAAGTGCCTTTTACATTTCTGTGCACTTTTCAAGACAACGGGTATTAACCTGAGCATGCTCAGTTTGCCCACTTGCTCTTGGAGCAGTGTAAATAAAGGGTCAGCGCTGAAACAGCTGATTTGGAAAAGGAAAAATATAGCTGTCATTTCTAATTTTAGACTTGCCTTTGGTCATCTGAGGACGAAGACTGCTGAGCACCTGTGATGAAATCCCGGGTGCACACTGATTTGAATCAGGGCAGTGTCTTACTCCTGGAACTTTTGCTGAAATGAACTGATTCTTTCATGTTGATTACCTTGTTCACTCATGTTTGATCTCCAGATATGAAGCATACTTAACTAGCCTGCAGTTCAAAACCACAGGAAATATTTTTGGCAAACTGTTCTTGCTCATATTTCTAGATCTTTTCACTTCTCCCCTTGCTGCTTATTTAATTCCAGCTGTATAATATTGTTTCCTCCTGTTCTGTTTACTGACTTGTAATGAAAGCTAAACATGTTACATTACACTCCTTGATAATAGTAAGGCCTCTCTAAAGTTACAGATGTTTACATCAGTTTCTAATGAATTTAAGCAGGTAGATTATTTACCTTCAGAAGAAATTTTTCCCAAAATTGAATAGAACAGTTACTGTAAAGTCAAAAGTGACCTAAAAGATTGAAAAATGAGCAAGCAAAACTGTTAAGAAAACTAGAAATTCAAAATCAACATTTGATAGGTTAAAAAGCACAAGGCTATGGACAGCAGCTAATGCCACCAGCTACATAAACTACATGAAAAAAATAGGGAAGATGTATGAATATATGAGTTTTACGCTAGAAAGCTGCTACCAGCACTAAAATCTCCCATTATGGCATAGTTTCTGGGTTTCCTGAGGCCACTACAAAAAAGTCTTCAAGGGGTTCCAGCAAAAACAAATCACCAGGAATTGCAATGGTCTCGGTGGTCTCAATCACAGCATTTCAAGTAAAACCAAACACAAGTTCAGACTCCCTGATGTGTGCTCTGCCTGATTTTCACCTCCCTGACACTACAAAGCAGGTGAGCTCTAGTTTATCCATGTAGCCAAAGGGGGTTCAGTTTGCCACTCCCTTGTGTGACTGAAGAGGAGCAAACTGACACCATGCTGGTGAGTCTGAGCTGGAGTCCAAGCAGCAGCATAGGCACCCATCAATCCCAGCACACACACACGGGCTGCTTATACTGAGCAGCCACATGTTTCTCCTCACTCCCTCGTGCAGCTCGGAGCAGCATTAGTCTGTACTGCACACCTGGAGGGAGGCTGGCCTGCTTTTTTGGCTGAGGACAACAATCCAGAGTTTCAGCCTGAGCAAATAGCCATATTCCATTGCGGTATGCTCTCAGCTTACAATAGTAGTCAGATTAATTAAACAAGTAATTTAACCTTAGGTGCTAATGCCCCAGTAAGTGATGCTGAACAGCTATGGTTTATTATTACAAAGTTGATTTTGATATAAAAAACATTTCCTCGTGTGACAACATTTATAACTGTCAAGCAATGCACATCTCATTTTTTTGGTTGCACTCCACTCCGAACCTGTTACATTGGCAGAACAGAGAGAAAGAGAGAAGATCTTCCTGGAGCGATGAGGCAGCCACTGTGACAACCAATGTGGAAGGCACACCAAGCTCATGTGATCAGCCTTGTGCTCTTGCTCGCTCACTCTCCCTCCTTCATTCCCTCCACTCCCAAGAGAATTAGAGAAAATAGTCACAACGCTCTCCAAGATTTCTGTTCTTCCTGGGTTTGATGATTTTAATTTGTTGGGATTACTGTGGAATGCAACAAAGCTTTAGTTTTAAAAATAGGATTTTAATAAATATAGGATTGTTGAATTTGAGATATTTCATTCTTACAATTTAGCCAATAAAGAAACTTCATTTGAAGAAACATTCAAAACACGAAAACAAAGCAAAAATGAAAGACATCACCAAAACCAAATTTCCAGTCATTATGAGAAAACCTGTTTAAGTTTTTGGAGGAATGACAAAATTTGTTTAGAAAACTAATTCAGAGGGAATATTTGGATCAGCTCCACTAACTTCTCAGAAATAAATAGTGGGAAGGGCATCACATGCTCGAGTATTTTCTTCAAAGGACACCAAGCTGTAGGTTCCCAGCCTCATCCCAGCACTTTAATTTTACAAAGTTATGAACTGTACAAACGGCTTCCCCAGACAGGCCTGATCAGGACTTGATCTCACACCATGAGCACTGGAGGAGGGCAATGACGTATAGTTAGGTCGGCATGAATGGAAGCCACTGTCATAGGCAGGGAAGCAGTCAGGGTAGCCAAGACATCTGCTTTAGGAGAGTTCATGGCACTGGCCAAGGCTAACAGGGTAACCAGCCTCCCAGGGATTTGTCATCAAATTCATAACTGTTACTAAATGGAGTTGGAAGAGGCCAGAATGTTCCTGATGTCACCAAAGTGACAGTGAGAATAAAAGAAGAAAAAGACAAGATGGGGAAGGAAGCTGGCAAGCACCACTGCCTACCTCTGCCCTTAGGTACAGGCTTCCTGAGAAGATGAATTGGCTCAGGTTCACAAGTATGATGAACACCGCTACCCACACTAAACTCATTAGAGTAAAATGAGTAAAAGTCTCTGCAAACACAGTTCTAAGCAATTCATTAAACTACCCCTCTTAGCACAAGCTATTCAGCAAGAGAATGATACACACAAAAATAAGTCCTTTTGGTGAATGAGGCCAACTGTGCTAGTAAAAGTATACCCATCAGCTTGAGGAAAGCAACTCATCCTCCCTATTTACTACTTGTGAGGCCACCTCCTGTGTGCTGTGTCCAGTTTAAGGTTCCCCAGTACAAGACAGACATGTACTTAGTGGACCAAGTCCAGCAGGATCACCAAGATGATCAGCAGCTGGAGCACAGGACACAAGGAGAGCTGGAGGGAGCTGGGACTAGTCAGCGTGGAGAAGAGACAGTGCAGGGGGATCTTACTGCTGTCTGAACGTACCAATGGGAGATTACAGAGAAGATGGAGGTAGGCACATCTCAGAGGGGCAGGGTGACAAGACAAGAGGCAACATGTACAAGTCGCAATGCAGGTAATTCTGATTAGACACTAGGAAAAACTTTTGGTTTTTTACCATAATGCTGGTAAGACTCTGAAACAGGGGCTCAGTGAGATAGGGGAATCACCATTCCTGGAGATACCCATAACTTGACTGCATAAGCCCTGAATAACTCAAACCATTTGGCTGTGCTTTGTGCAGTGGGTAGGGCCAGATGACTCTATAGATCCCTTCAAGCCTAAATCAGTCTGTGATTACAAAACTCAAAGCCAGCTCCTAGTATTTTATAGCTGTAAAGAACTGAATTACTTTGAAAAATGAATAGCCCAGCTAACAGCTTGCATTGTTCTCCCATGTCACCATTTAAGAAATTATGGTTTATGTACTTGAAAGCTATTCTGTGGCCACCATTGAACCACTGAAGACGATAGTGTCTCAGAAAGGGGAAGCAGAACTGGGTAAGGAGCATGAGTTCATTGCTGTAGGTGGGCAGGCAGCCTGTGCAACCAAGCTTTGCTCCAGGAGGTCTGATGGAAGAGGAAATCTTAAAATTGTAAGGCTGCACTCTGTCAGACAACTAGACTTTGAAGAGTGATCTGAAGATTGCAGTAACCCAAGCATTCCCTACTTGTCCTGGATTTGTCCCAATCCCCTGGCCACAGTCACCCTCTTTTGCATCTTTCTGCCCCTCTAGACAGTGAGGGAGGTTGAGATGGGCATCCAGCATTGCTGTGATGGCCTCTCCCTTATGAGGAAAGGCTGAGAGATGGGACTGGAGAAGACTGAGAGAGGATCTTATCAATGTCTACAAATACCTTAAGGGAACGGGGTCAGGCTCTTTTCAGTGGTGCCCAGCAACAGGACAAGGGACGACAGCCACAAACTGCAACACAAGAAGTTCCATCTGAATATGAGGAAAAACTTCTCTACTCTGAGGGTGATGGAGCACTGGAACAGGCTGCCCAGAGAGGCTGTGGAGTCTCCCTCTCTGGAGACATTCAAAGCCCACCTGGACGTGATCCTGTGCAACCTGCTGTAGGTGAACCTGCTTTAGCAGGGGGTTGGACTAGATGATCTCCAGAGGTCCTTTCCAGCCCTGGCCATTCTGTGATCCTGTGAATGCCTGCTTCTCTCTCAATTGGATAAGCTTTGTGTGATTCAAGCTGCCAACACAAAATCCAGCTACAAGCAGTTGCTCAATTATCATTGTCATTATTGTTATCATCATCATCATCACCACCACCACAACCGGTAGCCTTGTATCTAGCAACAGAATCAAGATGTTTAAGATTTGTCTTTGAGGGGACCCCGAAGGTACATCAGGGTTGACAACTTTTATTCCACATTTCTCACTGATGTAGCCTAATGTGAACTGAAGAGACAGGGGCTTACCACTAAAGAAGAAAAATCAATCTGACTACGGCAGAGCTGCCAGGCACCACTATAACAAAAAAGATTTATGAATCATCCAGTCCAATTAAATTGTGCTGGCACTTTTTGTAACCAGCCATTAAGTTTGCTTTTTTTCACCTTTGCATAAGAAGTATTAATTTATTACACTTAGATCTCCAAGATGGGAAAATCCCCTTCCCTTTTCATAATTTTCAAATTCTTTTTCCATTAGTCTTTTTTTTACAGTGAGAAGACAACAAATGAGCTACTTTTTCTGATAATTCTAGCTGCCAATAGAGCCATGACAGGTGCTATGAAAAAGTGTAGAAGAGTCCAAAGCCAAAGGTTTTGAGTCAGTCAAGGATTCTTCTCTGGCCAAAAATCTGCGTCAATGGCAGTAGCCACATCTCCACAGCTGTGAAGGCGAGGAGGTTTAGCTTTGCAGCTGGGGAAAATGCCCTCCTCCTGCCACAAGTCAAGGGCAGACTCTCTTGGGAAGACAGAGGCCAGCAGCTGCCTTCACAACGCAATTGCCCCACAGTTTGCCAGCACCTGACTAACCAAGTTTGGTGCTTTACAAGTGATTGATCTGGTCTCGTGTTGTGCACCCTTATTACAGCAACTCAAGCCTTTCCAGAGCATTTTTTCAGAGTATTTTAGAAACAGAGGCTGTATCATCACAGTTGTGTGTCAAGACTACAGCAAAGCAGTCACTTGCAGCACTTCCACCACGATCTGCAGTGTGGGGCCCGGCAGGAAGAGGAGCCAACACCAAGAGAGTGGGGTTGACACTAGTTCAAGGAAGGCATCACATCAACTAGTGCAGAATGAACACAAGCTCACCCTTCACAACTGGCCTCCTCCAATTTGCTGAATTCCCCTGAAGAACAACTGGTCTGTTCTTTCCAATTTTACGATTAATTGCTTTTATTTTCTTTCTGTAGCAAAGAATGAGGCAAAGATCTAAGTCCTTTCAAAAGACAAATCTTTCAAAATAGATCCAGTAGTCATTTTTCAACTTACAGATGAATTAGAAACAGTTGAATTAATATTGCCTGTCTGTGCTCCAGAACAGCTTATTCTATAACTGTGCTCAAACTCCTCTTTAAGACTCTCCCCTCAGGGCTTGAACACAACTACAAGAGGGGTTTAAAACCCTGTTAAATTAATCAAGATCCAGGGTTTAAGACACAAAACATGCATCTTAACCTTGCTACACCTGCCTTCTTTTACCCTCCAAAGGAATATAAAATACTGTTCATGTATTCAAAAGCCAACGGTGATAGAAATCCCGTCCAGAAACACCCCTTACCAATGTGTATTGGATGTTTAATATGCTGCTTTGAGCCTGATCCGAAGCTCTACCAAACCTGTGGAGTAGGTCTGCCTCTGCTGGCCTTTGAATTAGGACCCTAAAGGAATAAACTGAGCTGTGCAATGCCTGTCAGTTCCCTAATGGCCTCAGAAAAGAAGCAATTAAGACTCTAATTAAAAGGCAAATGGAAGATTAGAAGCAGATAAATGTTTATAATCTAGATAAAGTACCCATACTGGAAATTTCATCTATTAAAAGGAGACTTCACAACAATTGAGGAGACTCCATACCTATGGGAGGCATGATGGTATCAGGCAGGGTATCTTTCCCTCAGGTACGCTGTATTGCTGCAGTCCTGCAGTTCTGTTCTCTGCAGCCACTGTTCCTTCTGTGATGGATGGAACAAGCCGTTCCACAAAGACAGCCCCAACAAATCTTGAATATTTTATCATACAAACTGTTCTCAGCAAATACAAACACTGCTGTGTACGAAAATGCTCAGTCCGTGAAAATACACCTTACTCTATGTCCCTTTCTTATGTACTCAGTTCACTGCCTCCTACCACGCTTTCCATCTGTCGTATGTGGTGTAGTGCATAATCTGTTACAAAGAAAGGAACCAAGAGCCAAAATTTCACCAGGTATAGCAGATCCATTATAAATATGTGCTAACGATATCATTTAAAAGATAACAGCACTAGAGCACAGCGCTAGAGACTCTTGTAAACACATACAGATCTCAAAGTTGATCCTTTTTATGGCAGCCAAGACAGAGATCAAATCTCTCTCAAAACTCTTCATTACATTGTGTAAATATCACATCAAGCAGACCAGAAGAACACTGAGAACAATAAAATTTATATACCTCCAGCAGTTCCCTTGGAAAGAATTTTCAGATTAAGCCCTTCTTCATTCAGAAGCAACGGGTTTTCTTGAGCATGAAACCCTGTTTATAATATGAGATCTGGACGTCACTGTTCTAGCATTGCCACGCTCACCTCTTCCTCATTGTTTCATATTCTAACTTCTTTTTAGGACGACCCAATGGGCAGACCATCTTAATATTTCAAAGTAGTTTTCAGAAGAGCCCAGCAGCCCAGCCTGTGATGCTGAAAAGACAGCAGCCAAGTTTTACTGATATCTACACAGCAACCAAAATAAAATGCACAGAAAGCAATAAATAATCATAGCAATTTCTATCTAGCAACTCATGCAGCATCTTCCATCTGAGGACTGCAGAGCAGTCAGGGCATGACAGATCAGTGCTGTGTCTCCCATTCCCATGTTCTTCAACCAGTTTTGATTTCCAGCTTTATGTGATGCTCCACTGACATAGAAACACATGTGGAGGGAACACAAAATGACCACATTCATCTTTTGGGGGCCAAAACAGTGATGTTAATCCCCAGTGATTCAATATCAGCAGCCAGGGTAGAGGTGAAAAATTATAGGCTGATTTGAGCTAAAAGGGGATTTTTGTGGCTGAGAAGACTGGTATAAGGAATTGCAACAAAGCAAAGGGATGGAAATGTGAAAGAGATTGTTCACCACTTTGGTGCCAAAATGCCTGGCTCACAGGACAGCTGTTTTCTTGCCGCACTGTGGTCACACAAAGGCTGATGGCTTGGGACCCGAGGGGAGGTTGTCTGGGGAGCTAAGCAGAAACCTTAACAGGACAATAGAGGCTCAAATTGTCATCCTCACCAAGGCAAGCTTTCTAGTCTGGTTTGCCTCTCAGCAGTCTATTCGACAGATACTGAGCGGTGATGCTACCCGGCTTTTATCAATACCTGCTTTGTCAGGCAGCCAGGTACATCTCTCCCTCCTCACAGCCCAGACCCTTGGCAGCACACTGCATCTGCCCCCACGCACCTGGGAGGACACCAAAAAAATGTGCAATGTCCTGCAGGGATACAGGAGGTATCAAACCTGTGGGACTCCATGGGGGTCCAGGCAGTCCTGAGGCAGCTGGCATCTGCCCTTGAGTAGCACCCTCCAGCCACATTTCCCCAAAAAAGCCAGCACAGGGCTATCACTGGCCACTGGGAGAGCAGTACCCTTCAGCCAGGCACCTTCCAGGTAAAAACAGCACAATACAGTACAGAATGCCTTATCTCCACTATTCCAGCAATGCAGGACTTGAGAGGATAAGGAAAAATCAATTTAAAAGCAATTCGATATTTAGTTTGGGAATGGACATAACTTACTTAAATGAACAAAATACATAACATACCCGTAGGTTGTTTAGACAAAAGGAGAAGAAAATCGCACTCAGTAGGAACAGGTGTACTGCCAGGAGATTAACACTCAGTGTA
Organism: Falco naumanni; assembly: GCF_017639655.2. Classification (NCBI taxonomy): domain Eukaryota; kingdom Metazoa; phylum Chordata; class Aves; order Falconiformes; family Falconidae; genus Falco; species Falco naumanni. The sequence goes on along the minus strand of NC_054055.1, from coordinate 78,320,279 downwards.
CAATTGGTGCTATGAAAGCAAAAAATGCAGGTTGTCTCATAAAACCATACTGGCATTTATAATATGTGTTATAATGTCTTTATCATAAGACCCTGTAGCATCACACTATAACTGAATGATGAAGTCATGCTAATATAAAAAGGATATTCCCAGCAGGGATAATATACAGCAGCTGGATTTTCCATATATATCATGTAATTACAGTAAGCCCGATCTAGAAAATCTTGTAAAAGTAATATTTGTCCTGGGGTAGTACCCTTCTGATCTCCAGACTGTAAAATCTTGGACTTTCATTATTGTGAGTGCTGGTGCTAAATGGACCCTGAAAACAGTTGTAATCTGCCAAGGAAGAAATGTAATTTTCTCAAAGCATTTTTAACCACAGAATGTTAAAAAAACACTGAGTTTATAAGATTGCAATAAATCCCAGGGAAAGTGTTTGTCCAGAGGCCACTCAAATAAATATGGTCACTCAAATGCCAGGCAAAATAACAAATATGTAGCAGGGTCCTCTTACTCGTTTTGTGGATCTGGGGTTTACATACTCGACGAAGTATGGGCTAGACAAAAGGATTGATACAAATCAAACTGTACTTGCTAACACAGAACATCTTGCAAGCTCAGAGGCTGAGCTGTACAGCAGTCAGCTGTCATTCTGGTTATAGTTCAGGGTCATTTAGCTCCTCCACTATAAACTCAGAGGCCAGTAACTGTTCCAAGAAAAAAAGTAGCTGCTTTCTACAATGTGACATAAAGTATTTAAAGCACAGATTCTGGTTTAGCTTATTTTTCTACCAGTTTAAAAGTTTTACTAGTTTGTCAAGGAGAAGAAAAAGAACTTTGCCTGTGGAGAGGTTTTGTTTACCGCACAAAACCATTTTGGTAGTGAAACATAGCCTTTTGAAAGGTGTTGCTGTGGGCTGCTGCCCAGAAGGCACTAGTTTATATTAAAATGCTGAGACCCTAAGGTGAAGCAGTTGCCACTGTGTATGAGAACACCCCGAGTTTACTGAAATCAATAGAAAGACTCTTCTTGCTTTGAGTCAAGTCTAACCGCACCATCACCAGGGCTTATTTCATTTGCATAATCACTACACTGAGATTTTATTGCATCCAGATCATGAGATATTACACTAAATCTATCTCAGATGTTGTATTTATTAGGTTTTCAGTGCACGCTTTCTACTTCTTCTCTTTCTCATGTAAAAGTAATTAAATGCAAGACCATTTGATTAGGGAAAACAAGGTACCGTATAGCAGTACTTCAAGCTTAGATATGAGTACTTCACAGTCTAAATTTGAACTCCTAAATTGTGCACGGTGCTCTTTGCTCCCAAATTGGGATAAGATGTGGGCAGAAAAAAATGCTCAGATCCGAGTCTTTTAGCCCCATTTGGCTTTGGATTGGTCCCACAGAGTGAAACCAGGCCCTGTGAAGAAGCTGTGCTTCAAAAACCAGACATCTTCAGTGGGCAGCAAAGAGAGGAGCAGAGAGCCTGAAGCTTCAGAGGTGAAAACTGCTTCAGAACAAGAACAGACCTTCCAGCATCAGTCGGTGCCCAGCTGCTGCAGCTCACACGCAGCACCATGCTCACCAGCGATGCTGCCTCTGCCCTCCAGCTGCTCTCACTGCATGCGGCTGCCTGCACTGGCATCAGCTTTGCATATGCCTTAAGACAGAGTAAAAATTAAGGGGCTATTCGCACACATCAACACAACAGCCTCTCTAAAGCTGCTGGGCTGCAGCCTCAGAGGCCTGTTTGAGACCCGCACATGACTCAAAGCCCAAGAAACCTTGAAGGGGCAAGTTATCCATGCTGGAGCAGCACTGTCGTCCCCCCCCCCAAGAAAAGGAACAACATCTCACAGACTTGAGCTAGGACTCAGGTCAGGCCAACAAGAATGAAACAGACCTTATGACGTGATCAGAAAATAGATACCCCAGGCTGCTGCATTACAGACAGACAGGCAGACACTGGCATGACCTGGATGAGAGAGCAATTCCCTATCATCTCACCCTCTGCCTCTTTGTTTCCACATCTGAAAAAGTGAGCACAAAGTTCCCCTACACTTCAACCATACAAGTCAGTAACAGCTTAGACTTATTTGTAGGCGATTTGCATGGATGTGAACAATTATAGAGAAGGCACGTCAACAGAAAATCAAGCCCTGCATCTAATGTTGGCAATGCACATAATAATAACAACCCTACTTCCCTGGAAGAGAACATTAAACCTGTTCAAAATACAGTGTTTTTTTCCAAATGATAGTATTTCTTCCCTCCTACATCATATCTACCTTAATCATCTGACTCCCACATAACTGGCTCGACTTCAATGACAGTCTCCTCTACTTCTTTAAAAGTCATATTATTTCCACTGCCATCAAAAAGGCATGATTTTCAAGTGAAGTTATTAAGTTTCCAATACAAGGAACAGTGCGTGGGTGTACTGAAGTAGACTCTCAGGAATGAAAAAGAGATTTCCTCCCTTTTACCTGAGGATTGGGTCTTCCTTCTCTCTGGGGCCAGGAGACATTATTTATTCTGATGTTTTGGCTGTCTCCAAAGAAGTGAAGCCCGTGTCCCACAGCGAGCCCAGTGATCTAACCCTGGCTCCATCAGAAAGAAACTGGAGAGCTTTCCTCTGTGTGTCTTTTATGGTGCTGGGTGAACAGAAAAACACTCAGTTGTTCTAACTAACCTGCCTATGTCCAAAGCCTTCTAGCCAAAACATTAATGACAATGGGCAACGTATGAACCAAGCTTTCCCCTGGAGGCTCCACTAAGGTCATCCCACCTACTTATCTGCAAACCAGAGTCCAAGTGAACCCCTCACCTGTTGGAACTTAGAGCAATTAGGTCTGATCCACATGCTTGATTCCCACCCAGCTGCTAAGCTCCTCATAGGGGACACAGAAGAAAAATTTTGTAATATATTCTGAGGAAGCACAAGTAAAAAAAAATCTCTTCAATTCTGACCTACAGCGTTTCACCTCAAGCTTTGTATCTGTGCTGACAGCATCATGGACTTTAATCACTGAGTTTCAACTAGTATTATACCAGCCCCCATGTGTAAGTACAGACTTTGTCAAACGACAGTCGTTTATTAATTTTGTGACTCTGATCTGAACTAAGAGCTGAGAAATTAATCTCAAAACAATTCTGTGTTTTGTGAGAGTTTCGGCTTCTTTTCCACACAGATCTCTCAGCAGCTGTCAAGTCACTGCAGGTCTTCATTTGCTGAATCCTACCTCCCTGAAGTTTCACTTCATTAGCTGTCCTTTCACAAGGTCCTTCAGCTCTGTTCAGTCCCTCTGAATTCAGCAGGATGAGTAGATGGAGGGATGTTCCAGCTGCTATAGTAGGAAAGGTTTATGAAAACTGTATTATGCAGCACCTACGCTATTAATGAATTAAATCCTCCATGTTCATTCTTAAAACACTGCCATTATTTTAAAACCTGTCATGGCCCCTCCAGTTACAGCCTTCATTCAGCTCAAGATTATACCTGATGGTGTGTCACTTTGACACACAGGCATCTGTCATTCTTTGACAAAGATAGAAAGAGAAAAGAATAGACAAAAGGAAAAAGTAAAGAAAGTTTTCTTATCTTCCCCATTGCCCTCCCCTGGGACAGATCTGCCACACAGAGGCCAGATGTACATTCATTTCAGATTTACCTGAGTTGATCACCTCAAAACGCTGAATTGTACAACCAGTAGCAGGAGTGTTACCAATACCAGGATCAGAATGGCTCAGGACAGAGAAAACACATGCACATCCTTCCTGGACATGTGAAACTTGCTCTGCTCTTGTAGCTCACATTGATATGCACAGTCCAAAATTTCTCTAGCTATTGTCATTCATATTCTAGGCTGCGTTCTGGTGCTGACAGCCTACAGGTACATCCTGAGAGTTATGCCTCTCCATGTTGCCATAAAACACTGGGATTTAGGACTAATGTTTTCTGGGATCAAAATGTCTTTCTCAAGTTCTCTGTGACACACTGTGAAGCTGTACTAACCTACAAGGCAGAAGAGGCATGTCTGCTCCTATGCCAACCGCTTCTCTACAGCTTCAGATTTCCATCACACAGCGTTTTTGCTCAGCCTGGATGCTATCATGGCAGTCCTTCAGGAAAGTGCAGCTTGAGAGTGGGTTAGCAGCAGTCTTTGGGTTAGCCTAGGGATTTTATACTCTCTAGAGTATCAAAACCTAATGCAAAACAAAGAATCAGCCCTCAACCCCACCTGCTTAGGTAGTCATGACCCCTGAGGGCTTGTCCCACTGAGACATCCACTCCACTCATGGGTGGCCTAGCTGATAGACCTTCTGCTTCCTCACACTTGGCACAATAGGAACAGAAAATAAGAATTCAGACCCGCCCTTTCATCTTGTCCCCAGCAGCTCATGTACCCTGGGGAAAAAGAAGAGATGCTCTCGACCACTTGGGTTGCTATTTTGTCCTTCAGATTTCTCAGTCCTGTATCCTTTTCTGCCAGCCCTTCCTGGCTGCCCCAAGAAAGAAGGCTGCTTTTGTAAGCGATGCTTTTCCCAGGAAGAAGTGTTCCCTATTGGTCTTATTACTGCCTCCACAGGAAGCTCCTTTTTGTCCCATTCTCAGACAGATCCCTGTTGCTGCAGTGTCTAAAGACTTTATGCTGCACAACTGAAATGTATCAGAAGTGGTCCATAGCCTCCCTGCATCAGGACAAGTGTGTGTCAGATGTGATGGCTCATTCTTTTTTATCTTTAATCCATGCTATTCTGTTTGTATTAAAAAGACAAGGTCAAAAATGCCTGTCTGGCACTTCCAATGAAAACTACTGAGTTTTAGTTGTCCTTGGAGTTTATTTCTCTGTCTCTTGCCTCTGTAAAACAGAAAAGTTCCATTTTGACCATCCGTACCCAAGATGGAAATGGTCCACAGTTATTCTGGTCTCAGGTAATGAGCACCTTGAAAATAAGCACAGGTTTAAAAATAAGCGGGGGTTTTGCTATAGAGATGAAATGGCAGGTAAGATGTGTCTCTGGAAGTGTTTCAGAATTCAGCATGGATTGGACCTGTGCTCTTATGCCCTGCTACACTGTGTTACTTTGTCCAGGTAGGAGAAGAACTGTATAGACCCAAAGTCAGTCTATTTACCTAGAATGGAGGAGAACCATCAGCTGTGCTTAAGACCTGTCCACCTCTTTAGCTTTGGACTAATTCCAATATGTTCGTTCCTCCAACTGAAGAACAGTAACAATAACCTTAAGTTCTTGTGTGGAAAACATCCAGTCTGAATTGGAGGAACAGGGACCCTGTCTAGACTCTCGAATGATGACAGAATTAAGCTGCAGGGAGTTTTAACTATTGCTGTATGATGACACCAAGTTGTAACGGTGAGTGGGTCTCAGGGATGTCTCCATCCAGTCAGTCCCTCCTGCAGTGTCTCTCCCTGGCTTGGAGTCAGACTGACCTAAAACAGCAGATTAAAACTGTCCAGCTGGATTTGTTACTGCTCCCTGCCAGCCTCCTCTTCTAACAAATGTTGTCACAGTTGATACTGTTTTAATGTCGCATTGCTGCAGCACCCTGTGGTTTTTCAGGGTACCTACAAAAACCTTCCAACCCCCCTGGTTCAGATCATGTAAGCATGGAGTTACTAAGTAGGTGCATTGCAAGATTTGAGTAGATGGTACAACCCACAGCACCAGCCTTTAGTTTAGACTCCCCTTTGCCTGCACAGCAGACGTGTCAGTGCCCCGCTGGGTCAGCATCCCCCTCAGATCCCAGAGCAGCTGGTGCCTAGCTCAGCACAGCGTGCACTGACCACAGCCACGTGCCAGTAGGTGTAACACATGTAAAACAAGGGAATGGGCTGTTTAGTTAGCACAGCTGAGGAAACAAGTTGCAAAGACTCTTTTATCCCTCACTGGTTTTTACATCTTCTTCCAAGTATGTGGCCAACAGTAGCAGGGACCCACATCTCCTGGTTGGGTGGAGGTGTGGTGGCAATGCAAAAACCACTTGGAGTCTCAATGCTCTTCCAGTCTTGGGAATATTTGCTTTATCAGTTGCTCATAAAATTATTTTTGCTGTCAGCCTATGACTCTAAAGCAGTAGTCACTCAGAATCGAGATACATGGTTACACCTCTCAACCCACTTCTTTCCCAGAAGTCTTTGCTCCAGACGTATCAGGGCTCATGGAAGATCCCTTCTAGCTGACCTGTATTGTCCGGCAGTTCGCTGGGACAGAGGAAAACCTCCAGCAACAGAAGGAGACTACTTCAGTGCTCTTCCACACCACTGAAGCAGTACAATGCAGCATTAACACAATGGAGGATCTAGTCCATTAACTTTTAAAATTAGTTTATCAAGGGAGATAGCAGTTCTTGTGGGAAAACAAAACATTTAAAGCTTCTTGCAAATCCAAACTGTCCTCCTCTAAAGCATCACACCTCATCAGTTGTACTAGTGCCTTTCTTTCTTAAATATGATAGTGTAAAAAGGCTGCAAAGTGAATTTTGTTCTGCAGCTGCCATCTCACTCTCCATCTTTCTCCTATTAGCAGCAGAGCTGCAAGCTACAGTGTTATTTAGTACTTCTGCAGTGTCAGGGCTCTCATTGTGCTCCTTCTTTTGATATATTTGTTCACAGCAACTTAGTTCAAGGTACAGCAATAACCCAAACAACAGCAGGCCAGCCTGATCTGGCTTGGACATGGCACTGTATGTAGTTGAAAGCTGTTGCATGGTCCCCTCATTACCTTGGGCTGATTTCCTTTGAATGAGTTCTTTTGTTGTCACTCCATACGTATCACCACACTTGGATTCAGAAACATTCACGTGATTCAGCAGACACAAGAAAAACTGGAGAAATTTGCCAAAGGTAAAGGAACCTGAAGAACAAATCCATTCCTATAGAGGCTTTTGTAACTCACTCTTATCCAGACTTAAACCACTTCCTTCCAAAAGCCAAGAAATGCAGCAAGACACTTTTGACTTTTGTGAAGCTTGGATTGGGCCATCACCTTGCCATTGGCTTTGGACCCACCAGATGACAGCCTGTGGAAATGAAATCACTGGTTAGCACAAAAGGCATGCATTGCAGGTAGAGCAGTCAGTTCATGAAGGGACCATATCATAACTCTCTTTATCAGTCAAGAAAGTGAACAAGCTATTAATCAGCTTCTCCTTCACTCACAGACATGCACATCAACACACAAACAAACTGTACAAGCTCACAAAGGGATTTATTAAATGAAAGCCTTCATACTTGACCAAACTTTGAGGAATGCTCCCTAGAATACTGGGCTTGAAGCCTGTATTTAATCATGGGAGCAGCACTATGATGAGCTGTGCTTTTATCCCTATGCAGACACCTGAGAGGATCACAGGGTTTTTTACATTAATATGCCTGGTGAAAGAAAAGCAAACTCTTTGTTCTTTGATTAATAATGTGTTAAGCCACAGTTCCAAATTATTTCAAGTTTGCAATGGTTATGAGAACATTTACAAGACTGATGGCTGGACCGTATACTGCCAACAGGCTGAAAGAGCTATCATTTATTACAGGGCTTTCTTGCAGCCAAAATGTGTAATACTACCCTGGTAAACTGTGCAGAAAAAGAATTATGAGTTTTGGTACAGCATTTTCCCAAATTAGAAATCAAGTGAAGCTTTCTGCACTACAAATGTTTCTGTGTCGGGGGAGAGGGAGGAAATGCCATTAAACTTTCCCAAAAATTCAAAACCCAAATGCTTCTGTGCTGTGGTGGTGCAACAGAACATCACTAATTGTGTTGGCTGATTTAATCCCATCATACCACAGTATTTTGTGGTGCTCTGTTGTTCAGTTTCACCATATGCTTATAATAGCCTGATCTATCCATCATTTCCATCATTTTCTTGTAACAACATCTTAACTGTCCCAGTGCCTCTCTGAAGTCTGTTAATTGTCTTCTCACTGCTGCCAGTTAAATTCTTTTCTCCTCCCTTCATACAACAGAAGTAATTTTAATTTGATGATAATCAACCTATCTCATTAAGCATTTGAAGTGACTGAGGACTTCCAAGGCTGACACATCAAGGATTTGCTATTTTGGATATAGGAGAACTGCAAAATCACTGACCTCAGTATCTCCGTACATCTCTCTCTATCTGTACATGTGTGCATGCCATGCCTCGTGTCATTGCAGCACCCGCAGGCAAAATCTCCATTATTCTGATAGCAGAAAATTTTCAATCACAATTAAAAGAAGGGGAGAGCTCCACTGCACAAAGAACAGGAAAAGGCTGAGGAAGCACAATTGCGACTCCAGGAAAACACATTCACATTCCACACATGATTCATCTCATCTGCCTTCTGTTCCCAAAACAAGCTCTCCAGTTTTGTCATCCATACCCTGCTCTGCTTAAAGCAAAGGAGAGAAATGTTCTTAGGAAAGATTTTGAGCTCTGCTGAGACTCTGGTGATGAGCAGAATCTTGCCTTTTGTTGAAGTAACAGGATCTGAAAAAAATGCCATTCCGAAACATTAGCTCTCCATGAAAACTGAACCAGTGCTTTAGGCCTAAAAATCCTCCTGGTTCACATCAAAGCACAACAGATAGCCAGCATGCCCCTAAATGACTATCAAAATGCATGCGTCCTCACCACGGTAGCCTTTCTTTGCTACATACCTTCTATAAGGCCTTAGGGCAAGTCACCATTCACTGCCTCAAGTTCCCCATTGGCAAATCAAAAATAACAACATTTCCCTTCTTTTGAGACTTTCAGATGAAAGGTCACAGGAAATAAAAGCCAAACATTACTAGTACTATCTTTTCTGAGCCTCGGTAATTCGCTCCCCGCTGGGCTTCTGGATTCTGATGTAAACTTATTGGCATAATACATTCTGCACTTGTATTGTATTTGCATTGACCTCCATTTCCAGCAAAAACAGAATAAAATGTCATTTAAAAATTGATAGGAAACACAAGAAGCAAATAATCCGGGTTGTGCTGAATGCATAGCAGCTAATGCTCTATGCACATAAAACCCAGCATGTGCCAGCTCTGTAGTTGCTTCTTAAAGCGATGTATAATGTCAGGGTTTGGACTTTTTGGGGTGCTGCTATATTTTTCAATTCATTTCCAGTAGTCACAGCCATGCTGGGAATAAGTGACTGCATTTTTTATCTCCCTTTTCTCTTTAGAAATATGTGATCAAAAAGACAAAAGTGTCTTCTTTCCTAAGGACAGATCTGCCTGCGCTGATCTCAGGTTAGCCAAGCAGCAGTTCAGCCTTGGGGGGAGCGATGAGCACTTACACCAGGGCGCAGATCCTCAGGTGTACTTTGAGGAAAACCAGGAGGAAGAAGCCAAAGTGGCCTTATTGATCTGTCACCTGTCCCAGGAGCACCTTGCAGTTTTGGTTAGATAATAAAGTGCCTTGTCCAGAGTTTTTCCTTTTTTATCTCTCTGGTTTAAAAAAGCTCTGCCTGGAGTAAGTACAAGGTGAAGGCAGTGGCGATGCATTTAATTTGGCAGCCAGGGAAACCTTTTATTATGGTGGGAAGAGAGAAAAAGGCTTACTGCACGGCACAGAGCTGGTTGGGTTCAACATTCTTCCGATGCTGCCTTGAACTCCTCCCAAACTCACACCGCAAATTCCCACCCCCTTCATCAACCTGCCTTGTCTCTAAACTCTTATTCCTCCCATGTGTTGTGGTTTACACTGTTTGAAGGAAGCGCGACTAGCTGTAAAGCCATCCCTGAGCTCCCCTACCACCTAAGCCTGGTTCAGTGCAAGCATGAAGAGAAGGGGTCAGCGAGCTTTCAAAGAGAGCATGCCAAGTTTTATTTCTCTTTCCCATCCTGGAGGTTAAGCGTGCCTTAGGAACAAGCAGAAGCCAGAGGATGCTGCCTCACAAGCAGACATCTGCTAGATGCCTTGGGACTTAGCAGGGACCCCGTGGGCGTAAAAAACTGTGGAGACCTGAGTCAGGTGCACAGTCTGGAATAACTATATCCTGATGGAAGATGCTGCTGATTTGAACTGCTGCTGGCTGAGACTAGAATCTGGTGCTCTGCTTTCCATTTGCTATGGCATACATTTTTTAAAACCGCACGTTTAACACTCTTACGCAATGTTAGAGAGAGAGCTCTTTAACCAGAAATGCCTGGGTTTAATTTTTTCTCCCATTTACCTCTGAAACTGGGAGCCTGGTCTAGTTTATTTTCTGAGAGGCAGGATACCATCAGAGTGAAGTATGTCTAGTTTTAGCCAAGTGTTCATCGTACAAAGCACATATCAATGAAGTGCTCCAGGTCAGCAGTGGTCTGGCAGCAGTAATAAAAGCTGCAAGAAAGAGACTGTCGAGTTGTGCTTGTCATGAAGAAGAATATAGTTAGTCTGCAAGTGGTGTGCAGAAATGTCTCAAATATCTATGGGAGTCAGAAGAAAACCAAGTAAGCTACTAACCTCTAGCTCAAAGAGCATTCAGCAAGGTATCTCCTCCAGATACTACATTCCTGCCACAAACACGCAGCATCCCGGTGGTGATCCGCCTGCCTGCCCAGACATTTCAAAACTTTTGCAATAATCTCTCAACGATATTTTCCAGGCATCACTTCTTTTTTCTTAGTTTAGATATATGCACACTTCAAAATCTTTGTAAGCTATCTCTTCTGGTAGAAGAGTGCCACCTCATGACTGATACAGAGGAATGAAACAACCCACAGCAGAAAAGCTGAAAGCTCTCAAGTGCTGCTCACTGCCGGGCAGGACAGGGACAGCTCATGCCCTGCGTACCCAGCCAGCACCTCAACCACCTGAGACAAACACTCCTTTGCCAAACAAGTGCTTTGTGCTCCACTAGAAAAAGCTTAACATCTTTGCTGACCACCAAGCCCACCCTCGGTGTTGAACAGAAATTAATTACTCAGGAGAAACAGACATTATGTAGCTTCTATACGAGGTGTTTCTTGCTTCAAAAGCCCCGTTGTTTTCTTTCAGACTCCTCTGCACTATCTTAGGTACCTCTCCTCTGGGAACTGTGCAATTTGGAGTGTGAGCACCCTCTTCTCCTTGCTTCCTCAAATAGCTTTCCCCATACCTAGCCACCTTTTCTCAATTACTTTTTCCTTCTTAAAACAACTAATTTTTCTCACCGGCTGAGATAAACATTGTTAAACTAAGAAGAAATTTTGGTGCTAAAAAGCCCTAATGACTCTGTTGCTTCTATAAATGAGGTGCATGTGTCAAAGAAACTTGGAATTTCTCTGCTCCATCACCACTTAGAAATGTTTGTGGCAAAATCAGACACATATTCTCAGAGACTGATTTGTCTATGCCCCTGCCAGGAACAGTTAGCTTAAATATTTATAACACATGAACAAGGAATAGAGCAAAATAACTTTTTGCTGGGCTTTGTGCTGCTTTTTTTTTTTTTTTTTTAATGAATTCAGGCATTGAGGAAAGTGCTAGATTGAAAAGGCTAGAGCATGAAGTGTGCTGTTCCTATTTTTTCCCAGAATAGAAATATCAGGAGAGCAGTACTGAAGCTTTCCTAAAATCCCAACTCTACTGCTGCTGTTCTCCTTTATTGGACTCATTGCTAAATGCCTAGGCAGTAATTAAAGATCAGAATCAGCTTCTTCCTTACCACCTCAAATAAAACCAAAGTCAATTAAAACCAAGTGAAGTACTATTTTTTCTAAAACGGTTATTGATCTACAAGCAGGTATATTAATAGCACCTATTATCAGACAGGATGCCAAGCAGCTAAAATATGGATACAAATTTTGACATAACTTGAATATTAAATAGTGTTTCAGAAGTGAAAGATTGTGCATCTCATTCCCTGAGGCAGCTAGTTTTTGCTCAGTCCTGCATTTCAAAAATATGCTGCTTAAGTTGACAGCCAATATTATTAACCTGAAAGCATCAACTTAATAAGTCTCATCCTATGAACTGGGGGGAAAAAAAAAAAAAAAGAGAGAGAAAAAAAAGAAGAAAAATCAAAACCTGCTTGCTATTCAGTGGGAGGATTTTAACAGTGCAGATGATTTTCTTTGCATAATCGCTAGAAGGCTTGCAAAAGTTCATAAAAAATCAAAGCTGTGTGAAGTCTGGGATTGGCTGATTCTTTTGTTACGATAAAGGTAACAACAGCCAAATCAATAAACCTCATTTAAATGCTAATTAAAGATTATTTTACAACAGATGACTTTTTAAGCTTAGTGTGTTTAACAGTTTCCCTTAAAAAGATTTTTATAAAAAAACTTGACCAATCACACTAAATAATAGCATGAAAAAATGTTTGGTTGCTTAAACTATCTCCTATTAAGAAAATGAAAGGATATAAGGTCTGCTATCTAAACACATCTTTTGAAATACTAACAAAACTAGCCCAGATATCCTCCTCCTCCCAGAGCAGCTAAGTTAGCGCTAAGCCATGTACAGTGTGGGGATCCTTCAGACAGCACTGAACCCCTCCAGCTTCAACTTTTGTCCAACCAGGGACATACTTCAAAGTATCTGAGCAGAATTTCTCCATCTGCCAAGAGCTCTACTGCCAACAGGTCATAGGAAGAGGCAGGTCCATGCTTAAGCCACCAGGAAGAAAAGAGGAGGAGGTGCCAGCTGAATTAAGCACAGGTCCAAACGCCGTCACCAAAGGGCAATGCGGTCAAGCTCAGCTTTGTCCAAAATGCACAGAGAAAGGGCTCGTTGCTTGTTTGCTTGGTTAAAGAACCAGAAGGCAGCTCTGCTGTTATTAGCCCCTGCTACAGAGCTGGACAGATCCGGCTCTCACACATCTCCATGCCCAGCTGCTTTTTTAGGCTGCCATGTGGTACTAGCTAGCCTTCTCAAATGATAGCTGTGATAGTTTCAGCAATGCCATCAGGATTTAGAGCTTTCTTCTGAAAACCAGAGAGCACCCATACACCAGTCCTCTTGGTACTCTTTTGGATGAAATATAAATCAAAAATATAATCTCTGAAACTAAGGTATCTTTAGGAAAAAAAAAATTCTTCAAGATGTCTCTTCTAAAAGTAAGTACCACCTACCCACGTTAGGCTTGTTTTCCAGCCCACCTAAAAGGATGCACCATTATGAAACTGCCCAGGCAACCCCACTGAAATGTTCTGTTGCTTACCAAAAATCCAGGTGATTTTGGATAGCACACAATTTCACTTTATTTGTGCTGCATTTCCAAACATTACTTCTCACAAACATCTGCCTGGCAGAAATAAGTGCTTTATCCTGAACTCTCTTTCATCTCCTCCTCTGATTTCACAACATTTAAACCAGGCTTCAGCAATGCCATTAGCCACAAACCTACAAACAACCACCAGAATACTTTGTGGGTGATTCACAGATTTTGTTGTCAAAAAGCTAGTGATCTTCCTTATTTCCTGAATTTTACAGCATGCCAAGCTATGTGTTCACACTGTTTTGTCTTTAATCCTGGGTTCAGAAATATTTCCACAGTAAAATGTGAGATTTTTATAAAAAGCTCTAAGTCAGTAAAGTTCAGGATAGAGCAAACCTTGGATGTTCTGTTCTCTTTGTAAAGTAGCATTTTTGAAAAGAAACAAAACACATCCAAACACGCAGACTCAAATTACATGTTTAAGAAATCTGCACAGCAAGAGGTGAAAGAGATCACACATCTATTTTAATTAAATGTTTATCTCACAGTCATGACAGCACAAATGTGCAGCAGGTACAAGCTGTTACAGAAAATTCTTCTTTCACAGCAAGCATCTTTCCAACTAAAGGGGTTTTTCTCCCAGCTGTCCCTTAGTATTAATGCTCATGTGGAATTTCAGCAATGCCCAAACACGCATTGTTCTACTCTCAGTCCCAGTTACCACTGTGTGCTGAACACGTGCTCCTCAAGAGGGTCGCATATGCTGTGCATTATGTAGCATAAAGCCAATACAGCAGTCAGCTATGTTTTTCCACAAGAGATTGGCTCTCTGTGTATACATCTTAAAGGATGCCATCTTGGAAGAGCTCTCATATAAACAATGTTTCTACCCCTTTCCAATGCCAAATGCATTTAAGGTTCATATTTTCAGCAGTTCAGCAGGCAACCTGCAGAGCATCCAGCTCCACTAATGCTGTCCATGGGCATTTCCCCGGGGACCTTACTGCAGGTGCATCGGAGACCGTGCACCTTGCAACGTTAGTCTGAAAGTTTTGGAGAGGTGCAAGTAGTTCCCATCCAAACTGCAAATCAAAGCTGGAGTTTTTAAAAAGACATAGGGTTTTATCAAACTGTGAAGCTTAGAAGTGTTAGAGGATGCATTTTCTGTTCTATATTTTCTGCTTTCATATCTGTCCCATTCCCATCTTCTGCCTCCCCAGCAAGGAGTGGAGAGAGAAGAACCTGCTTCTGAGGTGCTGACCTCATTTAGCCTTTGGGTTTATGCAGAACAGAGAAGAAGAAGAACTGTTCAACTGCTTTCTTCCCCAAGATGAGCAATGCAGCAGCTCAGGCATTTAGTTCTTCACCCTTATTTTATCCAAAACTAGATTTTCCTGTGGCTCTCCACCCCTTCATAAAAGGTGAGGGAAAGGGCAGGACACCCAGAGCCCCTGGAGGAAATGGACTCCCTTTAGCTTCTCCCAACCTGAGATCATGCTGCAGGAAGCCAGCTGTGGCACAGCATCGCTGCACACCAGTGTGCAGCTGGATGTCCCCCGTCCTCTCCTCTCCTGGTGCTTTTATGAGATGTTCTTCCTCCATGGCAGTGAATCTAGTGGCTGGAGAGAGACTATAAAACAGGCTGAGCCCAAAGTGCTTTGAAGTGCTGAGGTAACTAAACAGGAATATTTGTGTGAACTATGTATTTCCTGAGGGTCTCTGGTATAAGAATTAAAGCTGTTGCTTATGAATGTGGAAAAGCAATAGGGAGCCAACAGGAACTCATGCAAAGGGAACTCATGCAGCCTGCTGTAGGTGAACCTGCTTTAGCAGGGGGTTGGACCTGATGATCTCCACAGGTTCCTTCCAACCCTGATCATTCTGTGATTTTGTGAAAGAAAGAGTAGGGTACAAAATCCTGGTACTTCATGTTCTGGCTCCACTGAATTGAGTTTCCCATTTCCAAGGACTCAAAGTGCAAATTCTCAGAGGAACAAGCTTCTCTCTCTGGTCAGACACTGCATTATTTGATACATTAAATTTCACAGATTTAGTCGACAGAAAAATGTAATCATCATCCATTTGAAAAAGCACAGCTGAAAAAAATGATTAAAATTCATACACATCAGGCAGCTTGATTTGCTGGGCTTGGCCTGAATATAAGGCTAAATGAAGGTTAAATATTGGCTGAATAGTAATTGTACCATCTCCTTGAGAAGCTGTTTATTGAGACTGTATATGGTACTGTTAGCTAAAAGTAGCAGCACATCTGAGATTGAATCAGACAAGCTTTTCTACCTTATCATTTACCATTTCTCAGACTAAGCTACATGTAGTCAGAAAGCAAGAAATTAGACACAAGACACTCAATGAAGTATATTTAATTCCTGATAGGATAACTAAGTAAATCAAACATTTCTAATCCAGCATTTTTCCATTGGAAAATATAATTTCACTGGCACTGGAATTTCCTACTGAGCGAAAAATGTACATTTTAAAATATTTTGAAAAAGACTAAAGCATGGCCATCTTCTTCTAATTTAGATGCTGCATTATGCAATATATCACATGTGAAGAAGTCAGAATGAAAATAGAATGACTAATCCAGGTTAGGCTTTGTTTAGAATTTAACTCAACATAATTCCATTTCCTTACATTTGTAACCTTAGAACGAAAAAGATTTTGGAGTGTCAGAAAGTCCCACTGACTTGAAATTATGGCTTCTCATCAGCTCAATTTCCTATGCATGTTCTCCTCTTGTGCAGACGTGACCCAATAATATATGTGTTCTCCCATGGGGGATGTGATTTTATTACTCCTGGTGTTGGGCAGGCCAGCTGCTCCGGCTCACTCCATGGCAACTCACATTTTCTGATGTCGAGCTTGTCCCTGGTGCCATCATCACCTGTGTGATGAAGAGAGAAGATGCCACAAACACCTCTGATCAGAAGTCACAGATGGCAGTAGATCAAGGCTATAAAATTTCAAATATAGTGATCAGCTTCTTTGTCTGATTAAATAAGAAATATGAAAATAGAAATACCAAATTACTTGAATTGCTAACAGGACAAAGTACCTGATTTAACATCAAAAAAGGAAAAAGAAAACAAACAAAAAACCTCCAATGAAAGCTTATTTCTTATATCCTTATAAGAAAAAAATATCTGTCCCCACTCCCTTCCTCTCCCACTCACATACACACTCCTCTCCCCAGTTCCTGCACCAGCGCCAGCAGTGGCCAAGCTGCAATGTAGCTGGGACATGGAGAAGACACACACAACATTCATAACCCGCAAGATGAGGATGTCATGCACAGATTCCTAGGCATGCTGAAGCAAAGATAGACTAAAATGCTCACAGGCACCTGTCCAGTTTTTACTTCTTCCAAGAGCTTTAAACACGGGTCAGGATGAGATAAGCATCCAATTTCCAGGTGTGTTCTTAATCAAATTATCAGAAACCCTGGGAATTCCCTTTTCCAGCTCTGAATAAGAGGTGTTATATATATATATATATTTATGGGGTTATTACTCAAATAAAACTGAAAAACCGACACTGATTACTTCTCAAGTGTACCTAAATTCAAAAAGGAGTGGGAAACTCTTTCACCAGAGCATGGTATTTACAGCAATAACAACTGATGCTTTGGGCTTCACAAAAAGCAGTGAATTCAGGGTACAACATGACTTTTTTTCCTTTTTTTCTTTCCTTTTTTTTTTTTTTTTTTTTTTAGCTTGATTAAAGAGAACCAGGTAGCTAATGTGGAATATTTCTGATAATAACTTGGTGGAACTATGAAAATTTGTTCTAAATCTCTGTCCTTTTTTGAGGCAATCATTTTCACATCGGGGAGAACTGTTTAGTACAAAAATGACAGTGAAAGTCTAGATGAGGAGGAAAATATACTGCAAGTACATCTACTGCCTTTAAATCTCAGCATGTCCCTTGTGGCACACCAATAAAACAGACCCAGCAAAGCTAGGTAATTTGCCAAAGCCCACACAATGTCCACAGGAGAACCAAAGTATAAATCAGGAGTTCTTGACTCCTAGCCTTTTGCTTGTTTTTAATAGCAGACATAGCTTTCTCATTCTCTTTAACATCTAAAAATAACAGACTGATAAATCTTGCACCAAATATATTTGAGACCAAAAGGTCATCCGGGCAGAGACCATCTCTCTGCCTTGTAGCACTAAGGAGCAGAGGAGCAATGCTCAGCCACAAAACAAGAAAGTCACTGTAAGCTTTTTTAAGCACTACACTGGAGTTTCAGACATTAGGTGCACATTCAGCTAATTACCTCAATATTAGTGCTATTATCACATTGTTTAAGTAAAATTCTCCCATCTTCTCACCGTTGCCCTAGGCAAGGTACAAGTCAGCTCTAATGCTACGGGTCAGCACCTCCCTCTTCTTCATAATTCCTACAGCAAAATAGTTTCATCATGAGCACTGACACAGAGGCTGTAGGAATTCATCTCAAGGGGCAGAGAATTTTCTACATGTCTGGGCTTGTTTTTAAAACATTCTCATGATACAAATGAACCTTCTGATGAAGGAGGTCAAAACCTCAGCAAAGGATGCTATGAATAAAGACAGGGTAAAAGCAATATAATAGGAGCATCGCATGAGCAAACGGAAGTCTCAGCTCTCAGCTGGAGACCACCAACCAAATTCTGTACCTCCTGTACACGAGCGAAACTCCTCTCACCCCAGAAATGGGGACACCACTGATTTCTGTGCACACTTCAGTCCTCTGCTGCTGAGGTCTTACTCCAGGCTGAACTGTGAAGCAAACTTCCCATGCAGTGACTGGAAATGGGTTGCTCTTATGGGATATCCCATTCGATTTTGTGCAGCCAAACGTCTGCCTTGTTCTGCTAAGTGCCAGCAGGAAATTGCTGAACCTCAAAATCGGCCTGACATTGTGGCTGTCAGCCGAAGAGATGCAGTCAGTAATGGGCCATAATTCTTGCTCCCTTCATTTCATTTAGAGTCCTTTTTTTATCACAGGAGTGGAATTTCAAAATAAAACGTCCTGCTGTAACAAAGACCAGCTCAAGTAAAACAAAAGCTGAATGAGGCTGTTGCTATGTGTAATCTGCAGTAGGCTGACCTAGAGCTGCATATTACTGTATTTTGGTCCAAACATATTTGATTCCCTGATTCTGAAGTCCCCTTTTCCCCCTGACTTTTTTATAGCATTTTATTTTTGATGGCTCCCATCACAAAGTGAAATAATATATGGTAAGAGTGCATGACACAACATATTATTGTGTAAGCTACCATAAAATCTTAAATTAAGTGCACTGGGGGGAAATGCATCAAGTCACTCTGGGTCACCACACCAAAACCTCGTAGCACTGCAAGACAGTGAAAGCATAAGCCAAATAGCAGTAGACAGCATGAACAAACTGTAGCCTCAAAATAACTGCACAGGGCAACTTTTCAAGAGTAACGAATCTGGAGGTGGCGTCAACTTTGTTATTAATTTTAATCAGTCAAAGTTGGGGTTGTAACCTTACCCGCATATCAGCAGCAGCTTAGGGGAATTATTCTGTCATTTTCTTAGACTGCGTGGTGCAAAGATTAAGCTTGATAAAACCTTTCATTCTAGCTGCAAGGAAAATTGCTGATGGGGTACACTGAAACAGTGTCCATGCTGCCAGTCAGGCAGACGGAGCCACTGCAGCCTGTGCTCTGGTGAGGAGCAGCCCACCAGGAGCCAGAGCATGGTCCCCAGTTCTTGTTGAAGCAAACAGGACACAATGTCACAGATGTGACCAAGCCCTCTACAGCATTCCCACCCCAGCACAGCTCCTGCTCACAAGCCACTCGTCACTCTCCAGCATTGCTCAAGTCTCTGTACAGCTCCTCACCTGTTGAACTGGAATAATAAACATTTAGAAGATAAATTAAAGTTTTAATTACACTGGTTGTCATAACTAGTCATAACTAATTGCTGATTTCAGATACACAGAACTAATCCCAGCACTGTCAGCAGGACTTTTTTTGTCCCTATTTGAAAGCAAAACAATAAAAATGTTGCTGCATTAGCTTGGCTACCTAACAAAAAAGTCTCCTTCACCCAATCCCCATAATTTAGTTTGTCTCCTCTGATATAATAAGGACCAAAATTCAGCTTGCAACTCACCTTGAATAGGTCTGACCCAGGAGCTATAGGAACAGTATCCACCATGATGTGTGTCTTTCACAGAGAAGTGGCAACTCTTATGATGCTGGTTACAGCCCACAAAGCTCTAACAGAACATCAAACATAATAAAAAAACCCACAATGAAGTAAGGTGGCAATTAATTTTACTACTTAGGTAACTTGCCCAGCAATCACGTATTTGCACAACATTCGGTTGTGATTCCCCAGCCTGTGCAAACATAAAACAAACAGACTGAAATGCTGTCATTAAGACCTAACAGAAAGCTGCAACATATACAAAGGCTCATTACTGCTCATTAAAAATGCTTTGAGTTTAAAGGAGTGAGACAGCAGTTAAGGGCAACCATCAGAGGTTTCATCAGCTTATGGCACGTTTAAAATACAGTGTGCAGCGAGGTGAACAGGTGCAAGCGCAAGCCCACTGCACTGCAACCTAATCCTGCCACTGCCATTCCCCCGTGCTGGGCAGCAGGGACAGATGGTGCAGGGAGCTGCGGAGCCTCCATACTGGGACGTGCAGGGGCAAGTGGCTGCCCAGCCCAGCAGGAATGCTCCTCTGTCACCACCCGCTGCCCCAGCTTCACTCAATGCCCATCACAGCAGGGCCTGAGAGCCCAGCCTCAAGGTTTTCAAATGGTCTCAAATAGACCGTTCCTTCCAGTTATAGTTTTAATTAATGTAGAATGAATTATTTGGGTCTCTTAATTTCCCAGCTTATTTTGAAAAAGTCCAACTAACGCTGAGCTAAGTAGCTCCAAAGGCTCCCCAGCTCTCATCTACCCTGAAGAGGTCCAATTAAAATGAGACACTAGTCAAAATGTCAAACCACCATCATTTTTAAAGCCATTGTGCAACAGATCTATGGCTACACATAAACCACACAATTACTGAATAAATGACACAATACTTGGAAACCTAAAATCTAAAATGTCCTTACTCAAGACACAGCCTCCCCTGTCAACCCAGAGCATGCTCAGAACTTGCAGCAAATGATAAAAGTCACAATACCTTTTAAAGAACAATTAAAACCATGGAGTATAATGCAACACATGTAAATTAGATGGTAATATATGATAAGGGCTTAAATGCAAAAAAAAACCAGTCCAGAAGCTCTGGTGACTGCAGAGTTGAAGGACCCCTGAACCAGCACAGGTAGAGGCTGGTAAAGCCACACCATGAAGAAATGCAGGTGCACTGGCAATCACTGCAAGGGTCTCCACAACTGTTGCACATTTTAAACTGGAAACCCTCTAATCCACTTACAACTTTTTTCTGTATTAGCTTTCTCAACCTTTAGAGAACTTACTAAGGTCTCTCTCATACACACGTCCCTCACTAGGTAAAGTCTTTTTCTTGATTTCAACTTACTTGTTTGAAAAATCCTAACTCTTCCGTTCTAGCTCTGGAAGTATTTTGACTACTGCGGAAAAGAAACAGGTATTAAAGCGTTGCTCAATGGGAGACTAAATTAAAAACTGACAGGTCAAAATTTCAGATGAGTGTTTGTTTTTAATGAGCCCTAGCTCTAATGTAATCCAATTAACTCTCTTGACTTCTGCACAAAATTGCCCCCCTCTTTCCCACAAGTTAAGCAAATTTTTCCTAACCAAAGCAGCAGGATCACTGAGTACTTAGTCTGAGCACAGGAAGGTAATAGTGTTTCAAAGAGTCTTCAATATTATTTTTTTAATTTCATTGCCCTTATAATGAAAACTTGAAACTTCCCATTCACGTCTAAGTTGAATTTCAGTAGCAGGGAAAGGGATTAGAAACACATGAGTCTAAGGAACAGCACACTCCTTTGGGGAAAACTTTCCAGGGGTCACTGGTCTTGGCACACCACCGAGGAGCAGCAAAGGAGCTGGTACGAGACCAGCCCAGAGAGGTGCCCGAGATGGCAGGAGAGACATCGTGACCAACACTGGTTGCTGCCACCCCTCTCTGCCCCCAGCCTGCTGATGCCCCCCTCCCAGGGCAGAGAGATCCTATCAAATACTGCACCCACACTCCTGGGTCTGCCCAGAGGAGCGCTGGAAAAAACCACAAATGACCCTTTGGGGAAGCTGCTGCACAACTGGTACGTTTCTCACATGTATAGTGTTCTGTGAGCTGCCGGGTTCTTCTCCCTCTGTCATTTTGTGGGAAAGAAGATCTCCTTTAGACTAAAAATCACACAGGAAATCTCACAAGAGATGTTTTTGTCATATGGTCTCGTGTCCTTCCACCCTTCCCAACTGTGAAGTGAACAGAAAAATGGTAAGATCTTTATATTTCCATTTGTGTGTTATTTGAGAATTGAAATGCAAATATGTCTTGTCCTGCAACACCGAGAAAAATGAAGGCTTGAGTATTTCTGTTAGGCATAAGGAAAGAGAAATTAAGATCAGTAAGCACAGCAGGACGGTCGCATTTCTGCCTGGCTGTAGCAGGTAGGTATGGTGCAGCAGTTTTCATGCTAAAGCTTTCCCTGACAGTCACTGCTCTGCAGGGTCTGAGGCGCTGCAGTAAGTGGAGGGAAACACTGCAGAAGGGCTGAAGTACCACAGTGTGGTAACAGCTGGTAAATGTCTTTCTAAACCTAATGTTGTAAGTGAAAAATACAGAGTAGCAAGAAACAGCAGTTTTCACCCATCAGAAGCAAGCCACCTGAGCTCGGAGAGGAGGCTCGAGAGAATGAGGGCAGAATTACCTGGAGCAGTTTGCACAGCCCTGAAAAAAATAAAGCTACCAATGTTTGCTCTTCTTGAGACTCTCCATGTGACCTAATACGATGCCAGCAGTGCAGAGAAACAATGTGCATTTCTACAGACAGCCATTTGTGCGCCCAAAATTAAATATTCTTTTTAATTGCTTATGATTACCTTCTAAATAACTGATGTGTGGCAGGTTTGTCCAGGGGGGTATGTTACTGTGTTTACTAAGTATTCAACGTATACTGTTCAGCTGAAGTTTGCCTAGTAATATATAGCTAATGATGTGCAAATAATTAAAGGAACATTATCACATCCTCTCCATGTATTTCCATTTTTTAGCAATATGGTTTTGTCTCTTAAATTCACTTCTCCTGACATTTTTCCTCATCATCCGGGTTCCCTCTTCCACTTCTGAGCATTAATATTTTATTGCAGTACTTCCCTGGGTTGTCTGTCTGAGATGGGGCAGGTTCTCCAAGTCACAGGTCCCTGCCATAGCCAAATGTTTCTTCACCCAGAGGATACTCCAGACTAGTTTGAGCTCAGAACAACTGCCTGTCTCCATGCCTTTTAACAAAATATAGTATCTTACAGATCTCTTTGCCCTATAGCAACTCCCAGAGTGAAGTTCAGCAGACCCATGAAGGGAAGGTAACAAAGAAGTTAGTCCCAGCTATCTGGATTCAACACTGCACACTCCTGTCCTTCAGGAGTTTTGCTGACGTTTGTGTGTTGGCCACCAGCCCTAACCTCAAAGCAGCGTAACTGAAAGGTGGCTCCAGCCTTTAGGGGAGCCAAGTCAACCCATGGATCACAGGTTCAGGGGTCGACTCCAGCAGAGAAAAAGTTTTGTGTACGTTACTTAACCTGGGCAAGTGCTGAATGTGGTAGCGTAGGTTCGTTACACACCAGGGAACCAAAGGATGGCATGGTGCTAGTCCCATAGGCTCTCAATAAGCCATCTGAGACTTGCCAGCAGGTGAGTTATTTGTTGATGCAATACAGGAAGCATTTAAGAAATTTTAATCTTTGCTCACAGACCCACTACTTGTTATTATGTATATGCACAGAAGGAAAGGATGTCAAAGAGGTTACACACCATAAAATTGCTTTCTAAGCCCAACCTCATATGATGTCAAACCTAATTCTTTTCTGGCATGTGCCTTTTTACATATATTTGTCTTCATATATGAAAAAATAATTAAGGAATTGGGAAAGCAGTGGATCCTTACTACAGCAATTCTTCCTTCTCTGTTACAGGAATGACCTGCCAAGCTCGAAGTTCATACATTACGAGTGAGATCCTGTGGGGTTACCGTTTCACCCCTGTCCTCACTCTGGAGGATGGATTTTATGAAGTTGACTACAACAGTTTTCATGAAACGTATGAGACCAACACACCAGTTTACAGTGCCAAAGAGCTGGCAGAGATGGCCAGCCGAGCAGAACTGCCCCTAACATGGTCGGTTTCCAGCAAGCTGGACCAGCATGCTGAGCTGGAAACTGAAGAGGAAGAAAAGAATCAAGAAGACCAAAATGAAAGAAACGGTGATGTGGCCAACTTGGAGAATGAGTCCAAAGTGTAGAACCACTGGGGGCATAAGGGCCAGACCACCTCCTTTATCTTCTCTCTCTTTGCTCCCCTTTTCTTTCTCCAGCACACCTTTTTTTTTTTTCTTTTTTTTTTTCCTTCTGTGTTATTCTTAATTCTGGGAAAATAAATACTCAAGATGCAAAATATCTACCTGCCCAATTTAAACTCAAGAGATTCACAGACTAAGCAAAGGCGTGGGTTAAAGCTGCAATACCCATTATCAATGGTGGAATCTCTATCCCCACCCTGGTAATGACTGCTGGCCTTCTCGGCACCTCTCCAAGTTCAGACCTCACATTTTATGCACATTAAAAAATCCCAAACACAACAACAACAACAAAACAAACCAACAAACAAACAAAAGCAATGGGTATATATATAAAGGATTTAGAAGGAAAGACTAATTAATGTTCATCGAAGTAATGGGCCTTGGCTCCAGTTTTTATGTGTTTCAGGACAGTTTCACGAACTGGGTGACACGCCTCTATGAAATGGGCCTTGCAGCTTTAAGATGAAGGTGAGCAGAGGGATCTGCAATCCAACACGATACTGTACATATGCCTTATGTAATTATTTTCTCTTTACATTTAGTAATAAATACCGCATGTACAAAAGTACTGTAGTAAAGAACTTCTAAATAATGTACACAGACGTGTAATTAATGTAGGTTTAGAAACAGAGTTCTAGAAATATCGGGATGCAAAAACTAACTACCCATCAAGTAGGCATTTCTCTTCAAATATTTGGAGTGTAATACTGATTATTTTCCCCCCTATATCTATGGCTCTTCTAGTGCATGACGTTTTCTTCAGTGTACCAGACTGGCAGCTATTTAGAGTACCTCACTGTTTGCCAAACAGATCGTTTCAATGACTCTAAAAAGCCATAAGTCTGGGAGAGGGCAGGGTAGATAAATTGTAACATAATTACTGATATACTGTGAAAATGTTTACAAATAAGGCAAACCATCACTGGTTATTTTTTTGGCAGTTCAACCTAAAATTTAGGCTGTGGCAAACCAGAATTTCCTTTATACTCTTAATATAGCGAGCATGTTTCATGTGGAGGTATTATCCTTTATGTGCAATATCTAGGGAAACTTCTCCCTTCTCCCCAGCCAAACCATGGGATTTCAGCGTAGTAGTTTGTATACAAACAGCACAAGCCATTGGAAACCTGATGTCGCACCTTAGCAAGCAGATTTTAGCTACTCAGCTGGGAAAGAAACAGCTGGATTTCATCTGAACCCATAATAAATGAAATTCAATTGTTGACAGCACCAGTGCTCGGCCAGTCCTGCAGAGTCACGGGTGGTGCAACATCCCTGGGTACATCCTTCAGCAGGGTTCCTCAGATAAACACATGGTTCCTGCCACCCGTGCTCAGGAGAGTGGTTCCCTCATGATTTTCTTCACCATAGGTTAGCTCCTCGGCTGTTGTAAATCAGTGTAAATCCTGTACATTCTGACCTGACAACTTTAAAATAAACGAGGCAGTGATAATTTGCGTACCTTACATGGCAACATTCACGTGAGTAGGAGGAGTTGATGTGTCACAGTTCCATGGACATGCTCTGTAAGGGGCTGCTCAGATGGTGTGGCATTGTGCGGGGCTAAGGACTGCTCAGTCAAGCCCAACATGCATAAAATACTACCTGTTGAAAAAAGCATTGCTTTTGCTGGGCTGTCGCTCAGGCCCATCAAGAACTGCATTTCTGTCAGCGAAGGAGAAGAAGCTGCAGCCTTAATTTTGTTTTTTGATACCTGCCTGCTCTGGAAAGAAAGAATACACTGAAGAGAATCTGAAACTATTTTGTACAGAAACATTTACATTAAAATAGAAGAGAAAAAAAAATAACCTCAGGAGATACTTAGTGGGCAGGTGGAAAATTTGCACTGTGATATAGCTTTCACATTGAATTCACACCTATTTTCCATTTTTTTGGCTGAAACAGTTGCCCCTTGATAATTTTCACAGTGTGGCTAATCAGTGGGGGTTTCTGCAGGTCGCCCAGCTGTGATTCCTGCTGAGGCAGGCAGAGTAGGGTGGGGAAAGGGCTGCACACCAGGGACTGGTAGATCAGGCTGAACAGAAAGATGTTTTTTGTTTCAGCTCTAAACATTTTCCCTAAAAGGCTTTCACAAAGCAGCATGATGTAAGGAACGGTGCAGAATATGGATTTTTGTTCCCTTCACCTAGGATAGCCGATTCTGCCAACTTGGTAAAGGTTACTTAACACTTAACTTCTGTAAGATAGCGCTCATTTGGCTGCAGATCTTTCAAAGCTCGTTCTTCTGCCCCAGCATCAGCAGCTGCCCAGTGCTCCAGTTCATCCATCACAACCCACCCATCAGGTTACCCATGAAGGGTACTGAGCATTTTCAAGGAAGGGTGGCTCCACAGCTCCGCTGGAGGACAGAAGCCTTACAGCAGAGGAGCCAGGGGCAGCATGGCATCGGTAGCGACGAGCCGCCCGCACGTGTCAGTCCTAGCAAAAGGTGCATGAGCTGAAAGCAAAGCATTCCTCTGAGGATAAACCTGCTTTTTGCTCTTGTAATTTACTGGGCCACTCTAGAATTCATTGCTGCAGTTTAACAAAAGTTTGTGTTAATTAGAACAGCAGCTCAGGGCCCTTATTAAACCTTTTTTGTGTCCTTTAGCACAAAAAAATAGACTTTCCGCCACTGGGGCATGCGCATGTGTAAGCTATATTTTTGTGAATAGGGCACTTAAAGCTTAAGGTGTGTGTGTTCATCTCTTTCTCTCTCTCCCCCTGTATTTTATCGTCTTTGGTATTAATGTAGTATGGACTGTAAAGTTTATGAAATCTCATTTTTGTAACATAAGCTTTAAAAATAATAGAAGCCTCCAGAGCTTTCATTGGGGAAGCTTCACGTAAACTTTGTACTAGAATGTCCCTATCAAACACCTCTATTTTTCTACAATGATTGATTAAGCAGTTTAACAATGTATTTTGTGTCAATGATTTCAACTGAACTGGTAAAAAGACAATTAAGAATTGAATGCTGTTAATTAACAATGGATTTTCAAGCCGTATATACTGCGTGGTGTTTTCATTAACAGTAAATAACCTGGGAACTTCATCTCCTAATCCTAAAAATTATACTGTGAAATATCAGTGCCCTATAGGAATATTTTTGGCAAATCACATTAAAGGAACATGAATAATGCCACACTTCAATATAACTGACTACATCATTAATCAAGACCCATTACATCTCTATATACTTCACTAATATATCTTGATGTCCTTTTCTTAGAGGATCTTGTGATTTCCAGGAGCAAAAGGATTTCCAGAGATACGTGTGAGCTCTCAGTAATCTGCTGCAGCTCTCAGTTCCATGTCCAATGAACACAAATGCTGCAGAGGTGCTTTGTACAGACTTCATGCACAGCCTTGCACAGTCCTCTTTTGCTCCTTCTCACTTTTTTCCTTTCTTCTTTTTTTTAATAACACACTAATTGCTTCTCCTCCACCCAAGTTTCCAAACCAGATCTGTCAGGTGTTCATAATAGACACAGACATACTGCTTTAAACAAAGCAACACAAATTTATACTGGGCGAGAATTTAACCTTCGGCAAATACTCAGGCTTATCGTTTAGCAATAAATACCATCTTACCAGCATTAAAATGTTTCAGAAATTATTCCAAAATAAACATCCAGAAATGCAAAGGTTCTCTTAGATGTGTATAGCTGTTATGATCTAGATCTTTGTCCTACAAAACCATAGTCATCAGCATTGATGTGAGCCATCCCAACAAATTTAACTTCTGTGCTCAAAGTTGAATGTCTGCTTCTGTGAAGGTCCTTGCCGCAAGCGTGCAGGCACCTGCACCGTATGCGGTGAGGACTGCACAGCCCTGAGTCAGAGGACTGCACATCCCTTGCAAGGTGGAGGAAGGAGGTGGCGTGACAAACGAGGGTCCTCAGAAGGCATCTGGGGCAAACCCGGTGGGACAAGGCACTGGCAAACACAAGAGGAAAACACTTGATGCCTGGTTTGAAGTTAACTTCAAGGCAGGGTCTGGCTTTAACTCCGGTGCACAGAGGTGCCCAGATCTGGGGTTGCCCATGTTCCTCTGCTGGAGTTAAAGGGGAAAATCAGGCCTTTCAAAACCAGGGAAGAAATCACTCTTCTCTTTTCAGTCACAGCACAGAAGTTTCCGTTTTGCTCAGCTGCACAGTATTGGCCTAGGGAAGGTCTGGATTCAGTGCCCTCTTCAGCCCAGGGAGGCTCAAAGCTGCATCCCGCTTCTTTCAGGAAACTAGGCCTGCCATAACAGCAACAGCAGAACTTCAGCCCCTATGCCAAAGGCTGCCTGCCTCTCGAATTCTCCCGCCATCCCAAAGAAACTTTAAATCCTGTGTTTTTAACAGAAGAACGGAAAATTCTTCATTCCCTGGGTCCATAACAGCCTCCACGCTATAGACCAGGGTGCTCCCTGGCTAAATGGCAGACCTCAGGCTGGGAAAGGCGTGGCGCTCCAGTTTCTCACCTCCAAAGCCAGCATGGCCGGCAGCCAGCTGCTGTCTGCAGAGGGGCAGTGCCACGGCCCTGGCCTATGTTTCTGAGTGCAACCAGCTACCATGTCTCCTAGGGGGTCAAATCCCGCGAGGCCTGGGTCTGATGTGCCCTGGCCACCACCCACCAGCCCAGCCTTGCCCTGAGGTGGAGGGAAGCCATTTTACCTCACTCCCGCTTGGCTGTGAGATGGGTACGGCAGCGCGCAGCCCTGAGAGCGCACGGAGTTATGCCAGAATCCCGCTGGTGGGAGGAAGGCGTATCTGGGCCTCCTGTCTTTTTATTTAATTAATTTAATTTAAGCAGGTGGTGAATTTATACTCCTTCCTCCAGTTATTTAATGTGGATGTGAATTAGAGGCTCAACACTGAAAACAAAATTTGTCTATATAGCAACCTCAGGTCAGGCACCTTGGGCAGCACATTTCCCTTAGCTGCTACCACCAGAGCTTCTGACTGTGAAACAAAAACTTTTTACCATAATGGTATTCTCTGTCCATCAAAACACCTTTCTTATCAGAATACCAGCCTCCTTAACAAGGCATGTTGCCTTACTCAGACACTTTTTAGGCTGTAAATCACACATAATAAAACAAGAACAACAGTTGGGTTCTCTTTCACTCTTGTTCCTTCAGCTGGTAAACTTGCTGTCTGGAAAGAGGTGCTTGGAAAGCAAGCATAAATTTGGGTTTCATGTTGTAAATAATTCTTAAAGACAAGACCTGAAAGCTGTTATTTATTATTCATATTAACTGATGATCTTTTATCCATCCTGAGTGAATTTTAAACTTCTAGGATTTGGCTTTTTGGAGGAAGGAGGGTGCTGTTAGACATTCCAGGGCATGCTTCATTTTGTGCATTTAGTTCAAGCTTACTTCTACCAATTTCCATTTTTTCAAATCCTCTAGATTTCCAGAAATCATAAGCTAGTGGCAACCTCAGTGTAATGGTGTACTTGTTTTACCACTTGCCATTCTCCCATTTATTGCCTGGGTAGTGATGCTGTAACACAGTTTCACACAGACAGCACACAGACGTCATAACTAAGACAGTGTTTTAAAGAGAACTGTGTATCTTGCTATTTCATCTCAAGTGTGAAATCTGTTTTCTATTCCAAGAAAATTCACAAGTATAAACCACAGTTCTTTCCTCATCCTCCCTAACTTGTGTGTCATCCACACAGAATAAAAACTGAAGAGTTTCAAATAATATCAGCTGCTTTGAAGATTTTTTTTCTCAGAGGGCAGGACTGGGGAGAGCCCTCCCCACTTTTTTTTTTTTTGTTTTGTTTTATATCAAAGGCAGCAGCTCCAAACTCACAGCTGCAGCTCATGGGCAGTCCTCTGGAAGCTACAGGCACCATCCTGCTACCAGCTTGCTTTGAAGTCTGTATCAGCCACTCTTCCAAGCCATAGAGTTGGTTTCCCTTAAATGATTATAGGCAGTCAATTGCACTCTTTTCTGGAAGGTTTGAACTGGAAGAACTGGTGGAGAACTGTTACCCCACCATACTTTCCTCCACATGTTTTTCACAGTCTGTTGGACTGGAGTCCTCTGGACTTCTTCCAGCTCAGGAAAGGAGGTTGCCTGGCACATGAGCACCAATCCTCGCAGCCACCCTCACTGCCTGCTTCCCCATCATCGTGACCGAGAGGACCCAAATTTCTCACTGAAATATCCATCCCAAAGGATGTGTGATGTGGTGCTTGGGATGGCACCATTCTAGCTCAGAAAGGATGGCAATGCAACGTATAGTGTTCGATACAGCTCACGCACACAGCACTTCGTACACAACCTTCTGCTGAGCTGAGGAAACAGAGCTGGAGCACTGCACCACTAGCAGAGCTCTTTAGATGCCTAAGAAATCTTCCCAAGAATGTAACTCTAATCAAATTAAACTCTAAATAAAAAGGACCTTTTCTAAAAAAAAAGGTTATGATAACTTAATGAGAAATCTCTAATCTGAAAATACCAGTAAGATTGGTGGTGGGGAACCCAAACTGCTACACTTTGAAGTCATTATAATGAATCTTGTTCAGATGGTGATAGAATTATTTCCTTTTCACGGCAACATTTTTGGTTTAGATAGATGGGATGCTAGAGCTAACCTCCTAAATCTCTGCTTGTCATTTTCAGAAAGGCTGAACATTTACCAGCTCTTACCAACATCAAGAGGAATCAGGAGGCATTTCTGTGAAGAGAGACCATCTGTTCAGATGACTATGTAAGAACTTTGTGCTGCCTTTTGCTCCTGCTTTTAGGCTCCCTGGGAGGTGATGGAGCCAGGAGAGGTCTCCACTTCACTGAAATGCCATCCGCACCAAATACATCCTAAAGTCCTAAAGAAACCACACGTGCTGCAGTAGGTTTTAGGCACACATAGCTTCTGCAGGAAAAAATGGAAGCCATCACTTAGCAGAGAAAAACAGCAATCCTCATTTCTAATAAACTCAGTACTTAAAACATGGGAAGACAAGATAATGCACTTCTTAATCAAAAGGCAAAATGGTTCATAGCAAATACAAAAGATCCCTGAAAAAAAAGAAAGGAAGAAAAAAACCGAAGTGCAAAGTCCACAGATGAAACCCAACAATGTTGGCCAACAGGCACTGCCACAGGTATCAAGAGTTCAAAGCTAAGCCAAGCTACTGGCCATTTTTTACTTTTTATACACAAGTACCATTTCTTTGACATGCACAAAATTACTGTTAATAAATATATTAAAGCACAGTGTGATGAAAACTATTGCTTAAAAATGTTGGCTAGCCAAATCATCAAAATGAAATCTGTATAATGAGAAAAGACAAGGGAGAAAATTCATCACTTAAACCCCATTCAGCACTTCTCCCCCCTTGTGAAATGCATTCAAGTAATACCAACAAGAGATGGCATTGGTATTAAACTTCTTGAATTCAAAAGAAAGAGGAAAATGTTCAATGCACAAAAAACATTGTCCCTTTTCAAGACCCCATCTTTAGGGGGTTTTGCCACCATCTACATAACAAGGAAGGAACTAGCTGTATGCTAGTTAGTACCTACAGTAATGAGTGTAGAAAAGCTTTTATCCCTTTAGAGGCACAAATTCAAAATCAACTTCAAGAAAAATCACAAGATCATCTAATATGATAACTAATGCATATAAAGGGAGTTAAGGTTCTGCTTAGCCTCATTTCCCAGAGAAGAAACAGCAGAACAGAAACAGAAAAAGAAATTTTCTTTTTTCATTTTTCAACACAGAAATTTTCCTGGAAATTGGCAAAGATGTGGCTTTATTTAATAACTTTAGATAACAATTTTTTTTCTCTATAAATGACAGTGTTTGTTCTCTCTTCATGTCAACAAACACTCTAATTTGCTAAAAAACTGCATGGCCATGAAAATATGACCTTTCAAAAGTAATTCCAGTTCTGTAAAGAAATAATTTATTTTAGGTCTTCAGCTATTAATTATTGAGTAATCTGTGGATTTGTACTGATAATGAGAACAAGATTAATATAGCTAACTGCTTCCGAGAAAAAAATCACAAAAATTAAAATTTGTTACTTTATAAATCATAAGGAAATAATCCATTCACAGATTTTTTTTTCCCTTCACATTTCCACAATAAAGTAATGAAGTATTTTGATATTAGAACAAAATGTTTTGTTCAGCTGGAGACTTTCTTGAAGGAGGTTGAAAAATACATATTTGCTCATCTTTGCAATGAACAAATTCATACCAGCAAATTAAAGTCTGTTTACCTACTATAAAAATGAATAGGTATTAATACTTTTTTTAATAAAACACACTGCTGGAGGTATCTAGTGCTGAAGAATTCTGCCACAAAGCTCACCCTTACAATATGAGTCAGTCATTTCCATTACTCTGGTTACAGCTAAAATTAAACACTTCCCAATATGATATTCTGTACATTTTCACAAAAATGGACTTGTGAAGGCTTTGGACCAAAATATCAAGGACCCACCTGGGATCTGGGAATTGTAGGCTCAACTTCCTGCCATAACTGACTCATAAAAGAATTTTTAATCTTAGATCATCTTAAATACAGAGCTGCAAAATCTCAAGGCAGATCTTCTTCCTCCCCTGGCAGTTTCTACCCACCAGGTTACAAATTATCAGTCAGCTTGTTGCAATCTCTGAAGAAGTATCCAGGAAAAAAGGAAAAAAATAATATTGGGTCTAAGTTGAAAAATTCTGGTCAAATCTACTATAAAATTCACAGTGAGATACAAAGACTCTCTCAAGGCACTGGCTGAAACTGGAGCTGTACCTCTAAAGACTGAAAGGCAATATAGTCTGTCCTGGTTTACCTGGAGCGAGTGGATAGCCATTTAAAAATGAATAATTAAAAAAATGATCAAAGCTGACAGCCTGTGAGCAGCAGGAGAAGGGGGAAGGGTTACATGAGCATGGGGATGGAAATGCTGGAGTGTTCCAGCCAACGCCCACTCTGAGTCGCATCTGAAACACCAAAGAAACACTGGCTGCTTTTTTCCTGCATTGTGGCTGTCCCACAGTGGAAAAATTCCATTGCAGGACAAAAAAGGGGGGGGGGGAAGGAAAAAGGGGGGAGGGGGCGAGAAAAGAAAGAAAAAAGGAAAAACAGGAGAAAAAGAAAAAAGGGGGGAAAGGGAAAAAGAAGAAAAAAAGGGAAAAGGAAAAAGAATAAAGGAAACAAGGGGAAAAGGAACAAAAGGGGTGGTTTTTGACAATTCATGTATGTAGTAGCAAATAATCTACACTTTTCTTGGAAGCCCTGGATAGAGCCCTTAAAACAAGGAACATTTTCCTCTCAGACTGCTGGCCCTCCGGTCATCTGTGCTGCAGGCGGCCAGCTGGTAACAAGCCCTCAGCACTGCCCTCCTCAGCATTTTCCATGTGCCACAGAATGAACCTCACATGGGTGCAGTGAGGACAAAGGCAAACATCTTTAAAATTATGTGCCCCAAAATCTTCGTGGTACGGATCAACAAGGGCCACTTGACACAAAAAAAAAAAGCCACCTAAAATCACTTTTCTGTTGTTTATATGGTCATTTTGCAAAAATTCACTATGAAAGTTAATTTTGAATATCAAAATGTTGAGTAATTTAACTGCTAAACAAATGACA
This sequence comes from Falco naumanni, assembly GCF_017639655.2. Classification (NCBI taxonomy): domain Eukaryota; kingdom Metazoa; phylum Chordata; class Aves; order Falconiformes; family Falconidae; genus Falco; species Falco naumanni. The sequence continues at coordinate 78,287,034 of NC_054055.1, read as the reverse complement.
GTATCTTAAATGTCTGGGTCAGTATTTTAAGTTCCCTGTAAGTTGTATCATATTTTAATATCACTAAAGGCTAGAGTCAGAGTCTGAGAGGCAATTACTACCATCTTTTCTTGCATTTAATCCATAATCCAGCAAAGGGACAAACAGAAATTAAAGCAACTACTTCAGATAAACATGAATTAAGATTTTGACTTTATCAGTAGTCACAAATTCCAAATTTTTCAAAGCCTGAAGTCTGCTATATCATTCCCAGTAGAGTAAGAAATAATAATGTAGTCAGATATCAAATACCTTTTGTCTGTATTTCTGCATAAATCTCAGAAGCTGAATATTAACACCATTAGGTTAGCTAATTAGGAAATTGTATCTATCCTAAAATACTGACATCTAAGTTTTTGATGAAATTAGTAAAATTGCACATGCACATACACAAATCTTCTTAGCCAGTAAATAAGCAGGAATCAGAAAAAAACTTTTGTGGAAGATGCAGTTACCTACTTGGTGTCATAGCAGTGTCTATGTATCATTATTCTGTCAGATAAGAGATACAAGGCAGGTAAGCAAAAATAATCATTTTGTTGTTAACCTACCTTTGCATGCTTTTGTCTTTCCCTAGAAATAATTTCAAAACATCTGTGAATGAGTAAGGGTGAAAGCATATTTATGAAGAAAGCACAAGAAAATCGGGTATTTAGAGAACTGAATTTCTAAATAAGATATATATGAAAGTGCTGTTCTAGGAAAATTAGGGATATTAATAAATAAATCCTTTCCTCTGGAACAATAAACAGCTTTGGACACTGTCTTGATTTAATTTGATTACGCTTAACCCACTGAAACGCCAGTGTACTATTAGCAGGAGGGATGGCTATAGGTGAGAGCTGAGAGTGAAAATCTGATTTCCTTAGTTCATAGCCTAGAGTTCAGGCTCCTTTTTTTAGATCTTTGCTTTTCCAGAGAATTTCTTACACAATTCCAGGTCCCAGGGGAAAAATTCACACATGTGTTTTGAAAACAATTTTTCACTGGATTTTGATTCATTGCAGTATTAATTAAACTTGGCATGAGTATGACTGGAGCTGGATTTCTTCCCATACCACAGACCAACGAGTGGCTCTGTGAGCCTACGTTCACCCACAGGTGGGGTACCTACAAGGCTCCACATTTTGAGAAATGATGGATGCTGCAGCAGGTGTGGGTAAACAAGAACCTCATTGCAGCCTCAGGTCTAGAAGTGGGACACAACTTTCATTGACTTACGGTCTACCCACCTCAGCCAAAGGCAAGCTACATTCCTCGTCGGTATGTTGCATTTCACTCTTGGTTGATCTGGCAGTTGTTTTATCATAAAATTAGCAAAATGTTATCTGACTTATCATGTCCAGGTTGTCTGCAAACTCACTGTCATCTGTCCTGCAAATGCTAGCGGTGCACATGGCTTGAACACAGGCTGCACGGCTCCAGAGGTCTCCAAGGGTTTGTTGCTGCGGGCACCTTGCTGGGACTTGAACTAGCCAGTTCAAAGCTGCTGCAACACATGTAGGCGTACATCAGTCACTGCTTTTATGGCACTACAGGAATATGCACCAACATTAGCCCGAAAACAGGATATCTGGTCACAGAAATCATCTGTTAGGAATCTACATGCGGTCAAAACTGATGAGGTTTGTGTATTGTGCTGCCAGGTCACATTTCTTCTATAAACATAGTTCTGCACCGTTAACCATTACAGGGTTAGATCATTTCACATAAACACTGATTATTTGCTGAAAGAAAAGCAGAAAGGGAGAAAGAAAGGGACAAAAAAAAGTGTCAGTCTCACCTACAACACTAAAATTACCTTCTAGTAGATGAGATACAACCTCTTTCCATTGGTGCTTTTTAAATTATCCAATATTACAAACTCCAGTCTTTAAAAAGGTTAAAAAATATGAGATTATCTTAACAGGCATAATATTTTAAAAGATATGATACTTTTAGTCAGTCCTGTGCTCCTAAATTGGCAAGATGGCTATGAAAGATCAGCCTCCAAGCACTGTCCTAGGAAGAGCTTCATTATTGCTACTAGGACACTTGAAATTTAATAATGCTTCGTTAGGTTATAGGACAATAGGATAAAGATATTTTCTACAGCTCATATGTCTACGGAGTTATGCTTTGATTTAAACGGGAAAAACAGCTAATAAATTGTACATACAAAATTTTAAATAATGAGTTTTGGTGGGTAACGATCTCCATCTCTAAGACATTTTGAAATTGCTTTTCAACGGTTACAGGTAGCACTTTCTCACATTATATCGAAGTGTATTTTCCTTTATACTTTCCCTAAATGTTGCAACATTAGATTGTCACATAATGTACTAAAATCAGATTTCAAATGAACAGATATTTCTTTAAATGTGCTTTATACTTAAGCGAATTTTAATTTACCAGAACTCAGTTCTCTCAGGGAGAACTCAGCTTTCCATTCTGTACCCCATCCTTTGCCTCATCAGCCATTTTGCTATACTAAATCCCGGCCACCCATTGCACCACATCCCAAGGCAAATTTCTGCTTCTCATTGCTCAAGTTCTTTAGAATTTGCTTATTCTGAAAAGCTCATAAGAATTAACTCTAACTCAACCTTGTTCGATCATTATTTGGAGAGTGGAATAGACTGAATCAAATTAAAGCCATTTACATTTTGAGTGCCATAAACTGATTCTGTGCAATCAAACTAATCCACTTCAAATTATACTATTAGCTAATTTAGATTGACGTCCTAAGTAGACAAGTCTCAACTATAAAGCTAGAGACAACAGATAAATATAAAGAGAAAAAGAAGCGATGCAGTATTATTTTCAAGTTGGGTAAGGCTTCATTATCAGTGAACATGTGGACTAACAAGTATTAAGGTTTTTGTAATTGTCACCAAAAACAAAATAGAAGCTACCAAGAGGAAAATTAAAGCTATTACTATTATGTATTAAAGCTGTTACTATTTATGGAAAGGTATTCTCAAATTCAAAAGGGAAACACAAGGAAGATGAGAAGACTTGATAATTTACACTTAAATTTATAATATAGAAAATCGCATTTTAAATTTAAATTTTATTTAAATTTTTGGGCCCATAAGTCTGAGTTTTAGCAAAGTTGACCCTAGGGACAGACAAGGCAGGACCGAAGCACAGAGGTAGATTACAGAGTTTTCCACACAGGTGGCTGCTAGTCTTTTGTCTAAAGACAGGATGGGACAGAAATGGGGATGGACAGAGAGAAGAGAAGGGGCCCAAGAGACCCAATAATCTCCCACAGCAAATTCTGGAGGGACTGAGGTATACGCTTGTAGAAATGCTGAAGAAGCACCTCTAGATGGCCGAACTCTAGGAGATCCCACGCAAGAAAGCTAGTGGGAGGCAACAGCGGTTTGGTGTTTAAAAGGCCACAAGGTGCCTCCAACGCAAAGGCTGGAGGCAGATGGAGCGCTCTTCCCACATTGGCTTGCAAAGCTGCCGCCCCACATCCCTGCCAGGGAGAGCCAGGGTGGGACAAGGGACAGCATGGAAAGAGAAAGATGACAGTGACTACAAACAGTGCACTCAGTGAGTAAAGAGATGAACAGGAGGAGGAAGATGGGCAAGATCACTAATGCTGCGATAAAATGTAAAAAAGATTAGGGAGAAATAGGTGAAGATGGAATAAAAATGTGCCGGAGAGATCAGACACGGGAACACTTCCGAGGGCAAGGGGAAGAGAACAAAAGAAACCTTTCCTGTTTCTTCTGTTCCCCAAAGTTCTAGCTGGTTTTCACCTTTTTGCAAATATTTGGTTCATGTTTGCTTTCCATATGACAGGGGAGTGGACTTCAAACTACTTGATAGGATTATATCCCCTCTAAACTGAACATTCAGATTGAATGATTGGATTCAAACTATTTTTGATAAAAATCATGAAAAGTAGGTAATGTACCAAAATGAATGGAGAAAAAAAAAAAAACAAAAAAACAAACAAAAAAACCCACCCAATCCTGGGAATTTGAATCATTAAAATACACAACTCCCACACCTGACTTCTAATACTCATTTTTCCTTAACTTAGTGAATAGCTAAAAATCAGGTTCTATGATTTTATTTTGTTATGGAATCAAAGAAGAGAAACAGCACTATCCATGATTCAGTTATCTGCTGGTTTTAAAGAACTGAGTACACTCAGATACAGTTTTATATGATGTCAGTAGATTATTACTCCTTTCATGCCAAATTTTATGTCACATTAGATAACTTCTGTAAAAGAACCAAGGATAGCAAAAAATTATGTAACTCTTAAAAAAAAAAATCTTGCATAAAACTAAGGGAAAAGTTGCTGCTATACAAACAAACTATATGCCTACACCCTGCAAACCACATGCATGTTTCATTAGCGTAACATGCGGAAATAATGTTGCTTGTGTTTTGCTAAAATAGCCTGGAGGAATAACAAGACTAACATTCTGATCATTTTAATTTTAATTCAGGTTTTTTTTTTCTGTAAGAATTGAAGGTATTGTGACACCAATTTAGGAAATTTTGTCTTTAAGCACAGGCACAGAGCTGTGCGCTTAAGGTCATGGGCGTGCACAAATACCTTTCCCAAATTAGAGTCTATGAACATTATGAAAGCCACTCAGCACACTGTGGAATAATCTTAAAACAATTTGGTTTTGTAAATGACACATCACTGAATTCCATTTAACAGGGTGGGCTGCAAAGCTGTTTCACTTACTCCGCACAGAACATTAACCAGGGCATTGTTATTGTTACCAGTCTTACTCCAGAGCCGCGCTCAGCCTGCTGCCTGCATGGAGCAATTTGCTGCCCAAGAGGTCAGCGAGGGGAGCCACGTCTCCCTCCAAGTGAGGGATGCTCTTATGCAACAACCAGTAGCCATCAGCAGAGCTGGCTGAAATCTTTCCAGGCAGATTTGCTTCATTTGGAACTGGGAAAAAAAAAAAAATCTTGCTGGTTTGGCAAGGCTTTCCTCATTCTCAGCAAACAGAAGCAAATACATATATATGTGAAATAATCCATTTCATAGAGGGATTTTTTATTATGCCTTGTTTTTGTCATGATCCATGAAAATCGATGCTTTCCTTTAAATTTCTTAAGACTCAGGTTACTTGGAAGCTGAAGGTCCAAGGGACATGCAGGAAGGCCTCTGTGCCATCTGGTACTCTATGCCAAATGCTAGTGCTGGTTAAAAAACTATGATAGCAACATCCTCTATGTTCATATCAATACTGAAAATGAGAGGAAAGTCATTTGGAGTTTGGGGGTTTTTTTGGTAAATGTTTCTTCTATAAACTGAATCAGGTCAGAGATGCTGAATGCATGCAAACACATTTCTTTAACTTTCGCTGTGAAGAAGAGGGAGCTATCAGCCAGACAGCTCTTCTTTCACTTGTACTTCATGGGGAAAACATTACCTGTTATCATCCAAGCCAGCCAGCACGTTACCTTTTCTGCTGAGCCTGCACTATATTTTTTCCTCTCCATATTCTTGTCCGGACTCAACGACTGGAAAAAAACAGTTCCCACCCATTGAAAATTATAATTGCATGAGAAGAATAGATTGATTTCACTGGGGTTTTCTTTCTTTCTTTCTTTTTCATGGCTAGCTTAAATTCTTTACTTTCTTTGAGCTTTATCCACTCCACTTTCTTCCTGTCACGTTCCACTCCTGATTGATGTGTACAAGTGTTTCTACTTTCCATACCATATCAAATGTAGTCTCGCTGCAGTCATCCGATACAGCAGTTCAGCTATTTCTGTAAGGTTTTTCCTCTGGCATGGATTTGGTTAGCTCCAGAAACTAACTTGCTTATGGACCTCTGATGCACCCACTCTAGAAACTTGCATTTTATATTCCATTACTCCACTGATATGACTGAGAAACATCCCCTGCAAACATATCTTACTATTTTTACAAATCCTTCTAATAGCATTACGTTCTCAGATTTCTTCCATCAACGGCTGTGGGATTTTTTCAGTGTCTCATTATTATTAATAGCTGTTCATCCTTCATATCTCTTACCTCAAATTAACTTTCAGTTATTTCTGTGTTGACAGTTGCAGCCTCTGCACTTTATCTAATCTGCTGTGTATGTCTTCCCATTCTTGATTCATTTTCTCCTGAAGCATCACAGACTGAGTTAGCACTTTTGTCTTTCTGCCCCCAGAAATACAGCACAAATTTCACCTTTGCTACTTTGTAACAAATGGCCTTTTAAATTCCTTAATGAATGTCAAAATATCCTTTTAGCTTTCCCAAGCTGAGGAACTCAGCCTCGTGAGGTTTTTTGCTCATGTTATACCTAGACAAAGTCCAGAACTGCTGGACCCAAGCGTACTTTCACTGGTTTTCTTGTTTCTTCAGCAGACACAGTGCTGTAAGCTTTTGCTTTGTCTCTTTACTTGAGACTAGTCACAAACTACACAGTGCCTTTCCTCTGTTTCCAGAGTGAATGAACAGAGATACCCGTTCAGGAGAAGTATAATATTTTGCCTTATGTACTATGTAAGTTTGCTCCCATAAGAGAAATTATTCAAACTGCATGAAGAAATCATAGCCAAAAAGATGCAAGACTGAAACAATCTTTTATAAAAAGCTCCATTATTACAGATTTTTGCAGGGTGCTTAACCCAGAAACAGAAGTAGTAAAGTAGCTTGTCTAAAGCCACCCTGAAAAGCTGGCACAGAGAGCTGAGTATAGAGCTTGATTTTCAGGATTCATTTTAGTGCCTTTAACCCTCACCCCACACACGCAAAGAATAACTAGAGGTCAACGTTGCTTCACCGCAGCTGGTAAGGGGGCTGAACACACATGAATTTACTCTCCCCTCTCGTGCCCAGAGGCAGGTACTGCTCCAGCCACTGTTACTGGGAGAACGAAGAGGTTATGTGTCTGAAGACATTTTCTTCCCTCCTCTTCAAACCCATGTTTAAGAAGTATTCTCTCCTTCTAAATTAACACTGGAGGGGAAATTACATCAAATGCATGAGAAGTGCACTGGATTAAAAAAAAAATAAGCCTGTTAAATAAATATATCTTCAGTGTACCATACCAAAACAGATTTCATTAAAAATTCCCCTTAAGAGAATATCTTTAAATGAAGTTTAACAAAACAAACAAACAAAAAAAACTACCAAAAAAACAAAACAAAACAAAAAAATCAGATGCTGAGGCACTTGTTTTAATTGGCTTTAACTTCTGCAGTCTAAATGCAAAATATGAGGCCCATTATGATTTGGGTGGCTGGTGCTTCTAAACATAGTGTCAGAATTCAGTGAATGAGGAGGGGGGTGGTGGGCCAGCACACGCGCTGCCAAGCGAAACAGCTACTCCAAGCCACGCTGCAAAAATCAAATGCACGCACAGAGCAGCAGCTATAATTAGACATGAACAAATCATGTCAGATATGTTAAGAACCCACTTTAATTCAAATATTTCTTAAAGTTTTTCAAGTATGCCCTTTCACTGAGTTGGACTGAAATCTATTTCTGATAATGATGAAGAGTTACCTTGTAAGGGTTCTCTTTCCAAACTAGAGGAAAAACAAGTCGGTAGAAATGTGCATGCTTAGATCTACTTTTTCCTGGTTCTCCTATTACCCCTCCTAAATCCTTCGCTCCCTTGTTCACATTTTAACACATGCCGCCTTGAACTCACAGCTGTGTGAGTTTGGCCAACATTCAAAAAAAGGGACAAGAAGCTTTTTATGTAATACAGCTGAAGCTGCATGTGGATTCGGTGATGAAGAAGGTTGCAGGACAGGCAGGCTTTGATAAAGCTCTTACATGGTCATAGAAAAGATCTTCACTATCTTCTCCCCAACTGCAGCAAGCCCCCAGGTTTCTGAGTAGCTACAGTAGAAAGCAGCACGGGCAGCATTTTGTACCAAGAAGTAGCAAGGAAGTTTTCTCCTAACTTGCAATAATTAGAACTGATTAATTCCCCTAAGCGTGCTTATACTCCTCAGTATCTGTTACTCGTTTTGATTAAGCATTATCTATACGCTCTCTAATGCTTTCTCTTCAGTCCTTGGTTCCAACGAGAGTTATGGGAAGGAGTTACACCAGCTTAGAAGAGCAAAGCATAGAAAAGCTTTGACTTTGTCACTTTGAACTTCAATTTCAATTTTTCAAGCAAAACCATTTCACGATATTTCACCTTTCAAATAAAAAGGTGAGTAGAAGGTTTCACTACACTCTACCAGGGCATGTTCTTAAGTTCCTTTACAGGCTTTTTATCCCTTCACATTAAATAAACAACCTGAGCCTTTTCAGTTTCTCTCCATGAGAGCTTTTCCATTCGCTTCATCCTTTCTTCTTGCTCCTTTCCAAGTCCTTCCTCCTGGACCTTGTCACTGAGCTGCAGATATCCCATGGCAGGCAGCGTGCCGCTCAGTGAATTCCCCAGCTTGGTGAGGTGCCTCTCAAGTTTCTCACAGCTTTCATGAACTTTGCCCAAGTCTACCACCCCGTGTCATTTACAGGATTTGTCATTGTGTTCCTCACCCTCTTTCCAAATGTCTAGTAAGGATGCAGGTCCTAATCCAGGACCTTTTGCTTGTCACCTCAAATACTGTTACTGCTTTCGTTTGTATTGTGGTAACTTCTGCCCTTTAAAACAGAGTTTTGCTGTACTCTGGGACCCCCAGGCTCCCATGGAACATGTCCTCAACAGCAGAAACCATTTTTGCAGATGGCTTCAATCTCTTTGTACACAGCCAGAGCTATGCAGATAGGGGAGGAATCATCCTGTTCCCTTTGCTTTCCAGATGATGGAACAGAGTAAAAGACATACACTTCTCTATGAAGAATAATGTTTGCTTGCTTTTCATTCAAATAAAGAATATGGTGATTGCAGCTCAACTTTCTATGAGATGGAGAAGCTCAGAGCACTTCCATTATTATTTGTTCTATTATCAGACACTACAATTCAGCTTGCCGTTTATCTCCTCACCATCATTTTGGGTGTTGGGTTTTTTGGGTTTTTTTTATTTTAAACTTGTGCCACAGTCTGGTTTCTTTCCCCAGTGAACGGCACCTTTTCTAAGGAAGTCAAGAGGACATGTCAAGTTTTTGATAGCTCTTGAAGCAAGCTGACCCAAACAAACAAGGACTTGGGGTTTCTGGTCTGAATTTACACAGCAATGAAGCAAATGTCTGGTAAAATGACTTATCACATTAATCCTCCTTTCCTTTTCCGTGGTACACACTGATTGAGCCGCATGCAAAACGAGTTTAAACGGGCTTAGCGTAATCTTCAACATGCACTTGCACCATGTCACAGAGAAGGTACCACTTACTACCTGAAGGCAGAAACAGAGAATATTTTTAAGCAAAAGGCTCAAAACCTACTCATACTGCAAATGAAGATTGGTCAGCTCACAATGGAAATATGTCGGGTTCAAGTCAGTAATTACAAGACCAGCCACCAGTGCTAAGGACATACCATATTCTTTTTGCCTTGGACATAAATATATCTTAGCTGAGAAGAATCATAGAAAAATGAGAAAAGTCTGGACTTGAGCACTTCCTAGGTTAGACAATTACAGACAGCTCTACTTTGGACCACAATGGCTTGTGTCTCCCAAGTTTTCCCCTGGCAATACTGGTCTTTTGCTCAGGGAAGTTCCATATCAGTTCTCTGGCAACAAAGTTCTCTCAGCCTTTTTCACACCTGTAAAACAGAATCCTATAAAAGACAAAACTGAACAGAAAACAGGGAAATATTTGACAGAGAACTAAAAAGTTTTAATGAAGCATTTGCAGTGCTCAGAAATGGACCTGAAATGTGCCTGCGCTGACAAAATTGACAGTACATGGAGGACCAGAGTCTCACCACTCCAGATTACGCAGCAGTGGAACTAGGTTCTTCTCCAGCTAAAGACATCTTTACCAGATCTCCCTTCACGTAACACCCTGACAGACAGGAAAATGCAACTACCTCCACTTCACAGGACAAACAAAGGCCTGGAAAGCTTGCTGTAATGCAAACCCAGTGCCTTAGACCCTAGGATGTTGTCTGATTGCTTCACCATCCCTCCCTCAAGGGAAGGAAACTGGGTCTTCCAACGCTTACTCTATTAGTTGCCCTTGTCCAAATTACAGCCAGCTACAGAACTCATGAGCTACTTGTTCATACTCTTGAAAATTATTATTTTCAGTGAAGGAAACAGATTGACAGGGCCAAGTAGGGGGGTGAGCTCAGGGCAGTATAAGCACTCACCCACAAAAGAGGGTGTTCCCTCCTTCCTCAGAAGTGAGAATTAAGGAAAGGGGGTTTGGATAGATGTCAAAACTTGTTTTCTCATTACAATTTCCTTTGAAACAAGATTTTTAGTATAGTAATCTTCCAAGTTTTATGATAAAAGATTAGTACGTAAGCTATTAGTAACTATTTTCATTTCTGACCATGATGAAATGGGGTGATTGTTATCCAGGCGTTACCTTCCAGAAATTACTTCTGCCTTTGGTTATCTTCTAAATCTACAAGCTGAGTGACAGACAACCACTTTTAATACTAATCTACAGAACTTCTAGAAGCCTTACCAAAATGGCATATGTGTACAATAAGTAGCGTATGCACAGGGAAGCCAGTGCACAACTGCAATAACACACAGCTAGTGCAATATACTCAGTTTTTTCTTAAGTTGCTCTTTGCTGGTCTGATGCATTCTGGATGTCTCCAGCTTTACTGTGCATGCATATAGTTTTAATATACACCCTCATCCAAACTCCAACCTGGAGGCTTCACTTTCTTTTTCAGAAGCAAACTCAGAAAAGAAACACCCAGCAAAACATAAGCTGAGCAAGGTGACTTCCCAACCAGATTCCCCTGTGTACTAGCCACATCTGCTTGTGACTATCATAATGAAAAAGGAAATCATGCACCTTATAGGACAATTGCCAGCATGAATTTTTCTTTACTTAACAAAATAAAATGTTGTCTCAACAGAAGTGGTAATAAATTGCATTTTGGATTACATTCTTGTCTATTTTTCTAACTTTAAGCACTGACGAACAGACTTGTCCCTTTTGTTCTATTTCTCATCCTGTCCTCTCCCCCGCTTTTAAAAAGTCTTAAAAGACAGTTCAATGGTGGTACTTATGCTTGAAAATTATTAATAAGTTTAAAACAAAACCATTCGTTTTACTTCATAATCTATGTTTTCTAAAGACTGATCGGTTGGAAGTATTTTGTACCATTTGCAAGATTTAACATTTATTCCAGAACTCTTATTTTACTATAGTTGCGGGCAATGATTTTGTCAAAAAAGCAAAGTAGTTGGTGGTGTCATAAGAAAGACCACTTTAAGAAACGTAAATTACTTTCTTGCTTGTAACAAAGATTTTAAAGCTTGAAGAGGACTTACTATTCAAGATAAATGGCTTTACAGACACTGAGTGACTCCAACTGTCACATGTATCTTACAGCAGGAGATAAACTATTTCATTATTCCTCATTTGAGATTGCCATCTAAGTATGGTCACAGATAGCACCACAGTGAGCTGTTCTGGACTCCACAGTTGTAAAGCCTGGAATACTAGCTTAAAAGCTGTTTCTCCATTTACAGTCATTCCTAATGTATTTCTAAATAGCTCAGTAAACTTTTTTTTTTTACTTTTTTTTTCTTTTTTTGGCGGGGGGGGGGGGGGGAGGGGAGAGCGGGGAGTCGGGTGGGGAGCAAACCAGAGCAAACTATACTATAAAGCCTCTCTGGAAATGCTGCTCCCATACAGACTTACTAGCTTTGATGGATAATCTTCGGAGAATCTCACACCAGCCGCTAAGCATCTTTGTTGCAGCTGTCTGTCATAACACTGCCAAAGCAGGCATGGCAGAAGGGAGTATGTGCCTACACCTCTGTCACGGTTTACTGCCCAGCATCTCCATTCAAACAAGACTGCATTAGTAGTGTGGGCACAGGTCCAAGGTTCACTCTGGAAGAAATCTCCCCTTTACTCAGTTCTGGTGCAGGAGCAACCAACATCTGGCATGTCCTGTGGAGGTACCATCTAAAGACAGTGTAACAACTGCTATAAGACTCACGAGTAGACTTTCATCAGAGCTCTTAAAGTTTTCACATGCCACTCATCCACACTGTACATTTGTTTCCAAAGGCTGAAGAAACCCATTTACCAATCTGCCAAAGGAGTGCTTAGTGCTGTTAGAAACCCAACAGGGAGTTTCAAAAAAGCGTTACTTCAAGGTGGCCCTTTCACAACAGATTGAAAGTTGCCGAGTATTCTGTTTCCAGGATCAAGGGTTTCCCAAAAGCAGACCATCCAGACAGGAGCCATGCAAAATTTTTCTGGAAACCTTTCACAAGATGAATGGGGTGAGGCAGGACCTCTTGGCAATAAACCACGTAGAGTTACAGCCTAGGGGGCCACAGAGGTTCTCAGAGGCATCGGCTGGTTCGGAGGACTCCCTAAACTACCCTAAGGACCACTGGTATCTACTTGACCTACCTTTCCTCATTCTGTAATGATCATCTGCAGGTGCATCAGTCAGTCCCTTCACAGTTTCTACTGCAATGAGTTTACAACCTTGGACACAGATGGTGTGACACAAGTACAGTATCGCAGTAGGCAGGTAGATGGATAAATTTTAATGTAATTAATTAATAACTGCTTGTTTTCTTCCCCCTTTCCTCTGCTTGTGCTTTCTTCTTCAGATCCTCAGAACTTGGGTTCTGTGATGACTCCTCCTTGAAAGCAAAAGTGGAGCACTCCAGTTAAGTAGATTCATTGTGTCCCCTCATTTCTTGTCTTCTGCCAAAACTAGAAAATCTTGAGAAAAGGAACCCTTTGTGGAAAGGGAACAAAGCAGTGGGCACACAGTGCAGAAAGACTTTTAAGGTTATACTGATGAGGAAGAAGATGTGAATGTGGAAATATGATCCAAGTAGAGCATAGTTTTCCTGAGGGTGATCACGATACAGTTAGTTACATTTTCTTTTCTGTGTTTCTTCTCTTTGTTACCATTCTTAATCCATGAGAGGCATTAGTGATTATAAGAAGCTACATGAGGATGTAAGCTTTGCATCATAGTTAAAGCAAAAAAATGTGCATTATCTTGTTTCTCAACAATGTTTTTCTTTGTACAGCTCAAAGAAGGTAAGAATCAAATTACTACTTCTGCTCATGGACATTATTACATGACCTCCCCAAGTTATTCTAGACTGATCCACCAAAGCAACCTCTAGATGGCACATATGAGAATATTAGAACAGCTATCAGAAAAGAAAAGCAAGCTTGTTTGAACAAAAATCTTTTCAAGTATTGAGAGGTATATTGCGATCCCACAGTTACAAGTTGCAGTTGTATTATCAATATGTGCTAAAAACCTCATCATTCTTGATCATCTTCTTCTAAGTCAATGACTTCTGTTTACAGAAATATTTTTGCATCTTTCTGAATTCAATATTTGATCAGAGAAAAAAATTACTAAACAAAACAGAAAACAAGATGCCATAAATTATTTCATTTTATGGTAAGATGGATAATTAAGGATCAGGTACATAAATTACCTCTATCCTGAGTTCCTATTTTCAGTCATTTATTCAAATTATCAATAACTACTACATTTAGCAACTAAACCACTCAAATCACTTCAAATTACTAAAATCCCAATGTTTTCCATGATGAGAAAAACATTTCCTTTAAGCATATGCTTTGCATCAATTTTAAAACACCCACACAGCCAAAAAACTCCAGAGCCAAAAACTTTTGAACATTTGAACTGGAAACATTTTGGCATTTGAACCAGGAAAAGCCCTTACTGAAATTAAATTGCGCAGGCTCTACTTTGTGAAAGGCAATGAAGAGCAAGGGATAAAAGTCATGACATCAGTTCTCTTACCAAGGGAAACTCATGTCAAGTTGGCAGAGATCTGAGCAAATGGGAGGCCTCTTTACCTTCTATAGGTCGAAACAACAAGCGAAATCTGCCCAGAAAGGGGGGGATAATGTTAAACTCTCTGCAGCCATGACCCATGTAACTGGTGCTTGGATGAGTGTAATACATCTTCCAGAGGTTAATCTCTAAATTGGATGATTTCATTACTGGGTACATCAGTTTTACAGCTGATTTCCACATGGTATCAAGTGGCTAGAGCAAGAACCTTGGCATGACAAACCTACCTCCATTACAAAGAGAAGCTACTAAAAAGTTTTATTATTAAAAACATCAACAGGAAGACATAGTGAACAAACAGATTCATTTTCAGAAAGACCAAGGCTAGATATGCTCACCTGAGGGCACAGAAAGATGAGAGAAAGATAAAACAAGATGGATTTACCATAGATGCCAAAAGGCCTTGATGAGAGAGACAGCACATACAAAATATCAGAATAATTAGAACTGTGTAAATGCCAGACTTTTCAACAATGACTTGTTAGACCAAAGCAGAAAATCTGCTTCATGTCTGCTCTTCTTGAACATCCAAGCAATCAAACTGCATTCCAAATGTGCTGCTGGAAAGCAAGTTTTATGGACATATGCTCAACTGTTTGCACAACTTGTGTGAATACTCGTCTTATCATGGAACATTTCTCGTTTGCAGAGGTAGGGAAGAAAGGCATGGGCAGGGGAAGGACTGACCCTGCTTTAAATCTTATTTATTCATAGTCTGCCTCAGGTCTTCAAGGTTAGGCAAGTTGTGGTGACTTCTCTACACTGGTTATGGGCCATAAAATTCTACATGATCTCTGTATCTCCCTTACATGTGTTATATGTTTTACTAGAAGCTGCACTTGTCATTGAAAGACTGAGTGTACTGGAAGATAAAGAATACTAATCAGATGCACACCATTAACAACAACTTGAACAGACACTGTCTTGCACAAATAATAATATGTACATGAAAAATACCTTTAAAATAATCATAGAATGGTTTGAGTTGGAAGGGACCTTAAAGATCACCTAGTTCCAAGCCCCCTGCCATGGGCAGAGACACCTGCCACTAGACCGGGTTGCTCCAAGCCCCATCCAGCCTGGTCTTGGACATCTCCAGGGATGTCCACAGCTTCATCACAGGGATCACCCACAGCTTCTCTGGGCAACCTGTTCCAGTGTCTCACCACCTTCATAGTGAAGATTCTTCCTAATAGCTAACCTAAACCTACCCTCTTTCCGTTTAAAGCCATTACCCCTTGATTCTATCACTACACGCCCTTGTAGAAAGCCCCTCTCCAGCTTTCTTGTAGGCCCCTTTAGGCACTGGAAGGCTGCCATAAGGTCTCTTCTCCAGACCAAACAACCCCAAATCCCTCAAGCTGTCTTCACAGGAGAGGTGCTCCAGCCCTCTGATCACCTTTGTGGCCCCCCTCTGGACCCATTCCAACAGCCTTCCTTCTGTTGAGGGTCCCAGAGCTGACCACAGCACTCCAGGTGGGGTCTCCAGAGAGCAGAGTGGAGGGGGAGAATCCCCTCCCTGGACCTGCTGGCCGGCTTTCTGGGCTGCAAGCACACATTGCTGGGACACACTGAGTTTCTTATCAACCAGCAAACACCCCCAAGTCCTTCACCTCAGGGCTGCTCTCAGTAATAATCATCTTTACAAATCTACCTAAATAATGGATTTTCTCAGTATCTTTATGCTTCATTGATAAATATCCTATTAAAAAATGCAGGGTACTGTTGTAATATAGATAAACATCGACTGGAAATCTGGCAGGGTCCTCCAGCATGATTTACTGGTCTTTCAGATTATAAATCTGAACTTCAAGGGCAGAAAGCTAGTGCAATAATTCAACCACTGCTTAGCAGTGCTCATTTCCAATTAAGCCCAATATAGTAAAATTTAATCAACAAATTATTTTATTTTGAGACTTTAAGTTCTCAAATTTATCTCGTGTTTCCTTCTCACATTCCAAAAATCACAGTGACCAGGTCCTGAATTCAGGTTTTTGTTGTTACTATCTCCTGTCATACTTTGCTCCAGTTCCCAGTGCTTTCTGCAGCCTAGAAAAAGCAAATTTCAACCTACTGACAATAGGCTTGCTCCCCATGGTTAACTTTACAAACTTTTAAGTGGTTCAGTTTCCAGGCATCCACAGGTTGAAAATTTTTTTATTTTAAACACCTCAGCCTTATGGACAAGCCTCTCTCACTCCTTTTGCCTTTCTTTAGGTGACAAAAAAGACAATGAGAAAAATGGTAAAGGTTACATAAGGTCAAAACTTTTCTGCCCTTTTCCCTTTATGCTTTGCCCCTTCTTGTAAAGACTCAATAAATGAGTAAAAAAAAAAAATAATGAATGAACCTTGAGCATTAAGGTGGAAACAGGTTCTCTCAAGAGTCATTCTCCCTTGTACTTTACCATTAATGTTCCCTTATGCATATTTACTCTTCTTCACCTTTTTTCCTGCAACATCCCATCTCAAATTTTCATTTCATTGTGGTGCTCTGTGAGACTTATTCCTTCCCAAACAGCGTTTTCTATTTTTAAAAAACAAATCATAATTTTCATTAATTTCATGTTCCTTCTTTACTTCTTTGTACTACCTTTAGTTTTCCTTATTCCACCTCTCTCATCCTCCATTTACCTGTATGATTTATATTGAAGTGCTTGCTTTCAGACTGTAACTAATACCATTTAAGACCTATATCATGTTTATATTGATACTTTGATTCCTAATAAAAATAAATTTTAAATAAATGTAGAAGCAAATGTTTCTTCTAGCTGTTTCATTGCTGCTAGTTCTTGCAATTGCGTTGTAAAATACACCTAGAAGTCTTGGGATAATATCTTTCTCCTTCCTTTCCACAAAAGAAATTATGAATCTGAGAACATATTAGGTGTATTGTAAATACTGTGTGACACTCAAATACTGTCATAACACAGTCCCTACAAAAAGCTAGCAGAGATAGTTCATGATGATATTGTGATGATAGCCAAGTAGCATGAGATTAAATTTTCAGCACGTCTGAAATGGGCTTTTATTACCATTGCATTAATTTGCTCCTTAATTAATAAGTTGCATGCCTACTGCCTTTATAGAAGAAACAGTGAAAATGGAAGTTGCTGCTAAGTCTTCATGAAAACAAACCCGCCAGTAAGAAACCAGTATGTGTCCACAGTACCCGTAGAGATGAATCCGTGGGTTGCACATAAGCTCTGCAGAGCTGCCTGCAGCCATCTGTACCATTTTGACTGCGACCTAGACATTTGAAAGCACAAAGCACTACTTACAGAAACTACCTGGACATTTTCCCTCCTTTCACAATGACCTAGACCCCTGCCTCAACTCCCCACTTGGGTTCCTGTTTGCTTTCCCTGCTGCTGTGCTACCCTTCTGTTGTTTTCAGCTCAAAAGAACATACCTGACACCCATTTCACATCACTCTTTTGTACAGATGGTTTTAAACCTAATCCCTCTCCTTTTCTAGGAAATGCTTTAAAGCCACAAGGCCGCCCGCTTCTCCTCCTTTTGGATTCTCTGCCTGTCTGAACCAGTCTTGAACCCTCAGCACTCAGTGAGGCCATTGTGACAGGAGGGGTGCACAGCACCTCTTCACCATTTTTTTTCACCTTCTATTCTGAAATCACATGAAAGAAGTGACACCCCTGTGGTGGTATGGGAGTATCTCTTGGAACCCCTATGGACAGGCAAGATTAGAATCCCACATGTCTCAAATCTCAGCTGAATGTTTTATTCAAGGGTGAAATGTTCAGTCATTGTTACATCAGACCTCTTCTCCCTGCCTGCCTGTCTGCACGTCCCCAAGTATAAACATGACCAGAGTATCAGCAAACTGCAGTATGCATTGACTCCTGAAAGGATTAACTCCTCATTACAGTCAACTGGATGGAATGGACTTAACGGAAGAGAAAAACACGGCAACAACTTTGAGGTATCAAAGTGACAAAGATTAAGTTTTCACAATTATTAGCACTTAATTTTTGCCTATATATGTGTATTTTATTTCCTTTTCCATGTACTGAACCCAACAAAAGTAGTTGACTGGAATGCTGATGAAGACAGCAGAGATGTGAAAAGGGAGAAAGAAGGGGGAAAGGTGATAAGGGGAAAGAGAGGGGAAGGAAGCAAAAAGAAAGAAAAGTGGTGAAAAATGTGAGAAGAAGTTACAGACATTAAAAATAGTGAAAAGTGGTGAAAAAAAAAAAAAGTTGTGAAAGAAGATACAGAAATCAAGGCCAGAAGAGAATTTCAAGATCAAACCTCAAATGCCGCATTCAGTGTTGGGCCCCTCACTGCAGGAAAGGCATTGAGGTGCTGGAGCGTGTCCCGAGATGGGCAACGGGGCTGGTGGAGGGTCTGGAGCACAAGGCTTATGAGGAGCGGCTGAGGGAACTGGGGTTGTTCGGCCTGGAGACAAGGAGGCTCAGGGGGGACCTTACTGCTCTTGACCACTACCTGAAAGCAGAAAGTTGAGCGAGGTGGGGATTGGTCTCTTCTCCCACATAACAAGCGACAGGACAAGAGGAAAAGCCTCAAGTTCCACCAGGGGAGGTTTAGATTGGATATTAGGGAAAAATTCTTCACCGAAAGGGTGGTCAAGCATTGGAACAGGCTGCCCAGGGAGGTGGTGGAATCACCATCCCTGGAGGTGTTCAAAAAACATGTAGATGTGGTGCTTAGGGATGTGGTTTAGTGATGGAATTGGCAGTCCTGGGTTAATGGTTGGACTTGATGATCTCAAAGGTCTTTTCCAACCTTAATGATTCTATGATTCTAAGTCAGAGAGAGAAAATGAGACATGAAAGAAGAGAATGAAAAAAATCCTGAAAGATGCAAACATTTGAAAAGAGACATGGAAGCAAAAAAGAAGACATGAAAAGAAAAATAAATGATAAGGAATAAAGAACTGCCAAAGTGAAAAAAAGGAGAAAACCGGGAAAAAACCAGAACTGATGAAAAAAAAAAAAATAGAGAAACAAAAATGGAAGGAAGCTAAGCAAGAAAGGAGTGAGGAGAAGTCAAAGGAGTGACAAGCAGGAAAAGAAAAGAAGAGAGGAAAAGGAAGAGACTTGAAAGGCAGTGAAAAGAAATCAAAGCAGTGCATATCTTGGACAAGAGTCAAAAAGGTGAGGAAAGCAGCAAAAAGGCTGGGAGAAGCAGGGAGCAGAAGGAAAGGGAAAAGCAGGAAAGAAAATGAAGGTGTGAAAGGAGTCAAAGCCATGAAAAGCAGGGGAGAGCAGGAAAAAGCATAGAAGGGAAAATCAGAAGGGAAAAGACAATGTGAAAATTGGCAATAAAAGCAGAAAAGCAGGGAGGGAAAGGGGAAGAAGAAGTGAGATGGAGAAAGACTAAGAGAAAGGGGGAAGGGGAACAGTGAAAGAAGAAAAACAGGGAACAAAAAAGGGCGGGGAGGGGGCAGATAAAAGACCTGAAAAGCCGTGATAAGAAGCCGAAATGGGAAAAAAAAAAGAGAGCAAAGGAAGGGAAGGGTAGGAAAAGGAAGGGATATGGGCAAGACCTGAAAAACAGCAAAGCAGTGAAAAGCAGCAAAAAACATTCGAAATAGTGTAAAGCATATAAGGTGAAAAAGCAGTCAAAGCAGGGCAGAAAGAGAAAAAAAAAGTTAGGTGGGGCAAAAAAAACCTCACAAGACATGAAAAACAGGACAAGTGTTCAAAGCAGTACCAAGCAGGGAAAACCAAAGACCAGAAAAGCAGCCTAAGAAATTAAAGCAGTGAAACACAGGAAAAGGAACAGCAGAGAAGGGAGGGGGAAAACAAAACAAAACACACCTGAAAATAGCTAAAAGGAGTGCATACATTTAAAGTAGGAAAAAGCAGCCAAAAGCAGGGAGAAGCAGTGAAAAACAGGGAAGGGGCAAGCATGGAAGGGAAGCAAAGGTGGGTGGGGCGGGGGGGGATATCTAAAACGCAGCAAAAAGGTCAAAGAACAGAACTGAAGGGGTAGGGGGGGCAGAATGGCCTGAAAAGCAGTGGAAAGAATTCAATGCAGTAACAAGTAATGAGAAGAGTGAAGAGAAAGGAAAAGACCAGACAAGCAGTTGAAAAAAGCCAATGCAGTGACGAGACTGAAAAGCGGGGGAAAGGAGGAAAGACACCCACCCACCCCACTGCACCCTGCACACTCACCCACCGCCCCCCACAAAAAACAAACCAACAAACAAACAAACCTCACACCAAACAAAAAAACCCAACACCCACCAAACTAAAAACCAGTGGAAAGCAGGGGGGGAAAAAGGGGAAGACCAGGAAAGCAGTGCGAGGAAGTCAAAGCTGTGATAAACAGGGAAAGGGCGGCGGGGGGGGAGGGGGGGGGGAAGACTTGAAAAGCAATGAAATCAAAGCTGTTACTAGCAGGCAAAAAAGTCAAAAGCAATGAACAGCAGGAACAGGAAGGCACAAGCCAGGGGGCAGCAGGGTGGGAAGCAGGAAGAGACCTGAAAAGCAGCCATCAGGGAAAGAAGGGAAAGGAAGGAAAAAGACCTGAAAAGTAGAGAAGGCAAAGCAGCATAAAAAGCTGGGAGAAGGGGAAAAAGTAAAACAGGGAAAGAAGTCAAAACATGAAAAAGCTGGGAAAGGAAGTCAAGCCAGGGAAATGCAGGGAAGAGAAGGACAAAGCTGGGAAAGAAAGTCAAAGCAATGAAAAGCAGGGGAAAGAAGGCGCAGGGAGAGGATAATTTTCACAACCAGAAGAGCAGGGAATAGAAGTCAAAGCAGTGACGAGTAGGCAAAAGGAAGGAAAAAGTTAAGACCTGAAAGGAAGTGAAAAATAGTCAAAACAGTAAAAAGCAGTGAAAAATAGACAACTGAGAATACGGGAAAAGAAGAGGAGAAGGGGGAGGAAAGAAGAAGAGACCAGAAAAGTTGGAAAAAATGCCAAAACTCCCCCCCCCCCCCCCCCAAAAAAAAAGTGAAAAGCAGGAAAAAAGAGGGGGGGGGGGGGGGCGGGGCGCGGAGATCTGTGAAGTAGTGAAAATAATTTGACATTGTGACAAGTGTTGAAAAGAAGAGAGGGGAAAGAATTAGAAGCAAGAAAAGCAGGGAAAGACAGAGAAGCAATAACCAGGAAATAGGGGAAAAAGAAAAAGCCTGAACATCAGTGAAAAGGAAATCAAAGCAGTGACAAACAAGGGCAGTAGGGAAGGAAAGTATGTAAAAGAAGGGAAAAGCAAGGAAGAGACCTGAAAACACAGGAAAGTCTCTACTGAAAAACCGTGAGAGAGGGGAAATAAAAGCATAAAAAGGAAAGAAAAGATGCAGATAGAAAAGCAAAGAGAAAATGAGGAGAGAAAAGCACAGGAAAAACATCAAGCTAATGAAAAGCAGGGAAAATGAGGGAAGGTATCTGAAAAACAGAGAAAAGGAAATCAAAGCCAGGGGGAGGAGGGGGGAAGGCATGGAAAAACAGTGAAAAAAGTATCAAAACAGTGAAGGAAAATGGGGAGGGGAAAGATGAGAATCCCTGAAAAACAGGGAAAAGACAAGGAGGGAAAGGTAAGAGGGGAGAAATGGGAAAAATGATTAAGAGAGAAGCAGGTAAAAGACAAAGCAGTGCCAAGGAAAAGGCCTCTAAAGCAGGGAAAAGGCCAGAGAAGACCACAAAAACTATGAAAACAAGTCAAAAGAGGGAAAAGAAGGGAAAGGATGTCAAAGCAGGAATAAATAGGGAAAACAAGAGAAGGGGGGGGGGGGGGGGGGGGGGGAAGGAGAGACATGAAAGGCAGCGACACATCAGAACAGCGAAAAGCAATGAAAATAATACAAGGGAGATGGTGTGTGTGTGCAGAAACAGATAGGGAAAAGAAGTCCAAGCAGAAGCAGTCAAAAGCAGGGAACAGAGAAGCGGAGAGGAAATGAAATGATGCAAAAATTATGGAAGAGATGGGAAAAGAATGGGAAAGAAGAGAAGTCAAAGCAGGGAAAAGCAGAGAGGGGATGGAAAAATTAGTGAGGGGAAGAAGAAATTCACCTGAAACCTGAAATACACTTGGGAACGAAGTGGAGAAGGAAGGGGGAAGAAACCTGAAAAATACTGAAGTGAGGAAAGGGAACAAAGAAAACACCTGAAAAGCACTGAAAACAAGGGAAAGACATAGAAATATTGAAAAGAAGGGGGGAAAGACCTGAAAAGCACTAGAAAGAAAAGAAAAGCAGTGAAAGACACAGAAGTAAAAGCAATGCAAAGCAATGGTGGAAGAGGAAGTGGGAAAGACAGGCAGGAAAAAACAAGCAGGAAAGATAGGAAGCAAAAGCTCAACATAGTGAAGAGCAATGAAGGGGGTGGGGGGTGGGGTGTGTGTGCACAACCTGAAAAACTGGAAAAAAGAATGGAAAAAAAAACGAAAGTCAAAGCAAGGGGGAAAAGTCAAAGCAGGGAAAAGAAGAGAATGGAAAGCACCAAAAAGAAGGGGGGAACCTGAAGACTTGGGAGGAAGCTAAAAGAGCAACAAGCAGGGAGAGAGGAAGGGAAAAGCAGGGGAGGGGGGTGAAAGACCTGAAAAGTATTGAATAAAGGGGGCTGGGGGAGCAAGGCAAACAGGGAATGCAAGGAAGGAAGAACAGGCAGGAAAACAAAAGCGAAGACAAGCACCATGGACAACACAGGAAAAGCTGTGAAAAGACAGGAAGAGAACAAGGAGGAAAAGAACATAAAGTGAAAAGAAAAGGTAGAAAGACTGGAAAAGCAACAGAGAAAAGCAGGGAAAAGCAGGGGGAACAGCAAGGAAAAGACAAGATAGAAAAAGCAGGGAATCAAAAGAAAAGCAGGGGAAAAAAGGCTGAAAGATGGGAAAAGGAGAGAAAAGCGAAAGGTGAAGTGCAGGGAAGTGGGGAAAAGGGTCAGAGTGGAAAGTAGGGAAGGGGAGGGAAATTAGCAGCAGTAAGAAACGACGGGAGCTTGCAGTGGGGAGAAAAGGCCGTGCAGTGTTACTGTTTCTGAAGAGGGAAGTGAACTACAGTTTCTACTGAAAACAAAACGGAAAGGGTATCAAAATTATTTTAGACAAAGTTACTATGTTTGAGTTTTTCTTCAAAAATCTCTTACTGTCCCCATTAAAAGAACTCTGGATATGGCATTTCTGATTTTCAAATCTCTGGCTCCAGAGATTTCCTGGACTTGTCTTCCCAGGTCATGCAATTATGTCGTGACATGAACCTTCGTACTATGGCTATATCAACGTGACCTCTACAGAGACACCTGATTTCAAGGCACTGCCACTGTAATGTTTTGTTTACAGAGCAAATGCCCCTTTACACAGAGTATTAGCTCTGTGTACTCAAGTTACCAGACTGATGACAGATAGCACACAAAGTACAACAATAAAGTAGATTATTCCAGTATAGAACAAACTTCTGTACCGCATTTTTCTTGGAAGAAATAACTTAGCTAGTGTACAAAAAATAAATAAATAAAAAAAAAAGTGTAACAATTTCCTCATACACAAGGCAAACATTTTGTAGGGGCAGGAGACCAATTCAAATGACAATAAAAATGCACACATGCTCTGGCACATTGCATGAAAGAGGAGGAATCCCACTGGTACTAAACCGCACTAGCCCTGCATCAGGAAAGAAGACGAGTGAGACTGGAGTTCCGAAAACTAAATTCTCTCAGCTTATTCTTGACTCCAAGGTCTCCAAATTCCTTTGCGTGCAAATTATGAAAACGCTGGTTGCACTGCAAACACAGTATAGCTCAGAATGTGTTCCATTCGGAGCTAGTCTTTCTTCCTGCTTTAGGTAAAGAGAGCTCCTCTTCATCATCATCCTCGCAGCCTTGAAATTACTAACTCCATCTACCAACTGTTGACATTTGATGGCGGGAAGGAGTTGTGGAGTCCTGAATTAGCTCCAGGTTGGCAGAAAAATCTGAAGGAAAAGAGATGTTTTGGAATACCGCATCAAGTGGTGCAGAAAAGATCTCCTCCACTGCTGAGGGGGAAGAGAGATCCTGAATAAGGCAATCCAAGGGGAGAGGTCTTCTGCTTGGCATCTACAATTAGTTTCTTCAGAACAAATGAACTGTTTTCAGTTTTTCATGTCTCATTTCCCAACCACTACAACTTTTGACAGTCAACATCTGTCAAATTAATCTCCTTTCCTCCCGCTTCTCATAGGAAGACCTACAGGAGGTGGATTAGATTATTAATTTCTATTGCTTTATGTATGCTACTCTTCATTACTCAAGACCACATGGAATACCTGTAAGATCTGAAGTTTCAAGAAAATTTTAAAATCCATGGGATTTTGCAAGAGATTCTTATGTTAGTGCTCGGTAGGACTCATCTCTCTGATGATCACACAGAACTGGATTTAAGCAGCAATGTTTTTAACCCTTTCCTCATCTTGTAGTTACTTTTTTAGGGACCTTGGGGATTGCCTTGAAAATGATGTCGAATTTCTTTATATACACGCTGCAGGAAGTCAGCACAGCAGTAGGAAAGCCAAGAGTTCTTTTCAAAAAAAACGCAGAAGAAAGCTACTGAGCAAGATCTTCAAAATTATGTACTGCCATACCATTGCCTTAAGCAGAAAGAACTGGCTGACTCTATGCAGAAAAATGATTGGGAAAAGGCAGTGCAAACATGCAAAGACAAGCTCATCCTACAGGC
This sequence comes from Falco naumanni, assembly GCF_017639655.2. Classification (NCBI taxonomy): domain Eukaryota; kingdom Metazoa; phylum Chordata; class Aves; order Falconiformes; family Falconidae; genus Falco; species Falco naumanni. The sequence continues at coordinate 78,262,450 of NC_054055.1, read as the reverse complement.
AAACATACCAACTTTCAACACCCTTCAACAAGTAAATGCTTTGAAATAAAATGTTGGTATGTGTACAAATTGTGAACAGCAATGCATACATGATTGAAAAAAAAATAATTGAGCAATCCTTTAGACTCAAATTGTTATTTCTAGAAGAAATAAAATCATTCATCTGTTGCTCCACTGGCAAAACAATGTCTTCCCAGAATTTTCAAGATAGACTCTACTGGGAGGCTGCAACAACAAAGAACCCAAATGGCTAATGTACTCAAGAGAACATTGCATATATCATAAACACATTCATATTGGAAACCAACATGTTTCTAAGGAGACACTGCAACGTTGCCTTATGGTACACAACAAATGCATGAGATTTGTCAGTTCACATGCAAAACAATGATGGAAGTAAAAGGTCAAAACGTTTTTGTACTTTTAACTGAACAGCTCTAAACTAAATTTGAGATGCAAGATGCAGTGTTCTAGAAAAATATAATGCCCTTATAACCAAAACATAGGCCAAGATATGATGACAATTGTATTCTGGGACGCTGGAGTTTGCAGCAGTGGGAAGCAGAAATTCCTGTTGAAGCTGTTCTTACAGAGCACTTGGAGACTAAGAGCTGGACTGCACAACTTACCAGAGATGAGAAATGCCTCTTTGTGAAGACGTAGAGGAAAGAGAAATAGAAGAAAATTCCAGTGTACTACACAAGAGGTTTAATTGCATTGCCTTGGTTTACCTAAAGCCACATTACATTCTGTTGTCCAAAAAGCATGATCTACGTGCAGGTTTCTCAGTACTGGCTCTACCAACATTCAGACCAACTTGCCCCAGCCCAGGATGCATCTGCTCTCACAGATTAGAAATTGTTTTAGGAAGCCAAATCTGATTGGTCCATACACTCCTCCTGAAAGGATATATGGTATTTTTTTTAAATAATGGTAGTTCTGTCTTACCAGTAATATTATCTTAATTTTCAGAAAATAGCTGATGCTTTTTGTTATTTAGACTGAAAATACACTGGGGCTGTTTTCCTCACATGCTACTTTTTTATTGGAGGTTTAGCAGCTTTTCACTGTGACACTGTTTATCACTATTTAGCTGGGCTACTTTTCACTGTTGATCACCAAGGAAAAATTGCTTGTTGTGAAACAAAGGAAGTCCTGCCTCAGGAATGAGTATCTAGGGTGGATCCACAATAAAGCATCTTTCAGGATATATAAATCCTGTGCCCATTCTACTTTGTGGCAACATTATTTGTTTTTAAGGGTGTCTTTGGTCAGTCTCACTTCCATTCTCACCCTGCTAAACACACATACAAGTTTCAACACATAATCAGTCAGTAACATACACTGCTCGGGCTTTGGGGTTTATTCCTACTGTTCTCAAACCCCGTTTTTAATGCCTACTGCGGTCTGCCTCTTAAGGTCTAACTAGGCTCTGCCTGCAGCCCATTTTAACCTCTGTATCTCAGCCCTTGTTAGTAAATAAATTAAAACCCCTCCAGTTGCCTACATGCTGACAATCCACTCTACCCATTACTATGGCTTCTGCCAGTCCGATCTCTCCAGCACATGCTTTTCGTCAGAAATCAAATCCTCCCCCTTCAATTTAGTCTTTCTAAACTGCAATGAAGCCATCCCAACTTCCATTTCCGCTCTCTTGCAAACTTCCAGATTTGACCCGGCTTGCCACTTGATACACAGTTAAGATCCAAATCTATCTTGAAACAAAACACACAGCTACATTCTAGACCTTTCTCATGTTAGTTACTGGAATCCAAGTTTCCGTGAACGTATTTTCCACTCTTAAGTAAGTATAACTGTTAAGCCTCACTGAACATGGACATGAAGTTTTTCATCTAGCTTTTCTCACATGCTTTCCGAGGACCAGGACCACATAAAAAAGTTTCTCAGTCTCCCTTTCAGTTAAGGTCTGTACAATTCCACTCCAGCTAAGGTATTTCTCTCCTCTCCCTATGCTACTCTTCACATGGGTTAGATTCCCTCCCACACAGAACAGCCCTTCTATTCCAACCCTTTTCTAAATCTTCTGTCCTCACTTTCCCACTAGAATCTATGGACATTGCTTAAAGTGAATTAAAATTTCTGTCTTCCTTTCAGCAGAGGAACCTGCGTTTAAAGTTTTAACTACCACCTTTTCTGGCCTATGAAGTTCTTGTATCATTCACATCCTCAAGGACAGTCTGAGCGACCATCCTGTGATTGAACTCTGTGATGCTCTGTAACATCTAGCATAAAACATAATAAACAACAGAAACTACAAATCCTGTCAGGTCTAGACAAATCATATATATTTGATAGGGCTAGTATGGAGAACTGTTGAAATAAAAACAAGGCATCTTAATAAGGAAAAAATAGTTTGACTATCATTATTAGGTGGAGAAATAAATACCAGTTGCAAACTTTTCAACATGAGATGGCTTCTGTAGAACCCCACAAAACCAGGGATACAGAACAGAAAACTACAATTTGGCAAGAAGTTTTTCTTTGCTTGACAGATGCAAGATATTGTGCAATTCTACTATCCACCTTCTAAGTAAAATAAATCACTTGCCAAAGTCATGCTATATACAAACTATCCTCATGAGATCACCACTCAGCAATAAATCTACTTTGTAATCAGTTACTTGTGTAATTTTGACTAGAAAGATACTTCCATACTCTTCAGAAGTTCCATATAATGATCTTATTGAAATATATTTGTTCTATAAATCAACACAAAACATATTCACCATACTATGTCAGAAGGTTAGAGTTTTAGCTTACTTCCTCATTAAAAAAGGATGTTTCTGATGGGTTTCAACAGGAATTATCTTCAAAGGTATTGAGATTTTTCAGTTGTCAAGAATAAAATATAAGCACATTGAATGAAAGTAACGATGGTAGCATGATAAACAATGAAGACAAGTCACATCTATAGGTGAATCCAACCCTTCTGTAAACGAGTCCTGTTCAGACATCATTATACTTACAGGATGGAAGACTACATCCTGGAAGAGCAGCAGTTCTGAAAAGGACTTAGGAATCACGATGGATAATCATCTAAATTTACAATCTTTTAATGCAAATAACTGAGACTGAAAGATTTAAAAATGCAATCCTTGGAGGTATAAACAAACAAGCAAAGATATAAACTGAAAGGTTCAAGAATGTACCTGCACATACTACACGCACACAGCAATACTGAAATCACTACCAGATGCTGTATGCAGTTCCTATGTCCACGCTTTAGAATGGATTTTAGAACATCTGAAGTTTCAGAAGAGCCATAAAAGTTTTACAGTTAAGAGATTTAAGGAACTCCATCTATATAGGTTATTAAAGTTAACATATTTTTATGTGAATAAAGTGAAATTGTTTAAAACTAGAGTAGTTACTTGTTATTCTAATAGACAGCTAGCTATCTGATGGTCAGCAGCTGTAACTAAACAGTCCTAAAACTGAAGGAGGACTTAAGAGTATGGAAAATAAACTAGCTGAATCACTCAAGAGACCCAGAAAAATCCTCACACTTGAAGAACCTATATGAAAAATCAGCTATCTTTTTCAAAAGTATGTTCTACTGCACCCAAAAGATATGGACTTCATGATGCAGAAGTAACTAGATTGAATTCTAGGGATAATGGCATGCCAGACAGATTATTTCATTATCATGGTCACCTCTGGCCTTAAAATCAGCTAGTCTGTAATAGGTAGAAAGCTGCAGTGCATATAAGAACATTCAAACTAACAGGTGATAATATAAAGAACTCAAACTACAAGTACAGTCCATCAGAATCAAGCAGAGCTGTGTTCATACATCATTGATTTGTATACCTCGCTGTTTCAATTAAAAACTCAAAATTATCTGTTATGCCTCCAACTTTTACTTTCATATTTGTAAGTCTGTTTCAATGTATCTGATATTTACATATTATAGTATAATTATACCTACCATACCATGGCTTGGAGTAGGTTAATTGCATAGGAAGATTTACTATGTTTACATTTTTTCTTAAATTACTCTTTTTTTTAAAAAGCACAGTAAAGAGTCTGAGGACAAATTATTCAACTGTTTATCATACATAAGACTGCATGACTATAATACAAAGGGCTTGTCTTTTCATTTAACGTTACAATATACACAGCAAGTCCGGACTAGATCTTACAATCTGAACACAGGTATTTAACCTTTTCCATGCTGTTTATGTTTACAATGCACAGAAGTCCTGTAACCAAACTGTGTAGTAAAGCACACAAAACTGGACTGTAACATAACACAGTATGCAGAAGCACTGGATTTTATGATTTCTTCTTTATGTAGATTTTTTTTAAACTGCTTTATTTTTTGGTGCTTGCTAAGGTGTGGCAACCTGCGCACACAAAAGTTACCCAGATTTCATATTACCCTTATATTCCTAGACAGCAGTAAGTACTGCATTCCTTTTTATATTGCTAAACTCAGCATCCTGTTTCTAAGGTGACAGCCTTCCAAATCCTGTAAACTCCTCTGAATTACTGAGTTTAAAAATAAAACCAAAAAGAAAACAGAAAAAAAAAAAACACTTTCATCCACAGGGTTGACGTGTCAATACAAAAGAAATATGGATTGCTTGATTTAAAAAAAAAATCATGATTTACAAAAAAATGGTAATCCCAAATAGTCAATCCCATTTACATGGTAGTCAGCTGCTGCGTTGCCACTGTAAGTATAAAAAATTCCACCTTTTAGTCTGAAAAAATGACTTAGCCACATGGAATAGACCAGTATGAACTCTGAATTTTCTGCTAAATTGGCTTTTAAAAGGGCTTACTGGCAGAGGTAGATCACTGCTTCTGTAATACATAATGGGCAAACAATGTTAATCTGGGATGGGCAATCAATGAATTACCCTGATCCTTTCGAATGTTCTTCACGGAGCTTTTACTTTTCATAAAATAAGTCTCTGAATGGGCCCCTAAATTTTGCAACTGCCAAGCTGACTGTGTTATATTAAGGCAGCATTACCCAAAAATTAGGCACCTGTTAAATACAGCCTGCTAACCTCAGGTCTCATGTGAGTGTTTTGCTTTACTCAGACTATTATTTTGGACCTGTTCATGCAATCAAGGTCTTGCCTTCAAGTTTACAATTACGTTAATAAGGAATACAAGAATCAACTGCTGGTTTCATAGCTTCTGGATCTAGTGTCCCTTTTACCTTCAGAAGCCTGAACACATTTATAATGCAACAGATGTTATAGTCTCAAAGTAGATGTCAATCTATTATGTTCAGTACACAGATTGCTGTAATGTATTGGCTATGAATTCAACAACAGTTCCAGTTTTGTTTAAGCAATAGTACAGCCGTAATTTTCAACTGACATTTAAAAATGGTCTAGTTACACCTTGTGTCAAAGTGCAGAACTGCTACATTATTGGTTACAGACATCTATGTGCTATAAAAACAGCTTTGGTACAATAAATTATCAAAAAAGAAAATAAATTTTTGTAAAATTCACAGCATAATTGTGAGGCAAAAAAGCAGTCACATAAAATTCTGCATTTTTTATAAATGTTCAGGATGAACAGAAGACGTCTTTGTGCAGAAGTAATGGTGGAGAAACCACGTGCCGAGAAAAAGCAAAAGAAAAAAGAAAAAAGCAGGAAGGGACACAGTTGTAGCTATTTCCATCAAACGCAAACCACTACTCCTGTGACCTTCAACCAATAAGGAAGTCAACTTTATGACACACGCAAAGTGACCTTGCAATACCTTACAATAAGTGGGTCACAAAAGTCTATTTTAAAAGAAAGGCCTCTTGAATTACCCATTCTCTGTGTTTTCAGCATTAAGGACTGTCTGCAAAAGCATGTCCAAAAGTGATTGCATCTGAAATGGTAGGCTCTTCTAACTTAAGAGTCCAAATCCATAAGGCCAAAGGTTATCCCAAAGACCACCACTTAGACCTCCCCAGGACTGGCCAGGACCGACCCGTTGATTGCTTCTCAGTGCACCTCAGTTATGAAACCAGTCATATTTCAATACTAACTGACTGTGGTCTCCAAAATATGAGACCCACAGAATCCCATTACAATTGCTGCTTTGATCCTCAGTAGATTCAGAAAAGGAGAGTTCTGATCACCGCCACTTAGCATGCTTAATGTGCCTTACAAACTCCATTACAACCGTCCCTTTTTACAGCTGAAGAATATATATTTGTGTAATCTGAAGGTCCCTCTTTCTTACAGTACTGCATTTCTGTGCCCATGTTTGTTTGGGGAACTAAAAAAAAAAATAATAATATATATATTACTCACTCCCCTCCCACCCAAAAACTTCAAAGGGCCTTTTTATAAATCATGTGCAATGCCTTTAAAAAGAAACTAGTTTGCAACTACAACTAACATTTGAACAATAACCCCTGCTGAATGAGACAAAAAAAACCAAAAAACCCTCCCCAAAAAACCAAACTATGACTAGGTTGTGGCAAGTTAAGATGAGGGAAGCAAAAGGTGAACACCACTAAGCTATCTGTTAAGGTGGGTCCAAGACATGCCTCTTAAAAAAAGAAACCAACCAACCCCCGCCCCCCCCAAAAAAAACCAACAAAAAAAACTTCATTGTCCCTTTGCAATCTTTTCAAGTTTAAAAAAATAGTCAGCTTTGCCCTCCTGTAGCGGTTCAGTGAGTTTATCTCCTTCTGATTCAAGCAGCTTTGCACTTTGTTTTTGGAAAAACACCACTTCTATAAAAACACACAAGAAACAAAGTTAATTTCAGTTTAGTCACGAGCTAGCCACAGGACTTTGCTGAACACAAACTCCTGTCATGGGAGACTCTTCTCTATCAATTCCTTGCCTCATTGCAAGGTGTCCTTCAGTCATGTAATGAGCAGGACCTGTATTAGCAGAAAACTGGTATGTTGGATGTCCAGCTATGCCAGTTTCTTGGCGCGGATTAGAGTAGACTGTTAAATTCATGTCCATAGCTCCATTTTGTCCAAAGTCCAAGGTATTAGCAGCCACTGGGCGGTTCTGATAGGCCTGATTGCCTTGGTTACCAGTAGAGGAGGAAGATGTAGAGGAAGAAGTAGTTGAGGAAGACAGGGATGTCATGGAGTGGTGACTGTGGCCCACCTCCATAGAATCCTGGGTGGAGGAGCTGTTTGTTGGAGAATTGTAGACTCTCGGCCTGGTCCGGCTACCCAAGGCTTGCTGTCCATGATGGTGGTGGTGGTGGTGGTGATGGTGGTGGTGGTGAGAGCTATTTCCGTGATGATGATGTAATGCATTCTGTTGTTGAGGGGTTACATGGAAGGTGGTTTCTTGAACTGGATGATTTTCAACAGTGACCTGTGTAGGAGCTTCAGTGGCTGTCCAACCAATTGGAGGAGGAAACTGTTGTCGAACCTGTGTTAATAAGCAAAATAAAAATGGAAACACTTACTCCAATCTGTCCATTTGCAATATATGAGAGGGATTAAGTTATTAATGTTTATGCTAAGTTTTAAAAAAGTTAACCAAACTTGCAGTTGCAAAATTATTCTAGAAATGTAGGCATGTCGTTAAGAAGCATTTCTAATAATGTAACCTTAAGAAAAATGAGTTCACATTCCGGATGCTTTTTTCAAACAAGTCAGTCCAATATGAGACCTTACTGTCAAAATTATAGAAACAGCTTTATGCAATAGCAGTAATGCACAATGTAATATCTGTATACCACCTAGAACAATAAGGCCCTGATCTCCGACTCAGGCCTCTGGATACAATATGCATACTAAGCTAAATTAATACCTCGCAGTTCATATCTTGAACAGTGTTAACAGCCTTAGAGGAGTACTAACCCACACCTCTGGAAGTAAACACCTGATTAAAGATTACTAAAACATCAAGATCTAGCTACACACCAATTTGCTGCATAAACTAAATTGTCTGCTTGGGAGAATTTGTATTTTTATTTGTTCTGTACTAAAATAAAAACATTACTGAACTACTGCTGTTGCTTCTTTCCAAGAGTAAGTATTGAATAAACACTAATTCATCAATGATAATGTTGGTGAAGTACCTGAACACCACAAAATGGAAGTAAGAACTCCTGCAGGAGTCCGCTGAAGTACAAGCCAGTTCCTCACTGGGTTGGAAGATGCATAGTTCTGTGTACCCCTACACCCTGTGTAAGATGAAGAAGCACTGACAGCTCCACCTGGCTTATTGCCACTAAGACAAAACCTTCACCTCTGTAGAATCTATGGTAACTTACAGCTACCTGCAGTACTTCTGCCTAAGCAACTGACCTAATGTACAAAGGACTATACAAGACCTGGGGGTAGAAAAATAAACCAAATCTGATGGCTAGTTCCATGTCTAAACCACTTCAATCTTGAATTGAAAGTATTAATTAGTTTTAGGGATTTCATATTCTCAGAAAATTCATCTAAATCAGACAAAAGCTCTACTTAAGCATACCTGCGGGCTGTGTGTTTCACAGTCCATAGCTTGAACAGCAGCAGTGAAGTGTCCACCACTATGTCGATGCTGGTGTGTGGGGTCTGACCGCGCCCTTCCACTGTTGCTTGTTCCAGAAGACCCACCTATAAAATCATAACATCCACAATAACTAAAGAATCCCAAAATTTACATTAAGTGGTAAAACAATGACAGTATGAAGATATGTAAATTGCTTCACAGTAAAATTACAAGACCCATCATAATCACTCACATTTTTACGCATCCACTTTTTATATTTTATTGGAGCAGTTACCTGTTCCAGCTGATTAAAATAATTGTTTTGATGAGGATGACTGACATTTGTTTTTTAACAACTTTTTTAAAAGAGAGAGAACATTTATCTGGGAAAGACGCCTTTGATGCGATTAGGAAATACAGCTTTGTTATCTGTTAATCAGAAAAACTTACCTGAGCTTGAAGACGTACTAGAGGTGGTTCCTGAAGATTGTGACTGCTCCATGGCAGGACTCGTAGACACACTGTTACTTGTGTTTGTACCTTCGTCTGCTGTTTTCTTAAAGAAACTATGCTGTAGGGCATAATAAGGTTGAATTCGTGTCTTAGGGTCATAATCAAGCATCCTTAAGATGAGGTCTTTGAACTTCAAGTAGTCAGCTACAGTATGACCCGATTCCCCAGCACGACGTCCACCTGGTCCTCCTGTTTCAACTCCTAGTATATTGTGAAGTTTCCGAGTTCCGGGTGGTTTGTATTCCTGTTGGGAAGTCAGAAATTGCTTGAAATCAAGTTATACAATAAGCCTTGGATATGCAGTTTAAATGTGCCATAAAAGGAAGTCAGTCACATAAAAGAAAGAAACTATTCAACATTACAGAAAGTGTTATTTAATCAACCTCACCACATGGAACAATAACAAACAACAATAAAGCCACATTTTCAGTAAGGCAAGATGTAGTAAAATCTTAGTAGTAAGTAACACCTTACCATTGTTTGTTTGTTTTTTTTTTAAAAGAAACCGCCCATGTTATCATGCTCATTATGTAACCTACCCTTTTTCCATCTTTGGTCTTCTTCAAGTTCCAAGTGCCATCTGGCAACTTCTCAAAGAACTTTCTTGCTTTTGGTGCTTGGTCAAGGATGTGGGTAGGTGGTATCCCCAAAACTTCCACTATTTTATTCATTTGATCCACCTGTTCCAAACAAAGAATATTTGTGAAGAACACAATAACTGAACAGTGTGACACAGTGACATTTAGTCACATGGGAAGCAATTGTTAACTACCCATACAAGTTCTAAATAAATTATGAGTTTAAGAAAAATCCAGTTATGTACAAAACAAATTAGTGAATGAGTAGTAAGAGGGAGGACCCAGAAACAGAACATTACTAACAGGCAATTTACAGTTCTGAAAAAAGACATTGCTGTCTTTGACGTTTACTCATTTTAGAATTACTAGACTTCGCTAATTTATGCATTAAACAGATGAAAGTCATGATGAGAATGAACAAGACAAAACAAAAAATCAGATTACTTGTACCATAGTATAGCTGCATACCTCATTTGCCCCGCTAAAAAGAGGCTCTCCAGTGTGCATCTCAACTAAAATACACCCAAGGGACCACATATCAATTGCAAGATCATAAGGCATTCCCAGTAGCACCTCTGGTGATCGATAAAAACGACTCTGGATATATTGGTATATCTGAAATAAAAGTATCTAAAGGTAATACACAGCATCTGAAGAGCACTATAATGATTCTGTATTACAAAACAGAACTACCATGAAATAGGTTTTTGGTGTCGGAAAAGCCAAGGTATCAGTGATACTATCTATACGTTACATTAATAAAAATATATAAGTGCTAATTCTTAAGGAAATGCTACCATTCATACTCTCTCAAAAAAAAAAAAAAAAGAAAAGTGAACTCATTCATGCATGATGTCAATATTCTACACTTCCAGGCTGATGAGTGTAATCTCATGCAATTACAGGTAATCATGCAACACAATTTTAGTCTGGTATCATCCTAAGAAAAACTATTCCACATGCCACATCAGAATCACTAACATTTCAGACAAAACCAACAGTAAAAGATCAAAAGCCACAATTATGATGTGATTAAATGAGATGAAATTATCAGTTGATTCCAGGAACAAGAAAACAACACATGGGAAAAAGCAACCTCCTTCCACCCCCATCTATCCTGCTCATTTCACAAGACTGGAATCTTGATTTTAAACCTGGAGACTGGTTTAAACATAGGCATATCAAAAAATCTCAAAAAACAAACAAAAAACCTCCACCAAAACCTTTAACAGAAAAGAACCTGAACTCCAAAACCCTTAACAGTAAAATACACAAAACAAAACTGTACTTTATATTCTAAGTAACATACAATCTTATCCAGTGCTCTCCACAAACATACCAATACTTCCTTACTGCTTTTTAAGTTAAGTCTAATGAGTAATTACACTAGGTTTTTGTATTTGTGCTTCTTAACATCTCAAAATTATCTTATTATTCACCTAAACATACCAGGTCTCCTTTCACCTCATGGTGTCCTCATCTACCCTGGGCGAAAAGCTCCTGATTTATAGCAAAAAGTCTTATTATTAATCTAAATATATGTCTCATCGCTGTTTTCAATACCATATTCAATATTCTGATCTGCTCTTCCCAAACTTACTATCAGAAAAAGTGACAGGGTGCTGCTACTGGCCAGTCCCAACTCCTCAAGACAGAACTGGGGGACTTCCGTTAAAGGCAGACAGTCCATTAAGTTTCTTAACTCTTCTCATATAATGATCCCATCTGCAGCATTACTAGTCACACCGCTGAAACTTCATTTCTTTTTTCAAATGTTTCATATTTTGGGGAATGTTTTTTGTTGATTTGTTTAGATTTTTAACATCCAGCTTTCTCAAAGCAAAAAGAGATTGTTTACAAGTTCATGGGTAAAATCGGCAAAGGTACAGAACAGGCCTGGGAAGGCTCAAAATCCTTTTCCAAACAAACTAAAGTTAACTTCTATCTATACAGGTCTTCCCTATCTCTCTAGCTAACAATTTTTTTCCAGTGCAAACAACTAAAGCAAAGGTACCCTGAACAGAAGTGGTCACTGGCTCAGCCAAACATTATTCTTACAACCAGGAAAGAGTCTATTTGTACTAGGACTATAAGGTGCAAGCTGAACACGACATCCTGATAAACTTTTCACTGAGCAAACTGCTGGTACAAATCAAAGCTCTCCCTGAAGAAAACAGGCTTTGATATCCCAGCAGAATTATTTATCATCTTAATATTGTATATATTTCAGTATTTTTTAAAGGAAATGCAGAGCTAATTGGCTAAGCCAGACAGACTATGCTCAACAGACTCTAAAAGCTCAAATAAAAAACGCACTCATCTTCCAAGTATATGAACAGCAGAACACAAATAAAAAATCCTGGACCACTACTGAACAGTACAGATCTACCCTAACCTGAAGAACTGTCAACAGAAAGCAATTTGCCCCTTTGTCCCAGAAATGCTTCGCGCATATGCATCTTTATTCATAGTAATATCACCACTAAACTCAATTTGTTTTTCCACAGTTGCTAACGTGTTTATAAAAATGGGTTATTTATAACCAGTATCTTTAAAAGCCAGCTACTACACTGTCTCAACCCTTGAATATCTTATCTCCAAGGCATACTAAATAGAGGACACGATAAAGTGGAAGGAGTAATACATATGGAGTAAGAAAATAATAAAACAAGTATTTTATTTAATAGCACTGCAGACTTCTACAATCAAGTCCTGATGCATTCTTCATTAATATAGCATAAAAACATAACCAAGGAGAAAAGAAAGATGTAAAGTTTATCACTATGATGAAAGTTTATTTACTATGGCACTAAAAATTCATATTTAAAGCTCCTACAGACTGTTGATCTCTGGCACATTACATAAAAATTAAGTCACCATCAATAAAGTTTAAATGAGCCATCTAGGTATTATGACTTTAAAACCACTAATTTTTAATAGGTATCCAACAGTAGCATCAACAGAATTTTTACTAATACTCACCCTCTGCCCAAGTTGACACGAACTGCCAAAATCAACAATCTTGATAGCGCTTCGTTTGGGGTTACAGAGCAGGATATTCTCAGGTTTTAGGTCACAGTGAATGATACTCAGTTCAGGAGTTGCCAGAAAAAGCAGTGCAGTGCACATCTGCTGTGCAAATTTTCGTGTCAGGTTCAATGAGACACCTCTAAAGTTGGTGTTCCGCAACAGATCATACAGATTGTAGGACAGCATTTCAAAGACTAAGCAGAGGTGGTTTCGAAACATGAAGTGGCGCTTCAAATGCACTTTAGAAAGGGGAAAAAATAATTAACACATATCTTGTGTGGTAAGTAATAAATGCTAACGCTTAAATATTTTAATCAATATGTATAAAGCCGACGTGTGAGTAAGATAATACAGCATTACTCCCTTCCACAACTGCCCCTGCCCCCTGGATAAATGATAATTTACAGAATATCCCTGCTACACATAGGGTCCAGGGGGGCACTTTACACATCTGAAGTGTCCTCAGTGCACCTCAGTATAGCTACATTAACCAAAACATTATTTACAAGCAGAAGGAATATTTTTTCAAAATAAGCTATCACTCCCCTATTAGCCAAGGCAAACTCAATTGTGTGTAAATAAAAATATCAGCAAAAGACAAGAAGACAAACTGTGTGTAAAAACCTTTGTCACAACGCTTTTAATCTTTTTCAGAGGAGAGTTCATTTCTTTACACTCTTAAAGCTAAAACTGTATTCATGTCCAAGCAGATTGGAAAGAAGTGTGCATACAGCAGCATTCTTAACAGTAAAGCAGATCCTCCACTTTAGACTCAACTATTTATCAGGAATTTCCATTACATTTACAGCGAAAATATCTGACCATCAGATTAATCTAAAATATACTCAGACATTACTGCAATTTATAAGCCATGACTTCAATTGATTACTTCAATTAATAAAATGGATCAATATCCCAAAGGCATTATATTCACTTCAATCAGGCATAATCTCAATTTATGAAAACAACCCATCTAGTCCAAATCCAATCAAATTTTCTCATGAAATAGGTGAAAAATTCATCTGATTCATCTGTTTAGAGGCAAGACAGATTTACTGGTCTGTCAGTCACTCAGGTTGGTTGCCACAAGTAAAAGAAAATTGAAATAGGGAAAATACTTCAGCCCTCAGATAAAAAACAACACACACCCATTTCTGTCATATTATTAGCGCAGTAAGAATTCAGACTTTCAGTTGAGGTCATTACTTGGTGTCCTATGGATTTTTTTTCCCTTCCATTATCCTAAGGCAGTTCTTTATGTGTCCCTTACAACTTACCCGTAATAATACCGTTTGCTTCCACCCTGATGTCAGTTCCTGCAATACACTATTGTCTAGACCTTTCATATTTTCTCATCCTTGCCGTATTTCCACTATCCTCCCATCATGAAAGCACCAGCACCTTTTCATGTCCTTGTGGTCTTCCTATACTCGATTCCAATTCCTCCCCACACCACCTAAGCCTGCTGGACCTGCCAACCTGGCAAGAATCACCACTTACACCAACTGATTTGTAACTTCCAACATGCTACTGACCAGACAGTACCACCTGCAGCTGCCACACAGCTCAAATAGTTTGGGTAAGAGCTGAACTTGCCACATCTTTCCTCCAGTGAAGACATGGTATTTGAACGTTTCTCCTCCACTCTGCCACCAATTTCACAAAACTAGAAGACCTTTATGCATCGTTACGCTTGTGTTAGGTCTGAATGAGACCAGTTACAAGGTCTGAAGATAGTAGAGGAGATCTGACAGAAGTGTAAGCAGTTAAGCATTATGTCCTTAAAAATCAGGCTACAGCATATTTAACCACGTTTTTCCTGAAGTCTACATTTTACATTACATAGTATATTGCAATACCTGCAATGACTTATTCAGCAGCATCACATATCTGAAAGCCTATGTGAGGGTGAATTGTCCTCATGCCCTACAGACAATTTATTTTTTACATTAATATACTGAATGCTTCAATTAAGTCTTGTTGCAAAAGTATGTTCCAAAGCAACTGTTCCTATACTTATAAATATTTTCCAGTGAAGTGTCTAGAGATACCAGTTTTCTATGTTCAGTTTTTGCACAGCATGCAGTACAAGGTATTCATTCAAAACGTTATGTTTGGGATTTTTGATCTTTACTGATGCTGTCATGTTCATTTAATAGTGTTAAATAAAAGGAGACCTATTCAAATAGACCCTAATAGATTTGGAAAAGAGCTTGAAACAAGCCTAAAACAAGCACGAATTCACCTTCCTAAGCAAAGGCAGTATATATTATTTCTCCACTGTTGAAAATTATCAGAACTTTTTTTTTTTCCCTTCTTTGTTTCAGCACTGCTTTCTATATAGTCACCCTGCCTTAAATCACAGAGGGAGATTATATGATGTTTTGGACCATTTCATTTTACCTGATGTTACAGACAGATTCTTGGAAGATTTAAAGTTCAAGAGCTTATTTGATGAAGCCTGTAGTGTCTTCATTTGCTACCTATTAATCTGAAACTGGTCACGTCTTTAATGTTCCTGAAACATCTTTCTGACTTAGTATGCTGTCAAGTTTAGTAAACACGTTATTAATAAATTTAACTTAAAAATACCTTTAAAACTTTTACACTGAATACATAAAATGTATTCTGAAGATAATATAATTTTCTATAAAACAAACTGAAGCGTAACTGAATACTCATCAGATAATTTAATACCAAAGTATATTAACATTATTTCTAAGGTGTTTTTTTCTAAACTACAAAAAGAAAAATTAGTAATCCAATATATACATGCAAATCAGAAAAGCACAGCTGTTAGTATATCCAATTCTACAAACTAAAGGATGCTTAAAACCAGTCTTATTTTCCTTAATCACTCTTTTTCATACTTTCCCATCTCTCTTTACAACATGCTGTTGTTTCCTTCCATCATCTTTTTTCCCAGTTCTCCACTCCAGAGGACTCACAGGATCTAATAAACTTTTTACACAAGTTGACTTAATTTCATCATTATTATAAAGTTCAAGTAGCACTATAATAATAAGTCATGGGAATAGCATTCCAACCTACAGGAACCATCAAAATTATAAGCTTTAAAATATTTTCACGGCTACAAACGGGCAAGTCTTAACATTTACACAAATCTTATCTTAGTTTTGTTAAACAAAATGTTGAGCTTTCTAAACATACATGATCAAAACATAATGGTTAAGCTAGCCATAAAACTACTGTATGATGCTGGTTTACACCACATATGCCTGCTTTTATCCATGATGATTCTGAGATAATTTACGATGTATTCAAAGTAGTGAAAGAGATGTTAACTACTACAGACCACAGCTTCTGTGGAAAAGGCTGTCCGTGGCAACTTCTTCAGGTGTCCATATAATTAACTGGAAAAAGAAAATTCTACAAAAGATCTCAATGCTACTAAGTAGTAAGTGTTATCCCAAATGATTTTATACATTATTCTTCTGGATCTGGTCCAGTTGCAAAGCAAATTGAAAAATTTGCACTAAATAATACTAATAAAAGTTGTATTATGAATTTCTTTAGCACCAGAATTATCCTACATTATATAGCAAGATCTAAAATATTCACAACAGGATTAAATAAAAACAGAGTAACTATTAAAATACCTATATAGTACTTCATCTCAGTGTCATGTTTGTTCATAAGCTCGAGCAGTCGCACTTCAATCTGGGCTTGGTTTAAGAAAGCCTTCTTGTTTTTTATTATTTTGATAGCCACCCACTCCTGTTCCACTCGATCATAAGCCTTTACAACCTGAAAAAGTCAAATACATCAGTAAAATCTCTCAGGTTTTCAAAATACAGCTAAACTCAACTTTCTAAACTTTCTTCACTTTCTGAATTCACACATAACATTTTTTGAACTTTTATTAAATTTCTTTTCTCAAATTTCTTCTCTCACTTGATACTACAATAAAGCCACAATTGATCATGTGATGTTTATTGCAGTGAAGTCACAAAATAGAACTGAGGCTCCAACTGAGGCTTCACTAAGGCAAGCACTATATCCAAATGCAATTATCAAATCACCAAAAACAATACTGTAAAAAGACTGGCAAAATCTGAGAAAAAATAACAAAAGAAATCCTCCTTCCCTCCATCCTCCTTCCAGCCTTCTTCTCAAGACTTGTCTAGAGCAGTCTATGAAGAGCTATGAACAGTCAAAAATGTTACTAAGTAACATTTGTAATAGGTAATACCTAGCACTAAACTTGTCTTAATTTAAAAAACCAAGCCAAACAGCTAAGAATGTGAACTGATAGCAAAAGGCTGAGGATTTTCTCATTGCAAAATGCTTCACCAGGTCTACATACTTGAGTATATTCAAATTTAATCTGTAGTAACAAGAAACAGCACAAAATACCAGTGCCCAGAGCAGGCACTCAGTATAATAGGATTAAGGAAAAAGTTTGATTTCAAAATGAAATAGGAATACCACTCCAAATGAAATGCATGATTCACATGAAATACAGGTTGCTCACACATTACCTGTCCAAAGGAGCCTTTGCCTATTAAAGAGTCAATTTCATAACGATCCATCCACTTCTCCCCATTTTTTACAATATAGTCATAGTTGTCATCATCATAGCCATCATTGTAAACTTTTCTCTCCTTTTTATGACTGGAATCATCTCCTTGGCCCTGCTGATGCCGCCGTTTTTTTTTTTGCATAGTAAACCTAAACATGAAAGGTACACCAATTAAGAGTGCTTTTTAGAACAACAGTTCAATATGGAATAGAATCAACTTTTTATAATCATCGTACCTAATCCTGTGTTTTAAAATGCAACTTCTACTACTGGAAAAACAAAAAATCCTCTCCTGCTCACTCCATCTGAAGTCATGTCATTATACCAAAGCAAAGTCTTGATAAATAAAGATATACCACAGTACACTATACACACAGCAAAATTAAAAATGGTAAGTAGCCTGGAAACCAAGAGTTATCAGTTACTTTTCCACAAGACTGAAAAAGAAGAATTCCAAGTTAGGCAGTCAGTAATCACTGCAGAAATCACATTTGCTACAATTGCCAAAGAGCTAGAAACAAACTGTCTTCCCATATTAGCCACATAATTTTTATATTTTACATTTGCCAATAATATTTCATTAAATATTTAGGGAAAACACTTTACAATTTTCCTTAAAAGCCCTTAGACACATTCATAAAGGCTTATAGCATGAGCTAAAAGGCTTCATTTGTGCCACTCGTATTTCCTTACCATGCAAAAGAGAAGCTTAACATTTGTTTATAAAACAACAGAAAATAAAATCCAGGATAAAAAAAGTCTGCTGGACAGAAAGCAGGACCACGACATCAATGATCTCAAAGGAGATGTGAACAACAGAAAGAAAGCATGATTTTTCTAATATCTTCACAAGATTATTAATAGAAAACATACTTAATAATGTATTGCAAACAAAAAACTTCACACCAATACACACTACAAAGATAAATGGAGCCATTACCTCATTAATATGCTTGTATGTTTTGATCAAATCCACGGAGAGTTTCCTCAATGGAGCAGTGGCTGGATCACGGAACGTTTGGGGCATCCGCCTCTGTAATATTACCATATCATAACTTAGAAAAAAAGCTAGGACTTTAATGATATAATTACTAGATCAAATCATGATATTACTCACAGAAATGAGTAATTTCATTGCATTATTTTTTTTCTTTAAACAGACATTTAAAAAATAAAAATAAATACAGGAATCAAAAGAAATTAACAGCTTAGTTAAGTAATTTTAAAATAATTAATTAGAAAAAAATCCCAAGATTCCTACCTCTCCTCCCATTATGCCTAACAGGCTTAATCCCAATAAACAGTTTTCCCCTCAGTTAAAAATAAGCTCCTTTGACAACAGAGATTCTTGCTGACATTACTCCCCTACCTCATGACTGATACATGAACTGTAACCACATTTAATGTATGGCTGCATTAGAACTACAAATGGAAGTTAACAGTAATAATTACTGCAGAACTGTGGCTGTTTCCACATTTAAACTGCATTAAAACCCAAATAAAAAGACTTTCAGGTCTATCATACTTTGCGATATCCAGGCCTAAATCTAAATCCTAAAGACAATCTAAAGAAATATAAAGCATGTACACGAACACCACACCTACTTTCAAAGTTTTAAAACAACATCCCTGAAAATGTAGTTATGTTCCTCATTTGTGTTTCCTAAAATTGACTACGTTTAGAACAAAATGATCTTCAACAGTAGGCCATTTTTTTACTGGTTTCCTGAAGAAACAAGACTTACGTGTGATAAAATTACTTGTGTGCCTCTTAATTTGCACACATACACCATATAAAGAATGGATCTACCAATCAGCTTCTATTCCTCCTTAAGATTTGTTTGAAATCTTAGAAGATAAAGCTCCTGTTTTCAGGAATGGCAAGCTGGAGGTGAGCAGTATCCCCAGTAAAGAGAAGGCAGAAAGGTCACAAACCATTTTGTTTGGCTAAAGCTGACTACCTGCTCAGCAGACACTTAACAGCACAACTGTACCACCAGACAGTCTGGCAACTTCTCTGTCTCACCCAGTGCGAGCATCATATGGGGAGCTAGGAGAGAGAGCGGTGAGGCTTGTGGGACTGGTCCCCTAGCCTGCCTGCCTCTACTCCCTGCCTTCCCAATGACAGAAAACTGCAGGACAAGTTTTGGAGAAAAGCTTGGTTCTATTTCCTTACTCATTATTAAGAGGGTCAGTGCCACCATTATTAAGAGGGACCAAGTGCCACCACACTCAGCCTTACAACTTTATCTCATCTCATGCCATCAAATACACTCACGTTCATAACCCTCTTCACTTCCAAGAGCTTAATCTCTCATCTGCTGCCTCCTATTACAGCTAAACTGATATGCAGTCTCCTGCAGAGCTGAGGAAAGAGCGTAAGCTGTCAGCAAAAATAATTAAACTGATTTTTGTATCAGTATTGCTGAACTAATAAACAAACTGGAAAAGCATAACTGTCCCTGTATCTTTTATGGTATTACTTAATACATATAATGGCGGCTGTGCAAATAGCTCATTTTTTTTGCTCAATGACCAAATAAATAAATATATCTTTTTTAAAAAATCACACTGAAGTGACCCAAAGAAGCTCTCACAGTCAGAAGAGAAAGAGTCTGTGCTTCTGAAATTGCACCTGAACTCAGGTACCCAAGCAACCATACTAAAAAGCTAAGCTCACACTCTCCTCTGGTGGATGCGCAGACTGCGGGGGTGGAAAAACAAAAGTGTCAGCAAGAGAGAAAACAAGACAGAGCATGGACAAACCAGAGAGTTCTGGAGGAGGAGCGGGGCGGGAAAGGAAGGCTCCTGAGAAATGGCAACAGAAAGCTTTGATGCACACCAGCCCAAATATGCCCACGTAACATTTTTATACCCTGCGAGACTGTGGATTTGAGGTCTTTTTGATTAGGGAATGTTTCTCAAGAGATGATGTGATACAATTAAACATCCCTCGGGGAATTTTAACCCAAGTCGTGTCCAGTTTGTTACATTCAATCTGCTTTTGGATATGCCCACTACTGTCAATTTCCCCTTAGCAAGTTTACCAAATTAATCCCTTAATTCTTTTTAATTACAAGCACGACCATTTTGTAAACATCAGGAAAGTCTGTTTTAAAGTTTCTTAAACAAACTGTTTGAGATTTACAAAACATTTTTGTTTCTTCCTTTCATCTGTCAAACAAATGCAAACCATTAAACAGATCACACCTAAATATGACGTCTTTCAGTCATCTCCCAGCACTGTTAAACTACTAAACAGTGTCTAGTCCAAATCACAATTGTCACTGTTACGGGCTTTTCAGATGCAAGTATTTCCTTTACATTTCTTAATCTGATTTAAAGAGATTATTGGAACACATGAACACTATTTTGCTGGTAAAAGAAACCATGCTGTGGTGCACGAATAGTGGCAGGGACCAGTCTCTGTCCTAGGCTGACATAACCACCACAGGGTCTCCATTACACAAGTTAGAAGTTTTGAGGAAAGAGTCCTAGTGTGGAAGAACTCCACAGTTCAGATCAACTATTCAGACATTAAGGTTGCTCTAATTTGGAAAGGGAATTTGTAGAACAGTATTCATGTTTATTTTCTAATTTATAAGTCAAATTTGCTTGCTTACTGAAAAAAAAAATCTAATTTCAACTCTGAAATAAACAGCTTAGGAAAAAAAAAATATTTTGCTGCTGTTCCCTAGTCATAAATAATTACAATTCTGCAGATTAACCCATGTTGCTTCTTGCCAGTACCTTATTTGAAAATTGTGAGTTGTGCATTTAGGCAGCCACACATGTCTGAGGGCACATTTTAAACCTGTATGAACTTTTTAACAGGTACTTTTTGCTATCCTGGGTTCATAAAGTGTTAGGTGACAGAAGATAAAGAATCGACCTTTTCTCCTTCCCCCTGTTATATTGCAAAATTTGTAACATTCTCTTCTTTTTCCAAGATCCTTTTGGAGACTCTTGTTCCCTTCTTCCTGATGATGGAGGACTATGGAACAAAGTGGTCGTTATCCATTTTAATACACTAACGCTCACAAATTCTTTATCATTGGGCTAGTACTGATTTCCCTCTTAGCTTCAAATGCTCAACCACAAAAGAAAAAAACAAAAGGACAGGAAAAGAAAGATCCTATTGCACAAGCTTCAGTCTCTATCTGGTGGCCAGACAGCAACACTGCAACCTCAGATCTTCCTAAAGATAGAACACAAATCAAAATATATGCTTGTATTTAAACACTGAGAGACAAGAAACTACTTTTGTTACAATTATTTAAGTCAGTAAATACCCATCACACTCTGACTGGTCCACACTTAAGTCTCAATGGAAACAGTACAGCTACCTGCGATGGTACCATGATGAAAATTACAAGTAACAAACTGAAATTTTATTTCCTTACTTATTAATCAAACACACATGACACAGTGCAAAAGGCAAGCAATAGCACCACTTATGTGTACTTGACACATTTGAGACAAACCACGTTTTAAGGAAACTATGACTTTTAACTCAGGTACGTTATTTTAACTAGCAGAGTCTTTGAGGTTTAATGAATGAAGGAAGAAGCAACGTATTTCTCTCTCTTTGGACATACGCTTTGTTACCTAAAAAACAGATGGCACTGCTCCTCACTAAATGCATTTTATTTTGATTACAGGAAATTCTGAGCATTTTTTTTTTCCTGTCAATAGAATGCTTTAATTCAGATTTTTTTAAAAAAAAGAAAGATCCATTACCATCCACATTCATTAAAAGGGGGGGAAAAAAAGAGAAGTTCTTTTTGTGTACAGTACACATTCCATTTCACAAACAGAATAAATAATGAAGATTTTATACTATCAGGGCAACTTTTAGCAAGAATTCCCATTGTAAAGGCCTATATAATAGACTCTCATATTAACTGAATGGATTAGGCTAATCTCCTAACACAACTTGCTGTTCAAAACCTTTCTTGCATCACAATAATATAGGATAGGAAGTCAATGCTAATAGCATATCGCGGTGGGCAGCCACGTAATAATAGACAGTGTCTCCAGAAGGTCAGCAAAACAGATGTCTAATTGCTATAACCACAGTCACACTTCCCCATAATATACAGCAAACTTCAAGTTTTTAGAAAAATTACCAAGGAGAAAAAAGCGTGTGTGTCAAAGAACGAAACAAGTGAAATCTAAGACTATTCTTCAAACTGATTGTACTCAGCCGGAACTGTATGCAGGTAGGGACAAAATTTCAGTCTAACTACTTTAATCACTGACCTGTGTTCTGTGAGTACTTCCCTCCTGTTCTGGCTTCCTTCCCCAAATAAATGAGGTTGTTGAATAAAAGTAATACTAAGAAACAGCTAAGTTTAAAGTTAAAACAGTTAAATAAAACCAGCAAGGAAAGAAGGGTCATCTGCCAAGATTTTACCTTGTCTGACTCAGCACAACAGTTTAACAAAAAAGAAAAAAGCAGGGAGCAGAGAGAGAAAGGGAATGAAAAGCCCCACTCTGAAATTCTTGGTGCCAGAGTGTAAACTCATTTTTCTAAAAAAATGTCTGAGATAAATGGAAAGTGAGAGAAATGCTTCTACTGAAACAAACTGCATGCTCACATTCATGACAGTCTGGTGAAGTCTGACCATCACTAGTACTAATATTGCTGATTAGGTAGCTGAAGTAACTGATAATTTGCTACTGCCTGC
Source organism: Falco naumanni (assembly GCF_017639655.2). Classification (NCBI taxonomy): domain Eukaryota; kingdom Metazoa; phylum Chordata; class Aves; order Falconiformes; family Falconidae; genus Falco; species Falco naumanni. The sequence continues at coordinate 78,239,654 of NC_054055.1, read as the reverse complement.
TAGAACACATTAACTTTGCAATTATCTAGTTGCAATCAATAAAATCTCTGGCCAGCATCTGGTCAGTAAAACCTAGAATTCTGCTGGTGGTAAGTGATCTTAAGATACATACAGAGAGAAAGATGTTTAGATTGTCAGCCTGACCTTTGAATTCCAAGTGTTTTATGAAAGCTAAACTGTTGGAATCTGTTACCAAAATCTGCCCAGGAATCTCAACTCAACTTTGTTATCAAGTAGATCAGTTTTCTGATCTTTTGTACTTAAACTGAAAAAAGTTCTGGGCGATCCCCATATCTATGATGAAGACAAACATTAGCACAGCAGAAAAGAAACACTTGTCTGAAGTTGTGAAAACTTTTATCTTCTATTCACATCAGGCTGTGTCGAATCGGACAAAGAAGTATTACTGTTTGTTACTGCTGAAGGAGGAAAGTCCCACAGATCTCATCCTTTCTGTTTATTCTAGGTCACACGCTCTTACTGTTTTCCTGAAGCTGGTTCTGGCACTCAAGAGAGGTAAGACCACACAAGCAAGAGCAGGACCCCCATCCTGCCAGCAGGCCTGGGCACTTGGTGAATCACAGATTTAAAGTAAACCATTATAATCCAGCAGGTTTGGGGAAACAAAAGCCTCAAACCTAACTACTGAAGAAAAAAACAAGAAAAAAAAAAGAACAACGAAAAAAAAGAACAACGAAAAAAAAGAAGACAGAGATGGAAGTTCTTAACTGTAATTTAAAACCCCATAAATAAGTGAAAAACAAAGCAACCTGGCTGGCTTTGAAGTATCTTCCTGTTATTTGCTCCTTGCCAGTGATGAGATGAGTAGGTTTTGGTGACCATAGACATAAAGCAATAGGTGCAAGTGAAGCTTATGTAAATAATACTTTAAGGGTAACGCAGAATATAAATACACATAATTTATATAACTTTAATATAAATTGTCATTACTGTTTCCTAACCTTTAATCTGCAACCGTGAATGATTCATAAAAGACCAGAATATGGTCTGCAAGCCATTACAAATCAAAAAACAAGCAAGATAGAGCAGGAATAAAAACAATAAATTAACATTCAAGGCCTAGCTTCCCTATTATTTAGTTATGAATGAAAATCATTACAGGAACTTGAACGATACAATACTCCTCTAAAAACTGAGTCAGTCTTCAACAAAAAGAAAGACAAGAAATAACCTGAAAAAAACATAATAAGGGAGATCATCTTTGCTATTTATCAAAATTACATCATTTACAGAAAATGCTGTTCTACATGCTAAAACTTAACAGCTACTCTTAGCAACTGAGAAGCAGTATCCTTACGTATCTTGCTGCAACCTGAAGAAATTTATTTTCAGAGAAGTACTACATGCTACCTATTCTTTCTATAAAACTTTAGCATCCCAAAAGCTGACACTTCATCCTGGGTTTTAATTTTCAATCAAGTCAATTTTGTCTGGATTTGGACAAAATACTCTGTGTCTACACAGCTCATCAAACGCGACAAGCAAGAAAGGAACCTTCATCACATTTGCATTCTCAATTCTTTCGGTGAAAGAGTCACTCAAAGATAGGCTAAGCTGCTCCGCAAATTATTTAACAGAAGCGAGTTTATCGAAACGATGGAACACTTCACAGGGAGAGAGGGCTGCCTTCCCAACCACCAGGCGAGCTGGCGAGGCAGCGGGCGGCCAGGCGGGGAGGCAGGCGGTGCAGTGCAGCAGTCTGCCCAGCAGATGGTGGCTGGAGCTCGGGAAAGGACAGGAATCTGCCCGCCGGTCCCGGCACAACCGCAGCCGCCCCGGGCAGCCTCCCGCTCGGCTGGCCCACCCGGCTCCCCCGCCAACACGGTCACGGAGCGCTCCCAGGAGCCAAGGGGCTGGCGACTCGCTGTTAACCAACTGTGGGACGCTTGCACCCAAATGGGCGACTTTCAGGCTGTGGAAACCAGCAGCACCGAAGCTGACCCAATCGTCTAGGCTGCTGACAGTCACTGCTGCCTTAGGAAATTCTGGGAAACTGAAGCTCAGAGACGTAACTTCTTGTCTGTTTGACTGGATGCAAGACGTTGCGCTGAAAGGATCTACCCTTTAAGAATTACACCTCCTCTGTCTGCCAAAAGTCACCCTGCTCTTCCTCCTGGTTTTTTTTATGGCTATATTAGATCAAACTACGAAGCAGGCAGACATTCAGCCAATATATTCCTTTTGCTGCCCACGTTAAAAACATGATCCTAACTGTATCTACTTGAAAACAGACATTTGTCACCTTACGTGACTGAAGAGAATTAGCCATTACTAAAAGGTTAGTCTGGTGGTAGAAGCTTTAGTAACAGCCAAGTACATAACAGAAAGAACTAGTTGTGGGATTCCAACGAAGAATGAAACAACCGCACAGGGACGGTTCAGAAAATGATCTCTGCAACTGTTTTACAGAATTGACATATACAGGACAGAACTGCTTTTATCAAGGTCAAAGAGAAACAAGTTGCAGCATATTCAAGGCAATACCTTGAATAAAACAGATTCCTGCAGAAATGTAATAAAGAAAGAAACTGTTAAGATGTATGTATCATTCAAACATTAAAACCTACATGGTATGCTGTTACATCTGGAGCAAAAGGCAAGATGGCAGTCCTCAGCAATGGAGAAATATAAGACAGCAACACCTTCAACAATAGAGGGCCGTGGCATTTATAAGAAGAAAAAAAAAAGTAAGATTTTTATTTCAATCAAGATGAACTACAGCTGACAAAAGGCTATTGAAAGAGAAAGAACAAGAAAATTTTTTTGCAGAGACAAGATTTGATCTAGAACAGATGATCTGACTCACTAGCATAAAGATGTCAGCTGGATTTGCTTTTGCAGATAAGATTAACCAGAAGTGCAGTGCAAAGGCAAAATGCCATTGAGACTCCCCAATAGAGGCTCATATAGAACCTCCACGTCAAACTGGAATCTGGTGAGGAGAACTCTTCCTGGGTCTTGTTGATGGGAGATGCACAAGAACTCAAAGGAGAAAAGAGTCATGAAACGCAAGTAGTCACAAGACTTCAAAGAGTTGGCCACCATCAAAGCCAAAGATGCTGAAAGCAGGTCACAAAGATAAAGGAGTTAACAATTCTGAGCTGCTCAGGCAGAGGGCAGAGGACTGAAGACTTCAACAACTCAATTACAGTAAAATAGGAAGACAGAAGCCACAACGCAGAAAAAACCAAGATGGAATTGGAAAAATAAAAACACTGATTCTATAAAAGAGCGTTAGTGGTACGAAGACAGCTTGACTGCCATTATCAAGGTGGCCAGCTGATCACTTCTTCATATGGATAACTTCCTGAAGCCAAACACAGCTTTTTCCCTACATCTACATCCTCATTTCAATGGGCTGCATTCTTTGGTCAACAATTTTTGGCTATTCTCTGAAAACTATTCTTCAGCTTTCTATTATTCAACTACCATTTTAAAGCCATTGTGACTACAAACAGCAACGGATGGCGATAACATCCTGAAGTTCCTTGAATTTGCTGTTTGGTCTGAAAACATGAACAACTAAGCACTAATGCACACTAAAGCTGACAAATGTGATGCCAGATGGCAGCACTTACATAAGGGGTACCTTGAAAGGTTTAAGGAATGCAGCAACTTTTCTTAATTGGCTGACTGATTCACTAACCTCATTGTGGAGATTTTGGTGAACCTTTAACTGAAAAAGTCACATAAAATACCTTTGTAGGTTTCTCAAGCTAAATACTATTATATATGAACAGATTTACTGTTCCTACTGAGTGACTCTCATGAAAGTAAAAACATCCTTTGCCGGCTTCATTCACTTTGCCATTCTTCACAGACCCCTAATCATTACAGATCTCCAAATCCTACTATCAAATATCCTGGCATTTAGTTTGACCACTCTCATCCTCTCTAATCCTTCCCTCTTTCTGCAGAAGTGTCTTCCTACAGAACAATACCAACAAAGCATATCTTGACGGTACTGTAGATTTATCTACTGAAACCATCCTGAACATGAGAACAGACCTGAATCCAGTAGCAGCAAGAGACTTCACTCTCAAATCCTCTAAGTGAAACATGCCTCATCAGCCTGCACCAAATTCTGAAGCTCTGACTTACAGACTTCTACATGTGAAGCTTTGAAATCTATCTGCGTTCACATCTCCACAACTGGACTGTGCCATAAGATTATCTCTTACACTGGGCAATACTAGCTCTTGTTGCTAGCAACTTAGCACTATTAAGCTAGGAAACTCCAGCAGTTCTAGCAACTCAAAAGCCAGTACGGAAGAAACATTGATCTTTTCAGCTCAAAAGCATTCATATTCATCATAATCCCTGTGTTAATTTTACCTCCTTGCAATAGTAAGTCATAAATTAGTAGTGGTAAAACCCCAATGATAGCACAGCTTTAGATTTTGCTTTTAACAAAGCATATGTTCCTTAACTGTGTCTTTTGTGCAAACCTCTCTATTCCAAATACACTAACCAGTGACTCTGCATTAAAATGCTGTCCATTAAGAACAAGTAATAAAGCAATCATATTCTAACATCAAACAGCCCTAAAAAAAAAAAAAGAAGCTACTATTAAACTCTCTTTCCAACTCTCCACTTCGACAATCTTTCTCCCCTCTCATTTGAAAAACATTAGAAGTAGAATAATCACAATAAATATGTACCAGATGTTTAAAAACAACTTCCAGAAACTTAGCTGTCCACCCATCCTTGACGAGTCAGGAGTTAATTAAAAAACCCAAAAAACCCCAGACCACAAAAACATATGCCCTGATCCTGTAATTTACAGGTGTGTCTATGTATTTAGAGAAAGAATTATTACATCTAAAATTACTTTTATATTACTAAAATCACTTACCTGGTTTGTTAATGTTAAAGGTTGCTGAATCTGGTCAGCATATGATAAGGCAGAAACCTGTTGGTCATTTATGTTCTGCTGCCGACGATCACTATACTGCTGATGTGAATGGGACATCTGTCCAGCCATCTGAAGGCCAGCAGCATGGAATGAAAACGATGGTGCAAGCCGAACAGATGAAGGTTTGCATGCTGAAGTCTCTCCTCCTGCAAAGACAATGTGAGTTTTCAATGCAGTTAACGGCCTGAAAAATATTTACCTCAGTTAGCCTTCATCCTATCCCACAGAGATTATAAACACTAATAGTTTCACCATTTCTAACATACACAGGATTTTTCATACACAATGAACGCAGAAATCATCCTTACACAAAGATTATCTAGCTGAAGTGCTTCCTCCTATTTCACTGTGACAAATGTTTCATTAATAGTTTATCCCTATTTACCTGTAACATCCCTTCTCTAACATCTCCACCTATGTGTCAACTCAATCAGAATCTGACAGGGATTCTTTGCAAAGATAGGGATTTTGTGTATGGATTCCATGAAAGCCAGAAAAACATAAAAGTTCTGCCTTTTGAGGTTGCTCACAGCAACTTTCTGGACTGACTGTACCAAAATAAACTAGAAGGAGAAGAAAAGCTACTGCCCAGCCATAGCAGCTCATCTTCCCTGGCTCCGATGTTTATGCCTTCCTACAAACTGCTTAGCTCGCTAGCCTACATTTTTAACTTCCACCCTTCTTCCAACGCATGCTGTACTTCAGCCCAGCTTTCCAACTCCTACTGCTGAGTTTCATCAAGCTATAGGTAGCAAGCACTGTAACTTGAATTAATTCCTTTTTGGGAATATGAAATCAGACTGCAAGAAGCAACTGCACAGCAAGAGACAAACACAACACTTGGTGTCAAGTTGCAGGAGACTGGCAAAACATAAGGCCGAAGTACTAGATTCCATAGCATCCTGAAAAATGCCAGATTCCACAGGCACAGAATCTGCCTCTAACCGGGACAGATCCCACACCTCTCAACTCTTGTTTGACACATCAGGTGGCATTTAAGTGGCTCACAATCTACTTGCATCTTCACTGTCCTCTAACAGTAAACAGAGGACAGGTTAAAGTACAATTTGGCTTGCTTTGTTTGCTAATGAAGTTTTAGCATGCTCCACTTTTAACATTAGTCCTTTTTCTTTTTGCTGAATACGCCAGAGTGGGGAAATCCTCTAGATGGTTGCCATGTTGGTACAATGTAAGCAACACAGCAGGATGGGACAAGCAGCCAGGTGTACTGAAGCCAACACTGCCACTAAAGGAATACATGTGGAATCAGAAGCTGAAATCTAGAAGCACAATTATTGGTGTAGATTAAATTTAGAGGCAAGACATGAAACAACCAAGCATCTAACCAGCAAGGGAAATCTCCATTTCTTTTACAATCAAAACCCTGCAAGAAAATCAGTGGAAAACAGTAGATGAACACCACACATCAATTTGACTTTCTTAAAAATGACCGACTGCTCAATTCGCCACCTATTCTAAGTTAAGAAAAAATAAAATATTGAAAATGACACTGCATCATTGACTCAGCACCTATCAGAGCAGCAGCAGAACTGCATGGGATGGAATCAAACACCATTTTACATTAAAATCGTTTCAGAGAAATATGTTAAATTAAAAGAGTTTAAAAAAATCATATTCAACAGCTATAAATAAGGAAGCCTATACACAGTATAATCACTGTTACATTAAAAGGTGTGAAGTAGAATTGTACAGTGAAATATACACTGACAGACCACTGGTCTTTCTCCAGTGTCACAATTCAGTACTACTAAAGAATTAACAGAACAAACTGCTCCAGAAAACGAACCGGTTGCCCACAAGCACCCACATATTTTCACAATGTTTTATTAAATCTTCAAAATTTTACTTTAAAACAAGAAAAGGAAAAAAAACAACAAAAAATAACAACAACAAACAAATAAAAAACCCCACCCCAGACCTTCATGAAGGAACTATGATAAATGAAAACCCCTTTTTTGTGTGCATTACAGTGCCTATGGTAACACGATGAAGTATCAAGATGACCTTACAAACGGAAAGAAAATAAAGAAATTCCTGACATCAAACCATTATAAGCTAAAAGTCAACACTGCACAGAAAATTAACTCCTCTGTAAAACATCCATTAAAAATTGCTTTATGATTTTTAACAAATACAGATCACAGTAAGCTCCAAAACCGTCCTCCAACATTTAAAGACACAGTGAAATATCAGAGTGTAAACTTTTTACAATACTTCATCTTTTTCTCTTTTCATTTCAAGTAACAACTTATATTCACCTATGAATTGGACAACAGCTTGTGGTCTTCTTTTTTAAATTTAAAATTATGGATTATGAACTTCACAAGTTCATATTTAAATACAGAGGAAAACTATGTGCAAAGTTTCTAATGCATCAGCTGATCTCTCTCAAAGATAATCATGGTTCCTTTATATATTAAATGCATTTGTCACTTAGACCATGTAAAAACAGTATAATTTTTTTCCTTGCTACTATATATTCTTAATATTAAACTTCATTTCTACTAGAGAATCAGAGTTAATCTTCCATCTATACAACTTGATAAATTTAGTGTACATTTACTTTTCAAGATACACCAAACAGTGCCATAAGAATGGGTGGACAAATGTAAGACATTATCTGCTATGCCTACATTCTGTTCTTTTAATTCTGCTTAACCTGAAGAAAAATAATATCATTTAGCAACATCATGGTGACTGAATTAAAAGTCAAAACAATATTTAAATCAAATAGTCAAAAAATACCATTAATTCTAAATTATAGAGCCAATTACTTTAAAAGTTTTACCCCAGGCCACAGTTTCCCAATAGCATACTATGTATCTAGCACATATGATAACTTAACAAAAACAAATTTTAATTTAAAAAAATTCTACACTTGCACATGTCCCTAAAAAAAGGCTCACAAATATACACACAAAAATCCCAGTACGATGGAGTTGTCATTTACAATTTGACTTCATAGTATCTTCTGACATTCACCCCAAAGATCACAACAAATCTGAGGACAAACTGAATAATGCAATACACGTACTTAAAAAAAAAAAAAAAGGGGGGGGGGGGGGGGGGGGGCGGGGAGTAGAAGTATAATTACTCCACAAAAAGAACAGTTGTAATACCAGTCTTTCAGTTCAGTTTAAAACTTTCCACAGTTGCACACCCTTTCTCCGACAATGTCGGGAGTCCATTGTCAGGACAGTGAGGCTATAGCCTTCCTGGTCTTCCAAACTGATGTTGGTCACTTGCAAAAGCAATGCCCCAGAAAAACAGAGCTTCATAATTTATATCAAGGCAATTGGACTGCAGAATCACAAAGAAAGCTTCTTTAAGAACCACAGTTAAGCAAATAACTTACTTCTTTATTCAGTCAATTTACATTTTTGGGGGAGATTTAATGTTTGTGACTAAGAAGCAGTTACGTATTTGTTTGGAGGAAAGTCATACACAACCTATGATGTCAACATACATGAATCAAAATTGTATCCAATAAAGAACTTTTTACAAACCATTGTTCTTCGGAAGAAATGTAAACTGGTTTCACAACGCAGTACTGAGTCTCAGAAAAGGGGACATTATTAAACTCAAGAGCCTCACAAGAGTTTCATGATGCAAAGTCTGTTACAAGTAAACAGATGGAAATCAGCTAGCTCATACACCATGTTCTTATACCAAATAGAAAGGCATTTTAATAATCTCTGCGAGTATGGTGGTATCAACCCTTAACCATGCTAGCAATAAGCAAGAACTACCTGGGTCAAAAGTTTAAGAACTGTAGCTACAAGGTTCTGAAAGATCAGTAGCCAAGTAATTTTCACCTTTATGATTTCTTACTGTCAGTGAAACAGGAGATACAGGAGTTCACACACTTCTGTTGCTGAAAGCAGTCTTAGCTATCAACAAAAACAAGTCATGTTGAGGACATAGTCCCTGATGAAATACCTGCCCTTGCCACATTTCAGACTTTGTTCCAGGATACCTGCAATCCTACCCCGGTACATTTAATCCCAAGAGAACACTCATAACTTACTATTATGAGCCAAGAAACAACTAATGACATGTTAGGAAGAAATGAGGGGAGAAAGATGAATTGGCTAGAATAGCAATCTTGACCTCCTTTAGTTTTAGGCCGAGGAGTCAGTCAGCTATAGAAAAAGGAACATTTGTGTACATCTATTAATTGAGGTTCACAAAACCCCTGGTGGCTGAAGTTCATTTGGAGAGCTCTAGACATTCAAAAAAGTAAATCTACTGACCACCACAGGAATACTAACATCCACAGGGGCTCGCTACCATGCCACATCCGTAACTTCTACAGGATAGAAATATCTAAGGAACAAGGTCTAGCCAATCATCAATCTTCCTTTCTAACCACTGTAAATTCAAAGGATAACATGTTGTGAAGCACCCTGGGAAGGAAACAAAGTGACAGAAAACAAAAAGTATGCCAAGATCTCTATGCATTAAGTACATTAAGGGAAGAGATTACGGATTGGGAGTGGGCAGAATTACATTATGAATGGGCTTTAGCTAATGTGTTAGTTCAGCAAATGGCACAAAAATATATACCTGTATGTATATTTGCAGTTTAAGTTGTGACAGTTTACAGCAAACATGTATTTGCCTGTGACAAAATTAAACCAGAAATTGTCATAAAGAAGGTCCAGCTACAGCAGGCATCCCTTGTTTCAGCCTCGAGAGTATACACATTCCTTTTCTCCTACAGTCATGAATGTAACAGCTCTTTTGAAATGAAGCTGTTCAGAATACTCTATGTCATTAGACATTCCATACACCATAATATAAGCAAAATATAAATGATAACAATAGTAACTTCTTGACTTGTGTAAATTTACTGTCTCTGGAAATCAGCAAGTGAGGAAGAAGTGATCATTAATAAAATGCTACATTACTGTATGAACAAACCACTGTTAACCATAACCAGAAGAAAATGTTTACTTTTAAACATATACCAATAGCATACATATGACAGAGAGAACTTAAATTATAACCTCAAACGAGGTTCATAACTCAGGACTGTATGAAAATGCAGATACTGCAAAAATGGATTGCCCTAACATATGGAAGAAGGTAACATTTATTTCTTTAAAGCATCATCTTAACACAGTGGAAGAGCCCAAGTGCAAGAATATATTCAACCTGTTGATAATTTGGTGAGGATGGGAAATAACTTCCCTCATTCAAAATAGCTTTGTTTTAAATGACTTTTCCAATTATCAAAGAAATTAGTAACTCAAAGTAGAAAAATACTTGAGCTGGTAATTATTGAACAGTCTATAAATGAACCACAGTTGGTTTAATGTAGGAAAATATTTGGTACTATTTTGCGTAATTTTTAAAAACTCAATGCAGTTTCAAATTTCAATTTCCACCTCACCCATTTTAGATTCATTTTGACATCAGTCTATGTAACTAATTTAGGCATCATCTCCTCCAAAAAAAAGTATCATAAGGTAACCAAGTGGTGCAGTGCATTGCTGGCCTGCTTTCAACATAAAGCAAGGCATAAATATTCACCAACTGATGGCAAGAGTTGCAGGTGACTGACTGTGCCACCCCATGAGCAGATCGTTGTTTCTCCAAAAGTGTGTGTATTGTGGTCATTTGAATTTGGTATCTAAGAATACGGTACGAAAATTTCAACCGAAGTTTTCCATACAACTGGGCCATTGTAAAGTCTATTCCCTGGACAAGATGGGCTGGTGTCTAACAGAATTAGAAATCATGCTACAGCCTTTCTCACAGTCACTGACTGAGCACTGGTACAACTTGCCCAGAGAAGCTGTGGATAACACATTCTGGGAGATACTCAAACCCAACTGGTCACAGTACTGGGCAACCAGCTGTAGGTGGCCCTGCATGAGCAGGGGCAGGTTGGGCCAGGTGACCTCCAGAGGTCTCCTCCAGTCTCAACAGTTCTGTGTGCCACAAATGTCAGCACACAGTAAGTGACAAGATTTCTCCCTTTGAATCAGGAGTTGTTAGGTCAGCTCCTCTGTCATGTAGGACTGCATGTGAAAATCCCAGTACCAATTAAATAGCTTCTTCGCAGTTCTGTCACCCAACTCATTAAAGATATACTCTGCTTTTCAAGGTATGTATGTGACTTTCTTTGTCCCTCTTGTCACAGTTCCACTGAAGTATTTTATTTACATATACTTATAGTGAAGGATAAAAAGGGAGACAAACTCAGACATTAGAATCATTAGCATATTAAAAGTGACATTTCCTTAATATTTTTTCATACCTACTTACGTCACAATGTAAAATGAAAACCAAAAAAGGACCATTACAACACTTTTGACCCTCTGAGTTATACAAGCTTGCCTTCAAGACCAACAAAAGCATCTTCCAGTGCAGCACCTGACCTTGATTTCATGACACCAGAACACAGAGTCCTCTGCTTCACAACATAACCTTTGCAACAGCTTTAAAAATATTTCACTGTCTGTTGACTGTTGTGCAAGATGAGGCAAGTAAAAGCAGTGAAAGTCACACCAGCATTCTATTTCATACTTTCTTTCAAAGTTCTAATGTAGTCATTCCCCATGTTTGAGAACTTACCACTAACCTGCTATGTAACTGTTTTCTTTTAAAATTCTAACAACTTCATAGCCCCTTCTGTACCTAAGCCCTCTGCACCTGGCTTCCAGGCAGCGATTACTACTTCCGCAGAACACTTGGCTGTTTCTTAGTGACATTGCTGTCCTCATTTTCCCACCTCTTTGTCCAGTTCAGCTCAAAGAAGACGCAAACCTTTTTATCAGATCCATAAATTAAATACTTGTATGGCACAATAGCATTTAACTGGCAGAAATAATGCAGAACTAAATTGGAATCAGTGGCAATAATCCTTGGGGGTTTTATCCTGGACTGTGGGGTCATCTCATTATGAAATATGAAACTTTCTCCTCTGCACAACTTGTCTTACTTCATTCTCTTTGTGTTGTTAGAACTCCTCTTCCTGTTCATCAACATTTTCCCTATAAAGATCATCACTTTGACCCTAAATGTTTTGAGCTTCCTTTCACCTCCTCTCCCTCCTGCCCCATCCTCACTTTCCCTTTTCTATCTCTGCTGTCTACTATTTAGGTCATTCAGCAATGTGCAGCAGAGGTATTCCATACCAGCGATACGTTCGCAGCTGAATGAGAACCTGCCAGAAAAACATGACCAGAGAATGAAAGTGTGAACTGTATCGTTCACCACAATGGGTATTCTCATTTCCACACTCGGAGTTGAAGAGCTTGTGGGCCTTCACCACAGACCAAGCACGGTAGTTCTTAGTATTGCATATGACTGGTCCAGACTTCAAATCCTTTTACTTCCAGTCCCTGCTATGCCACCACAGATGAAAGCATCCTCCCATCTCGTTTTTTTTTTTTTTTTCTGTATTCAGATTACTGAATGTGAAAATAGCCAAATGTCTCCTCAGAGAAAAATACTGTATTAGTTGACGAACTGTACAGCCCTCTTCCTTCATGTAAGATCCACCTTTTTTTACAAAGTTAATAATTTTGCATAGCACTAGTCAACCTAGTTTTTTGAAATCCATGCTTGGAGAAGTTCTCAGCGCCAATGAGCATTATGATACCTCAGCTATTACATTGACTGTACCTCTAAGAAACGACTCTGGAAAAGCAAGACAACTGATCTTTGCATTGTTTTAATACTCAACCTCCTCTACATTGTATTAGCACATCCTAAAACAGGCAGTGAGCCATTAGCAATGGAGACAAACACTTGTATCTTGAGAACTCTCTGCTCAAATAAATCCACATTTAAGACAAGTTAGACCTACCTGAGCTCTGCCTAAGCATAATAAATGTCAAACACTTGGGATTTTAGAGTTTAGAACAATCATCTTTTAAGCAAAAAGCAAATGCCAAGCTGAACTCTAGGTGAACTACTGCTCTACTGAAACACCGCTTTCCCTATTGTCCTCATGCACTGCATTTAAAATGACCGCATGAGAATGTGAAGGTACACTGACTTCACTCAGCTTGCTCTGGAACGAGGAAAGCTGAAAGAACCCAGGGAACAAAGGGAAATTACCTGCAGCAGCTACTGTAGAACAAACAACTCTGTTATAAATATCCCACACCAGTTCCTTCTGTGAAGGAACTATATTATTGTGGAGGAATTATATTATTAAGAATGGCCACTTCAGAAGCTATTCTATAATAACGATTCAGTCAGCTTCCCTGTAAAGAAATGCCAAATGCTACTTTCTCTCAAAGCAAAATTAAGCCCTAAACTTAGAAACAACCACCCTTTCCAGTCTTGTTCACTAGGCCAATATACCTTGCCCACAGAAACTTCCTGCTTGTGCTCCTTCCTAATGGACCGAGCTGCAGAGAAGACTAAATGCTTAGGAGGTGACATAAAATCACTTCTGGGTGCTGTCTTTCCCAACAGTTTGCAGTCCTTTGACATGACTTGCCTGTCATGTGTCTGGTCACATGGCAGAGACAACCTGGAGAAAAGACAGCCCAAGAGCAGGCTTCTTAACTGTTCTGACGCTGTTGTGCCTGCCTCGACTATCCTCTTCCCTAGATGAGCTGCAGCAGGAGGTGCACTTTGGACAGGACTTGCATGCATGTGCTTTATTGCTTTTCTACAGGGGACACTAGTTCTTTCTACTACAGGAATATGGTGGCCAAGACCTGTGACAGGGGGAGACTGTGTTATGTGTCTCTCCCTAGCCACTTCAAAAATCTGGTACCAGAAAGGCTAAATGCCACTGCTCACTATAATCTTCCCACAACAAGAGACAGAAAATTCTAAAATTCATGAGCAACTTATAATTTAACTCATTGCCAACAATACATATACATATGTATTTCATTAACATATAAATATTACTTTTGAGTATACTCTGAAAAATCTTAAGAGCTGAGAAAATATTGTGAAACTACTTTTTTTATAAACAAAGCCCAAGATTGCCAAAATTCTCAGCTAAAACCTATGGGAAACACAAGTATTCTAACTTTCAAAGTTAATAATCTTAAGCTTTATGAGAATTCTGTTTTCACATTTCTATTCTTAAGAAACAGGCTGCCTAAGAATACATCTGAAAAAAACCCTACAGTCCCACAGGTAAACAGTGAGAACTGAACCTGTGCACAGGCCTTCACATAGACCAGAAGCCTCCACCCAGGTACACACTGGACTGAAAGAACATTAAAATTGAAGAGTACTGTACACGAAAGCTTGGAAACACCACAATACTTCCACAGTTTTAATTTAGTGCATCTATGAAAGTAAGTTATGATACTATTTAGTTACATGAATACCCTATTTATTTTAAGGGACAGAATGGAAGTAGTGCTCACTGAATAGGTTGCCATACAATAGATATTTTTATTTTCATTGTATTTAACATAATGTCCTTGACACTCCTCAGACTGTGCTCCGAATAAAATTATTACTGTCCGCATATATATTCTATAGAGTAGTCATTGTTTTTGTATCCATTTAATTCACAAACAACGATTTCCTTCTGCAATATCCTTCAAGACTGGATTTTATCCTGTTCTGCAGAAGAACAGGGAGACACAAGTTCAACACAAAAGGGTTCCACAACTTTAAATTTCTAGTTTTGTGTATGTAAAAAATTTGAAAGATCATACAAAGACAAGGAACATATATACCGGTAGGTAAATCTGTTACAGAGCTCCACAGAAGAGCAGCTTTACAGGTTAGGTTTTAAAAATTTGGGAAAAGTAAAGCAAATGAGGGGTCTGAAATAGATGTTCATTCCTGCTCGCAAGCAAAACCAAACAAGAAGGGGTACCTGATTCATGCTGGACTAAGGACTGAAAAGTAACATAGTTCTTTCAAGCAATGAAGCACTAACACAGGAACTAATCATATATCAAATCAAAGATCCATTCAAATCAGTGTCCTGTCTGTAAAGTGGCCAACAGCAGTCATCTCGGAAGAGAACAGGGCAAGCATACAGCAGTAGCTGCTGGCATATTCATCTAGTCTCCAGTCCAGGAATTACATAAAGCAGAGTCCTTGTGATTAATGTGTATATATACATATATATATTATACATCCTCTTCTTCCATGGACTTTCTGACCCACTTTTTGCATTTAAGCTTTTAGCACCCAGAAGACTGCATGGCAAAAGACTCCACAGCTTACAGTCAGCATTAAGCACCACCTCCTTTTGTTTGTTGTGAACTTGCCTTTTTCATCTGATGGCCTCTACTGAATAGTAACAAAAATTAAGGCTACCCTCTTGCAAAGAGGCAATGATACTGACATGAAGGAATGAATGACAGGCTTCACATCTGCAACTTCATTTATTCTACTATTGGGTGATTGGTTTATTATTTTTCTTCAACTCCCTTTTGACACAGGGCCTGCATGTGATCCTCGAAGAGAAGATATTCTAGTATTTAGAGAACAAGAAACATTCTCTCTCAACTGTGCAACTGTATACATGCCAACAGATTTATTATTGAAGGTTTTATCTTTTCCTAATATATATTCATTATTCTTCAAAAGTTCTCCTACCACACTGTAACTCTGTCCAACTCTCCATCATAAACCTGTTGCTTGAGAAACACTGGTCAAATTCAAGTAGTTTGGATGATTCAGCCCAGCATGGTATTTACATTATGCCAAATTAGGAAGTGAAACTGAATAACTGAACAATCAATACTTAATTACTGAACATTTAATAAACTATATTTAAAGAGGAGGACTAACATTTGCTCTAAAACTGAAACAAAAATTATTGAAATAGTCAATAAACCACTCCTTTTTCAGAAGACACCAATGCTAGTTAACACGTGCCAAGGCTAGGGTTCTAATACCTCTTTTTTCTCCCCTCCTACAAATTTATGTTTATTTCATGATTTTATACATTTATGCTAAGGTTATGTGGTTTGTAAGTTTTCAAAGTTAATGAAAAGCCTGACATTAAAAAAGAGGGAATATAAAACCAGGGGAAAATGGAGATCTACTTTTTCTATGATCACTGCGAAAGTTCGTAACAGCTCTTTAAATAGAAAAACAAAGAATGAAGTGTGACTATTATCCTGAACAAAGGTTTAAAAACAACTACTTAATACCAACTGTTGTAAGAATATTTAATCTAGGTGAAAGGCCCACACCTGTCCTTCAGTTCTCAATGCAACCTGTGAAAAATACAAACAGAAAACACTGTTTATGCAGAAAGTTCTGCCAAATTCAGTAAGTAAAAAGCATAAAATAAAAAAATATTTTATAAATCATGGTAATCTCATAACACAGACAACAGAAATTTAGTGACATAAAATTTAAATTGACATGATTTTATGAAAGTCATTCCATTAAACATGCTATAAAAGAATCTCTAGCTAACATTTCAGAATGCTTCAAGCAAACTCCAAGTGCACACAAATTGTATCTTAGTTTTTAGCTTCTAAAAGGTACTAGAAATCACCAAGTTTCCCTACTAGAAGGAAACATTTGCTTTATTCAAGAGCAATTAAGATTTACCTCTGCTGTCAGTTTTCTGAAGGGTTTACAAAACAGTAAAAAATCAAAAATTCCACCAAAGTAAAAATCCAATTTAGTCATCGGCTGCTTTTTAACTGTAAGCTTTGGTCTTCATGATGAGCACAACTTCTAAATGGCTGCAGACTATCACTCATCTGAACTAAGGTGCTCCAATGTTTAGTTTAAAAAACAAACAAAACTTATTCCTAAGTATTAAATCATGAAAATGCTGTCTGTTCTCTTGGTATTAAAGTACCAATTAATCCAAATTTATAAACATTTTTAAAAGTATTTTGTGCACAGAGGTTTTTCAAAAAAATTTTCACAAGAAATAGCTGTCAAATGGAACCACTCTTACCAATATTTCAATTACAGCTGAACTCAAAGGATTCCAAATCTGCTGACACCAGGATTATACCTGGTCAAAAACATGACAGTGAAAGTCATTTCCACTGTTACTAGTAATTGCTAGGTGGTATCAAACCTCTGGCATATATTGATAGCTATGCTAAGGGGAAGGGGAAAAACAAAACAAACAAAAAATCAAACAAAAAAGCCACACCACAAACAGAAAGAAAGAAAACATTCTTTAGCCTTACAGTCAGTTTTAGCAAGCTGGACAGGAAGAACATGAGTAGTTATGTAAAGAAAGCCCACAATCCCGACAGCAGAGGAAGACAGAGGGAGCGACTGGGGAAGAGGACTGAAGAAGGTAAACTAATCCATGATTGAACAGGAGAAAAAGCAGCTTTGGAAAGCAGCAAAAAAACCCCAAACAGACACAGATTTAAGCAACAAATATATTTTAAGATCACATTTCCCAATATTTTTAGACAGGAATGATATATAGGACAGAAAAAATCCAGACTCAACTGTTACAGCTGAAGTGCGGTTTGGGTTTAGGTGTGGGGTTTGGTTTCATTTTGATTTTTTTTCCTGGAGGGGTGGGGGGGGAAGAGGAAGACATGTGAACACACCATTTTTAAAATGCAAGCGTGTGTTCTAGAAATAGATTATTCTATATCCACACCAGCTACAGATACTTATCTCAGGTACAGAGGTCTAGGAAGCACTGATATTAATGCTGACTTTATTAACGTTCCATAGCCATGCTTTCTGCATAAATCTGGTTACTTCAGTACAAGGCAATTTAATATTTTTTTTTTAATTAAGTGGGGAGATAGCGAGAACAGTCCTTTTCCACAGTCCTTTTCCATCTACACAGCACTCCTTCCTGCTTGACAGCTACTCCAGTGCAGGGTTGTTTTTTTTTAAATTAACGTGGTGTATATACATACACGTATTTTTTAATATACATCTCCGCACACAGGTACACGCACATATATATATTCACACGGCCAATATTTAGAGAGGGCGAGACTGAAGAGCAATTAAATCCTCCTTTCGCTTCTGTTCTAAAACCCGTGCCCGCCCGCAGTACGCGGGCGCTGCTGCAGATCATTAACTGCTCATTTATCAACGCCGCTCACCAGGCAACACAATGCAGCAGAACGGCGCGCGGAAACCACCCCGAACCCCAGCAACAGCGGGTAATTAGCATAGCCTACCACCAAAACCCCGCCGCCTGATTGGGCGAGCTCGTCAGCCAAGTGGCCAATCAAAGCGGGCTATGCAAATCGCAGCCCTCAGTTGCCAGGGTAGAGCTGCTGCCTATTGTCCAATCGGAAAACAAGCAATAAACAAGAAATGCAATTGAGCTTTGTCACATTTTCAAGTTGTTGTTAACACTTTCAAGTTTAAAGCAAAATTAGCTCCATCTACCGCGGATTAGACTCATGTTCTACATTTCACCCCCACAGCAAGGGCAGGGCAATGCAGTAATGATACACGGGGATTACAGCTAAGCGCTGCATTAGGATTTAAACTTCCCTTCCCGCAAAATACCTCTGCCGCGGGACGGACGGCCTGAGGAATGCCTTTGGAAGGGCCGGGGGGCTAAAATAGCCGAAGAAGATCGTATTCAGACGCTTCCAAGTGTGGTATCTCCCTGCTGAAATTCCTCACAGGGCTTTACACAACGGTTAGACTCAAAAGCAGGAAAGTTCCCTTTCGCTGGCTTAGTTACATCACCTCACAAAATCATATGGGCTGCTAAGCTGTGTCAGATAGTGCATGCTACTTGGAACACATCATTCCCTTTTTCACCAGTACCCAATTTCGGTTTTGTTTGCCTGTTTTTAAGAAACAACATCCTTTCTTGTTTACACCGTCAGATTTTAAGTAAATTAATTTCATTTAACCAGACTCCATCCACCACCAGTAAAGACTGAACGTAAGAAATTCAATATCGCATGAGAAAAGAAGCATTTTTTCCCCAAAAATTAAAAAAAAAAAATATCAGATTATCTGAAAGAGTATTCATCGTTAGGCATCTCTGCCTGTGGCAGTGTGAATAGACGTGGGGAGTACAGCAGGTACTGACCATCACCACTTCCAGCGCTCCTTGGAGGTTCCCTTCCCACACGCACGGATGTGCACTGTGAAAACCGCCATCGCTCAGCCCCCTTCAAACGGAGTCTCTAAATGCGAAGACTGACAGACTTACTCTGGAAGCAGTTGCCTCTCTCTTTAAAAGCAGAATGCAGCTGCACAGCTCCCCTCTACACCGTGGCGGACACGAGTGATCCCGTGCATGTTTTACTTCGCTTGCCACAGCCCAGCAGCGATGTGGAAGCGCTACTGCAATTCGCTCACCTGGGAGATCGGGGTTTGTGTGTGCCTCGTTCTCCAGTGCCTGCTGAAGGTGCCTGACACTGGCAACCGGCATCTCCTGCCCAGGTACACACCAGGTACAGGATACAAAGCAACGGTGGGAGCAGCTGCCTCTGTGTCTCAAACCCTCAAAGGATCATGACACTACTCTCTGCCCGCCGATCGGCTAAAGGAGGGCTGTGACTTTCTGTCAGCCACTAACCTGGGCCATTGCCAAAGAGGAGAGAGCATCCGTATTTCTTTTTCAATCCCTACAACACTCAAAACTTTTCAGATCTAAATCACAGAATCTGCTTTTTTAAAGTGCTCAAAATGTCAGTTCCACAGCCTGATGCAAACAGAAATTGAAGCTTTACTGGCTCCCTCATTTAGAAAATTTAACAGCTTAATTTTGGAAATTTTATCAATAGTAAAACTACCAAAATATTTCCTTGTGTGTCCTTAAAATATATGCAATTACCTTAGTATGTGCACTAACCACTCCAATACATACCAATAAAAAATTAAATCCATCTATTCTTTATCTCATGTTAGCTTTTTTAATTACTGCTTTTTGATTTATGCTCATCTAGCAAACCCTGTAACAGTGCAGAAGCAACAGCAGTGAGCAGCAGCAGTGTTATCTGACCATAGGCTTACAAGATTTTCCAAGCAATCCAGCCTGGGCCAGTACTTCACAGCACTAATCCTTCTCCCAGTCTGCTCAACTGTCCTCTCAAAGTAATACTTTTATCAGCAGTTAAGTAAGAGTTTCTCGTATTGGTGCAGTGCCTTCTCTTTCCCCCGCCTCCAAAGAGAATATAAAGAACAATACTTACGACTTTCAGTTTACAGTGCAAAACTAATTAAGACTGAATATAAATTACCTGCTACACATCAAACCACAGGATCAGGACAAGAGGTAAAAAACACCCAAGTATTTTGTACCTAATCAATACCTGTGGCTAACAGCTAGCCTAACATCTAAACTTCACTTTTCAGATTCCACATGCATTTCCAGCTGCACATAATATAAAGTCAGTATAAATATCTGAATCATTTTTAAAGCTCTCCTTTCATCTATTGTACAAATACATATATATTAAAAAAAAGAATCTTTTCCTACGCATAAAAACCATCAAGGGAAATAGAATAATTCAAGTCATTTCCCATTTGTAGTTACTGAGGCACAAGATATATTTAAACAGTTGGTACAGAAAAAATGGAAAGCATCTACCATATCAATGTACAGCTAGCATGCCAAACCATTAATGTAAGAGCTAAACAAGGGATGAATACATCATGTGCAATAGTCTCACATGATATAAATTATTCAATACCTGACCAAAGAAAACAGCTTTCAGGAGAGAGGGGGAGGATCTGAAAGTACTTTTGTAGTTTGAATAAATACAGTACTATGAATTGATGTAAAATCTTTCTAACTCTACACCACAGTTAAATAATCACATGTATTTTCAAACTATTTAATCAATCCAACTTGATTTCTGATGGTTACCATAAAGGTAGATGTCATCTAATACAGTGCTTAAAATTTTAAAATAAAACCAACTGTAAAAATGAAATTACTCAGTACAACAGGCAAGCATGTGTTTTCAGAATTTATGCCATGCCCCTCCTTCCACTTGCAGGATTTTGGATAACGCATAGCCCTACTGATACTGCAAGTCTTTTTGGTTTACGGATTTCAAACTGGCTATACAACACTTCATTTGGGATTGCTATGTTGACAAAAAATTAACATACCATGTCAAATTCATGTCAAACAGAAGCCTTTTGTAGACTTAAAAAGCCTCCTCTATGTGTATCTAAGTGACAAACCGAACAACAAAAAAAAAATCTACCATTCTAAATTACACCTTGATTACGGGGAACCTGCTGGTGTAATGATTCCAGGGAATGCCTTAGATGGCCAATGTTATAAATGATCTTAAAACAGTTAATTTCACTCAAACAGAAGTTCATTGTACATACTTAGTTTTGGCAACTAACAGAGCATTTATGTTGCATTTCAAGACAGCACACTGTTTTTATACTCTGTATTAATAACGAAAATTCCGATATTGTTTCTAAAACACAGAATACTTAGAAACTCCTAGGCATGCTGTCCTTATTAATCCGTATTACAGTTCATAAAAATAACATTCAGAAAAGGTTTTTTCCTCACTCCAAAGTAGGCTGGAAGCACCAGAACTATTTCCTTCCATAAAATATTCACAAGCTGTAAACTGTAACTAAACAGTTTTTCTGCTGTGTTCTCGATGATTTGATAACTGATATCCTGACACCAGCATTTTACAGTAGACGTCTCAAGCCAGTCCTTACTTCCTGACAGGCTGCATTCAGACTTCTTAAGTCATTAAACAACAAATCATCCCCCAGTAAAGTTACAGCATTTCCGTATCTTGCTACTGCTAATCACAGAGAACTCCAACTAAAATCAGAAATATTCACAACTACAGTGAAACCTCACAATTGCAAAGTGCTTATTTGAAAGACCCATTTCCTGCCTTTGTAATAATTTCTCTGTATTTAGTATACACACTTTTAAGTTTAAGTAGTTACTTCTTTTGATTTGTCTCATTTTGAAGTACCAGATTTCAATGAGAAAAAACTTAAGTATGGTTAAATGCATACTTGCAACTAGCAACCACCAAAAGACAGCAATGCCAGGTTTCATTAATCCAAGCAACAATATGACCCCAAAGCACGTATTTAAAACCAGAAAAATTTAACAAAAAAACCCCAAAACAACAACAAAAAACACCCACAAAACAAAACAAACATGTATCGCTACTCCTTTAGGATAATACTGTGAGCTAAGAAAATTATTTTTGAAGTGTAACTCATACATTTCCTTCAAAGGCTTTACTGTTTCTAGTATAAACTAACCAGTAGGTATTTAAAAAAGTTAAAATTGTTTTTTTCCCCCACACCAATAATAATTATGAGCAACACCATGCAAGTACCAGAGTTATGCAAATTTAAAACCTTTCCGTTTTGTCTATATCTTCAGCTACAGGCATCTATAAATCTTATTGTCAGATTACAAAAACTCTGTAAACTGAGACTGGAGTTCATGTTTGCCATGACTGGACTCCTCCTTTCCAAAAAGTGCCACCTCTTTCCTCCAGGGACATGATGGAAGATGCATAAACCAAAGACAAAGTGTTCCAACTGCCATGCTTAAACTAACATTTAAGCCTCTGTTTTCCTCTCTGGTTTTACATGCCAATTTGCAGAGCAAGCTACTGAGAGAGCTGCCTGTCACATGCATCAGTATCATCAATATAGGGAGCAATGCAGTGATAGCAAGGTACGCTCTGGCTGCAGGAAAAGACAGGGTACTTCAAAGGGGGTGTAGAAATGGGGCAGGAAGGGAAGAAATTATTCCACAACTCCCTGATGGATATACAAACTATGCCAATGACAATCTGACCAGATGGTTAAGATACTTTTTTGAGTTTGGTTTGGGTTTTTTTGCCTCCACAAAGGTACACAGGGAGAAGAACATTTCACCTAAGGAAAGAGACTTGAACATTTTTAAGGAAAGAGGATTATGTAAAAATATTAACGGGATCCCAACACCAAACAGACAAGCAATTCTTCAAGGCTCAGGTAACTGTGTTTTGTGAAAACATCATCACAAGTTCAGTTCATACCATAAATGCTAATAAATTTCTAACCCCTGAAGACTTTTAATTCTTCAAACAGAACCCTGCCAGTGCTCTGGTCGAAGTATACTTCCAGTTCATAAGCACATACTAAACAGTACACTTACAGGCACCAGACACGACCGTACTGTAATGCAAAAGAACCATGACCTCCGAATATGTCATGTTACCAAGGGTGTAGGCATTGCAAGTCAATAAAAGTGAAACAATTAACACATGTTCTCTTTATCTTAAAAGGTTAGATACCAATGCATTTCAAAGCTTCAGCACTACATTAAACTTAAAAGTCTGTTTTTAGTGAAGTAACAGGACAAAACATAATTTTGCTTGATTTAGAAACAACAAAATCTCTCACTACTATTTTTTTTTAAGGGGAGTGGGAAATACAGAAGAGGAAACTTTCTAATCCAAACATTATTGTTACAAGGCACATTATCTCTTCAGCTCTATAGAATGAATGGGCAGATATAGCCAATGCTTATGAAACACGCTGTTTCACGTATGGCAGGCAGCTACTACAGTAAGGACTCTGGCAAATATACACTTGAAGATGCATATTGTAACAGCATGAGTCTTCTCTAGCAAGCAGATGCTTAGATAAGAGAGAGGAAGTTTGAAGTGCCCTCCTCCCTATAACTGAAAAGGCAGACATATTAGACTGAGGGCTATGTTAAGCTGTTGTGGGAAAAGGTGCTTTAAAAGAGGTACAGAAGGAACGCTACCTACAGCAGGGCATAAACTAGAGCAGTTATAAAACACTCTTCGAAGTAATAGGGCTTTCTTTTACTACAGTTACAAATTTTGGGGTCAAAGTATAAAACAAGCATAGTATCTGTCACGTGTAACACACCTGTAAAAGAAAAAGAGAGTTGGGTAACTTAGCATCTTCACCTAATAGACTGCCATTGAGCCCAAGTTTTAACCAAGTGCATCTAAGAGTTTAAAATCCTTATAGAAAAAAAAGAGCAGTATTGTTTATTGTGCTCCAAAGCCACTACAAAAAATAGGGACTTGGTGCAGAATGAGAAGAAAAAATCCAAACCACCTGCTACTGCTTTGTAGCATCAGTCATTATGCCAAGCAGTGGCAACACATGAAGCTGCTATTTGCCAAAGCATCTGGGTTGAAAGCAATACGGTGTTGTTCGCTGGCACTGCTGTACAAGCTAGCACAAAACTGTTTAAAAAATGTCAGTCTCAGACAGGCTCTCCAAGACTTCTACAGGAATTTGCAGAAATGCTACAATTCTTAGCAACTTCAGAAAGCTCTATCGCGTACAAACAGAAGGAACTGTAGAAGACTTCCTCTCTTTTTCTCTTCATCTACCCCACAAAACGGTAAAGGCAGACTTCCCACAATCCCTAGAAACAAAAAGGAGTGGACAGAAATGGAAAAATTGACTTTGCCATTATTTGCAAGAAGGAAGCACGGTAGACTCTTGAGACTGCCAAGGCACTGAACCCCTATAGCCAATGATCCAGTGTTTCAAAATGTCAGCAACAATGAAACTTTACGCTACAAAATGGAAATCATGTGGAAAGGTAGAGCTACACAGAGACTAAAGATGAATGAACAGTATTAAAAGGATTCACGTCAGAGATGGTCTTCTTCACGTGCCAAAAATTATTTCGTTGTGGGTTCCACAACTGTAGAGAAGATAGAGGATAACACAACCCGATCTGTCATCCTACGTATTTCCAAAGGCTGTGGAGGGTTTTCTTTGAAATGTTTGCAGTATCAAATAGAAAAAGCAAGCCAAACCATCTTCTTGTGTGTGTGAAGCAAGTTTGTAGTAGCAATGAAGTCCCAAGTCAGCTCCATTTCAGCCTCTATAGATTTTCAAGGGAAGCAAAGTCCTCAGTAGTGAACCACTGAGCACATTTGTATTTGGCCACAGCACTGTTTTCTACAGACATGGGAACTGTCATAAGGTTGGCCCGGAGTTTAACTGCAGAGACTGGTTTGGTTGCACATGCTCTGTTTTTCTTATAACTTTTCTAAATGGTCTGTCTCTGCTGTATTCATGGGTATGACATCACAGTGGACATCTCCTGAATTCTCAAGTAGGCCTGAAAAACTTGGGAGACACCTCACAGGAAACAGTCTTCTGACCACAAAGAAAATCAGAGGTCTGCACCTGGGCACACCACAGACTAATTAGCAGGAGCCAACTATCCCTTCTCAAAAGGCACAGGATTCAAGACACCTACCTGTCTACTAGATTCCGAGACTGAAAAAAAATATCTGTGGAGAGAATCTTGAAAACGTGCTGGTACTCCCATCTTGCCTAGGGTTTAAAGCTCCAGTAAATAGGAGACTGAGCTAGACTGTGATCATGATCCAAAAACAGGCAGTGTATCTTTCTGTCATGGGGAGAACCCTTCCACTCAAGAATGTAACTGGATAGGTTCCTACAGCCTTGTTTAGTCTATGTTGAAGCATTTCTCTTCACATTTTCTCTTCAAAGTTTCTAATATCCTATTTGGAAAGAACTCTGCTGTGGGAAGCTACAATTCTTTTATTTACAGAAATTCAGGATCAAAAAATTTCAGTGCACCAGATTAGTGATGACAGAGGAAAAACGCTCAACAATCTAACCTTGACATGTTGAAGAAATAAATTGAGTATGTCTAGGCTAATGTGTGCCAAGTAAGAATGTAAACTTTGTATTAAATACCACTATGAGGAAATATCAAAAACCAAAACTAAAAAAAACAAACAAAAAACCAAAAAACAACAAAAAAAAACCCACAAAACAAACCCAAAAAACAAAGACCAACTACAATTCCCCAAATAACAAAAAAAAAAAAAAAAAAAAAAAAAAAAATGGTTACACTTCCACTGTTCCCTTTGCACTTTTATCTCTCACTGGACATCCTCCTGTCTTTATCAAGTGCAATACAGCTATCATCATTTCTAAAGAAACCATGCAAACATGTATCTGCATACCGCACAGAATTTTTATAAGTTCTCAACACTGACCAAAATTCCTACTGAGATAACATGGAGCTTTATCATTTGGTTATCACAGACACATAGCTGTGCAAACAAAGCTTTTGAAGAGCTCTCATATGCATAAATTTGTATTCTTATTTATGTCCCAATCTGTTTCTACTTGCCTTTGGTGTAACTGAATATGCTGCCAAGAGTTAATCTATTTACTACTACCAAATACTTTTAATAGCTATCTATGTATATAATCTATAAAGTTTGCAGAGCTACTTTAAAAACTAAACTCAATTCCAAAACTGGGTAAAGACAGATGCCTTCCCACCTTCTCTCATTTTGTGTCCTAGCTTGAGCTTCCCTAGCAAAATTTGGCTAGTTTTTGACAACTCTTATAAAAGTAATGGTGCTGCTTCATACTCTGCTCTACTCTGTTCAAACAAATAAGGAAAAGCTTTACGAGAAACACCAGAAAACTTTCCATCCTTCTTGAGTTTATGTGTATCCAATATGGCTATTATCTGAGTTCAGCTCATCCATTGGCAACAATTCATCCAAATGTGTTAGTGTGTGTGTGTGTGTGCACACCTACTAATTTTTTCTAAATTCTGAAGGAATGACCACAGAGACTCAAAGAATAAGGTTAAGAATCAAGGAAATACAACTTGTAGAGATAAACAGTCAGTGAACTCATGCATACAACCTCCTTCTGTAATCAAATAGATTACATACTACAGTCATTCTGTCTACTCAGATGAGGAACTAGACAGACAAGATTTAATTACTGAAGACCAGAAGCATGTTAGGCATATAGATTCATACTTAGAAGTTAATGTGCTTGTCCTCTCCCCTGTAACTGTATGAAGAACCCCAGAATAAGCTGGAGAAAAGAGACTCCCTGTCTTTTCAAAAATGAGCCTATTGATGCTTCTCCATGAGGCACCTTACACAAACACTTCTAATAACGAAAGCATTTCTTATTTTCAAAAACTAATCAACTCTTGTAGATAGTTCTTATCTTTGTATTCAAAGGAAAGACAGAAAGGAAAAGACAGACCTCTGTCAGAGGTTCCATTAATTCAAAAGGTGCAATACCTGTCTAATTACCTGGTCTTTTAAGAAATTCAGCCGATTTATTAGATAAAGAATCGAGAAGCTAATCTTGAAAGGAGACCAAACCACATTAAGTAGCCTGCTACATAGACTTGGTTATAAAGTACCAATTCACTTTTCTGTAAATTGATCAAAAGGCTTATCTGAGAGGGAGATTAACCATCTTCCTAACGGTTTACTGTAGCTTCTTGGAAAGATGAAGCTACTGCTAATCTGTTATTGAGGATAATGTAAATTTTTGATGGCAAAAAGATACTGCTAATAAACTCAGATCTTTGGGAAAAAAAGTGTGATACAAAGTAAAAAAAATAAAATACTGTATTAAAATATTCTTAAACTATAACTAAGCTGTAAATAATGAGCAAGTGTGTTTGTGCAAAGCCAGAAATCCATTCTCTTCTCTACCAGCCCCTTCCCCTCATTACCCCCAAAAAATGGTGAAGTAGATTTTTCACTCATATCATACATGCTATAGATTGGAGTTACAGGACACAAATTATTCCTCAGCTGTCTTAATATACACTGAGCATTTACATGAATCTGAGTTGAATACCTGTAGCCAGAGAAAAAGACTTCAAGTAAAAAGACGTCACTATAGATCTGGCAGTGTTTTTAACCCAAATCACTGCTCTAGACAAAGTTAGCTCCCAAATTCTATTTAAGGAAACTGCCTTCTATTGAAAAAGTGGAGTATTCAGCTAGCTATGTTTTGGTGGCACTTTTTCTGAACAGAGAGTGTCAGAATTTTTGCATTTGGATGGCAGCCTATAGAATCTGGATTTCTCCCAAGAAAAAAAATGAAGTTTCGCTTCTTGTCTTCCCCTGGAGCTCTACATGCCTCCAGACATAGAAGAAAACACTAAACAAAAAACACAACAAACTACTTTTTGCCTTTCTCAAGGCTCAAACAGTTGTTGCCTGAGGCCTTTTGCTACCAATATCTTTGTAGGAATACAAAGCTGAACAGAGCATTCTAAACTGAAGTTGCAGAATCCTCACTTGAAAATTGACCAATTGATTTGGGTGTGAAACAGCCTCTTTTTCTGAGGGAAATCTCTTTTATTCAGAAGAGAAGTCATGAAGACCCATAAAGTTCACAAACTCAGCCTAAGCCAGAGGACAAGAACAACTTACAGACACAATTTGTCAGAAGATGGAAGAAAAGAGAACTTTTGAAGAAATTCCATAGGAAGCAACACAAAATTCTCTTGGGCTTTGTAAGTGAGACAGCAGCAAAGGAATATTCCTGCAGCTCCAGGTCAGGAAAAAAAAAAAAGGTTTATATATATATATAAATATATATAAATACTATGTATACATTAAAAAGGTAAAACAACAGTGGTTTTCTTTGTTTTGACCGGGAAGAAAAAAAGCAATCTTCTTCCGAGACAACAGTAAGCCCAAAGGGAAAGGAAAAAGGATTCTATCAGTCTTCCTTTAAGGACTAAGAGACAACAGCGGACTTAATAGTTCAGTAACCATGAAACTAACAGCTGTGTACATCTATACTAACAGATTCAGCTGGGCCAAGGACAGTTCCTAAACACAGAACTATGATCCACTGTGTTCGTAAAATGTTAGAGCATTCATAGCATCCGTTCCAACTAGCACTCTTCCCCAGTAACTCCTGGGAATGTGTGGCAGTCAGCATGTTCCAGGAATCCTTCCCAATAGGCAGCTTTCAGGCAGCCACCCAGTTTTACAGGCTAGGACAGTTAACTAGCACAGATGTGTGCTGTTCCATGTGATCGGCTTCAGTGGCTGGGAACATTCCATTTACTAAGAGAAGCGGACCTTTTTGTCTGTAAAATTTTATTCTTCAATCTCTTTCAACTACATCTGTTCTTGCAGTTCTCTTTTGGCATACTTTACAAATAGTGCCTTCTACCTATTTTATTAAAATCTCCTTCCAAATAGTGAAAATGGCAAAATGGAAAAGGTTCAATAATGAACGCTTTTTTTTACAAAATACTGGGGTGCTAAGAAAGAGGAAGGAAGACACGTCAAAAGCTATCATCTAAAAACTGTACTGCTTGCTTGAAGATTTTGGCCTGGTGAATCTGTTTCTTTGCAAGGTGCTTGGTTTAAAAGAAACTGGTGCTCTAAGCAGACAACTGCACAGTGAGATTCAAAGGGCAGGAACAATTAGTTGATATCGAGGATCACCAAGTGCAAAATATACACATACAAAGATCTTCACAAACCAGTATAAACTGAAGTACACAAGACAACACTGCCCTACATTTTTTCAGTTATTTATTTACCACAACGATCTTAATGCTAGAATCAAAGTTTTCCTTCAATATCTCAACATGCCAATTTTGAAAAACTAAATATTGGAGAAAACTCCAGAGAAGTGAACATTTAGCTTAAAAGAAACACTAGCTTTTGTACACCAACTTCTGAGACTAAGTACTACAGAAAGACACTTCAGTTTTTTGCTATGCATACATCATTTTACTCAGGTAAGTGTCTAAGAATTACTCAATACTATAAAAGGATTACCTAATGCTACAGCAGAAAGTTAAAAATGTGTAACAAAGCATCATTTTAACATAAAAATACAGAACACTGCTTAAAGTGAAGTTGTAAATCTAAGTATGATGGACATCCATTGCTTTTCACAGATGTTTTGATAAACTTTAGTAAGTGAAATATTTCAAAGGGCAAATTCACCCTTTCATTCCAAGCTAGCACAAAGCCTCTGTATTACTAGAAGGTACAAAACTTGGTAACCTTGTTTTGTTTTCTTGCATTTTTTGTATATTTTAATAAGCTGATCTAATACATGTAAGCCAATATTTCATACCTACATGAAGATATCACTTACCAGTTTTATATTCAATCCAACTCACAGCGAAGGATCTCATCTACTTCTGAGAGACATTACTAGCACGTCAGAACTCACATTAATATGGCAGGTGAAATCATGTATACTTTTATTAACATATAAAAACTTGCAGTCTCAGTGCAAGCCATTTAGGCATATTCAGTGACCTTGCAAGAGCATGAAGATGGATGAAAATACTATTACAGATAAACTATCATTTAAAAAAGAATCCATCAAAAATTTGTTGTATTTCATTCTTGACTTCTGTAATCACTGCTGACTGTACAGGGATCTTCATGTATTGCCAGAAACGGTTATTTTTTCCTCTGGAATGGTGAGACAGCCCTGAGGAATTATGAACTATAATCACAGCATTACATTGCTGATTCTCTATTCAAATGCCTTACTGCCTATATAACCAGGTGAAACATTGCTTGTGTCCACAAACCAGGTAAGAATGAAATCAACTTCACCCACCTTTGCAAACATGATCCTTCTACTTCATTTCCTGGCAGAGCACATCTATCAATCCTTCTACAGTGTATTTCAGAGGTACTGCAAACAAGTGGCAAGTTCACTCCAAGATACTGACCTCAAATAGGCAAGATGCACAAATATGAAAATTCTCTGTGATGTTAGTGAAGACACTGCGAGGCAAGGTAAGAGTGTTGTGTGGTGTACCAAACTTTAGGTTGGATTCTCTGTTCACACATAAAGTGGATTCAATAAGAAAATGAAATTCAAGTCTGGAGTATGCAAAAAGGAAAGCAGTTAGAAGAACCAGAACTAACCAGTACAAGCAGAACTTAATACTATGCTTGTATCATTTTTTTTAAGAGACCTTCAATAACCAATTTGTTAGGAAAACACAGGCACCAAAAGATTTCCATGGGGGAGGAAGAAATCAAGAACAAATCTCTCTTTTATGTCTGGAACAAAACTGCTTCCACCTGTTCTACCTTTATAGCAAATATGTTCATTAGCACTCTCCATCAGTAATATACCAAAATCTAGATTTTCAAAGTTATTTAGGTACTCAGCAAAACATCAACAGGAGTTAGATGTAGGTATGAGTGAAGTGCTGGGCCTCAGAAACAAGGCTTCAGAATATCACTATGATCAATATATGTTGCGCTGCGTATTATCCACTATTGCCAAGATAACTAGAAGGTCAGAACTACGAATTTGATGTCTCGCCAGTCATAACAACAAATTATTGTTTCTTGCTCTCTATTCTGATCATTGTCCGTAACAGCTTATCAACAAATATCTATTTTTGAGAATAGTGTCAAGATGAAAATCTGAGAACTGAAACATTCTCAGTTTTATGACATTTTCCAAGCTTAATTATGTTCCTTAGTACAGAAGGTTTTAACTAGATTATGTCTGAACTGCATCTGGTGACACAGAACGGCTGACAAGTATGTCCTTAAGTTGTCTTATAAAAATATCCAAGCTAATAAGCATGGATAGTTGATTTCATATTAAGACATAGAAACTATCGTAAAACCTGGCAAGAGGAACACTTACTCCCCTACATATAACTAGGCAAAAAAACTCCGTCATCAGGTCTTAGCGTATCATATGTTGCTTTGACAAGCTGGTAATATACTGACTTGGCATACCAGCTAGGCATTGAGCTAACAGCACGTGTGGTCACCACTGTCTGGAATAGTATTTAATATAAATATATTAAAAGCCATGTATCAAGGGATTAATTGAACTGAACAGGAAACAGCAGGCTGACTAGAAACAGTTTTTAAGAAATAAGTTTTTAAGAAGTCATAATGTCCAGTGTCACCAAGATTAATGAACAATGTTTGCATAGTTCTTATACCCCACCTACCTGTTAAAAGTATTATCAACAGAATTCTTACCAAGAACTACCAAGTACTCAGGACCAACTGGTAGAAGAGCCATCCTACAGCTTCTCTCACTGTATCTTAAAACCTAACCACAAAAGAATATAACTTCAGGGATGGAGGGAAAGGCCATTTACATCTGACTGCATGACTATAAAATAGGATGCCTCCTACAAATGTTTATTCCCCTGCTTATGGATTCTACACAGCATATGCTAAGGAACTAAAGCAGTGCCACATTTAAGTTAAGCCACTACTAAGCTTGTTTAGTGCTAGGGCTGGTCAAAACTGATGAATTTAGGGTATTCTGCCTCCACAGATAGCAAATCCAAATAAAGCTATTGCAATTAAAGATTTGCACCCTAGGATGTACTTTAGGAATGCAAGACTTCAGATGTGATTCTTAGAAAGCTGTAAAGGAAGGGCAAGCTCTTGAAAGACTGTTGCCTGCTGCTGAGTTCAAGGCAGGAAGCTTCCTCTAGACACAAACCGATGACCTTCCCCTAAGAAGCACAGGATAAGATTCACTTCAGAACCCATCCTCACTCCCAACTTCACTCAAAAACCTCCCAACGCAGGCAGACAGTATTGCTCTAAACACAGTTTGCTACTAAAAACACACAAAACAGGTCCGAAAAAGCTGTCTGCTATACAATATGATGCATAAGACAGGAATGCTCACACCAGCAAACACCTGAGCAAGTCAACATGATATAGCACAATGCCAGGACTGTATCAGCAGCTCTAAATGCAGTCTAGCCATCCTATTACTGCCTTACCCAAGAGAACCTTTACTTTTCATTCATAGACCGAACACACTGACACCACAGGGGCTTTTTCATTACAGCTGCTCACTTGATGACTTTAAGGGCTGTAAGAAAGACTCTGTATTTGTAATGTTATGTTTAGTGTAGATCTCGGGCATTCTCAGTAGACTGACCAATAATTCTGGAAATGTATGATTTTTTTATAATAGGTGAGATTGTAATGCTTAATCTGAATTTGAATTTTTTTTGTTCAAAACCGATTTTTTCTTGAGTCTAAGTGACTCCTTGCTCTTAGAAATACGTAACATAAATTTCAGCCTCGCAATATAGCTGCTGGAGCTCTACTATTCATTAAAAAGAAAGGCCCTCATCATTTAATATTCTGTTGAACAGTACCTCAAAAAAGTTTTTAAGAGGACCACATAAATCTCTTCTTTCAAGCATTATGTAGCAACGTAAGACTTTTGAAAGTATAAAGCTCCTCTGAAACTCTTATCTTGATGGTCCGCTGAGCTGACATCTCAGTTCCACTAACACAGGAGAGGGAGACTCAGCTGCAGCGGCTGGAGCTCTGTGTCCCCTTGCTTTCCCTGTTCTGAAGAAACAAGCTGCTGTTGACTATTGCCACCCAACACCCTGTGAGCCCTCTTATGAGCAGCCTAAGAAAGAATATTTCAATTACTTCTGCAGCAAAACACAAATGATACTTCCAGATATGAAAAAAAAAACCCAAACCTCAACAACTATTAACTGGGCTTTCTACAGGAATTCACACCTAATTCTCTTAAGTGAAAGTCAATTAAATAAAAACAGGGGTCTCAAGCTTTTGTGGTTTAGATGCTCCAGTCTGTTCCTGAATAAGAGAAGTCACATTCTCCACCAGGCTGTAGTTCCATCCCAAAACCCTGGAACAGGATTTTTG
The DNA here is from genome assembly GCF_017639655.2 of Falco naumanni. Taxonomy (NCBI): domain Eukaryota; kingdom Metazoa; phylum Chordata; class Aves; order Falconiformes; family Falconidae; genus Falco; species Falco naumanni. Next base: position 78,206,339 of record NC_054055.1, on the reverse strand, counting down.
TCATTTGTTTCTTCTTAGATGAGGACTGAGGCTGAAAGCTTAAATCTTCAGTACCACAGGTACTAAGCAACTCTGGAGGAGGGGAAAAAATCCCTTTTCTTTTAAATAGGCAACTTCTTCTAAACATGTGATGCATGAATCTAACTTTAGCTGTCCAGGTTTTCGCATTTCTGATCTCAAATACAGAAAGTAGAGCATTAATCTAGTCTCTTGACTTCAAGGTTATCATTCATTGAGGTCAATGACTCCATCTCTGAAAAGCAGAACTTCCACTTTCAACATGATAACTGTTGCCCTTCAGTAAGCAACTGTGTTCAACTCATTCCTTACTGCTTTCTCACAACTGCTGACAATAAAAAGGTAGAAAGCACGAACAACTACTGCAATGGGAGTCATCTATGTAAAAATAGTGATTAACCCTAGAAGCATTTATTCATGCAAAGCGCTCGTTAGCTTCCTATATTTATAACATCCACTACGTATGAGCAACCTTGTCTCTTACATTATTTCCTTGGTGTCTTCTGTTTATGTTATATCTGTTCATCTGTCCAGCCAAGCCCTGAATATCCAACAAAACCTGCCTGTAATGATACAGGCAAATATGTGAACAAGTTACTGATGGACAGAATCAGTCTACTTGGAATGAAAGTCACCAACCAGAAATAAAAGCAAAACCAGCCCATACTGTCCTTCAGTATGAAATTAGCACATAGGCCAAACATTTGCTCCTTTACAACCTACTTCTGGCTTTATGCCAACAACATACATCTCAAAAGACACTCCAGGTATGCAATTACTTAAGTGGAACCATAGACAGTACAGTCATCATTTCCACAAGAAGATACAGGTAAGTGATCAAAAGTGATGCCCCAGTAAGTTTCTGGAATTCCCTGGTAAAACTTAAAGTAGCTCTCAAAAAACTAGTTCAAAGGCCTATCAGCAGATCAGGTATAATGTAACACAGATGAACTTCAAAATGCAGAGCAGCAATACTGGTCACAGTTTTTTCTGACTACGGAATAACAGTTTTTTTGCTTTGAGTTGTGGGGTTTTTCTTACTACTGAAACATATAAAACCATTCTTCAAAAGAGCTACAGGCTCAATGAAATCAGTAGCTGAAGTATGAAGAATATGAGATATGAGAGACATGGCCCGATTCTAAATTTTCTTTCTTCTCTTATGTAAAACTAACACCTGAACACTCACAAGACTATAAACTCAACCCAACCCAATAACTTCCCAGAAGTCTTTATTTTTTGTTATATTTTACTGAGCAATGCAGCTGGGGTGGGGTGGGGAAGGCAAGTATCCATGCAAGTATTTACTATTTCATTGTTCTTGCACTATTCTTAGTGAGTAGTATTGGAATGGCTTTTTTCTTTTCCAAACATGAACAATATTATTTAAAAGTTAAGAACAGTATGATCACTTCCAATGTTTTAATCAAACTTGAATACACCATTTTCAGATTTTGTATCACTTGCTTGGTTCTCAGCATCTGTGGTGCATTCAGTGTATTTTCATGATGAAGAGAAGAACTCGGTATTACTATTATTTTGACCTGTTTTCTACATTCAAGTATACCTATGAAAATGTTAATGCATTAAAAAAAAAACTAACATACAACTGAAGATGAAATAACCACCCTACACTTCTTTTTAATAATTTTTACATGATCAAACCTCTTGATCAGTTTATACAAGAATAAGAACTAGACAAAATTGCTATAACATTTACGTATGTATGTGTCTAACACATAATTAATAAGTTACCCTGTTTCCATGCTGCCCTTAGTTATGTAGAAATGTCCCAAACAACTGTCTTGTGGGAGATCTAAATCAGGAGGAGGTATCTGTTATGTTTTAATATAAAGTGCACCATTATCAAAAAGCAGTTCAGAACATGCAGACTCTTTTTTCCTTCCCTTCTGCTTTCAAGAACAATATTTCCAACAATAACTGTTACTAGTTAATCTCCTCTGAGAGGATCAGCATGTGGTGTTAAGGAGCGGATCCTTCTGGAACTTGTACTTTTAGTTTAGTTGATGTATACTAGTCTTTTATACTCTCAACTGAGATATGAGTCCTTTCCTTACAAAGGTTAAGAAGAGCCAAGAAGCTTTAAGCTCTTCAAAAGCTTAAAGATCAGACAACCAATTATTTTTAGTTACTTATTCTTAGGCTGCAGCTAACTAGAAAAACCAAACCCAAAATCAGAGAAGTTCTTTCTTATAAAACCAACCCATTTTTATAAGGTAGCCTCCACAAAGAGGAGAAAAACAAGTACCAACCAACCACACAGCAATACTACGTTTAACAGAGGCAGGCCAGATGTAGCAATCACTTTGAAAACATAAACTTTTAAACACAAGATGAATCCTTGTCTGTAAATACACAGCACAACCCTAAATTTGATGCTACTACACTATAAAAAGTAAATATTTGCTAGTATGATTATCAGCATAATAGCTACAACCGTAATGGTGGTAACAGCATTGGCACTTACGGTTCCTTCTTCTCACAAAATGTCCTGGAGAAACTGACTTCCAAAGTACAAAGAAGTAAAAAAAAAAAAAAAATTCCCACTCTGAAAATACTTTTTAATCACAAATCACATTCTAAGGCATTAACTTTGTTATCACATGTATTTGTAATGCACAAGCATGTCAGATATATAAATTTAGTTTCTCTTACAATGAGCTGAACCCCCAGCTTTGCTTTTTGCAGTTTCACAGAAAAGCAGTACAGGTCCTATAAAATCTACAAGTTAACAAGACTGACAAAAAGCAACTATTGAAAGTCTTTCAGTTATTCAACCAGTACCTGAAAGTGCCCTTCTCTATATATATCCTACATATCATAGGTGCTAAGAACAGGGCAAAAAGACAAGTCAAATACGCTGCAAATTTGTTTTCCTGGTTTGTCAAATTAGAAAGTAAGAGTCAGTATCACCATTTCTTTGTATTTTCACTTGCTGGGGGGGGGAGGGAGACAGTATACATTAATACATTTCTGTGTTTTCACCTCAAGTGGTGATCTAAAATTCAAGTATTCCAAGATAGAAAGAGTGAAAAAATCCTCTTCCTCAAGAGGATTGTTTCCCCGTTACGCTCTGGTTAATTTTAGGGGTTTAGAGTAGGTCAATTTCCAGTGAAATGAAGTGATGCCCATTATAACAAATAATTTATTTACCCTATGGAAGCTTTCATCCTTTAGCCAAAGGTTAGACGTTACCAGGCATCTCTGATCAGTCACCCTCTGAAGCCAAGCCTTGTTGAAAATGCAGAAGAACCATCCTCAATAACCACAAAACCTTTAAATTTCTGGCCTGAGCTCTCATCAGCTACTTTGAACTTGAGAAAGATACCAGCAGAGGCATCATATGACTCTTGCTGTTACTGTATTACAAAATAATCACAGTACATTTTTCATTTTAAGGCATGCAAATCATATTTATTCTCAGAATCTCAGCATACTTATATTGGTTCTCCTAAAAACCAGGAAACTGCAAATAAACCTTACTTGTCTGACTTCCAACTATATGACACATCAGAAGCCTGGAAGTCTTTGTCAAGGTACCACTGGTTTTCACTCTGTGTTTATCATAGGACTTCTAAATAAAGAACAGGGGCCTTAGAAGACAGAATTACTACTTGAAACACAAAATCTTGTATACATTTTTATTCTTTAAGCATGTAATTCTACCTCACCATCGTCAGAATTCCTAACCAATACTAAAAGTACTTAAGTTTTAAATCAGATTAATGTATTACAATATGAAACTTAATTCTCTCAAAAAGTGTAAGATACATAAGGTACTATTTCATAATATTATCTCTCCTTTCAGTTGTGGGATGAATACTTTTAAAGCTTTCAAACCATCTTCTCAAATATTTAAGTCGGGTGATGTTTTAATGTGCACTGCAACAAGCAAACAACCTACAATGTTATCAAATGCAATGACTGCCTACTAGACAGAACTCCACAAATTTGACAGGACATCAAAAGATTCCATGTTGAGACTTTAAATGCTGTTCCTCTAGATTCATATATTTCAAACAAATGAAATATCCCTTTGGAATATTTTTTTCTTTCTCCTCTTCTTTGCCTCACCTAATTTTATAATTCTTTAGACTGGGTTTTACTTGAGCTATCAACTTACAAACACTGAACTGAAATGAACGAATGTTTAGTTTTCACAGAATGAAATATCCACTTACAGCATCTTGGTCTTAATCCAACATGCTCCATGTAAATATACCCTCTAAAGCTGTTTATGCGTGAACAGCTGATGCAACTGAAAACTGTCAATCAGGAGATGATCTGCATGCATACCTAAATCCATCTAGCTTTTTTTCCAGCCCCAAGGATTCATGGGTTTTAAAGCTGAACAAGCAAACAAAAGATCTGTCTTGTGTACTTCACTGTTACAGGCCTCAGAATGTAAGTCACGGAACTGTTCACTACTTAAATAAGGGCATTTAGGTATAATGAACTACACCACTACACGTATCCTCCTGTACAACCTAAATGTTAATCATGAATTTTTACATCAAAATATTAACCATATTTCCAGCAAAACAGTATCACTAAAAATAAGCTATTTAATCTGCAAATACACTTGGCACTTACAGTATTTTGGTTAGGAAAAAAATGGAAGAACTTCCTAAAACATCCATTTTAAGAGCGGCTAGTGAGTTTCAAAGATGTTCAATGATCCTATCCTTAGTTCTTCAGAAATCTTACAATAACTGGACATAAACACGTGGTAAGGCATAGCTATTAATCTGTTACACTCTTTTACAGTTGGATCCGTAACATTTCTTTAAAAGAAAGTTAATGAATGACTGAAATAGTGTGTCACTAAACAGGTGACATACATCTGTTGGCAAGTGGGGAACATTAAAAGAGGGTAATAACAAACAAGACAAGACTAAAACCAGTACATTTAGTTAGTATCTTTAAAAGCAAACACTTTTTTTACATAAACCTTTGGAAACAGAATTTCCATTCAAGGAAACCTTTTTCTTCCTGGACAGTCGCAGAAGAGTTTCAAAGGGCAGAGAAAGATTTCAAAATTTTGCAGGTTCTTACATATTCTACTAAGGTTGGAATGACATAATTTTGGGGGTACAGAGAACAGAGTCGAAACAAAAAGTAGATCAAGAACATAAAAAATATTCCCTTCTAAAAGCACTTGAAAATAAGATCACCTGTATGCATCGTCTTCTTTCAAGTCTCATATCATCCTGCGGGGGTGCGGGGGACAGGGGGAGTCCAGTAGCAAATACTGCAAAAGAAAGAAAAAAAAAGTAGTAAATGTAAATATGAACTAAAAAGATACCTAAACAGACATAAACCTCCATTCTACTAGATCCACACAGCGCTTCGTTCAACCCTAGCTGTCCGGTACAACCAGAGGTAAACCAAGGAAGCTGTAACAGAAAACAAAGTTTTCCAGCTGTAAAAGTAGAGACAAACATTACAAAGACTATCTTTCACTGACATCTGTTACAGAAAAAATAATTATCTAAGTGTTGAAATTTAAGTTAATCCCTGAAATTTCAACTGGTCGTTGAACAGTTCTGAAAAGGTCATCCAAAAAAAGCTCTTCTCAAACCTACAACAGTGAAATTCTTGACAGTTACCCGTCTTTGCAAAGTCCTTAAATATGTGGATTTTTACAGAAACTCAGGCCGGTATTTATAAAAAACAACTGAACTTCTGCAGGATTTTACCAAATCAAGCCATACCAAATCTCCAACAGAAGTTAAGAAGTGGGATCATGCCCCCCTCAAAAAAATAAACAAAAAAACCCACCCCACAACTCTCAACAGCTAACCAACTCCTGGTCAAAGTACTTTTCAAGTATTTGCTTTTCACTTGTTCTCCAACAAAATATCATCGGTACACTACAACCCATGAAAATATCAAAACCACTTTCAAATTACTGAGAATTTTAGAGAACTGCTGCAAATTACCTAACAGCTCAAATTGTAAAGTCTAGATTATTACTATTTAAACAGCTCCTTATTTATGTAATTCCAAGAAAGTGTCCAGCCTAAAATGCACTTAGATACAGCAATTTGAGCCGAAAATGCTGCAGTTCATTTCTTCATCAACAATGACTGTTCAAGCACTGCATATACCCTAAGCCCGGCTAGCTTCTCTGCCACCACGCTGGCTTCTTCTTTCTGCCACTGAAATGTGACATGCACGCACAGACACAGACATGAAAGGGAGTGGTGTAAAGTAAATTTTGAGACCTGTAGCAGCATATGTTGCAGTGGTTCTATTGTTATTTTATGAGCAGGTGATTTCTTGCTGTCATGCCTCCAAAAGATGGAAGGGGCAAACAGAAACCGGCCACCCCACATCATGAATCAACAGCCTACGTTCTTTTATTGCTGAAGTTCCACTGAGATCTAGAATGTCACTGCCACATCCACAGTAGCCATCAGCTTAGCAAGGCCAACGAGTACCTAAGGCTACAAAAGATCTTTCAAACTAGACACTCCCATGCCTAAATCACTTCAGTATGGATAAAATATTCAGTCTGGTACATATGCTAAATCTATACAACACACAGACACTGTATCTTGCACTGAGCTTAGTCCCACTAAACTAAGCAGAGGCAGTCACTTGAATTCAAGAACAAGAAAAAAAGGAAGGAAGAGCAAACTCTTCTCTTCTTTACACTAAAGTCCCTGGACTTAAACAAATGATAAATATCCTGGAGCACCAGATATGTCCAGCCTACATGGGTGTCTTACAGCTACAGAGCTACAGTCACATTTCTGAAAGCTCTCTGTGGCCAAGAAAGCTTTATTTATTTATTTTTCTTAACTGCAGTACCTATGGACACCAAGACCATAGAAAGCCTTTTCCAGTAGTAGCTGCAAGGACTGAAGGCATCACTTTTATCTTTACCACCTTGTAGCTCAAGTACAGCAAGGATCACCTCTCATTTGCATCAGAGTACAAGGCCAGTTTCAATACTAAGCCAGCTTAGTTGAAACTATCAACAGTTTGAGCAAACCTAGCTGGTTTTCAGCCAAAATAGATTGTAGAGCATTCATACATTGTCTTCCCAGTTCTACAATGGGATTGGTAAGCTCCAAAAGCAGCACGTTAGCACATCTCCCATGCTTCACAACAACATAATGTTATCAAACCCACTGCAACGTTAGCAACATACTACACTCTTGTGGGCAACAGACTGACAACCTATTCCAAACTGTAAGAAGAGAAAATCAGTTGGTAAGACCATACTAACCAATAAACAGACTGCCAAGCGATAGCTACAGAATTGGAAATCACGTAACTGATTTTGGCAAAGTAGTAAAGCTACTTTATATGAGAAGCTATGCTTTTTGCTGACTAGAAATTAATCTACAATATTTTAACACCACTTATAACACTAACCCTGAAAAAGTATTTATCTTGCAAAAAATTCAAAGGTGTAATAAAGGAGAGACTGGAAAGGTAACACACACAGATCTGAATTAGTTTAGAACTTAGAAGATGACATTTGAGCTACCAACAATAAGGAAGAGTTGCTGATGTGACTATAAAGTCATTAACACTTTATTAACAAAGAATCAATGCATCTGCCCACTTCATAGCTAACTAGCAAAACATATTGATCACAAAACAACATGTTTCTTAAGTCTCCTTACAGTTCTCCAACAATTACCGCATTCTGAAGAACTGGACAACTAGTGTGGAATTAAGACCTGGAGCAAAAAGGCAGGTGTCTACTGCAGCACTGTATTGAAGGGATCCGCAAAGTAAAAAGTAACTCTAAAACATGAATAGCCAACAAAGACAATGAGTGACTCTGATGGTAACACAGTAACAGATACACAACATAAAAGGGTAACATTGTAAACTTCTTTTTTTCTCTTTAAGTTGAAAGAACCAAATCACATAGAATAGCTGTGAGGGCAACACACTGAACTTGCTAACTGAGCATCTTCTGTTGTGCCTCTGCATTGCCAAGTTCTTAAAACCAAAAGGCCCTTTACACAGCCTGTACAACGGCTTCCTGGTTTAGATAATAAATTGCTAAAAGGAGGCAAGAACAAATCCCACCCCTCACACAGTCTGTAAGATCATTACTAAAACAATCCCCTTAGTAATAGCATGTACTGGGCTTCAAGAACCCAGTTTGATCTGCTTACTGGTATAGAACAGAAGTAAACTGGAAATAAAGGAGTAGATGAAGGAAGAGACAACAAAAAAAGATGTTGAGAAGTAAACGATTGAAAGTGGTATAGCAAACAAAAGAATAAAAGCTGATGTCTTTCATTTAAAGAAAAAGAGCCATTCTTAGAAATTAACTGTGTATGAAGCTACCATGCTAAAACTTCACCTCATGCTTTTACTTCCTATTTTAATTACCATTGCTTTCTACTCTTCATCTCTTCTACCCACACAATGCTCCTCTGATCTCCTCAAAATACAGATAATGGGATTACCTATCAAAAGCAACTCCACATTCATGAATAATTACAAGTGTAGAGTTCAGCTTTACTACAAAATGTTCAGTTAGATAAGACAAAGATGCTGAGCTCATTTTATCCCATGTTACACTCCACCATATTATAAAGATGGTGACTGTGAAAAACAAAGCTTTCACATGCCTCGTGACTTTTCCTTAAAACATAAGCCTAGTTTGCCTGTTAGCCTCTTCGAGGACTGTTGTTTTATTCCACCATATTCCTTAAGAGCATCCACTCCTTCCTTCAATTCACTCAATATCAAAGTTATGTCAACAGGTTCACTGTAAATCAAAGTTGGTTTCAGAGCAATCATACTTCTAAACACCTGAAAGTTTAAGGGCAAAAAACATTACTAACATCTCTCTGAGTAAGTTTCATCATCCACCCCCATTTCTCATTTTTGTGTTTGCCTGGATATCAATCAGATCGTGAGGTTTTTTGCAAATGGGAGCAACTTTATTACATATGAACACAGTAGAAAGCCAGTTCAGCTGAATCTAGATGCTGCTGAGCAGTAAGACTATTTTTTTAAAACTATCATTTCACAAACTTAAGAATGTAAGTCATATGTTTCATATTTAGTGTGTACAGCAGATATTAATTTAAAGCATCTAGAGCTAAAAGATTCTATCCAATTCTATCCTATGCAAGTTTGCTAAGTGTTGAAGGCAACCATCACAAACACCTTGAAAGAATTTTCACTACAGTTTTGCTTTAATTTTGAGCATATATGAAGAATTCATTCTGAAAACTCTTATTTCGTCATGGAAAATCACCAACAGCACACCCATGAGCTTGAATTAAAAGAAACGTCTGCTGGGGAGGGTTTTCCTTTTTACATTTTACTAATTATAAGACTTGGTACATAAGATTTATTTTCCTTATTATCACTGTACCGTCAGATTCAATATTGCACCTTCTGCAAACTAATCACAACAAAGTTCTTCAAGTTTTTCCTCTGTGAAAAGGTTATTTTGTAATTTCTAAAGTCATACTCACGAAGTACCAGAGAAATCTCTGCCTATCTCATGACTATACACACTGTTGTCAGAGATGAACATAATTCAGGTCACTGACCTTCGGTAAATGCAGGCAGGCCTGTTGCTAGCAACATAAAATATGAATACTTAGAAGCAAAAATATTTTTTTATTTACCAGGAAAAATATCTTGAGGTATACACCATTAAATTGAGATTATTAACATACTGGAGTATAATGGATCTAGACACCTATAAATCTATACAATAGCAATTTCTTAAGCTGTTATTATTCTGCATCTCAACAGCCTATTCTTGAAACTATGCAGAATCAGTGATGTTGCTTGATGTAAGATATACAGGGCAAAATATTCACTAAATACACCAGATTTGGTATATTATTTAAAATACTGCATAATAAAATGTGAAGTAAAAACACTACTACTGGAATTTAAAATAAATCATTCAATCAATCTCATAAGGTGCTACCATTTGTCAACTTTCAGGACTACTTGCTTGACGCAAATGAGGAATTCTAAAATCATTGTTTCTACAGCACCTAGCACATGCAGTGTGTTTTGTTACTAGGGAAAATCCCATGTGTTTAGATGTAAAAATTAAAATACATCTTAAAAACAAACACATGTATTTACTGCTTCTGTCTGCTTCTGTTCTACTTAGTACCAACAGATGTGATGTTATATATAAGAAATAATTCACAAGAATGAAAAGAAAAAAAAAAAAGTCCAGCCTACTTCATATATCCAATATACAAAGCAGAACACAATACAACATCTCAGGTTCACCCACAAAACCACATATTTAAAATTAAAATCAGGTATGTTTCAGCATGAAAACCTAATATATCCCTCTACTTTTATGGTCACCTGCATGTTTTTATACCTGATACACAATATACTGAGTACTAAGCAAAACACAAGTAATTTGCAATCGGCATCACATTTAGCATGTTCCCAAAGAAGTCACAGATGCACGTCTCCACATTTAAGTGCTTTGGTATTGTGACAAACCTATTAGCTGAATGTTTTCACTGATAGGTTTTAAAATTCATAATTCAGGAAGAAAAAATAATACACCCCTCTTCAGTTTAGTTCCTGTATTCAACAGAACCATGAGCACAGTCACCTTCATATGTCAGTCTACTCCTGCTTAAAAAAGGGAATGTTAACATTTTGGGAAGAGGCCATTTTTGCACATGACTGGTTTCCAAGTCAGGGTGAAAAGACAACAATCAAAACTGATACACTAGACTTCACTGATAAGTGAAGACTTCATCGATCTTAAGAGCCTGTATTATACTTTGTATTCCTAATGATTTTAAATGCACACTGCTAAACTAGAGGACTATGCTAGTTTCTAAATCAATATTTGTGAGATGCTTATGAAACAACTACATCTGAACTGAAACACATTGTACCATCATTTTTCTGTATGTAAAATTATTTTCAGTGTTCCAAAAAGCACTAGTTCCTCTAAAAAGAATTTACTGTGAATGACTAGTTTCGCTCTTACGCTAAATTTACAACACGTGATGGAAGAACCCATCCTTTAAGTGTGAAAGCATGTACAAGCAGCTTTACTGAAATCACAAAGTTTCTCACCCAGATTCAAACCTGGCAAAGACAAAACTACAGTTGCAGTAGAGCAAGAATTTCTTTTCAGCAGCAGTACTGCTTAAGCAGCCTGTATCCTTTCCACTGCCACTTGCTTGGCCGAGACAAAGCCACTATTACAGGGCCACTCAGCAAATTGTGTTGGGGAACTGACCCAGGTGGACGAATAGGGAGCAGGACAGAAGACCAAAAAAAAAGAAAAACCAAAACCCCAAATCAAACCAAACCAAAAGAACACCAAAAACCTCCCCACTATTTTTTATCCTGCATCAGTCTTCTAACCTGGTCCACCACAGATGCATAGCAGCCTGGCAGCCGGAACAAACAGCTGCAACAAAAAGAGGCTTCTTAGGCCAGTATTGGTGTCAAAACACTAAACAAAGTGCACCTAATTTTACCATAGAAGGACCTACATGGTGTCACACCAGCAATTCAGTAAGACTTCACAGTACAATCTGAATCTCTGAAATACCTGATTTATAACATACAATTTTTCAAACCTATCCTCTTTATGAAAAGAAATGCTTGACTTCTAAAATGTACTGCTTTCCTTGTAAATGAAGGAGCTGAATAGTGTAAAACTTATACTTGACCCATACAGCCAGACACCCTGGGATTTGTTTTTTAAACATTTTCTTGTTCATGTGAACCTCACAATAAAGCCTATGGGTTTAGGAAGAATTAAATGACACAACTGCTGGAGGGAGAGAGATAAATGCCCCACAAAATAATATAAAAGCTAAAATACTTGAGATTTTTTAGATAACGCATGTGCTTCTTTTCCTACTCATTGACTAAAAATATTAATTTTAGAAGCACAAACTTAAAATATTTTTCAGTATACTGACCATATAAGGAACCACAAATTAGAGGGGGGGAGTGGTTATTTTTTCCAGCCACTTAATAGTGTCAGCCAAAACAGATGTGTTACCTTTCAACAGTTTTGGAACAGCAGACTCAGGCCACTGTATTTACATTTCTCTCCCTCAACCAAAAAGAGGCAAACAGATACTATAGCAGGAGTTGCCCATCCCCTACACTATGAGCTAAAACATTCAGAACTGTTGGATGGCACTGAACTCTTATAAGCAAATACTTGTTACTGTACTGTTTAATGCCTCACTGAGTAAAACCACAATTACCGGAGTCCCATTTACATGATTTTTAAAGTAATTCTACCTCAAATGAAAAGGAAGAATATTTATGAAAAGGTATTTTTTAGTTATTTCTATGTCATGTTACGAAACAGATGTATGTAACGATTTTTTTTCACATTAACACAGGAGGTATCCTACATATGACTTCCTTAAAAGGTGGCATCTGATAAGCAACAGTATTTTTTTCTCAGAAATAGAGCTGATTTACTTAATGTTAAACATGAACTACACAGTAGCATATAAGTCATATTTCAAAGTAGAACATCCATGAGGGCTATAAACTAGTTTATCCAGAGTAATGTGCTCTCACAGCTGTCAAATGTTTTTCAGAGCTGAGATTCTTCTATAGATGTCCTCAAAAAGATTGATCATTTCATTTACAAAAAATATTTCTGTTCCTTGTGGTTGGGAAAAGAACTTTAAAAATGCAAAGCAAAACATATGCACTATATATTCGCATTCATCAGTTTAGAACTTTAGACCTAAAAATTCTCAAGAGAGTATAACCTTCCTGCTTCTCCCTGTTTTTTTTCAGCCATAACGCAAGCAAGCAAAGAATCAAAGAAACACCTAAAATTTCCATAGAACATCCAAATATCACTCAATTTACAGACCTTTACTACAATCTTGGTATTACTACAGCTCACTATTCTTCCAATCCAGTGGTCACTAACTACTACTTCCATTCTTTGTTATACCCTTTTACAAAACAGACTCTACTTCTCAGAGACCTGGCAAGAGAGGGTACTCCGATTCAGATGCAGCTACTTCAACTTTTTAATACTAGTCTGGATTCTGGACAGCGCTCATAGTGCTCTCCAGACAAGAAATGCGTAGTGAAGTGCTTTTACTTCTGAAAAACTGCAAGAGCTCAGACACACATCATGCACACACACATTCTCACTACATATATATGGGAGGTAAGGGCAGCTGTTCTTCCCTGCAAATACAAACTATTTCAACTGCAATGCCTTTATACTGATGAAAATATAAGATTTTATTTTTTAACAGGTGAAGACAACAGTTTCTGTCGAAGAGTTTGCTAAAAACAACTATTAAAAAAAAACGGGGGTGGGGGGGTGGGGGGGGATTCCAACAAATGGAAGAAAATAAAGCTGCCATCTGAATGGTATTTTCACAGCCACCAGGGTTTTAAACAAAATATTATGACACAATCAAGAGACTTCAGCTTTCTAAGTGAACCATCCTTATCAAATTCAGATGTTACTGGATTTTGACATCATTACTGTTTCCTTGTTTTAACTGGTCAGTTTTTCTTTTTCCCTGTTAGTTCTGCCCTGAAGCATGACAAATTCCATATCATGCTGCAATGTACATGTAATAGGAGTCAAATTAATAAATTCATAATTATCATCATGTTTCAGTAAACATTACTGTAACAGAATTGATCAAAAACTGAGAGAATGTAAAAAACTTACTCAGACCACAACAAACTCTGTTACAAAAATACTTTATATACGTATACAGATTCCTGTGAAATGATCTGTAGAGCTGCTATCATATGTCTAAATGAAGTAAGACTACTTCTCCATTTCCACTTTGGCAGCAGATAGTTCTGACATTGCTTTCAAAGACGATCCGTAAGTTACATACTTCAAGTACATTTATAACAACTTAATGTTCATTGCCCTGATACAGTAGTACCTTTCATCTTGAAGACTTCCAAAATATTTTAACATATTGAGATGTGCACACCTATAGAGTCTTCCAAAATAAAAACTGTAACAAACCAACTGACCGCACACAACTGCAAAGTGCTGGATAGCTCCGTAAATAGACGGTATTTATTTATAAGACTTCAGGGAAGTGGTTTGTTTCAGCCACACACTGGTTTGTGTGCCTTTTAGAATACTTTTTAACCTTTTCAAACACACCATGGACAAACTGCTGTTTAATTGATTCCCACATGACAGCTCCCACAGACAACTGCAATGCCACAATCTGCCTTTGCCTTTCATTATTCAGGAGATTTAGACTGGATAGACATACACATAGCTAGGTACTCTCTGGTCATATGTTAACCATATGCCTGGGTCTTAAACCAGACTTCACCCCATAAATTTCCATACCTTCTGCTAAAACAGGTATACCTCTGATATGAAAAGTGGTAATGGACAAGTCCTGCTGATAGCCTTTCCACTTTAATGTGATAGATCAGATTTAACTGCCCAAGCCTCAGTTCAGGCTGAAAAACTGAAGCTTGTCTACTTCCACCTTGTATCTCAAGAAACTCAATGAAAATATTTAGTTCTTGAACATAAGAATTTTCCTTAACACATGTATCAGACTTCACCCACCTAGATAGGGATTTTCTGGGGACACTTATTCAGAGATATTTCTGAGCCACTGCATTCAGAAAGAAAAAGGAATAAATTTCTTCCATTATAAATATATACTTTTATGATCCTAGAAATCCTGCAGAACTCAATGTAAACCTTCTCTAAAAAATAATCTCTAGCCCTTAAAAATCAATCAATGAGCTAGCCAAATCATCAGCCTTTCCAACAAGACTTCAGTCACAACATCATCCTGATGGTAAACTCACTAGGAAAAAAAATTACTATACTTAGAGCTCAATCATTTAAGAAGCCTGCCACAGAGGATGGCCTCAGCTCTAAGCTTTCTGCTTTATTTTTCTTCTCTCAAGGCAACAGACAAGACACAGTCTGTCTTATCATCAGGTGATGATTTTTTTTTATGCAGGACAAGTTCATAAGCTTCACATTTTTATTAGTCAAACTTAGTACTTGAGAAATAGGGTACACACTACCTCTCCAGAAAGGTTAAAGGAAGAGACTGATTTAGTAGGTTGGTAACAACAACCAAAGCAGTTTTGGCTCACAAATGGCTATTCCTAAAAATTACTCTGAACATGCTCTTCAACATGGAAGGATAACTTTTTTCTCTATTTGCACAACTTAAAAAGTCCCAGCCCATTATTTCGCTTTTTCTACATAGCCCAGGCATAGTACCAAAACAGAATATGTAATAGCCATGCAAGTATAGTAAATGGGGACATAATCACAACTTATGTTTTCTTACAGAACTCAGATTTGCCTTTTAATTAGATCTATCAATGTTAAAATGTTGCTTGAAGGGAATTTTAGGATTAATTCAAGGATTTTAGCATACCAACAAAGTAACTGGGACCTTGAGCGCACTGATGGGAAAGAGAACTTAAAACAGGAATAATCCCTTATTTCCAAAACTATGTATACCAAAACTGTTCTTCCAGCTCTTTTTAACTTGGAAATGGAAGCCTGTAGAGGAATGAAGCTGGGTTAATTAGCATTGATAATGTACAACTGTGGGCTGGCTTCAGGGGCGGTGGGTTGGCTGATGTAAATAAAGTGCAGGTGTGGCTGGTTCTGTTAAGTGGTTGGGCAGCCAATGAAGAGAGAGCAGCCAAGGAAGAAGCAAAAGAAGAGAGAACAGGCCCTGGATGAGGAGAAGGCAGCAGAGGGGCTTGCGTGAAGAGTATGCTGGTATGAGATGGTAAGAGACCTTGTTGCAGCCAGCTAGTTTGGCAAGTGCTGTGACAGAAACCCAAACTCCAGTTTTCACCAGACATGTCAGTACAGAAACAACATGTTTAAAACTCTTGTTCAACATGCTTTCAAACAGCAGTTCATATGAAGTTCAATAGCTTTAAGAATTGACAGTGGTCAAGTTCAGGCTCCATGACAACCAGATACATGCAAAACCGACAGTGAATAAACTGAGTTATTTCATTAAAATAAGAATTCTTAGGCTGTGGTTCCCCAAAAGCCAAAGCTGATTTAGACTTGGCTGCTGTGTTCCCACTTATACCCCTCCTTGCCCCCAACCACTCGGTGCAGGCCCATCTCTTGCACCACACATCTGGCACCTGCCCCAGTCTTGTTGAATCAGTTCTGCAATTTAGTGTGATGCAAAATATTCACCTTTTTTGATCAGTTTTCTGCTGACTCTGCAGAGCTCTAGAGCCCAACTCAGACTCTAAGCTTAAAAATCTACACAGTAAATAAGAACCTAATTGTTCCTTTTAGAGCATGAATACAGCTAACATTTATATTCTGCATAATACTACTTTATCACAGAGAACTTTATTTGCATTTTTGTGCAGTCTTTTGATGTTCTGGACCTTTGAAACTGACAGTTCCTAGGTCAGGGCAAGGACTCAAAATACTGATACTGGAAATGAGGAAGCCATGCTTGACTGTGCTGAGGTAATAAACAGGGCATTCTGCTCATGGAGGGAGAACCTCATTGCATTAAGCACTGTGTGATGCAATAAAATGATGGTGATCCTCACCTAAAAAGCTCACTATCTAAACATACCGTGTTTGTCCACAGAAAGCTCACAAACTACCTATCTATAAAGTTTGCTATATAGGCTAAGAATACAGTACAAAAGAAGTAAAGAGCAACCTAGCTGAAGTATTTCCAATAGTTCTTACCAAACTGCCACAGAGCACCTTGAAGACCACAGATAACATCTGGTTTGACATCGACAGTTAACAGATCCCACCCCTATTTCAAGAACACAAGTGAAATATTTACAGGCTTTTCTATATAGAGTTTGTGTCTGTCGTAATAGTCTACAGTAAATTTATTTCTTCAAATTTATTTATCATGCACACCAACTACAAACTTCTCTGATGCTGGAAAGCAAAATGAACAAACAAAAAAACTTTTCACCACAGCATCCTTACCATTCAGCTCTCAGTGACCCAGCCTAAGTCTCTACATAGACCTCCACAACGTGCTTTAAGTCCCAATTCAGGCTCAGGCTGACCAATGGAACAGTAGAAAAGAAATCCAAATTCAAAATCAAAAATAATTCTATTTTGGATTACTGCAGAAATCACATAGAGAACATTATTTCTATTATCTTAAGAGATCCCAATTCAAAAGGGGTAAGGAAATGCACTTCTTTCAAATTTCAAGATACCTCCAGCATTAAGCACAATACTTTCTATTTCTTATGACCTGCACTTACTACATACACCCAAAATAAATTACAAAAAAAAAAAATCAGAGTATTCATATTTCAACATATGAATTAGCAAATGCAAAGACACAATTTCTTAGATGAAGTCCTTCAGAAAATTAATTTCACTATTAAAAAAAATTAGTGTTAAAAGTCCCTTAGCAAACAACTGAAGTGGAATATAATCCCACTGATACAAAGCATTCTATGTTCCACCTGTACTCTCCCACACTCTCTTCACTTTATTGGCATATCATTCCTAACTTGGTGGTTGTGCTACATTTCCATAATTCACATTAGAAAATAAAACATTATCTAGGAGCCATTTCCTATAAAATGTCTAAGCACTCATTAAATCCCAGAAAGTACTTTTTTTTCCCTCTTCCCTTAAGTTTAGGACACTAATGACTGGATTGCAGTCACATTTCCTTTTCTCTCCCTCTGTCCCAAGATTCTTTGGTTCTTTTTTTGTACAACAGCACAGATGACATGGGACTCGAGGATAATTGCCAAGAACATCTGAAGAGCCAGGTGACCTAGGTATTCTCATTGGAACTGAACAACATGAGTTCAGATTCTCTTCATCTGAGGAACACCCTAAACCACCAGGAAGGGTAGCAGCCCACCTCCCCCAATTCTCAGGTGCACAGTCGTGCCCCTTCCTTGGAAAGCTTCAGCTTTCACAATATACTGTAAAACAAATCAGCTCAATGACCCCATCAAAAACTATTCACATCTTTGTCAGGTTCATTTCCTGCCCGTTTAGTAAACTGAACTAGCTCAGCAAATGGGAAGAAAAACTTAAAGCTAGACTAAAAAGGCTAACAGGCCTTTTTGTGCCAAAAAAGATGCCAGCTCAGTTTATGCCACATAACATAACTTCCCACCAAGCGTATGCCTCCACAAGCTGACTAAACTCAGGGCTACTACTCATAAGAAAAGAACAAATCACAGACGAGACTCATCTTCCTGGCGCTCTTCCACCTCAAGATTAAACAGTTTAGGTAGCTAAACTGGCAGTAAAGTTTTTACCTTTACTTAGATCATTAGTTTTTTGTGCTTAGCTTCTTAAGCTGGCCCAACATGGAAAAGCAAAGCAAAAATGCCAACAAAGAGAACGTGGAAGTATGCTTATCCAAGGGAGAAAGTAGACAGGGACAGTCTCTTGTGATCCAATTTAGGCTGTCAAACAGCCATGTCATATTCCCTTGCAACATCCAGGCACTGCAGAGGTAGGTGTTCCAATAATGAGGGTCCTAAGTCCACCTGTAGCCCTAGCTTAATTCCTCTGTCTCATAAACCATCTTTGAAGCCGGAAACCACTGTAACTCTTGTATCATGCTCATGACGTAATCGCCAACACATATAACATCACAAGGCACTCCAAAACTATGGTAAAGTCTCCAAAGTAGATAAACAAAAAAATGCACAAATGGGTTTTCCCCTCCTTTGTTCCTTCAATGTAGTAAATAAATACATACATGAGTAAAGAAAGATTCCACATTTTCTTCCCATCATTCACTCCAGAACTACACCCCTAACATTTCTCCGAATATAGATCACTGTCAGCTTCAAAAATTTTTAACAAAACATGAATCATACTAACATAATAGTTTTTAACCTAACATAAATCAACATGGGTTTAAGTTCCAACTGTAGTTCATCTACCATGGCCTTATTCCCCAGTTAAGGAACCACTGACCTAGAAAACTCTCACTGAAGGAGATAAATTAACAAACTTCAGTAAATTTTCATATAATTTAGTGATGAAGTCAAAATACCTTTTCTGTCAGATTTAGAGCTCTGAGGTCTTCCTTTATTATCTTGTTAGTCTCCATCCCTGCCATTAAGCATAATATTAAAGCAAATCCTGATATATCCCAAGATATACCAAGATACTAATACAGATGTAGTAGGCTGCAAAATTGTGCAAAGTTTTAAATGGTATTATAATCCACTAAGAATTCAAACACCCTATTGAAGTCATATATGCATGTGGAAGCATGCACATACAGGGAGAAGAGCCAGTATAGACAGTGGGTACACATCAACCAACAAAAGCTTTACTAGGATACATATCCTATCACACTGAACAGAGGTTTCATCAAACACTCATGACAGCTCTACACCTTTATAAAATATGGTTACAGGTAGCTCCACTGGAGACTCTAGAACACTTGTTCTGCCAGATAAAATCATTGGCTTTTCTGCTATAAATTAAAAATACAAAAAACAAAAAAGCTGAACAAAAAAACCACACCTTTAAGCCCAGAATGTACTCACCATCTAATATGACCTTATACACAATTTTTTTAGAATTACATTCAGTAATTACTCATCAAACCTTTATCAATGTATGGAATACCAGACAAAAAGATCCAATCATTTAAAAGCCTTCAAAGACCAAGAAACCATGACACATTTCACCAAGTGGAATAGATTGCCAATCACCATTAGAACTGTATTATTTCCTGCTTAACAATATAGAAGACAACGAATTTTTGGTGTGGAAAAGGTTTCATGACTACTAATGAGGTTGCAGATACCCTACCATAAGGTAACTCAATCCAAAGCTGACAGTTCAAATTCACAATTATGTTTACAAGTTATCTTTTGTCAGCTTATCCTCAGTAACTGACCACGTACCTACCTACCTACACACACACACCTTTTAACCCACAAAAAATGCTGGAGACTTTGCTTTTACTCAGACATCAGAAAAAGAAGGTGAAGGCTAAGGATGAAGTAGCACATCAGATTGCTAAGTCATTGGAATCATCTGATGTTACCAAAAAATAAAAAAAAAGGGAGAGGGCTGGGGTGGGAAGAGGGCAGGAGGCAATTATTATTTTTTTAAATAACTGTGTTGCATTATGGTCCTGAATGTGTAGTTCAAACTTAGTCTGTCAATTTGGGATAATATTGTTTTGAATCCCTTTTAGAGTACAGTCACTATGGTAAGGTATGGAATTCATTTTTAATATCTCTAATGGCAGTCATAAGACAAAAGTCTAAAAGACATCTCAAAGATAAAAGCCCAGGAAAATTCTAACAGACACCTTTCAGACTGACTGTTTAACTAGGTTTTTATGAGGCCAAGTAGAAAAAGTTTAACCTTTGGGACAGTTTATATGAACCTCACCAATTTCAGCATCTGAATACTAGGTATAAACTGATCAATTTAAGGGCAAGTTATTTGTCATTTGTTCAAGAAGCAGACATTGCAGTAAAATTTTGACAAAATTACCCATTTAAGTAATACTAGGACATGCTAAGATTACACAACTTTCTGATTCTTTAATAGTATCTTTGTCAGCATCAGAAGTTGCTAGGGTTCTGACCAGAAGAGTGTGGTTTCCTATAGCATTTTTTTTCCTGAAAAAAATTCCTAAAATTATTTTAATAAGGCAGGTTGCAGGAAGGAAACGAGGACACAAGAAAAATATCTTTTAAATCCTGACCTTACAGACCTCCAAACAGTACTCAAGATCACCACATCTGAGGTATCCAAAAAATAAAAAGGCAAGAAAATCTTTAGCGTCCCACTGAAGGAAGACCTTGCAGACTACCAAGAATAGCTCACTAGATGGAAAGACTACAAAACAAAGCCACTTTGACAGAATTTTTTCTTTAATTTTCTACTAATATTACTGATGTATTTCATGTAATTATGTGCTGTGCTTTTTAAGAAAGATTGCTGTAAAAAGGTAACTTGATATAAATCTGCTCTTTTTTTCTATTTTGTGAAAAAGCTCAACAAGAATGTCATGAGCATGGTCTGACACACTCTGTGGATGATGCCAGCAGAGGTATCCTTAGGAAGAACACAGTTTTTCTAGACATACCTGAAACAGCAGACCAACATATGAAATCACAGGAGCATAACAAAAGGGATAAGAAGAGCAAGATTCAGAGTTCGTATCAGGTACACCAAATGGACCAATGGCAGTCTAACAGACTCATCTCCGTAGCCCTTCATATGGCCAGTTTCCGGTGCAAGGCAAAAAAAAAAACACTGAACAGGGCAATGTAGTCATCAAGATGGTCACAAAAAGAGAACTCCGTCCCACCATATAGTAAACACCATATACTACACTGACATCTTCCTTTCCAATGTAAGTTAGAAGAAGCAAAGCCACATTTAACGGCTTCAAACTGGAACTTCACTCTTCCAAACACTTTTCTGTATTTAAACAAGAAAGCACCATCTTTGGAAATAAGCCAGAACTCCACACTGCTAATTTGAGACTTTACTTGAACTGAACATAAAGGAGACTCAATAACTTCAGGGCTTAAGAGAAAGATCTCTGTGGAGGTCAGTGCTACACTGAATGTACCCAAGAAAAATGCATCCCCACACAGATCTAGCAGCCAAGGAATACTCTGCTCTCCCTTTTTTGCTCAGAGAGATTTTTATACAAAATATTTCAAGTTAGCTTCATACCGGATTTACAGGAACTACTAGAAAGCAAGAAGACATTCTTCACCATGCCTCCGTGTTTAGGAAAGAGCAAGAGACATGCTAACCTGTATGGATTGTATCTGCCACAGACACTGCCTGAAAACACTGAGCAGTCTTCCTCCCTTTCCTAAAGGGGTCAAGGAGATGTATAACATCCCGAAGAGCAACAAAGACAACCAAAGTGCAAAGTTCTGAAATGCAGAATAGTCAACCCAAAGCCAGTTAGGGAAAAAGAAAAACAAGGCTTTATGAAAAATGCAACTGCTTGCTGAAGAAGGGGATAGGAGTAGGGAAAGACAGGCACTAAACATCAAAGTAGCTAAAGCATTATCTGACTAAGGAATCTCAACAACCCCTAGAAACCAAGCAATACTATGTTGTTTATCACAAGCCAAATGTCTTTAGCCATGAAAAACCCATGCATAAAACAAGCATGATGAACAAAGTTTACTGAAGAGTAGACTAGAACAAGACTCAAACCAGAAGAGAAGATGGATGAGATTTAAAAATATATCAAAAAATCAGACAAGCCACAAGCCACTGAAGTTACAGCACTTATGAGTAACACTTTTAGTTACTAAACAAAAAGGAACCAAATGAACATTTCCAAAGACAACTACTGTAATTTTGTTTGCCCTGTTAGCACACACATCCTGACAGCAGGCTGCTTGATAACCTGATCTAGAGCAGCTGGCCTAATGAAATAAAACTCTGCAAGCTCAGAGTGATATGTTTAAGTGTGCTATCATGTAAGAAAGTAGAAGAAAGATGTTGTTCATCACATTTTGCATGAAGAAAGCATGCCTTGCAAGGTATTTAAGGTACTCCTGCCCTCAGTCCACAAAGGCTTAGAGAAGCAAAGGAGATGAGCAGGAAACAAGCAATGGAATTTTTCTGCCATAAAGTGTATTGTCCAATCTTCCCTGTTTTATTTCAAGTTAATTTTTGGATTATTAAAATACAGATGAACATTGAACTATGAATGGATTCAGATATTACAGAATCAGTACACCTCTCTACTTTTCCAACTAATAGGTAAATAGTTATCACAAAATTTAAATAATGTGAACAAAAATATTAGGTAACTGAATACATGGAAGTAAAACAACAGTATAATCCCAGCAGCTCTGGCCACTTGTTTAAGAGGACAAGAAAGCATGGAATTTCCAAAGGAGTTATTTGTTTGGTTGGTTTTTAACATAACTGGTCCAGCTGGTGGTTATGCTAAAACCTGGCTATAAAGGGAAAAATTTTTTCATGCCTCTTTTGTATAACAGGAATAAGAACACCAAGCATTTTTACTCTGCAGTTTAGATCCTAGTATCAATAAGCTATGCTCACATCTTATAAAGACAGCTGAAAAATACCTTTTATTAGAATATTAACTTTAGAAACTTCAATTCACTTTTCAGTTTGTTCAAACAGGAACAATACATATTCTGTGTGCACATACCTATCTTAATGCAACATAGAACTCAAGTAAAAATTTCAGAATTTTGTCATATTGTTTTGTGATATGGGGGAGGGGGCAGGAGAGCAGAAAACTAAAAACTCTGGGTTTCTTAAGAGGTTTTAGTCTTTAAAACATGGATATTTTTTTCCCTCCTCAAAAACATTGTTCTTACGGGGGGAAGAGAAAGTAAGAACAAGTGAGAAAGAACAAACAGGAGAAAACACTGAGCAAGCAAGAGACCAAGCAAGTAACAGAGAGGTGCTTGAGAGACCAAGCACTAGAAAGAACATGGGAGAAAAAGGGCAAGAGCAGAAGTTATAAAATTGTAATAAGAATGATTGAGAGTGAGAAAGAACAAGAGGAAAAGAACAAGTGAAAAGAGCACAAGAAAACAGATGCATCAGGAATAAGCACGACAGTTAGACAGCAAGCCAGAGAGGAAGAAAGCAAGCGCAAGCAGGAGAGTTAGAGGGAAGTTACTACCAAAACAGACTGTGGTAGCGTGTTAAGAGTGCACACAAGCAGGACAGCATCAGAGTAGGAACATTTGAGAGGGAATGAGCATGGAAGTTTGAGACAGCAAGCAAAAGTCTGAGAGAGGCAGAGCGAGGAGGGGGAGACAGAGAGATAGACTGACAGAGGAGTGATTTACTACAAGAGGGGTGGCAAAAATTCCTCCAAATTATGTTCTCCATTAAGCAACAGTGCTATCAGAGCCAGTTAACCAACCCCTGCCTCTTCTAGGCACCCTGTTCCTGTCCACCCACACAACCCATTCCATTATCTTGTCAAATGTCTGAGCAGCAGCACAGTGTACTGGGTCTGGGAACCAATCTGACTGAAAAGTAACCTGATTCTCCACCCCCACACACACCCAAATGTTATATATATAAAATTATATATTTCAGCCAACTCAGTTGCCAAGTCTGATTCACTGGTTAGTCTTACAAACAGCTGTGCCAACACAAAGCAGGTGGGAACAAGCAGCCAGAATTTGGAGTGAAGGGGAGCTGCTTAAGTGGTAACTGCCTTCAAAGAACTCCTTGTTGCACGCTTTGCCTTAGAACGACACGTCCAATGATTCCCCTCAAAGTGTTTCAGTGGCTCTACATCTTACAGCATGAACTTTGCATCAGTTTGCTAATATTTACGCTGTAAAACAAACACATATCATGTCATAAGCTTACATACTGTGCATGTCCCACACCCCTTGTATATGAGATATGAAACCAAAGAGTTGTTGCTTTTCATCTTTCTGCTTCTTTTTTCTCAATTATTTAAAATTTGGCTTAAGTACAGTTTTGGGGAGAGCAAGTTAATTTTCACTAGCCCCAGGAAAACATACAGATTTGGGTGAGTGGAAGGAGAAAATGGTTTACAGTAGAAGGAAAAGGGGGGAGAAAATCAATGTTGCTTATGCTTTTCTCTCAGTATACTGTTCTTTGCTGTGCTGCCCTTCAGCATTCTCTCAGCACTGAAATTATGTACTAGCCTGCGGTCTTGTCTCATGCTAGAAGATGGAATTGATTTGGATGAAAAAGAGATAATGAAGTCTTCTCGAAATTCCCCCAAATTTTAAGAAGGTATAGCAGCAGAAGACCAATAGTTTCAATCTTTACTCATCAGCTTCTGTCAGTTTGCTTCCCTTCCCTGCCACTACTATGGAGCAATGTCTCAAGACTCTGTGAACGTCTGATCAGCTGCAACTAGAACACAGATTTTTATTGCAGAAGAGTCATATTGAACACATTTAGCCAATTTTCCCTCATGAAAGCCAACCAAACCCAAGCACACAGAAGTGTGGTTTACACACCCGGTACATACTTGCACAGGTAACGCTTTGTTCCCCAAACTGTTCACTCTCAAGTGTTTGACCCATACATAAGACTTGAGAACTCAGCCCTGCCAGATCAGGTAGAAGACATGGGAGCTTCTGTACTAGTAAGATGGAGATGTTTCAATCATACATATTGGGCAAATACCACATATGCCTCTCTCTCCTTCCATGTGAAAAAAAGTTTTATAGGTGTCATAAAATCAGAGACTAAGTTAAGAAATGTTTAAGGCAGGCCTGATACACAATTGTGCCTCATATATTTTGCAACATAACATTTACTTACACAGTCAACTGTTACATGATAGGCATGTACATCAGGAGGACAGTACATGGAAAGCAAACTATAAAGTAAATGCCAGCTATACCAGAAATGATTCCATTTACTGGAATAATCCATCATTTCTTTCCGAAATTGAGGTACGCATATCAGAAGGGGAAAGAGAACTCCAAATAAAAAATGAATTTATTTTTAAAGACAAGCAATTTCCCTTGGGAAAAATAAGTTCAAAATCTTAATTCTCCCACATTTCCAAACAAATCCTAAATTCCATGAGCAGAATCTGGATATGCTGAGTCACTCTCCAACCTTAAGAGACTGCTTCTCTGAGTTACAAAGCACTCAGAATAAAAACTCAAGTCAAATGCAACTGCAAATACAGAGCATTCTGCTATTTAAGACCCTTAACCTCAGCTCTGCCCGTTGCATCACTGCGTAACTTCGAGCAAGTCACTTTACCTTTTTTGCTTTCATTCCCGTTCCCAAAAAGCAACTCAGTAATATGTATTTATCTGCTGTTAACAAAGCAAAAAACTGCTGTATGGAATGCAATATGAAGCTAAGTGCTATACAAGATGCTTCAAATACCCGAAACCCCTCTCTCTACCCCAAAAACCAGGAACTCAGTGCCTTAGGTTAGCCTGCCAATAAGCAAAATACATAAACATTTCTACGTTTGGAGGAGGGTTTTTTCTGTACATTAGATCCTCATCACTGAAAAACATTACTTCCACAAGATGCTGAAAGAATCCATTAGCATCTGCTACAATCAGATACTAAAATGTTACATCTGTGCAGAAGCCTATGAGAAAGGCTGAGGAAAGAAAGAACCTGAGACTAAGTGCAAGGTCTGGACAGTGTGCAATTATTAACAACTTGTACATTAAAAAAAGTAACTATATAATTTTCCTATTTTTGTCAGTGTTTGAGTACTTGACTCTGCGAATTTTTATGGAAATAATTAATAAATTCAACTCTACAGAAGTACTCAAGATTAAAATATAAGGAGAAAGACTGTGCTTCCAACATATGGAATATAATGCATACCTGTTTCCTCAAATACATAAATAAATTGGCACTGTCAAGCTGGGAGCTCACAGGTTTCAGAATACACATAATGACTAACACATAACTTAGAAACTGTTTTCTGAGCCCACTGTACGCTTGCTAAAAATGCATCTTGAGCTTCCACCTCAACTCAAACCCCAGATCTCAGGGGTTTTTTTGTTTTATGCAAACAAAACTTCGCTTTAACATACAAAATTAAATTTAAGATTTTTGTTTTTAAAGTAGCAGCAGTCCAGAGAAAAGAGAATGAAAGCACAGCATATAAAGAATCCTGTCTCAGAAAATACCAAGGGAAATTTTTTCAAATATGGGAGTCTGAAAATTAAACTCTCCATCCCATATTCAACCTCTTGTATAGAAATAATTGCATAACGTCACATTTCAATAAAATTAGGTAGTAATTACAAGACTCAAATTCTTAACAAAAAGGAGCGAGACCAACAGTATGTGTTTTAACTGTGTAAACCTAAGATGATACTTTTGAAGTAAAAAAAAAAAAAAAGCAATAAAGACATACAAAATGAGTGACACAGGGAAGGTGAATTACATCCCCCCTCTCTCCTACACATTAAACACAATAAAACTTTGGAAATACACATTAAAGGGCAGCAAATGTAAACTAAAACCAAGGAGACCTTTTTCACACAAAACCCAAATTATTTACTGATCTCAATCAGAACACGTTGCTGATGGTTGAATTTTTTTTTTTTAATTTTTTTAAGAACTAGATTTCTTACATTGAACATTACAGGGGGGCCCCTATGCTTCAGAATTTAAGTCTACCATGAACTTCTCAGTACTAGGAAAATATTTAATGCCATGAATTACTGCAATTTGGTGTTTCTTTTATCTTAAGGGTTTTTTAATAAACATTTAGAAAGCTGATTTAATTTTTTTTTTCTGCTATTAAATAAAAGCCCCACAACCTATAAATACCAATAGTCTGTACATACACAAATCATGGATACAGACTGACCATAGGTCATTGATCATCTCCAGTATTTCCAATTGCAAAGCACCACATGCATGTACTGGCAGAGCTTCAGAAGACCTCTTAAAAATGTCAGTTTGCCACATTCCTTTCCTTCACATACAAAACACTGAGATGAATGTCACTGGGTATTGCTACATACATTTTACTTTTATATTTCAACTCCATTAGAACAGTAGCTAAACTGAAACAAACATATTTTAAAACGTCTCTGTTCAATTAAGAGAAGCAGCATTTTTATAAATTGTGCAGAAGAGAGAATTATTTCAAAACACAACACTTGAACCTTGCGAATTATCGGCAGAACTTGTTTTCTCCTTCCTTGAAGTAACTGTATGCTGGTTAAGAACATCTAGCAGAAAACCAGAAGCTATACCTGCTTTATGCAGGTGTAAAACTACTTCTTTGCATTATAAAAATAGAAAAAAAAAAAAAATTAAGCCACACTTTAAAACAGAGAACTTGAGATAACACACGTAACTTGGCCAACACATTTTTCTTTCTTTATTAAGTTCTGTAAGAAATTAAATGTAAATGTTTTAGCAAAAACTTGTATTTTGGTTTACTGCAATTGTCTGACTGCATGCAAATTCAGTAAAGGGGTACTAGGCTTTACCTTCAAATCCACATTTAGAAATTGTCTCCAGTTCTAATGGTTCTTTACACGAGATAACCATTACCAAATTTCTAGTCCCTATCACATGAAGCAAAGCCAATCTTGGTTTAAGAATGACAACAAAAGTTGTCAGTGTTATCATTAACCACTAATGTAAGGCAGCCAAGTACTTGTACTCCAACAATCTGTTTCCACATGGGCAACTGAATTTCTCAAGGTTTCAAAACTAAGCTCATAAAGTTTTAAAATGTCCATGCTGTGAACACAACTCTGGTTAATTTAACTCCATAGAGATACGTAATTGAATGTTTTGATGGGTAAAAAACCTGAAAGTAGGCTCATATGGACACTGTGAACCACAAATGATTGCACGCTATGTAAAATACTCAGGTGAAAATATCCCCAAAAAAATCCTACAAAGAGAGGAGATAAAACTTCTTGTAAGGGCCACATCAGATATCATTAATTATTTCCATTCATGTCTCCAGATTTTTAGACCTCCTATCATTAAGGTTTTGTACAACAGACTATCAAATTACAATAACCCAGAAACCTCTTATTTATCAGAAGAAAAAACAAACCACAAACACATATGCATTTACACAATGCCACAACAAAAATGTTACATAGGAGAGCACCATGAATGAACAGGTATGCATCGCAAAGTCATAAAATTCTGATTAAATAGAGAAAGAAATTATACTTACTTCTTGTTGTACAGTGTAAAACAAAACGAAAATCAGATCCCAGCTAAAGTCTTAAGTAGTACAACAATGCAAAACCAAGCAATTTTTAACTATGCCCTTACAATACAAACTTCAAGTACAGTTTATAATACAGTATCATATATACTCTTTCCACTCAAGCCTTCAACATAAAACATTCTTTTATGATGCTGTCTTTAGTAGACATAGTTCACAGATGAGGTTAATTGACTTAGAAATTAAGCTTGTAAAATGCAGTGTGTATTAAAAATAATAAACCATCAGGAAAAGTTTGAGGAGATACAAGGGTCACTCAAAATAAAGCTGTAGTAACTGCATAGTTTACTGACCTCTCCCCAGAACTGCACCTACTAGTACTTCTGATTTTGGGGGAAGTGTAATATAAGTTTATAGCCTTAGCATATACAGAACTTTACTTCAGAAAAATAATCTGATTTCAGTGGGAAGACATAGACAGGTATTGTGCAACCATGTACATGTTCAACATTTGCAGTAATGCTCATTTTCCTGCACAGGGCTTGCCATAAAAATCTTGACTTCTAATGGCATACTATGACATTGACAGGAAAGCCACCCTAAATACAAGAACAAGACATTCTAAGCTTATGAACATCTGATTGTGGTGGAAAATGTACATTCCAATGTGTTATTTCACAACTATGAGCCAGTATTTGTAATATTTATGATCACTTCTTGTAACATTAACAAAGACATCAATACATCTCAAACACTAACTTGCAATTTTTGGCATACTATTAAATTAATGCCTACTTATCCACAAGTTAAAATAACAACAAAGAAGCCAAAATCAAACATGATCCAGGAAGGTTACTGAGCTTCCAGTATCAATTGGATTTTGAAAGGGTGTATTAGAAACTTAGTTGTAATCACCCACATGCCCTATATGTGTTTCATGTAAAAGTCCTGTTAAAACTGTATTTAAACATGAAGAATATATAAGGCTATACATTTATAAGTAGAGAAACATCTGTAGTTACAACTGGACAGACCAAACAGATACCAGTGTAAGGAAATTCATAGTATACAAAGAAATATAAAACTGAGTAAGTACGAACCTAACAATTTTTCCCCTCTTTTTACTCCTTCCTTCAGTTTAAACAGCATACTGACAGCACAGACACTGAACTACTTCCTCTACAAAGGAAGTGGATGCGTTATGTTCCAATTGGCTCCTCAGCAACAGGTCCATTGGCAACGCAAATGAGAATTTATTAGCAATTTACATAGTTCACATGAACACAAATTAAGATTTGAGCACATACAGGTAAACAGGATTTTGAATGAACAAAAACATTAGCTACCTGTCTTTGAGGTCAAGAAGACAAAAAACAATGAAGAATAGGATTTTGGGACACTAGAATTTAAGTTTCACTGGCAAGTTCAATTTAATCATTAAAAAGTATTTAACTATGATTGTGCCAACTACTCATTCTACTAGTTTGATTTTTCTTTCAGTAACTCATAAAAATTCACTCTAAATTTTTTCAATTATATTTTGAAAGAGTAAGTTTGCCATCAGAAATCAATTTGTACATTTCCATTCCTCCCTTATTTCACCATCCCAACAGTTATTAAAAAGAAAGAGGAAACTTTTTAACACAGATGTATTTATATATTATTAACTATTCCTTTAACTGACTCAAAACACAGTCTACCTTTATTTGCCTCAGCCAGCGGGGGGGGGGGGGGGATGGGGGGTGGGGCAGGGGAAGAAAAATAGAAGGCTTTGGAACTTTATATAACAAATTGAAAGCTTGCTTTCTCACAGCTGGCACAAAACTGACACTTAATGGAGTTAATTTCACTTTCATTTACTCAGTTTCACTTTCAGGTATTTAGTGCTACTAAGACCCTGGAAACTTTGCAAGGACTATGTTTACAAGTAAGTCCTAGCTTGTGTCATTTTCATTAGATAAATATTTTCACTGCTTTTAAGAAATGCTATATTCAGAGATGAAATTAAACTGATTATGTCTTCACCCAGGACAGCTGAAATAGCTACTATCTAGTCTTCAGAGGCTCAGAGTATTCATACTGTATGGATGTAAGCAGAGCTGACTGGGAACTTTCACATTTCTCTAGCCCTTCAGTGGGTATTCTCCCTATAAATCATATGGACAAGACATTTTGCAATGAGGAAGTATATGATAATGTCAGTACCTCTCACACTGAGCCACCTCATTTCCAACCTTTTCAGCTGTGGAAAAACTCACCTATCCTTTAGGGATTGGAGAGAAAAGGGGGAGGGGGGCGGGTAAGCGAGAGAGGGGAAAAGAAACCTTATGAAGACAATGGGACTTAGCCTGCCTCATCATTATGTGCTTTCTAGTCAAACAGGAGCTCCTTTTTTGATCTGTGCTCAGACAAGCCATAATTAGGCACCCACAAATATTGGACAAGACTCATACATATGACTATTAGGGGAAATGGAGCTAAATTCCAAATAAAGCTGGGGTGAATATGAACTAGAGACCTATTCTAAAATAATTAAATACATTTGTACTAGCAAAAGCAGCTGAGTTGTTTTTTCAGTCATGCTTGGATAAAACAGAATCAAACACAGAATTTTACCTTCCTTCCCCGTAAGGGAGAAAGATAACCAAGGGATATCAATTACAAACTGTTACATTAAGTGTTACATGCAGCTAATTATTAGGTCACTGCAATCTCAAAGGGACAGTACCAGATAACTACGCATATCAAATATGT
The DNA here is from genome assembly GCF_017639655.2 of Falco naumanni. Classification (NCBI taxonomy): domain Eukaryota; kingdom Metazoa; phylum Chordata; class Aves; order Falconiformes; family Falconidae; genus Falco; species Falco naumanni. The sequence continues at coordinate 78,174,915 of NC_054055.1, read as the reverse complement.
CTTTCTGGAAGTAACAATTGTTTGTATTACCAAAAGCTTCTCCAGTGTTCTTAAACCACCAACAGACTACAGTTCCCATGACTCTCCTCTTGAAGGACCCATCCAGGTGAGGAAGGAAAAGGAGAATACTCCCCTTCTCAGAATGGCTTATTTACTTTTTTCTGCACTTACGTGCTTATAAGAAAGGCATGTTTGCTCAAGAAAGGTTTTTTGTAGTATTTCAAATAGTCATAGAGAAAAAAAAAAAGTCTCATTGCATAAACATCAAGTCTTCTAGACTTCTTAAAGTCTAATTAGCAAAAAAGTTACTAATTTTTTGTAAAAATTTTCTTTACCACTCAAAAAAAAAGAGATGAAACTATAATTTCAACAAATAATGTGTTGTACTCTGTGATAAAGACAAAAGCAGCAGTTCTCTGTAAATAATCCTATTCTACAACAACAGAACTATTTACAAAAGGATTTTAGAAATTATACAAGTCTCCCGTGCTCCCATAAAACAAAGATATCAAAGTTTTTTTTACTTTGCTTTGGAGAACAGTTCTCCTAATGGCATTAAAAGCCACTACAGTAAGACTAAACATATACTAGTCTTCAATTCTTACTCAAAAACATAAGCTGTAACAACTTTCAACCTACAATCCCATAGCCAGGGTTAGAAACACCTGAAATAAGGAGGGTTTAAGAGGAATGCTGAAAAGAAAATCTAATTATAGCTACAAAGTTGCTTCTTTGGTAAGCGTACATTTAGTCTTCACCACCCATATCAGTTCAAATAAAACTGTAAAAACCTATAATAGCAAATAAAGGTAGTTTTTCATGCATTTGACTAGTCTTCTTGCATAGTAGCATATGACCACATGGTATGCTTTCAAACATGTTAGCAAAAAATAAAACGGACTTTTTCACTTTATGTTGAGGTGTTGACTAATTTAACTAAAATGTCAAAAATACCACAGTAAGTCCATTAAGGCAAAGCCTAAAAATGCAGTTAACCCAGATACATTTCTTCACAAGGCTGTATCAGAATTAAGATTTTAAAATGTGGTATACATATTAGTAAATATGTCCTAATTAAATGTAACTCTAAAAGCTCAGACAAGGCACCCAGTTTCTACTAGATACCAGTCACATTTTTCTACTTTGTTTAAACTATCAGCCAGTTAGAAGTCATTTATGGCCATCACATGTTAATTCCCAGTCTACGCAAAACCCACATACTTGAAGAACTGACACATTCCTAACGACTACCTCATAATTTTACACAAGTAGCAGAATACTACCCATAAATTGACACTGAAATAGAGAACTCTTGGCTGCTATTAGGTAAAATTATCCTTGTTGCAGTTTCCCTGTCACTGTCCAACGTGGGGGAGGGGATTCCAATGACAAGTTCTAAATCCACCCCAAGTATTGATTCAGGAACTGTAACACTGCTGCTCATGTAATACACTTTCTTACCTATATGCCTGCAAACAATATTAAACTATTGTCATATGTAAATGTGTACACAGTTAATAGAAGGAATTGCCCTCTTTTTCTTGATTCAAGAAGACTGTGCTCTTCATTCAATTTTGAACAAGATATACTTGCTTTACTCAAAGAATATTAAAAAACCATGAATTGGCCTCAATAAGCTTCATAAACTTTGACAGCATTTTTAATTCACAGCAGAAAATGTAAATTTAAGACTTCACACACATATTCTACTTCAGACTGCAAATAAGCCAAAAACGAAGCGTAGCCTACAAAAGTAGTCTATATATATACACACACCAAGTTCACCAAATATATATAGATAATAGTTAACAAATACTAGCTCATACGCAGAGTTATTTTCAGTGTTATTATTCTAATTCTATGAAGTATAATTAATTTTCCAAAAATATCCAACCTACAGAGGTCCGGGGAGCAAGGTGTGGAGAAAAAGAGAAACAAGTTTACCAAAACTTTTTAGGGCTACAGACTATTCCAATCAGATGTTTAATCCTGCTTGGTTACAGGCAGATAACTAACTACTGCTACAAATACAATTTTTTTGCTTTTTTATCACCAGATGTCATCGGCGTATTCTTCAGCTTCGCACACCTCTTCTTAAGGAAAGGAGAATGAAATACCAACACAATAAAACAAATCGTTAACTCCTACTTATTTAGACACCCCATACCCCCCACACGAAAGTGTGCCTGTATACCCACTGGCAAAAGTTAACAGCACACTCTCATTCAGATTAAAACAGTAGGTTGTCAAAACACGCTTGTTGATTTATTTTGTAGTCAGATATTCTGTCTTTGTTAATTTTAAAGAACAATGAATGTTTATTTCCCCCGATGACTGTGGAGTAATAGGAGAACTAAGTAACAGCAGCAATCTAGACACATGATCAAAGAGCCCCTACATAGTCTTTGGACAGACTAAACCGAAAACTTCAAAGCTGACTGAGATTCAAAAATGCACCAATTTCGAAATTTCAAATTACAGTTCTTTTAATTGTGTTTTCTGATTTTGTGGCGGCGGGAGGGAATACCACTCCAGAGAAGGAGCACCGTATGTATGAGATGAGGTCTCCAATTTCCCCAGCAACACAAAGCTAAATTCTTAAAAGGCTGCAGCCAGCTATTAAAATATAGAAGTGCCTGTATGTCCCTGTGGCTATTCCCGACTGCGTCTGCCTCCTCTTCCCCACCCCCCGCCCAGATGACAGTCATCTCACACAGGTACTCCTTCTACATCGGCCTCCAACTTCCCCACCTGCCACACGAGTCCCTCGCACGGCTGCAGGCCGGGGCACCTACGGCCTCCACCACAACAGGTGCCTGCTCAGCTGATGGTTCAACTCCTGACGCCCTCCTCGCCTCCCTCTCCCCGCTCCCGGGCCGGGGCGAGACCTCGCACCCGCCCACCGCAGGGCGTTGCGCATAAGAGCTGGAGGATCCAGCCGAGCTCCCTTCCTCCGCTGCCGGTTCCGCGGCCCTTCTCGCCGCTCCGCTTCCCTACCCGGCAGCGACAGCCTCTCCCGGACGCCGAGGGGAAAAGGGCCGCAGAGGCCGCGGCCGCCGCCGCTGCCCCCCCCGGCCATGCCCGGCCTGCCCCAGAAGGGGGCGGCGGTAAGGAGGGCGGGGAAGAAGGCCAGGTCCAAAGCCCGGTACGGGTCCCGGCCCCGCCAGCGCCGGCCCGGGGCTCGGCGGGCCCCTGCGCTCTCCCCACCTCCTCTCTCTAAGATGGCAGCGGAGCTGCCCCCTGCGCTGCGCCCCCCTCGACCGCGCCGGGCCGGGAGGTGGCACCAGCTCGTCCCGCTGCGTAGCTCCCCGCCACCGGCTGAGGCGTCTCACTTACCCGTGTGGGGGGCGGCGGGCCCTGCGCTCCGGCCCGGCTTCTCCCGGTCGAGGCCTCTTCCCTCGGGCGGCGGGCGCAAGCAGGGCGAGGAGCGAGCGCTTCCCCCGGCCTCGGCCGGGGCCCCGGCGCGGCAGCGCCTCCCTCTTGTGCGCTCCGCAGTCCGGCCGCCCCGCCGCGCTCGGGCCCGCACGGCTGGCGGCGGTGCCGGTGCCGCTCGGGGCGCGGGGGGCACCGGCCGTAGGGTCTGTCCGCTCCGCGCCTTCCTCTCTGGGCGGCGAAGAGGGGGGGCCCGGCCCGGCGGGCGGATCCGCGGCGCTTCCTGGCCGGGCTGGATTTTCTATCGCTCACAAAATGGCGCGCGTTCCAAACCTGCGCAGCGCCCGGCAACGGCAACGGCAGGGCCCGGCCCCACCTCGGCTCGGCGGCGGCGGCGGCCTGAGCCCCGGCCAGGCAGCGCGGGGACAGCGGCGGGCGGGCGCGAGCGGGCGGGGGGAGGAGGAGGAGGAGGGGGTGGGGGGGAAGCGCAGCGCCGTACCGAGCCCCCGGGAACTCCTCGCTCCCTCCCTCCTTCCCTCCCCCGCCTGCCAGCCGCTACCTCCTCCCCCTCCCTCGCTCCCTCCCCGCCCGCTCCTCCCTCCCCCTCCCTTCCTCGCGAACCGGCTTCGCCAGGGCGCCGCGCCGCCCCGCCGCCGCCGCCCCGCCGCCGCCGCCCCGCGCCCCGCCGCCCCGCACCGCTGCTGCCGCCGCCTCGGGCCTGTCCTCGTCCGCGCCCGCCCGCGCGGGGCGGCCTGCTTGCGTGCCCCGGCGGACCCGCGGGGGACAGCTCTGTTGAGGGTGTTCTTTCGCTTTCTCGTGCGATAACGGCTTTCGGGGTGGAGGTGGGAAGGAGGAGGGGGTAAAAAAATAAATAAAACCCACGATTCAGGCGGGAAGTTTTTTTTTTTTAAAAAAAGCTAACTGACAAAATGGCGACGGGGCGAGCCTGTTTCTATGGCAACTGTCAATCACGCGGCCCGGCTGCCCCACCCCGGCCGGGCGGGAGACGGCGCTGACGTGGGGAGGGCGGGGAGGAGAGCGACGGGCGAAGGGCGGGCCGTGGTCGCCCGGGCAACCGCTGCCCCCCCCGCCCTCCGGCGTGTGACGGTATCCGCGCCGCTGCGGGTCGGGATGGCCCCGGCGCGCCGCGGCGTGGGGGAGGGGGAGGCGCCAGGGCGGGGCACGGGGCCGGTAACGGCGTTGGGGGGGAGGGGAGCCGCTGCCCTTGCCCCTGCCGCGCGGTGGGCGACCGGGAGGGGGCGGCCCGCCTTCCCCGCCGGGCTGCGGCGGCGCCTTCCCCGGCCCGCAGGGGGCACCGGCACCGCGGCGGTCGGGCCGGGCGGCGCTGGGGGGAGCGGGGCCCTGCGGCCGGGCGAGGCCGGGTTTCCCGCGCGGTGGGCAGGCCCGGGGCTGCTGAGGGCCGCGGGAGGGCGGTGGTGCGTCCGCGGGACTCGGGCGGGCGGGGTCCTTCTTGTGCCCTCTCTAAACAGCCATCTATTCCCCAAAAAAGAGGAAAAAAAAAAAACCGCTCGGGAGCTGCCTCGCCTGGCAGGGGCGGAGCGGGTGTGCTCAGGGGAGGCAGCCTGGAGCCGCTGAGGGAGAGCCGCCTTCCGCCCGCAGCTGCGGAGCCGAGCTGCGGTGTTGGTGCAGCTAGCCTAAATCTGTGACAGGGATTTCTTTTTTTCTTTCTTTCTTTTTTTTCTGGAATGCCCACAAAGATCAAAAAGTAGAGTATGGCCTTTATCTAATACTTTAATTCTAACATGTGATACTTTAATCTAGTCATTTTAGTTCACAGCCAGCCTCCTTGAAGAAATTAGGACATATTACTAACACTTGTTCCATTTGCTTTTCTTCCTATATTAATATTTTTTCTTTCCACTTAAAAGGTGGAAATAAGCAACCAATGACAGGGAGACAGGTGCAGCAACAGCCAAAGTCATATCTCTCCCAAATAATCTAAGCATTGCTTTACAAATGCAGTATCACATGCAGTTCAACCAAGCTAAATTTTGTTGCAGCTGAAAATAGCAGTCCTGAGTCCCTCCACCTTCAGCCATACAGCTCCTCTGCCTATTTTTTTCTCGAATGCTAGTATGATCAAACTGAGACACCCATCCAAACAAAAAAGTTCTCTGCATAGCTAGGAGAAATACTGATCCGCAGGAGAGGGCAGGAACGCGTGGTTGGGGTATTGTGGGACCACCGCGTTGAGTAACAGCACAGTATTAGGTTAAATTAAATCACCCGTGAAATTGCACCTTAAAGCTGTGGTAGGTGTCTGGGAGCACCATAATTTAAGCAGTCATTTCTCATTCTCCTCAGCCCCAGAAAGATTGAGAGGTCACTTTGAGCTGCTTTTGACACTTCTCTCTTTGCCTTCAAGTGTGACCAGAATGCAGTTCTTACCACTGGATGAAGAAAGCCAATGCGCATGTTCTGCAGCATAACAAAGGCCCACAGGATCACCTGCTTCCACTCAGGGACTCCCAAGTTAGTATCATATTTTGGCCTAGGGTACCTGCATGCACAGTATATTGTACAGGAAATCCAAAACATACAGAAAAGCATTAGCTGTCTTGCATATGCTCTTCCCCCATTCATCGGTAAGGAAGGGCAGCTCTTCTCTTGGGGGCAGTGGGGTCCATCCCCACAAGAATTTTGTAAACCTTACTAAAATCTCTTTGCCATTCTGTGTGAATGGTGATATGCAGTGGCAGAATAATTTCTCTGCAGTTCAATGTAGGCAACTCATAGAAAGTTGTCACACCATTTACTGTAATGGAGTGTTTGGGGTTTGTGGGGGGTTCTTTTGAATTGGGTTGGTTTTTTTCTCCTAATACTTAAAAAATATTACAGAGTTTTCATGAGTTTGTACACTTGCTCAGTAGTCCTCTAATTTTATTTTCCTGGCTATACCTACGCTTATGGTATGTGGCAACTTGTGCGGAGATAAAATGTCCTTTAAAAGGTGATGGCCTTTTTTGAAAATTTGGGTTTCCAGCACAAACAACTAAATACTTTTGTCTTCTTAATATTATTTTGATAATGAATAACTTGTATAGTTCTTCTCTTGTACCTCAGTGCTCTCTTAAATGTCCATTTCATTCAAAACATGTATACACACTACAGATGGCCTACAACATATGCTGTTTAGGTCCTCAACAGCTAAACTGTTGAAGTTGGTAACCATTAAAATTAAGGAACAAGGCCATCGTGAACTGCAGTTCTACCAGAATCCTGCTCCAGCCACAGAAACTGGGGGGATTAAAGCTGGTGTCAGGTTAGACTTGCTTGTCTGTTTGCACTGGGACGAGGACTTGTGTCTTTTGCTGCCAGTAGGTTTAGGGCTAGGGTTAGGAATCTGAGCATCTTCCAGGCTGACTACCAGAATCCTGCCTCACCTGGAAACACAGTGGAGCAGAGCAGAGCTTTATCTTCACACTGGGAGCTAGGAGTCCTCTTCTGTGCTGCAGATACAGCTAGGGTAAAGGTTGGGTCTAGCATATGGGAAGTGAGGGTCTTCTATGCTGGGACTCAGCCAGAATCTTGCTCCCTGCAGAGAAGTTTTGTTTTGATTTTAAAACCAGCTCAGCTTCCTGATCCATTGTGTAACACATCCCATAAATGACTGTACTGGAGTAACCAAAAGGTTGGCATTGCATAAATGTGGGGTGGGAGTAAGGCGTAAAAGGTTAAGGTACACTTTAACTGGTTTTGGTAGTGAACTCAATACAACAGACCAAAAAGAAGTATGACAGCAAGAACCATTACCTTCTAAGGGATCAACTCTTGAGAGAAGTAGTGGAGATAACAGAGGCTGAAGATGGAGCAGTGAGAAATAAGTTTGTGATCTAGAAGCAGGGGATCCCAATACTTGCTAATTTCTGCTACTTTGTTCATAATAATGAGTTATCATGTCTTACACATTTGGGGTTTTTTAGGAAGGAAGGGACTGTCAAGACAGGAAAGACTGAGACTCACAGTCTGGTTTTTTTTTTTTAACTCTTCATCAAAAACCACCTAGAGTAGGTTGACAGTATTTCAGTTATTACACTTGAAAATAGGAGTTTGCATACATTCTTTATGAATTAGTAGACAGGCTTCTAAGAAATACTTGGGTTTCTCTTCCTAAGAGAATAACCCCTCAGAAAGCTGACTATTTTGGGCCAAAAAAAACCCAACAATAAGCAGAAAACTTGAGAAAAAATAAGGAAAAATGTACATAAAAATGAGGAGAAAAAATACAATATGGAGAAATAAGATCTAAGAGACAAAATAATATACAACAGTCTAGAGAAATAGATGTAAAAGAAACAACAAAGCAGTATTAAAGTTTTCTTAGTTCAATAGGTACAAGGTGATGTTATACACAACATTCAAAACATTAAATTCCAGTATTTTAATGGGACAGAAATTTACCTTACAGTTAACCATGGTTGAGTGTTCTGCCTCTCCTGTCTTTCAGTATGATTTTGCTGAAAAACATAATCCTTCCTGTTTTCCTCTTTTTTGGTGTGCATTTACATTTATGCTGTTAACAAAGTAGACTTAGGACCAGTGCAGAAACAGTTGTAACTGGGACTTAAATAATTCAAGAGGCCCCAAAGGTGCAGGACTACCACAGAAAGTATGCTGTAGAAACATATAGGGTTTCTCAGACTGATGGTTATTATTACTACTACCAAGTGTAGAACAATAGAATACAGCATGGCAGATGAATATAAAATCAGAAATAAATATTTGAGTGTTCCTATTTACTTTCTCTTTTATTAAAGAAATAGATTAAAGAGACCAATAAATTAGAGGGGAAAGTGCAAATTACATAACATTACTTCCATCCTTTGAGGCTTCTACCCAGTAAAGATTAGAAAGGAATTACTTGTTAGGTCTGTTTGTTTTATAATTGTTTTTAAAATTCCTTTTAGTGAAAGGATGGACTACCGGTGCACTAAAAGTGACACTTCTTACATCCACAATGGCCAGTTCTGCTCATTTATTTGTGGGTTTGCTTGTTTGCCTCTGATTATGGGGTATAGTCTACAAGTCTGCATATGATGCCAGATTTACTCACCTGGGCTCCCAGATGTCGGAAGCAGTAGTTAATTTCAGAACCTTCCTCACTTCCTGTGGAAGATTACCAGGAGTTCATAACTCCTGAGTTAGGAATGTCTACTCGCATAACTAGTATTTTAAAATAGCTTTTTAGTTATTCAGCCCAGAGTTCTGCCAGTCAAAGAATTACAGCACTACAGTTATGTCAATGGTAATTTTTTAGGTCCTTCTGAGTACACATTATATCATTAAGACCACCTCTACCATTTTGGGGATGAAGATGTTTTCCTAATTAAAGGGCTAGGTAGTTCCCACGTCTACAGAAGCTGCTCAGTACCTTACCAGCTTGGGTCCATCTCTTCCTTCTTCAAACTTCAAAATAGATACTTCAAAATAGATACTCTTCAAACTTCAAAATAGATACTCATTTTGCTGTTTCAGCCACACAGTTTACTGATAGTGGAATGTGACTATGGGTAATATGTCCCAGCTTTTCCCTTTTCAGCCTTCCTATATTGTCTAGCAGGGTCCATTTACCTCTTCACTGTATGTTCTGAAAGTCTTCATTCTGTGATCCAAACCCTAAAAAGCCATTATAGCCACAAGGTTTTTCTGCTGGAGTGTGCATTTCTGTCTGAACTCCAGGCTTCCTTCACACCAGTCATGGGCACTCTGACCTTTCCAGGACTTAATATTTGTACTGTGAATAGGTGTTTCAATTTAGATGAGTTTTTTTGCTAGTATCAATTCAAATATCCCTTGGTATCCTGCACATCTTCTGCAAGAGTGGCCTTCTTAGGCCAGCAGACCCAGCTTAGATCTTCAGAGAGGATTTCTTCATAACACAGAAAAAAAGATTACGATGTCAACTGTTCTGTTAACTTGTGTTTCTCAGGCAAAGCCACCATATAGCTCAATGTCTTTGGTACTAGGCCACAATCTGAAGTTAAGTCCCAAAAGTTCTTCTCTCTGGGTTACATCATTAACACTTCAGAGAACGCCATGGCACCTCTCAGACAGACTTAATTCTAAATCAAACCATCATCTGGAGTGAGCAGCTTGTGTTTCGCCTGTCAAAAAGGTGCTGCTAAGTAACTAATGTGGTCCATCTCTTTTTAGGCCAGAGAGGTTGCCATGGTAACCTATTTGAATGTAGATAGATATGCTTTTGAGTCATCATCAGAGCCTGGCTTTGATAGTACAAGGTTTGGATTGACAGCCAGTACCGCATATTGTGTAGGTTGGCACGCCTCTGGACCAGAAGGTCCTGGAATTGCTGCTGTTGCTGCCGGATGAGGCTTGCTACAAAAAAAAAAAAAATGTGCAGCTCCCTGAGTTTTCTCTGATATTCTCTTGAACAGCAGTCATGCATTCCTTGGTGTTCTCACTCTATAAAGAAGCAGGTTTATACTCCTAGGTATGACCAGTTCTCCACTCCAGTTTAAAAGTCCTTCCCCAAAACAATGGAGATTTTGGGGAAAGAAGCCTCTGGGAAAGAAGAGGCTGTGTTACTTATTTTAAGGGAAACATACTTTAAAGTTGTATCACAGAAGTCCTCCTGAAACCACTTTCCATAAGAAAGACATTTTTAGGAGTGCAGAACAGTTTTCTGTTAAAATCAGGCATCCTGAAGAATTGTGATGCTTTAAAATTTTGCAACTCAAGTGCTACAATGTCAAGTATTTCCTATTTGGGAACTTATCTACATCCTCAATTTCAAACTTCTAGAGGGATCTGGTTTCCCTGTGTTTGAAAAGATGAAAAAGATATTACGTTAGTTTAAACATAAAGTTTCACTCACATCCAAAAGGACTAGTACAACACAATTCTTGCCTCTCCCAAAATTTGTATTTGGTTCTGCTGGTTGTAACATAGCTAAATTGACTCTACCTACACCTGTTCAATGTAAAGCTTTTGCTTCTCTGTAGGAATTCCTGGAAGAGTCAAAAACTCTCCTGTTAAAATTACCTCCTTCATTGGCAGCTTCTTTTGAAGCTTATCCAGTGATATAAAATACAATTTCCTTACTCTTCAGTTGTGCCCCAGAACGTATGTCTTTGCTGACTAAAATGAAAACTTTGTTCTTGATGTCAGGAAAAAGCTTCTTGTGTTCCCTCTGGAGGGATATTACCTGTGAAGTTCCAACACATGATATTGGCAGTACCCTGACTTCACAAATCTGTTCAAGAAAGTTCTTAGAAGTATGTTCTGCTAGGTGCCTACCATGACTATAAAACCTCCTGCTAGCAAAGAAAAAGAAACTGCGATGAGTTGTAAATTACATTTCTCTAAACTTGCCACTTACAGCGGTTCACCATACTAAGAAACCATTCTTCAAACAGTAGAAGCAAGAATGCTTGGTTGTCTGTCCTTTCTTCCTCCCAGATCATCTATCCCCTCCCAGTCCCATATATTTCAGGTTTTCAGATTCCCTTTGTACCTCAGACACTGAACTACTCCAAAGCTCCAGCATGTGACTGCGCTATCTGTTGAGCAAAGAGGACTGTGAACTGTGACTTATTTGAGGTTACACGTGTGCAGCTTGATCAGTTAGCCAACCAAACAGAAGTATTAACAGTTCAGCTTACAGTTCAGCTTTTCCCAAAGTGAGAAACGGTTAACTGATTAACCAGGATCAATCCTTGACCCAGCCACCAATTTTCACAGAACTTCTCTGAACCTCTTTTATTTCAAATTGCGAGGTGGCTGATCATTACCGGGAGTTGAAACACTATTATGAGAGATGGACTGAGGGTCTAATCAAGAGGCAGTCCACTCAGCCTTATGAAACCAGAATAAAAAGAGTTTGTTTCTTTCCAATATGCATGTAAATCAAATCAGCTGTGTGTACATTACCTTGCTATAATGTATATTTCAGACTCAGTTCCCTGGCTATACACACTGCTGTGGCCCTTGAGCATATTCTGTGGCATCACTAATGTAGGCTAATTGCTGTGTGGGCTAGCACTCCTTTTTTTGTAGGGCATGCTTTTTAGGGGCCTGCAGTTTCACCTCGATGAGCTATTCCAGGGAACTTGGCAAGGCAGGCAAGGCTGGTGCTGACCTTATGCTGCAAATGCCCCTGCCCACCTCATCATGATCACTACTGCATGCCAGAAGTGTGGCCAACCAGTGCTGTGGTGTCAAGTCCCACAGGAGCAATCCTGCCAGAACGGAGCTACTAAAATAGCGCACCAGCTGCCGGGCAGGGTTTTTCTGCTAGTGCAAGGATACCCCTGAAGTATTCCCGCTGTAGGTTCCCCAGGCTGTCTGTAACAGTCGGGGGGGGGGGGGGGGGGGGGAGCGGGGGGCAGAATGCCACAGGCACCTGTAGGGGAAGCACATATGTGGACACAGATGTGAAACTGGTGTGAGAAGAATAATGTCATACGAACAATTTGGTGCTAGCCTGTCAGCCAGCCTGCTCTTCCTGTGGTTAAGTCAGGTTCCCAGTCCCCTTTAGAGGTATAATAGGGAGGATGAGCCCAGAAGGCCACTAGATGGTTTGCAATGAGTTAGGCTGGGTTGACTCTATTGGACCTTACAGTTCTCCATCCCCTTTCTTTTTAAACATGCTACAGGGCTATCTATCTCCTAGTGTCAGTGTTAGTGACGGCCACCCCAAAGTCCCTTGTACTGGAATTCTAATATTAAACTACCCACCTGCTGAACTGCCAGGGTAAGTTTAAAAAAAGAAAAAAAAAAAAAAGGGTTGGAGAAGAGATGGCTTTCAGGTCTCAGGAAATCAGAAAATCTTGCAAGGGGTCCAGCTGCCCCAAAAAAAGAATCTGGGGTAATGCATCCATTTTCGTCCTCAGCTGCAGTCAGAAGGTCTGATTGTTCATTTATTCAGCCCAGATACGTTTGCGAAAAGACCTTAGCAAAAATGGCTTTAACCATCTCCAAATCAGCTCAGGAAATCCTGAGCTGGGCCAGATGCTTGTGTTTTGGCAGCACTTGTTGGGCAACAACTGACCTGTAAGTACTACAGAATAGGTAGTTGGGTAGTTGTTCTTTACTACTGGTTTTCTCTCTGCAGGAACGTGCATTGTCACATGTTGTTTTCCTAAGGTCAGTTCCAGGCTTTGTACATTGAGTAAATCTATGTCAACACAAAACGTACAGCTAGTACAGTAGTGTGCTACAGCTGTTGGAAACTCCTGCAGTCACACTGATTTGTTTAGGCTATGTTTACACAATGATGAACGGTAACTACAGATTGCCTAAACTTGTGGTCAAGTGTTTTCAGTGTCAATATATTTGGAGTGCATTTCTGAATAAAGTGTTAGAACTCATTTAAATATAAGTGCCTAAATCTGCATTGTGGCTCTTAAACAGTGGTGGTTTGGCTTTCAAGATGCTAAGCATGTTGAACTACATTTGACTATCCACCATTGACTACTGGCAATGACATTACTTACATTATTGTATGTAAATAGTATAGACCTCCTCCAGCTCACCTTTATCTGCACCAGTACTAATTGCGGAAGGTGGATACAGTTATATGATGTGTGGAAAAAAGTGGTTTATATTGGGGATGATGGAATATTGGCAGGCATTGGTAGCGTAATTGAAGATGAGGGGTGTTCTTTGCATAAGTGCTTTGAAACCTGATTGTGAGTAGAGGAGGAAAAGGAATTTACCACTGTTTCATTTGTTGCTGGGTTTTATGCATTTGCATTGGTAGTATTTCATAAATAGTATTTTAAACTGTTTTGCAAGAAATCTGTCATTCACAAGAAATCTGTCATTTTTTAAGTTGTAGAATGGACTGAGTAAAGGTGGCAAGTCTTGTAGACAATTGAAAGGTTTCATTCAGCAGCAGCTGTGTATGAAACTCACTATGCCAGTGGTTGCACAAAACCACTTGTCTGTTCTGTGTTAAGTGCATTGCCCATAAATTCTTTCCCTTCTGGAGAATAAAATTAACATAACTCCAGATAGCTAATATTTTTATATGTAGGGCCCATCAAGTTTATGAATGCACAGACTATCATGCTTATGAATGCACACATCATCAAGTTTATAAGCAGAGCACATAACAGTTATGCTCACAGCACATAAAGTTTATCTCTTGGTATATAAAACTCAGTTATGAAAAACAAAAGCTGAAAAATTACTTCAAACCCATTTTTTTTTACCCCTCCAACCTATATGTCATAGCAAGTCTTTTCACAATAAGCCTCAACTGAATTTTGTATGCATTGACAGAGGAGTTTTGTAAAGATATTTCTCAGGTATGTGAAATTGGACTGCTGTAGCCAAACTTCAGGCAGAATATAATTTAGAAGACCTCCAGTTAAAAATTGTAACAATGCTAAATGAAAAGCACATAGAAAATTCAAAGTGTCTAAAAACTAAATTGTGAATGCGCATATCAAAATCCCACTAACTTCAAAGAAAATCCCAAACATGTTAATTTTTAAGCTGTTCCCTTTAACACAACCCTATCTTTGCCGTAGCCAAGATGCGTCTGTAATAGTATAAGCATATAAAACAATTATTGTAACATACTTACTCTGACTTTTTAAGTTTATTCTAGGTGCATCAGTATTGAATGTAAATCCTATATTTGATACCTAGAAGTCTGAATTAATAAATTTTCTGAAGAACTAGACTATATTAATTTAATAAAATACTAATTACATGGTACCAATTATATGCACAGGAGGCTAATAAAAAAACCTGCTCAAATTTACATAGGTACTTTATATCTGGAATGGACAAGAGTGTACAGTTTCCTATGTGAAACAGTACAGAACACTGTGTTACTTAGCTCTTCTGTTATACAATTACTAACTCTCCCTTCCTGGCACTTTAGTCCAAATATTACTCTTAATTGCTAGGTTAATGCCAGTGGCCACTGAAGAGGGCACACAACTCCCCAATACATTGAAAAGCCAGCTACCTTGATCAAAGGCTCAACTAGATGAAATAAGATGTCATATTTAAGTTTGTGCTATGGGAAGTTATTGACTTTTTATTAAATTAGGCAGAGTCCTAACACTACAAAACATCATAGGATGTATCTAAGATGTAAAGCAACGGCTGCTAGTACTAACCCAAGAAAGCACAGCAAGAGCAGTATTTATCAAAAGAAGCTTGGGGCCCAATGCTAGTGTCACAGACACTTCTTTTGCTAAGGCTTAAACTCGTCTGTACCATTTGTCTCTGTCACCTCCCATATCCCAGAGTTCTTTTTTTGCCCCATTTGTAGCTATCCCCTTGCCAGCAGTAACCCTGCTCCTTGTCCTCTCACATTTGGTGAGATATGTGTCTCCTCTGGACCTCAGTAGCAGCGATGCTGAAAAGACAGAAGAGACATTCCTGGGAGCCTGCTGTAGTGCAGGTGCCCAGAACTCAGGTGCTATCACATGCTGGAGCAAGCAAGTATAATTAGCCTGCTTCTGTATTAATTGGAGAAGGAGGAACTTCAGGGAATTTAGCAAAGTTTCTACTGTGCATGGGCAACTGTGATTCTTTAGACATTCATAATTTTGCTTGGGAAGGATAAGGATGATTGTCTTCTCAAGCCCTGGGGCAAGAACCAAGTCCCAGTTTCAAAGAGATCCCAAAGCCAACGTTCAATAAGCCTGGCACTGAAAAAAATCAATTTATATACATGGTATGTAGTCATTGAGACCAGGCTCCCTTGTATGTGTGATGCAGAGCCGTGTTCTACACATGGGGAATACACTGGGTGTCTTGGACATGCTGTACTTGCATGCACGGTGGTCAGAGCTTTGAGCACCCATAATAGACATCTGGGGTAAACCTGAAAAAAACAGAAAACCTCTGACACCAGGGCAGCACCTATATTCTTTAAAGCCTGGTTCCAGAGGACCGAGTTTTCAGTTAAAAGTCCAAGGGTTTAACAGAAAACTAAAAGAACCTATTTACTCCTAACTTCGTTCTGAGAAACAGCTGAAACCTTTCTGGCCTTGCTTTGGGGGTTTTGGGGTGGTTTGTGTTTTTTTCTCAGTGTCCAGAACATTCAGACTGAGACAAACATCCAACTAATCCCTGTTTGTTTTCCATTGTTTATAGGTTTGCCAAGCTTTAACTACTTTGAAGAAATTTTCTGTCCTGGGTGTTGCTTCAGGCAGGCATGGGTTTTTTTTCTTTTTCTTTCCTTTTCTTTTTTTTTTTCTTTTTTTTTTTTTTTTTTTTAAGGGGAAGGAATAGGAAGAATTTGGGATTACTTTGGAAAGATTAATATTTTGGTTTGGGAAACTTACAAGCAAGTGCAAACCAAACATAAGTTTAAAAGGCTGAAAACAGCAGCAAAAATATTTCTAGCTTAGATTTTCACAAGAAAGAACTTATTGTCTTTTTCTTGTTGCTTTTCAGGGCAGTGAAATCAGTCTGTAATAAGCTATAGAAAATATCCTAACTCTCTGTCATTAATTTTTACCCAAACCCCAGACGGCCCTAACCATCATCTACTTCTTAGCCAAAGAGACAACAATATACAATTTTTTTTACAGGCAACAGACAAGTGTCGCTGTATGAGTTCCCCAGAAGAAAAAAAAATGCATAAAAGTTACTTCTGGATTAGGGACATTTTCCAAGCCTTTGTTGTTCTTTTTCCCAACATAGTATCATAAACTACAAAACCAGGGCATTCTACAACAGCTTCCAGTTGTATCGCGAAATTCTGTCAGTGACTGCCACACTTAGTTCTGAGAGAAAAGGGGTTAAGTCACTGCTTCTTCATAGCCGGCAGAAGCACCTTATAGTTTTGATACGACTCCCAAAGTACACCTTCTTTTACATGTTTCATTTTGTGGTTATAGAAAGAAAAAACGTATTTAAATAAAATTCAACTATTGATAAATTAATCATATTCCCAGTCAAGTGTCAAGGTTTGTTGTCTGACACAGATTTTACATACCTGTGGTATACAGATCACAGTTAAGTTCTGGAGGTTATGTACTACTGATGGAGCTGTCAGCCCCTCCTAGCTGCTTAATCTGCTAAATACTGTCACCTTTCCAATCCCCTACTTGGGTAGGAAAGACATGGGGGCCTAGACCTACCACCTCCAAAATGGCACAGCATTTGCAACAGACATGTCAATGGCAGAAGACTAGGGTATGAATAGCTAGAACCAAATAATCCTTTGAGGCCATTGCTAAGGGTGTAAGGTAACTTTGTGATGAAAGTAATCAGTACTACAGCAGCTTGATATTCCTATAGCATTATAAACAATTTTATCTATATATCATCTAGAATGAGTAGTAGGTTTTACTGCACCAGTATAGATATTTCAGTTTTAAATATCTGTAGCATCAAAATAATGATTTGATTTTCTTCAGACTTAAAATAGTTTTCCTTTCCTTAATGGCACCACAAGCCAAATTTCATCTTTTGCATTATGATTGTGTGACATTTCAACTGGCAACTAACAGAAAATGTATTTTCTTTCAGGCTATATAAGTAAAAACTAACCGATTTGGCTTAAGTTTCTATTAACTCTTGGGTTGAAACAAAGCACACAGAGCTCCAGTGAAGAAGGACTTTTTAAATTATGAAAAAGGGAGATTATTAAAGGATACTCAACTACAGTCTTAGCTTATACAGTTCAATGCAGTAAGCATTATAATCTGGTGAATGTGCAGACCACTGAGGCTGGAAGAGCATCTTTGATACAGTCTGTTTTCAGGTTACTTTTATGAAAATGAATAAAAAGGTTTTAATTCAGGCTGCATTGAAGTATTATGCCATGTTCTACCACACATCTAAAAGGAGAGAAGTTCTGTGTATACAACCACAAAGAGAAGAAATTGCATTTTCTTCTTCCCATCTGACAGTCGCTCTCCCTCTTGCATTACTACTTCCTACATTTGCACTCTTGTCTTTTCTGTTTCTCACAATGGCAGTGGCCACCCGAAAAAAGAAAAAATGTTCTGGAGAGTTCATGGAGATTTTCCTTTTATTTTTGGAGAAGGATTTTGAGGTGGCCTCTTCTCCTACAGGGAGGTAGCCTTTCTTCCACCATGTGGTCTTTCTTTCATTTCTCGCTTTCTAAGTTAATTCTCTCCCTCTGCTCAGTGATATGTCTTTGTAGCTAGCAGCTGTCCCATTCGTCACCAGCAGAACCCTCAGACACCAGCATGCCTTGCCTGCAGAGGGGTGATACTGGGTATTTGCACACAGGTGACCTACTTCACTGCCTAACTGGTTTTGACACTATTTTCCAGCTATATGGATTAAGATTTTTTTCTTCCCAAAGTCATTGGTTTTTCTCCTGACCTTTCATGACTCTGGATCATGTCACAATGCTAAACCTCATGGCCTCTTAATCTTCTCTTTTATATAGTATTTGCATGAAGAACTGCTATATTGGGAACTTAAAACTCACCTAGTTTGGTATCTAGTTTCCAGCAGCAGCCAACAGAGGATGCCCAAGGAAAAGCCTGTGAACAAGGTAAGCGTGTTGTCCCCAGGCACTCCCAGTGTCCAGTAAATCTGTGGTTTGGAGGCTTCTGCAATGTGGACAGTGGGTGATGTTTTCTTATTTAACAGCCCTTATATTTAATGGACTTTTCTTCTGTTAATTTGGTTGGTTGGGTTTATCTCCCAAACCTTTAGCATCTTGCAGCAAAAATTTCCACAGCTCAACATCATGTAGAGAATACACCTTTTTTGTTCTGAACATGCTTCCTGCCAGCTTCATAAATATTCTTAGTACTGATACTGGAAAAAGACAGTAATAGTGTCTCCATCTTCATCTTTTCTCTGCCACTGGTGATTTTGTAGACCTCTGTCATATCTTCCATCAGTCATCTGTTTTTCAGAGTTAAGAGCGTGTAGGTATAGCTCATACAGAACTGTTTGGTTTCTTTGGTTATCCTTATGAAACCTTTTCTGAATCACTCCCAGTTCT
Source organism: Falco naumanni (assembly GCF_017639655.2). NCBI lineage: Eukaryota > Metazoa > Chordata > Aves > Falconiformes > Falconidae > Falco > Falco naumanni. The sequence goes on along the minus strand of NC_054055.1, from coordinate 78,156,599 downwards.
ATTATGCCCTTTTTGAGATGTGAAGAAAAGAACTGTACATACTACTCGATATGCAGAGAACTATGGATTGATACTGGGCTGGATGTGTTACAGTGTTCTTTGTTTTATTCTCTGTTCCAGCCCTAGTAATTCCAAATATTTGATTTGTTTTTCTAAGTAAAAGGGAACATTGTGGTGATATTTTCAAAGAAATATTAATCAGAACCCAAAAATCTCATTTGTGAGTAGAAAACCAGATTACAGCTCATCCTTGTATATATTTTTTCCCCATGTGCACTATTTTACACAACTACAACAAATTGTATCTGCCATTTTATTATCCAGTCACTCAGTCTCGTAAGGTCTTTCTTCAGTTCTTCACAGTCAGCCCATTAACTGCATCACAATTTGTCCTCTACCTTTCCTTTACCTGAATAGCTTAATATCATTAGCAATCTGTGATATCTCACTGCTCACCCTCTTTTTCCAGATCATTTATGAATACATTAAGCAGCACAAGTCACAGCACAGGTCCCTACAGACTCCTCTTGTGATCTCCCTCTTCTGTGAAAACTGACCTTTTATTTCTGTTTTACTTCTGTTTCCTGTCATTTAGACATTTTTTATTTTTTTTTAATTATGCTTTGTCAAGGAACTTCATTGCCCCTGGAAATCCCAGTAAGCCTTACACATGAGATTGTCCTCATATATGGTGACATCACCAAAGAATTATAGATCTGCAATAGTTGATATAATACAACAAAAGCTATGTTCTCTTCCTCAGGATGTCACATTTATATATGTCCAGTCATTCTGCTCTGTAGGACATGTATTACTTATTTGCTCAGCATGGACAGCTAAAGGGGCTCACTCTTGTGCAGTTGCCTGGGTCTTCATGTTTGCCTTCCCCACCTGGTTGGCAGAGGAAAGGCTACACACTTCAGCTTTTTGACACCTGAGTTCTCTTAGAACTCCTGGATGGAGGGCACTTGGTCCCCATGATATCAGTCTTGCTTAATTTGTTTATTTTCTAACCTTTTCTGCCCTGCACTTACATATGAGATAAATCTGCTAAATTCCCCGTAATGCAAAGTTCTGGCACGGATTTCTCTAAGCTGTTGCACCACAAACACAGATGTAAGAACATGAAGGTAGTCTTCCATGGTCTTGCTTTTTCTGAGTGTATGTTTTACATTTTGATGGTCTACAGGCCCTACCCACTCTGTAACAAGCCTCCTGTTCCTGATATTTAGAGAAAAGGACTTGTTTTATGGCTGGGGTTTTTTTTCTATGCCTTTGCAAGTCATTCCTCAAGCTCAGTTGTGATCTGCCTTATTGTATTTATGTAACATAATTTATGAACTCATCTGTTTTCTGCAATTCCAAAACAGTTTCCAAAGGATACCTTCTTGCTTCTAATAATTGCCCTTACCTTGTTGTTTAGGTATGCTGGCTTCCTCTTCTTCTATGTATGTCTTTAAAATGTTTGGAGAAGCTGGAGTAGCCCATTATTAGCAAGAGGATGAAAACTAGGTTTCTCTTGAACACCAGAGAATAGTCCTAAATTTACCAGAATTTACCGTGCAGAAGAGTTACTTTGCATCTTCCTGTCAACATACGTTTTCTTCTCCACAACGAAAGGATTCTTTCTCCTCTGACGTTCTTAGTCAGTGCCAAGTCCTGCTCAACCAGCAGCTGAGGATCTGTCGCTGCAATGCTGAGAGTTCTAAAACTGAAAATAAGCATGGTTTTTAAGAAGCATCTTACACATATACATGCTTTACTGCCTTTGAAAATTATTAGATAACTTTACTGTGTACATGTGTATGTGTCTATATGAAAGTTTAAAACAATTTTCATACTGTCCCTTCCCCATTTAAAATACTGCCATCCAAATGTACAGAAAAGTACATCATTAAAAATGTGTAGTGTCACTCAACATTTTGTGATGGTATCTCATTGCCACCATATCTAAAATACGCCAAAAGAAAAAACTGTTTTAGGGACCAAGTTACATAGCTTCATGTGACAAGAAGTAAACCAAAAATGATCTGTGTACTATCTATCTCAGTTAGGTCCACAGGCCAACAGTCAGAATAGTAAGGTTGTAAATATCTCATCAATAACATACCTTCAATTGCATGCCCATTTACATACTCATTACAACTAGCAGAAAGAAACATCAGTGGATAAAAACTAATGCATAAATTGTAATTTTAGACTTGGAGTTTTAAAAGCTATTTATGTCACATTAAAGTGTAAACACCTGAGGGTATTGATATCGGTTACTGATATATTTTTTTTCCAGTCCCAAATCAATATCTTAAAAAATTAAATTTAAAAAGTTCTGTTACATTCAAGTCTCCTTTCAGGCCGCTACAAAACTTAGCTATGCAAAGCATGTTGATTATAAAAGCCGGTGTAAAATGTGAGGTTTATATTGCATTATGAGTAAGCACATATGCTGTTTCCTGGGAACACACAGCAGTTTCTGCTCCTCTGACCTAAGTACTGGGCTTAATAACCAAAGGAATAAAAAAATCATTAAGTAAGATCAAACTAGTGAGTTAATTGACTCAAGATTTTGCTATCTACATAAGACTTGTCATAAAAAATATCATGGAGAGTTATGAAACTTCCAGCTCCCAGATAAATTTTGGGCAACACTTTTTTTTGTTTAATATGACTGTGGATGTTTTCAGTATCTATATAAATATCAAATTACTTTTCAAGCCCTATCAGCGTTCAAAGAGTTAATGAATCTTACGCATTAATTATGTGTGATTATTTTAATATTATTTTAATTTTATTTTTTTTAACACTGCCTACTGCTGCTGTAGGAATATGCAAGTTTCAGTAGGAGTGTGCAACTTACTTTTTACTGGTTTTGTTCTACATACTGGTATCTTACTTGTATCATACTTCTATTCTACATACTTATATCACGCCATAGGTTATCTGGCACTTACAAAACAATTCCTTTATATCAATGAGTTCTCACACAGAAGTCTGCGAATTTTACTATTTTGTTAAGAATTTCTTTTTCCACAAAATTTTTAAGATCAACTTGTACATCATCATACAGAATCTCACAACACGCAGTATCAACCTTTTGCACTAGGAAAAATTACCATTTATTTTTATAGGTTTTTTCTGATGCTAAAGTACTTCTTATTCAGGATGAGGCCTTGCCTGTCACTATTTTCTTGTCCTACCAGACTCTCAATTTTTTTTTTTTTTGTTATGTCTAAATCACTTCTTTGTTTTATCCAGTGTTGGTTGTAGCCCCCTACACGTTTCATGACATTATTTTCCATATATGCTAATTCTTTTGAGAGGGAAGTAAAGATCAATTTTCAGTCAGTTCAAGCCCTTTTTAAACCATCTAATGACATTTACTTGGAGGTACTTCCCTTAAAAATCCTGCATTTTTGCTGGAAAATGGGTTGGTACATTCTTAAATAGCTTCAAAATACCTTGACCAATATTATCTGGTTTATCTGCATTTAGTATCTTCTCTTCCTATCACCATTTCCTGCTTTTTCAATACCTCAGCTTCCAGCACTGCTTTGTTGACAGGCACACACAAAATTAGGTGTCTACATTTCCTGTGACACAGCAGTTTGCAGTGCTTTTAACCTCTTTAGAGGAGTCCTTATCCTACTGCCACTGAAGTTAACACAAAAAGCTCTGTAGGTTTCAATAGCACAGAATCTAGTCCTTGCTTTTTACCTTCTAGTGGCTGAATATGGTTAACATGGACAAAAGTATTAACATGGACAAATAATGTACATCTGCATTCTACTGCTCTATTTATGGCTCTTGTTTCCAAGTCTTTGTGCATTTACTTTTATTGTACCTCTCTTAATTTTAACATGAGATACTATCTGGCTTTCTTTAGACCTTCTGTATGGACTTTTCCTCAGGTTAGTTTCATCTTGACTAGCTTTTTCGATCTTGACATTTAAACAAATAGGTGTAATTTTTTGTCTTCTGTAGCCTTTTCTTATTTATATATGCATAGTTCTTTTAAGTGTGATATACTTTAAAAGGAGAAGTTTTAACGAAAAAGAAATTTCCGTGCAATGCAAAATGTTTTGGAAAACATTGATAAGATTTAATGTGTCTATATATAGCCCCTATATGTGGTACAGAGATTTTAATTTCTTTTTATTATCTTCCTCATTTCTGAGGCATTCAGAAAAACTGCCGCTTACATGTTACAATGCTGTGATTGGTAAGATTCCTCCACCAAAGATAATTCCAGTACGCTTGCTATTGTTTAGTGTATCAGTTACAGTTATTTCTTCAGTGAACTCCTTTGTGTTACTTAGAAGTCAAGAACAGCCTTTCCCCTCAGGTGCTCTGAAAAACAATTTTCAATTTATCAAACATAGGCTTATACAAACCATGTAGTACTCTAAAGACTGTCCAATACATGAACAATATTTGAAATTATTATTTTATTAGACTTAATCACCTCTGATCTCTTTCAGTATTACATACTCCATATTCCTCTGATGGCAAGTAGTGAACTTTCAAGTACATTTCTATTGTTGTGACTTTGTACTACCTGTACAACTTCTCCCATTGAATTCCTTAAGTATACATACCACTGTTCTCTAAGCAAATATTTCAAAACTATTAAAAAAAGCAGGAAAAAAAGTATGTTTCAGCTTCCCTATGGACATTTACCCAATTTGCATAGGCTAAATTTTGCTTATTCCAAACCATTAATGCTATCATTCTATACCAATTAATGCATACGTTTCAGCTCTGGGTTGAGGCAAATTTCATAGAAGCCTGATTATTCTGAACAATTTAAACTTATTTGTTAAAATAATGTCCCAAAGGAGATGAGTTACATGTATAAAACAAATGTACATATCATTCATAGAATCATAGAACCATGGAAAGGTTTGGGCTGGAAGGGACCTTACAGATCATCTGGTTCCAACCCCGCTGCCATGGGGAGGGACACCTGCCACCAGACCAGGTTGCTCCAAGCCCCATCCAGCCTGGCCTTGGACACTGCCAGGGATGGGGCATCCACAGCTTCTCTGAGAAACCTGTTCCACTGTCTCACCACCGTCACAGTAAAGAATTTCTTCCTAATACCTAATCTAAATCTACCCTCTTTCAGTTTAAAGCCATTAACCCTTGTCCTATCACAACAGGCCCTTGTATAAAGTCTCTCTCCAGCTTTCTTGTAGGCCCCTTTAGGCACTGGAAGGCTGCTATAAGGTCTCCTTGGAGCCTTCTCTTCTCCAGGCTGAACAACCCCAACTCTCTCAGCCTGTCTTCACAGGAGAGCTGCTCCAGCCCCTGATCATCTTCATATCCCTCCTCTGGACTGGCTCCAACAGTTCTGTGTCCCTGTGTTAGGAGCCCCAGAGCTGAACACAGTACTCCAGGTGGGATCTCATGAGAGTAGAGTAGAGGAGGAGAACCACCTGCCTTGACTTGCTAGCCACGCTTCTTTTGATTCACCCCAAGACACGGTTGGCTTTCTGGGCTGCAAACGCATGTTGCCAGGTCATGTTGAGCTTCTTGCCAACCAACAAACACTCCCAAGTCTTTCTCCTCAGGGTTGCTCTCAATCCCTTCTCCACCCAGCCTGCATTTGTGCTTGGTATTGCCCTGACCCATGTGCAGGTCCTTGCACTTGGCCTTGTTGAACTTCATGAGGTTTGCTTAGGTGCACCTCTTACTCAAGGTGTCATGGTCTCTGTATGGCATCCTTTCCCGCCAGCATGTCAACCACACCACGCAGCTTGGTGTTGTCAGCAAAGTTGCTAAGGGTGCACTTGATTCCAACTGTCCGTGCTGCCCACAAAGATGTTAAACAGTGCCAGTCCCAATATTGATCCCTGAGGAACTGCACTTGTTACTGGTCTCCATTTGGATATCAAGCTGTTGACCACAACTCTTTGAGACCAACCATCCAGCCAATTCCTTATCCACTGAATGGTCTATCCATCAAATCTATGTCTCTCCAGCTTAGAGACAAGGATGTCATGTGGGACAGCATCAAATGCTTTGCACAAGTCCAGGTAGATGACGTCAGTTGCTCTCCCCTCATCCACCAATGCAGTAACCCCGTCATAAGCAGCCACCAAATTTGTCAGGCATGATTTACCCTTAGTGAAGCCATGTTGGCTGTCACCAATCACCTCCTTATTTTCCATGTGCCTTAGTATAGTTTCGAGAAGGATCTGCTCCATGATCTTGCCGGGCACAGAGGTGAGACTGACGAGCCTGTAGTTCCCTGGGTCTTCCTTTTTTCTGTTTTAAAAATGGGCATATGTTTCCCCTTTTCCAGTCAATGGGAACTTCACCAGACTGTGATGACCTGTCAAATATAATAGTGACTTAGCCACTTAATCCACCAGTTCCCTCTGGACCCATGGATGCATCTGATCAGGTCTCATGGGTTTGTGCATCTTCAGGTTCCTTAGCTGGTCTCAGACCTGATCTTCTCCTTCAGTGGGCAGTTCTTCATTCTCTCACTCCCTGCCTTGCCTTCTGCAACACGGGCGGTGTGGCTGAAGCACTGGCTGGTGAGGACAGAGGCAAAAAAAGTCATTGAGTATCCCAGCCTCCTCCACATCTCAGGTAACCAGGTCTCCCATTTCTTTCCAGAGTGGGCCCACATTTTCCACTAGTCTTCCTTATTCTACTGAAGTTAATACAAGTTTTTCATTTGGCTGCAGTTTAGGTTCATCTGTTACCAGTGTTGTTCTAGTTCAGTTCTGGTTCAGGCTCAGCAAAACTTGAAAACAATGACTGAAGTTCAAAGTCAAGTTTGGGTTTGGTTAACTCCAAAGTTAGAACTGCATGCAAAGTGAATTCAAGCAAAATATGTACCCTTTTAGTTTAGGTCTTTGTCATAAACTCTGGAATAAAAAGAATATATTTATTTAATGTTATTCTTACAGCTGAATGCAGCATTGCATGAACCAACAACAGTAACATAAATTAAGTAATAAAGAGCTGTCATATCAAAGTAGCTACTATGTTTCTAAATTAATTCAGATCTTCTAAATAAAACTGTGTTTAAAAAAACCAAACTAACTAAAAAAAAAAACCAAACAAACAGGAAAAAAAGGAGGAATAAAAGAACTGCTTTAAGGGAGAGAGATGTTCACTATGGTTTTGTCATTAAAATATATATACAGAGAGAGCATCTGAGGACTGCAGAGTAACTTTAATGTTGTAATTACCTAACCTGTGATCTTCCAACTCTGTGATCTAACTAGCACCTCCAAATTCCTAAAAGCTGAAGAAAGCAATGAAAATGCCTCCCAAATCCTGCTACATGCCACAGTAGTGATACACACTACTGCGTGTATCACACATACACACAATCTGTTTGGAGTATTTTAACCCCCATCACAGACCACTGCTGCTTAAATTGCCTCAGAGGGATACAGGCTGTTGCACGTGCCTGGGCCTGCCCCCAGAGGAAGTAAGCCCCATGTTTTGTCACAAGTGCTGCAGGTAGTGGCTGTCAGCTGAGGTGTGACGAGTGAGCTGCCCAGTCTGTGGGCACCAGTCGTTCCCTAAGAAGCCCCTTTGCTACCCACTTTTCCCTTTTCATTGCTTCCGCGCTTCCATCCCGGAGTCTGGCTGGGGCACACGAAACACAGTTGCAATTTTGTGAAGGACCTCCCGTTGGCCAAATGAAGCCTAAAATTTTCAGTCTCACCATTTGTCCAAATGTGGAGTGGATTTTTCAAGTGGACAGAAGCAGCACGCTCCTGACAATGACAGGACTCAGTGCCAAGATTCAATCCTTTGCTCTGAAGCTTGAACTGTTTAACTGGTTTTGCTGAAATCTTCCAAAATAATTCTGTATGAGGTGGATACTCAGTAAAGAAAATTTGTAACTTGAATCAATCAAAATAAATCAGTTCCTATGAATGGTTCTAGTTAGGTCTGTAGCTAGTACCATGACAGAAACAAATAATACAAGAGATGGTCACTTGGTGACTCATGATTTTCCCCTCAGAAAGTTGGATTTGACTCTGATAAACCTTTTACATATATATATTATCTTGTGATAAAAGTGGTTAAAAGGGGAAGGGATGATCACAGGAAAGTAACAGTAAATATCAGTGTCAGATTTTGGCAAGCTTGAATTGAAGAGATGAGGTTGGTATTTGACTTGGGCATCTCTAATCATTGTAACTAGTATCAGCTCAGTACAGACATTTAGAAACACTTATGGCCACATCTGCAAATCTCTTTTATTTTAGCCAACAGCCTCACTAGTCCACCAGAACATACCTTGCATCAGAGGTCATGGTCATGAAAGAGGTATCCAATGCTGGCAAAAAGAACTGCACTAAGTGTTGAACTGTCAATACAGAGACTGTATTTGGACACCAGGCTCATTGGGAGCCAGGGTGCTCCTGAGCAGTTTGTTTGTGATGATCTGTGTTGCTAGGCAGATGGGCAGCTACAGCTTGTACCAACAGGAGCTTTTTCTGGACGCAAGACTTCAGTTCCTAGAAATGAGTAACTGAAGTACCTTTAAAAAAGTTTCCTAAGAATGATAAACACTTGATTGTGAAAGTAATGGCAGAAAAATCTACATACTCAGAAGGCAACTACACTGTCTAGGCAATAAGTTTTGTCTTTCAAGTGCTCCATCGTTGGGATAAAAAATAAAAATGAAAAAAAATCCCTCTTTACCTCCCTCACAGTAACTAGTAACAGTAACTAGCTATATGAGGCATGGTACTAATATTCAGTAATCAAAGTTAGATGCTCCTTTCTCTTTACACTGACCACTTTTATTCTCACTTCTCTGAAACAACACTCTGCAGAATGTGGAATAACTTAGATATCTCACTTCTTTTCCCAAAACAAAAGATGTTCCTCATTACAAAAGCGCGTTTGCCAAGCTTTCTGTAAGCACTCAAGCAGGAAGAGGACACAGTGATGAGGTGGTCTTTAGTACTGAAGCATGTGTAGGGGAGAGGAGGAATAGGACAGAACCATCTTCTCGGCTTCAAGTAGCTGAGAGGACTGGATGCAGACTTGGAGTGCTGTCAACCATGTGTGTAAGCTGTGAGTGCTTCCCTCCTGTCACTTCCAGAGTCCCTTTATGCTCAGGAACAGTCTCTCTGCATGCTGTTGCTAGGACATGGTACTCCCACCATTGACAGGGGCTGTATTTATTTTAACTACGTGAAACTTAAGAAAATGTATCTTTAGATTGCTGCCTCTCAATACTGATCTTAAAAAACCGCAGTTATTTATACTAGGCAATAAAATTAAAATACAGAGAACTTTAGAGTCCTTGAAAGGCTTATTCATTCTCTAATTTCTTCTAGACACATTTGCATTAGCTGTTTTCATGGAGGACAGTAATAAAAATGCTCAGAAACTAGTCTTCAAGCTCTGGTAAAGAGAACCAGCTCTAGCAATCAGGCTCCAAAGATCCATAATGCCACAAATGAACACTTCCCTGAGTGTCCATCTTGGACCATCTAAAGATTTCTTGGAAGACAGCATTCCACAGACAAATCTGTCTTGATCCTTCAGCTGTGCACTTTATGCACATCTGTTACAGCAGAGCCAGCTTACAGTAGCTGCACAGTCCACTTCCAAATTTTTTTGTTCAGGCTTTCAGTGGTTATTTTGATCGCTTACACTCAAAAACCAATGATATATCCAAATTCTGTTCCCCCACCAAGCTATAGTTTAAGAGCGAGTTAAAGAACTCCCACCTTTTAAAACGAGGCAAGAATGGTGTTGCTAGATTCTGAAGCTGGCTTGTGTTTCTAACATCTCCATGAAATGGCTGCCCTCACTTTTTAACACGCTGAGAATAATGATTTTAGAAAAGCATTAACAATCGTAACTAGATTCACGGTTTATAGCTTTCCTTTGGAACTTGAGATACTGCTGATGGGCAGTATCTGGTCCCACTGAAATCACAAGAATTACGGATGTGTAGTCCACATCTCTAAGAAATGCAAGCATTTCTCTTGGTACTAGAACATGACCACGCATGTTACCACCAGTTCACCTACAGCTTTTTCCACATCAGGTATTTATTTCTTTGCTTCAGGTTTTTAAGACAGATTTTCTCACTGTGCGTTTTACAAGACAGTGCCTTCTTAAGCTTATCAAAGCAGTGGCAGACAACTTTGAGAAGAGGCTGGCATGTATACTGAAATTCAGTATGCTGAATCATACGGGTAATTATAACAGGGACAAGTTTTGCCCTCATACATACAGAGGCTCTTACGACCGTAGGGCACGCGTAAGGCTAATCCCCTTCAGCGCGGATAGAAGTATAAATTTAAAGACCGCTAGGCCTTCCTTATCGCCCAACGCTACTGCACCGGCCAGAACAGGGCCCCCGGCCAGAGGGGCCGCGGCCGCCGCTTGCGGGGCCCCGTCCCGTCCCGTCCCGCCCCGTCGCGCGGCCCGAAGCCAGCGCCGCGGCCCGCACCGAGGCGCCTGACCGGCCCCCGGCGCCCGCCCGCTCGCGGCGAGCGGCGCCAACCCCCGCCCGCGGCGCCCCCAGGCGCGGCCGGTCCCCCTCGACGCCCCGCCCCGCCCCGCCCCGCCCACTGGCGCACGGCGCGCGCTTGCGCACGCGCGAGGGCCTGTCCCCGAGCCCGGCCGTTACGGCCGAGCAGCCCTGCGCATGCGCCGCCTCCCCGCGGGCACCGCCTCCACGTCCCACGGGGCCAGGCGGCGCCCCCCGCCCGCGGCGGGCCCTGCCGGGCCTCCGGGCACGCCGGGAGCTGTAGTCCCCGGGGCGCGCCGCGTCACACGCGTCCGGGCCGCGAGGCCTCCGCCCGGCAGGAAGCCCACTCCCCTCGTTGCTATGACCACCGGGAAGCGGGCGGAGCCGAGCGGGAAGCGGCGTCACCTGCCGAGAAGTGACGCCAGCGGGGCCCCGGATGTCGGTGGGGCAGGGCACGCGCACCGCCACGCCCGCCGGCGGAAGCGCGTGGCCGGGGCAGAGCTGCCTCCCGGCGGCCGGGCCACGTGACAGCGCGCGGTCACGTGGCAGCGCGCGGCCGGCAGCCGCGATGGGCACCGCGCTAGACATCAAGATCAAGCGGGCCAACAAGGTCTACCGCTGCGGGGTGAGTGCGGGCCCCGCGGGGCCGCTCTGCCCGCCCGGCGCCGGGCCCTGCCGGCCGCCCCGCACCGAGCCGGCCGCCCTGAGGCACCGGGGCGCGCCCTCGGGCGGAGGAACGACCCGCTCCCTGCGGCCTCCGCCCCGGCAGCGGCGGCTCCGCTTCGCGCCCTTCCCTGCCCCGCCCAGCGCTTCCCCTCGCCGCCCTCCCCGTGTCTCCCGCTTCGGTCCCCGCCGAGGCAGCCGCGGGTCCCCGTCGGCCTTGGGGCGCTCGGCCCGCTGTTGGTCCCCCCGGCCCTAGCTGGGGGGCGGTGCCGCGGGGTCCCGCCGGGGGACGGAGGGGGGCGAGGCCCCCCGAGACGGGGCGGTGCGGGGCTCACCCGTGGGGCGGTGGGGCTGCAGCCGCTTGTGCCCGTGTCGCCGCAGGGCCGGTGCCCCGGCGTTCCAGCCTCCGGTTCCGCTTCTGTGCTCGGCGAGAAGCCCGAAAGCACCTTAAGGCGTTGTTTGGCCCTGTCGGGACATCTCCTCTTTAGATAACGCACTGGGACAAGAGCGGAACTAATGATTTTTTTTCCCACTGGGCAGGAGTCTGCCCGATGTGCTTGATAGCGATGAATGGGCTGTGCTTGCTTCACCTTTTGCGGCTGCCTGATCAAACGCTGTGCCTTTTTTCATTGTCGAAGACTCCAAGTGCTGTTAGGAAAAAATAAATAAAAAACACCTTGCTCACGTTTTCGAGACTCTCATCACTTTTTCTAGGCAATATTCTATCGTTTAACCAAAAGTTTTCAAGTCTTTTTTTTTTTTTTTTTTTTTTTTTTTTTTTTTTTTCTTCCTGGCTACTCAGCCACGTACTTGTATTATAAAAAAAACCTTTTCACACACAGCTTTCCCATATGTTAGTAATTTGGCTCTTACAGTGTATAAAGCATGTTTCAATTTATTGAATTTTTTAATGCTGGAAAACTGATTTAAACAGATTGAAATGGAAGGGTATGTGCCGTCTGTTCTACAACTGTCAAATCATCTAGAGAGTGACTTTCATGAAGCTAAATTATCAGTTTGCAAACAACACACCCCTTTAGTTATGGTGTCATAGTGAGAAAAACTACTTTCTGTATCTCACTTTCATATTGTTTTGCCTTTGCATCTTACTAGAAGTATCTTAGTTACTTATTTTGTTACCGTGGTACCGTGCCCATTTTCAGTTTTTTCATTTGGCTTGCTTTATATCACTTTAAATTGGGTTGGGGTTTTTACATATAGGAAAGGGATATTTCTTCTGTCTTTAAGCTGAAATGAAGATATTTGCGGTTAGTAAATCTGCCAGTATTGTTTATTCGCATCCTTTTTAACTCCACGGGAAAAAGCTTGTCATTTTTGTTTAGTTCATTAACTAGGCCTGAAATCGGGAATTCTGAGTGATGTGAAAACACAGTGATGTACACCAGCTGTACAGTAGAATTACAACATTAATTTTTAATAGAAATTTTGTAGGGACAGAAAGGAATTGCAAATCTCTTTAATCAGGCATGGAATGTATACGGGTTTGGGTTGTGAGTTGGTGATTTTTATTTTTAGAAGTTTACAGATTGTTGTATATTTTAGTGATAATAGCTGTGCTAATAATACCTTTGGTCTATGGCAACTTTCATCCCAATTATGCTTGCATCAATGATACTTGAAAATGCAGGGATTCCTTTAGTAAAGACAACAGTTCATCCCAATGTGTATGCCTAGCTATTAATTTCAAGGCAATAGGGATACTGTGGCTAGGCTTGATCTTCGCTTTTCTGAACTTACTTAAAGCTGCATTTAGATGTGGGAGAAGGCGATGTCTAAATTATGCACTGGTATAGTCTTTTTGTTGTGCCTATTACATTATAATATCAAAAATTTGCTAAAACATTACTGAGCTTTCTAAGTCATTATTTGCCTGAGACCATGGTTAATCCAGCGTAACTCCACAATGCTGTTCGCTTTCCTAGCCACTTAATTTCTGCCACCTTTCTTGTGCTGACAGTACTGGCTATGCAGTAAGCCAGGTCAGAGAGATGGATAGTGCTTGGTTGGCACAACGCTCAAAAAAAAAAAAAAAAAAAAAGTAGTAAATAATAATAATTCAAAAATTGATCTTTTGAATCATGAATATTTGTCAGTCAGTATCAGAATGGTCTTGTGCTGGGTGCTCTGCAGAAGAGAGGTTAGACGTGGTGGAGGAGCTCCAACAGAGTTGAAAATTTGACAAAGTAGGGTGGATAAAGGACAGTCTGAAGGGTCTCAGCTTGTGATTTTAGATGATACTAAACCAAAGAACTGGTAATGGCGATGGCTGCAGATTCTTCCATTCAAGGTCTGTATCTCTTGAGAGTGCATGGTCTGGGTGAAATATTCAGGGATTTTTTAGCAATCAGCATCTCTCAATCTGTTGCATGTACATCAGCCATCATCTTTACAACTGTTAGGTATATTTGCTATACATCTTTATTCGCTCTGGGAGGGAAGAGGTGTGGGGAAACAAACAGAGGGGAGACCCATGTTTAACAAGTAGCTGTTCTGAGACTCTTTCAGTGGTAAATTCCATACTGAATTAGGCCCTGAAGGTGCAGGAGTTGTTAATACAAACTTCTACGGGAGAACTCTAGAAGTTAAAAACCATAGCTTTAATTTTATTGCAGAACTGAATTTGAGTCTTGTTAGGGGAAAATACTGTTGAAAGTACATGTGACAAAGCTGGTGAGGGGAGAAGATAAGGGTATGTCTAAAGCAAATATCTGACCAGGAGAAATAAGGCTGAATAACTTCTTTTTTTTGGTAGTTTTTTGTAAGGTCAGAGTAATGAATCAGTGATGTTTCATTACAGGCTTTCCCCATCAGGCCAAGATTTTTAAAATTTCTCTTTGGGGCTGAAATACCATGTAACAGAACCTTCAAATACTGTTCCCTGTTGTCTTGGGTTGGGTCAGACTACTTGTCATCCTGGTGCAGAGCTAAATCCAGCTGAATTCAAGCATTTTTGATAGTTGCAAAGCAATCTCCCACACCAAGTGGAAGTTGCTTCACATCCTAAAACTTTCCGTAGTTCTAGGTAGTTGAGTAGGCAACTGTTTTCTTCTTTTTAATTGTTGTTTATTGTTTCAGTGTTGACTGTCCTTTATTAACTAGGAGAGATAAGACACTAAATTTGTGAAATGGTCACGCATCATGCAAGCATGTGATTGTGTTCCTGCTTTTGAAAAGGAAGTTGGTTAAAATAACATGCTGTGGTAAACAGTAAGCAATTTCAATTATTTTATTCAATTATTTTAGTACATAAAAACCCCCAAAAATAGTTATAATCATCAGAAACAGGAGGAACTAAGCAAACCTTTCTTTTGTTGTGACTTCGATTTGAGAAAAGCTGACTTAAACGGATTACTTCAAATCATGAGTAGAAAACCAAGTTTGCCACTTCTTGGACCAAAAGCATAATAGCATTGTTTTGTTGGTTTTTTTTTTAAAAAAAAGAGTGACAGGGGATTTAAGAACAAAAAGACGATAAAATTGATCCTAATAGCACATCCTATAATAGCAAAATAAGTCTTACTGCAGCAAAACTGTGTTTAAGTTCCTAGGAATGGAAGGTCTGTGTTCAGGAGGGGTTTGTTTTGATGTTGGGTGGTTTTTTTTAATTGGATGGAGAATTCTTGAGCCATTGAGGCTCATTTAATAAACCCTGGAATGCTGGAAGAATGAGGGGCCAGGCACAACTAACGATGCATTTTGTTTAGAAAACCTAAACAGGATGACTGGAGTAACTGTGGCAGTTAGTCTGAGATTGATAATTAAAAGAATTCTAGGCTGAAAGGCCTGAAAAATGTGTCGTTCAAAGAAAGGTGCCATGGTTAACATCAGCCAAGACTTTTAATGACAAATGAGTCCCAAATATATTTAAGTCAGAATTTGCCCATAAGGAGGAAGCCTCTTACTTTTTCTAAAAAAAGCAAACATTAGTAAATCAGAGCATTGAGGTTTTAAGGCATCTATGACTAGTTAGTTGAGTCTAGCAGACTTTTTCTGTTGAATGTGGCCAGCTTCTTTCTAAAGAACCAGAAGATTGTGTTGTTACAATTTGCAGGTGGCTTGCTTAGAGGAATATGTGGAATGTGGAATAAAATGATAAGGACTGCTTAGTAAATGTGACTTATGTGAACTTAATGTGAATTTGTAAATTGCCAGATGTTTGCCCTTTGTCCCAAAAGTGAATGTCTGTGGTATGGAAAGTGGAATCTAAAAGGAACCTGAGACATCGTCTTGCTAACCAACTGACCGTGGAGTTCTACTGAAATAACGAAGACCTTAATCCATAGATGTATAGCGGATATCAAATGGAACTAGAAAAATGTTAGGCATTTCTGTATGGCGTGAGGTATGATATCCTCTGCTGTTGTCAACACCTCAGAAACTGTAATGGCATGTTTCAAGTGGTCTTGAAAACCTGCCTTGTGGTTAGTTTGTTATTTTTCAAAGCTACCTTGCATTTGAAAAAAAAACCCTAAAAAATTAGGATGATCTTTTTCTTAGCTGTGATGCTGTCAAGTGATCAGATACAGTCTGAAAATACATAATATCTAGCTAAAATTATTTTTCTGTCTCCTTAATGCAGCAAACAGACATGACAGTGTAAACAGATTGGAGTTAGTATATATTTTAACACTAGAAGTAATTTTCCCAACGATTCACGGGACAGCATAGTCTTTACATAGTTCATAGATACTGAATAGCTGTCCAGTTCAGTCAGAAGTCAAGATGTCACTTAGGAGTCC
Organism: Falco naumanni; assembly: GCF_017639655.2. NCBI lineage: Eukaryota > Metazoa > Chordata > Aves > Falconiformes > Falconidae > Falco > Falco naumanni. The sequence goes on along the minus strand of NC_054055.1, from coordinate 78,140,708 downwards.
CAAGATAAAACTCTGTATGCATGTTATGTACCATTTTGTGTTACTGATTGAGGATTGTTTCAAATCATCCCCAGCCGGACTTGGGTGAGTCTGCTCCATGACTACAGGAACAAGGGATTGTGCTGCTGGATCACACGAAGCAGGTGTTCATCTTTGTTGTGACCCTGAAAGTGACTGACATTTTGAAAGTGTCAGTCTTCCTGGCAGTTTCATGTGCATATTTGAATGGTAAGGAACTGACAAGAAGGCTACAAAGCTTGTTTGGGATCGTTAATCGGTGGCAGTCTTCTCACAAGAATGTTTTGTTTGCAGTTTAGCATATGTACCTTGCAGCTTTGTCTGCTTTGCATAATACACCGGCCCTCCTGTGGATGGATACTCTGTTCAGATGAGTAAGTGTGTAGAACAGCTTAGTTCTATCTTGCAAAGTTTTGTCGTCACATGGTGAAGCCATGAGGAGCTGCTAGTACGGGAGAAAGTGAAAAGCTGAGTAAAAGCAACTGATTCTAGGTTACTACATTGTAGTACATGGGTTCCATTCCAGTGGTGACTTTTTCTATGCCTTTATAGTTTTGTGGTGTTAAAGGTAGATTTAACCCCTTTTTGACATGGACTGAAAACAGTACTAGTTTAGTATTAAGTGTTGCCATGTAGCTTTTAGAAATGCACGTTTGCAAGTGTTTTGAAAAAGTGAAGTTTTCTCATAAATTGTGTGCAAACTATTTGAACGCCATGGTGAGCTTATGCTCTTCGTTTTGCCCTTTTTTGAAGGACAAGTAACTGAGAGCTTTATTTAGAAGGGACCCTGTTTTCACACAAAAATGACGGAGTAGCTGTTCTTGGGAAAAGACATAGCTGATTTCCTCCCCCCACATCAAACAGAAATATAATCTGATTGTGTATAAACAGTTAAAAGTAAATACTACAGCATCTTTTTCTTGATCCTTTCCTCTCCCACACTAGTGACCTTTAAAAGTTTTTGTTAGAAGGTGGTTTTGAGGTGTGTTTTCATTTCTTAAGAGACACCGAATGCTAGAAGAACAATTCATACTTAACTTCAAGTCATTCTTCTCCTTTCTGCCCCAAATACATACACCCTTCTCGTGTGAAAGTATGTAGGCGATAGCTCTGGAATAGGTTGTTGCTGTGTGGTGGGAGACTGTTCTCATTTATTAAAGCAGTTCATATGTTCAGGATTGTCCTTGCTTCTTATAGTTCAGCTGTACTCATTTTTCAAAGCAATAACCTAATTGCTTGTACTAATTAAAGCCCGTTAGCAAAGCAGCACAGTATTTAGGTCAGCTTTTCTTCACCGTCCTTTTGTGCCTGTGCCTCCTGTTCTGGCATTTCCCAGTTGCTGCAGGTCCTCTTTTCAGACTTGCAGCATGTCAGCCTTCAATGTGATGCTTGATGTTCTGCTGTCCAGTTCTGCTTTAAACCGCCTGACCCATTTTCTATATTGTCACCCTGTACCACTGGTAAAGACAAAAGGCTGGCAAAATTCAAGTAGCATCTGTCAGAGATTTACAGAACTAGACTGGTTTTAACTGGTCGAGTGTAGAGTGGGCAGTCTGAATTATCCTTTGGTTGGAACGATCTGTAGTTTGGTGTCTGGTTTGCAAGTCTGCTGAAGGTACAGAGAGCATTGCCGTCGAGCAGAAGAGAAGGTTAGCCCCAAGAAACTTTCTTCAGGTTCTCAAACCCCTTGCTATTTCCAGATGTGTGTGAATGTTTGACGTGGAACTTTGGATTGGAGTGGATTCTCTGTTGTGGGAGAGGGGAAGGATAAACTATGGGGTATGTAAAATGAACTGTGTGTTGCTCTCCTGCAGTTAATCTTTTTTTCAGTGCTAGAACTTCTAAGATGCAGTTTTCCTGTGCAAATACAGTTTTGTAGACAAAGCGTTCTTAATTGGGTGACGCATCTCTTGAGTCACAAAACTTGTGCCTCCAATTCAGATACACTTTCCAACTGTTTCCCATGTAGCATGGAATTTGCTTGTGTAGCAGAACAACTACTTATTTATTTGTTTTAAATTTATTCTGCTTTGCTTTTGAGGCAAGATTTATCCTCAGCTTGGCTGTCACTTTTACAGTTATGCCTTCTCTTCCGTCTCCCACGGCTGTCTGTCCCACTCTGTATAAAATTCCCTCTTGGTGTTTCATTCTAACATGTGAGATGGACCTTGTTCTATTACCATCTAACCTGATAGTTGGTTGTGAGGATATTTTTCATCTTCCTGGGGGGGAAGATTTTGATACTTTGGAAAGAAATTGAAACTCAGATTAGTACTTCTACAAGGAGGAGTAGAATATTTTTAAAGAAATCAAACTGGAAGTACAGAGGTCTCTTTCTGACGTTGCTTTCATGATCAGTATTTGTCCTTTCTGACAAGGTGAGGCTGTTCTGTAGGAACGCTGTTCTTGAGATTGAAAATCAGGTAGCATGCTGTCTGAGTAAAAGCTATAGAACAAATTTACTTAAATGTTTTCATGCTGTCTTTTCTTCTATTAGGAAGTTCTTTCTGGAGTCGTGGTCATAACAAGTAAGGACACAGTCCAGCACCAAGGCATCTCATTAACAATGGAAGGATCGGTAAACCTGCAGCTTAGTGCCAAAAGTGTGGGTGTGTTTGAAGCTTTCTATAACTCTGTCAAGGTAAGACCTGTGCAGGTTAATAATTTTAGAACAGACCTTTGACTCTCTTCTCAAATTAGATCTTTCCTTAATGGCTCTCAGGTAGTTATAGCACTTTGTGGTATGTAAATGATAGAAAGCAGAGAAATGCTCAGCATTATCTAGTGATTATGATGACATTTTGGGGGAAGAACTTTCACTGTTTGGCAAGTTTTCTTTAGGGATGAAATACAGCAACACAAATACTATGGTTATTGGACATTGCATTGATGGGCCATGATTTAAAGAAAAATAATTAATTGTGTGATTTATTTATTTGTTTAATTAAGTCACTGGGTTTAATAGTCACTATCATAATAGTTTCTGTGGAGGCCACTGAAGTTGTGTGTTACTAGGCACAATACAGGACCTGCACAGATGATCTTGTGGAGTATGAGGCTGTGCACAAACTGACTGCAGAGCTCCTGGAAGGGCTCTGTACTGCTCTCCAGTGCTTCCAGTTTGGAAGTGTGGGGTTTGGGATCTAGCAGGGCAAGTTACCTCCGGGCTCCCCACGAACATGGCTGTACTGATTGAAGCAGGGCTGGCTCTGTCTAGAGGCAGTATAGCTACGTTTGCAAACCAGCTTGCTTAAGTTAGGATAGCCTCGGTGCAGGGCCTGTGAAGGTCTTTATTTGTATCATAGTATGAATAATCTGCCCATGAATGACTGAAAAACAGACAAAACAGTAGAAGCAATAGATTTTCTTATTCCTGTCTGGTAGACGGAGAATAATAGTAAAACCCCGGAGAGAAAGGAATTGTGATCTTCAAGCGGGCTTCCCCAGTTGCATCACAGTTAACCATTGCTCCAGTGAAAGACTAGCCATAAATACAGATCTTTTAGGGTGGGAAAGGCCTGGGGAGAAGATAGGAGGGAACGGCTAACTGCTCAACTAGCACACATACTTGTTGATTCCTGCTGCTACTATTCTAGATTATGGCTCTTAAAATGGAACTACGCTTCCCAGTTAGCTCTCTAGACGCATTCGGTCATTACCATGAGACAACCATAAAATAGATCACAAATTGCTTTCTTGAGGAAAGCATTCTTAATATTTCTTTTCATTGTAAGACTGGAGAGCTGTGTATTGTGAAGAAAGACCTGAGTTTCTGGAAATTCGGGAAGTCGGTTATAGTGTAGTGGATTTTGCTTGTTCTTGAAGTGATGGGGCTGACGCTCTGCTTTAACCTAAACCTCTTAATATTTGTCTTTACAGCCTATTCAGATTATTAACAGCACTATTGAAATGGTAAAACCAGGGAAACTTCCCAGTGGCAAGACAGAAATTCCATTTGAATTTCCATTGCATATGAAGGGGAACAAAGTTCTGTATGAGACATATCATGGTGTCTTTGTTAATATTCAGGTAAGGTAGTCGTATCTGTGGAGAAAATCTGAAGTTTTGTTACTCGCAGAATGTATTATAAAGCATGTCTTATTCCATGGAAGCAGAGGATAAAGTTTTGTGGTAAAGTTTTCTTTTCAGAGTGCAATAAGTTCTCTCTTATCGAATTGAAGAATAAGCAGAAAGAGATCCTTTGAAGTAAATATCTTTTAAGCTTTCCTTTATTAATATATCATTCTTCTGGTGTATACTGTATTTTCTAGATATAACTTGAGATTAAAAGTCATGATATGTGTTAACCTCTAAAGTTCTAGTTTGTAGGTAGTTTCTAGTTGCCTTTTTCAGTTCCAATTTCTACGAGTCAACACTTCCCACAGGTGGTAGCGCTTCTTAAATGTGGCAGAGGAATCATCCTGAGATCTCAGTATCCCATCAATATAACATTGCTTTTAAAAAACTGTTGTGATGTCTCCTCCCTTTTCTTTTCAGCAAATTTAAGCTTTTCATTGGGAAAAGTTGACAGTGATGAAACTGATCAGATGTAAGATGGGATGTACAAGGGAAAATTAAAAGCATACTGGAAAGAGGGACTTTAGGTTGAGAAAGGATAAAATATATTTGCCACGCTTGTTAAATCTTTTACAGTTCTCTTGCAGGGTGCTGTTTTCATCTAGTTCTGATTATTTTTGTGTGAAAGGAGTTTGCATTTACCATTTTGTCAATAATCTATATAGTAGTACATACCCAGATACAAGTTTATGTACTGTTAGCCTAGTACCAGTGACACTTTGTTAGCATAGTAGACAACGAATCGCTGCTAATAATACTCAAAAATTAAGTGTACTGTCTTACCAGATCTGTTTTAAGACAGAGATAAATCCTACAGGACCGAAGATGGCTAGTGTTCAGAGTCTTTTCCTGCACTCATTTGTGAGAAGTGTCCTCTAGCTGGCGGAAGTCTTCCCATTGTTTATTTTTTCAGACCTCCCATATGGAGTAAATCTTTAAAGAATGATGGCATAAACAGTAACAAGATGTCTTGCCTGAAATACCTTGTCAGAACTACCGTAACATATACCTGATCCCTCCTTATGTTGTAGACAAGTACAACCATTCCCTTCATGGAAAAGACTGTACCACAGTGTCCTTTTGTTCAAAACAAATGTGTAATCTCATAATGAATATTCAAAGCAAAGTGTTGGGAGCTTGTAGTATCTTCAAAACCAAGAGTTGTTTGCTTTCTGGTAGAGATGAGTAGTAACATTTCCTGCCCAAGTCTGTATGAATTTGTGGAAACACCGTTTTTAGATTTGACCTTTTTTGGTTAAAAATTGTCTTACCATAGGTAGGTTCATTTGGGGTTTTGGGGTGGTTTATTTTTTGAGGGAAAGCCATGTCTTGAATGTAAACAATGTATTTAGACAATACTTTTTCTTACCGAGGAGTGCTTTTTGTTTTGTTTTCTTCGGGGAAAAAGATTAAGAACTCACTAAATGCAAAAAATTTTGTGCACACATACACACTTGTAGTTCACTGATGATAGTATTGGATTTGATGACAAAGTGTAAAACTGTTAGCTGTTTAGCTGAACTGGAAGTCTTACATTACAATCTGCGATTTTGAAAAACCCTTAACAAACAAACCAAACCCCACCCCCATTTACAAGCCTATCAGAACTAACTAAAAGGAAAATGCCCTTGTTTTTTGTCTACATTCAGATTTTTTTTTTTGAGTACTTGCCATATCTTTTTTTCAGTCTTGGCTTTCTTCCTAATGCAGCATCTGTTGTTTGTGGTAGGTATGTCAAAAATGGTGCAAAACTGGTTGAGTTGCTTTCCATAGTCTAGATAACTTCCCTGTGATCAATATCAGTTGTTTCAAGGTATACTTTAATGGTGAATATTTGTTTTGTTTTGTCATTCCCTCTCTCATCTATGTAGCTTCTCTTTACAAGCTGGGGCTAAATTTCATTCTGAAGAGGAAAATGTAGTGCTGAGGTGTTTAAGAAAAACTTCTAAAACCTCTCTCCAATTCCTGTATAATTTAAAAGCATGCCTCTATTGCTTGATCTAGGTATTAGTATGTTAGCTGGGGGTTCAGTATCGAGATTCAAGTCTGTTCTCATGCAGAGACCTTCTGATCAGACACTGGTGGGGAGGCCGAATTGCCAGGCCTGTGCGTTCCTGCTGCCCCATTGCACTGTGCTCCCCGGTCAGAATGAGGTGTAGTGCAGTAATAGAAGACTCGCTCAAATAGTGACCGACTTCAGTGGAAACCATGATCTGTAACGGGGAAGGAGAGATGCTCGCCGGGTCTCATTCTTGCATGCGTATTCAGGTTGTGTGTGGAGAGACACCATGAGCTAGAAATTATGAAGCTGAGTCGCTAGTCTGAGTAAAGAAGGAATTAAAACCAAAGCAAAGAAACCCCCGCCCCAAGAAATTCCTTACCTTGTAAGCATGTTGAAAGGCTATATTACAGATGCTGCAGTATACGGTTACTGTGATAACCAGGGTCATGCTATTTTTCAGTCGCTGTTTTGTGGCTCCCTTTTTAGGGGAGAAAGGGGATGAAATCATCAGCAAAGGTTTTGAACAGTGAACAGCAAAATTAACCTCGTTGCCTGACTGTACAGCACACTGCTGCTTTTAAGTTCAGCTGTATGGTTAAAGACAGTTCCCCGTTAAATATGCATGTAACGTTACTGCTCTTAAATCCGATCTTACAGTACATTTAAAATTAGAGGGGCTGTGAATATATCTTATTGATAATCACTTAACCAAAGTACGGTGAAAAGCAATACCATAATCACTCTCAACTGAATGCAGTTTGGGTGCTGAAGCAATCCAAGACTCTGTCAGTGAGTTAGTCCATCAGTCTGGTAGGTTGTTACATAACACAGAAGATCGGGAAAGCATTTGCAAGTGACTATGGGACTGTAAACACAAAGAAAAATCAGCTTTCATTTGGGAGCACCTAAAATCATTGTATAACTCTTGACCTTATTCCCCTCTCCCCATCACTGGTATGTATGTTGCCTACTAATCTGTTTTAAATGATGCTTTAAATTACTAATAATAGTAACGTTCTGCACATATGCATTAAAAAGATGAAAAGTTAGACAGAAATAGAGGAAATCTTAACAAAGGCTCTCTTTCTCTGCTGCCCTGTTCTTGTCAGTATACTCTTCGGTGTGATATGCGACGTTCTCTGCTAGCAAAAGACCTAACTAAGACTTGTGAATTCATTGTCCACTCACTGGTAAGTGTGGCTTGTATTAACTATACAAAAGTGAGATTCCCACCCACCCCCCTTTAAGAGAAGGTTGGCAGTAGCGTTAGAAAACCAAGTAAAACCATGTCATTTGTAATGGCAACGTACAGGATACGTATGAGTAAAGGAAGACAGCCTCAAAACAAAAACATCCAGAAGAGCTAGGGTGTCAATCGCTTCTGATTAGAACAACACATTTCTCTTTTCATTTGAAGAAAATAGTACAAAGAGGATTTGGATTATAAGATGTTGTTGTACCGCACTGAGTTTATTCTTTTGTTCATCCTTTCAGTTCTGAAACAATGATGAGGTTAGATAAATATTACGGCATTCTTTTAAACCCTGTTTCAGATTATCTGAGCATTTCTTAGCCAGAGGTTCTGGGCACCCACAACGCCTGTCGTAGAAATGGGAGTTTGTTGGTGAAGAGAAAATACCTGATTTCTGTACTTCAGATGACTAATTATGATTTAGAGCCCTGACTCAAAGTATCAAAGCTGGGACTGCATCAAGCTGGAAATAAGAAGCTTGTCAACTTAATCACCTTTGGTTTTAAGTAGGCCCCCGGTTGCAGTGTGCTAAGGTAACTAGATTAACAAATAACCACATCCTGCAGTCAGCAGCTTGGAGACAGCCTTCCTCCTGTGGAGGTACCGCTGTGGGATAAGATGCGACTGTCTCACAAGAAATGCTTTGCTGCTTGTTATTTGAAGTTTCTATATCAGATTGGAGTTTTGTTTTATGCTGACTTGTACACGTGTCCAGAGCATCTAATGTCAGTACAGAGTGTGCAGGCCTAATTAAGTCTCTTTTCTCATCCCACAACTTGCAGGAACATACTGTTTCTATCATTCCTTTGAACTCTTTTAATAGGACAGTAAAGTATGAGACTATTCTGTCTTATTTGTCAATAATGGTAGAAATGTTATTTTAGTTCTATAGTACCTATTTTAAAGATGTCGTGCCTTTTTTTAAGATTTAGCTAGGTGCTATAAAGAAGTTTCATGTTGGTAAGATTTCATTATTTTCTAAAACATATTACACTACATTTTATTGGTCTGTTATAAGTAAGCCACACTTGTCAAAATACTGAACAAATTACATAGTATGCAGTTTCCTGGTTTTATTTCTTGTTCCCACTACAGCACTTCTTAGATCACAAGTCAGTAAATCATGAATCTCTCAGGGCAAATTAATGAGGTTTTACTGAACATACAATTCTCACTGTCAGTGCTCAATGTACCGTTTCCCTTAACCTTACTCTTTGCCAGAATTTGTCATTTGCAGGGAAAATACAGTCAATCTTTTGCTAACATCTTCCATCTTGCAGCTGGGCAGCAGAAGTTATTTTGAATTCCTAAGTAGTGAGGGTAGATCCTAACTAAGAGTTCAAGTTTAGCCCGGTGGTGGTGGTGTGCTCTGCCAGCCCCCACTTAGGTGCAGTTGAGTCTCTTGTAAGTGACGCTGCGCTGGCCGCCTGTTTTAAATATGTAGGGAAAAGACAGTGCAACTCCCTGATGAGGGCGGAGAGGAGGAGAGATCGGGGAATGGTAAGCAAAGCTTACCTTCCTGGTGCTGCCACCTTAGCAGAGCTCAGGACCTGTTCAGCCACTATGGAAAGATTTAACTTGGTTTTGTGAGAAATGGTGTAACTAGACACTGAAGAACTGTAATAATGTGCCTCCAAAACTGCTTCTCCGGTGTGGAAAGCTAACCTGGACCAAGTTTTGCTTATTTTACTATTAAAGGAGCTGGAATGCGAAGCCCATTAAATCAACAATACAGTAATTCCATCAGCTGAGAATATCCTGGTAATATCAGGATGGCTTAGGAGACCTGAGCTGTTACTGAAAGGGCAGCAGGACGTGTTCGAAGTGCCCAGGGGTAACACGAGGGAGGGAGACTTCCTAAAACGTGTTTGAAGCAATGGAGCAAGTTCATTTATAATCTCCCCCACTCTCCCCTGCCCAAATTTACTAAGTATTAATAACGAAAGGAAACACTGCAAGTGACATAAAAATGTAATTATTTGTAAATACAGAAATGTGAAAATTCACTTTTTTTCCAATAGCATACCATATGCTTCAGGTAGGTAGCATATTTCTTTATTTCTTCTTTTCCAGGTGGTTTAGAGTAGTCAACCACATGTTTGGGGTTTGCTCCACATACACCCCCCCCTTTTTTTTTTCTCTTTTTTCAGTGTAGTTACAGCTTATGCCAGAAACTATCACATGAAGATCTTGTTGTAGTTTATTGCATCAGCAAACAGGAAGTAACCAAAAATTAATACAGTTCTGCTTCTACAGTTTAGATTTGCGGTGCATTGTGACTTGTGTTTAGACAATATCATAACGTTATTTAATAACAAAGGCAGGAAATGTCAGGGGTTTTATTACCTAGAAGCATACTTCAGTATGAAGGCAATCCTGAAGACTTAACATACCCAACAGCTGCCTGCCTTTGTTGTGTTTTTTAATATTCTCTCTGTGTGTTTTGTAAATCATGGCTTACAGTGAAACTCTTTCATTACTTGCAGTCACAGAAAGGGAAACTGACACCAAGCCCAGTAGACTTCACAATTACTCCTGAAACTCTGCAAAATGTTAAAGAGGTAAGGTAAGGGTTTTCTTATTTTACTTTAAATGCAATGCTTACGTGATTCTGAGTGAGAAAGAGAGGGATGATTAAATGCTGCCCTGCAGATAATCAACTCCTTTTTTTTTTTTTTTCCCCCCCTCATTCCCCACCGTCATTCTCCTTTTTTACTTTTGTAAGCAATAAAGTGATTCTGCCCGATCTCTTGTGGTAATGGTGACTAATGTAACATGGGACTTTGTTCAGTAGTGGTTAAACATTTTTATAATTTTTCTGAATGAAACATGATAGTGAAGCAAGGGAAAACATGCTATACCATACATAGCCAAGATCCTTTAAAAATATGTATTTTGAACCTTGATCGTGCATTTTTCTACAGCCCCATGTGGCTTTGGGAAACTTGTATGAACAGTATAGCTGTCTTGGTCATTTACCTCTGTGAATTTCTGTTTTTTCCACTGAAACCTGTGTGCTCTTTTTCCAGATGTTCCTGTTGCGTTCTTTTTGTTAATACGACTATTTTCCTGCTTTAGGTCTCCCTTCTGCATCCCCAGTTTGCCTTCCAGTGCTCTTAGTTCCAGAGTTCTGAATTTAGACCAACTCTTCCACTTGTTTCTCAGAACAGACCTCCTAATGAGCTGTTTGGTTGTTTCATGCTGGTGTTGACCTTATTCTACATATTCACAGAGTTACTGTGGTTGGAAGGGACCTCTGGAGACTGGTTAGTCTGGCCCCTGTGCTTGGAGCAGAGTCATCTAGAGCAGGCTGCTCAGGGCCACGTGTAGTAAAGTTTTCAGTATCTCAAAGGATGGAGACTTGCAGCCATTTGGCAGTGTTACGGTGTTTGACCACCCTCACAGGATTACTTTTAAATTTTTTGTTTATTTTTTAATCTCCTTTATTTCGATTTGTTGCCATAGCCTCTTGTCCTTTTACTGGATACCTCCAAGAGGAGTCTGTCGTCTTTACTCCTTTTCATCAGATATTTATACATACTGATAAGATCCCCCGGAGCCTTCTGTTCTGCAGGGATGAACAATCCGAGCTCTCAGCCTTTCTTGCGTGTCATGTGCTTTTAACCATCTTCATGGCCAAATCCAGCAATGGCTTGACTTGCTCCAGTAAGTCTGTTTCTTGTACCAGAAGTCCCGAGCTGGACGCGCTATCCCCAGTTTTTTCTCACCAGTGCTGAAAAGCTGGGGAGGATCACCTCCCTCAGCCGGCTGGCAACACCTTCTGATGCAGCTCAGGATGCTGTAGGCCTGTTTGTCCAGCCTGTTGAGGACCCTGTGAAGGGCAACACAGCTATCTGGTTAATCGACGGCTCTTTCCAATTTTGTGTTACCTGCAGACTTGCTGAGGATGCACTTTGTCCATCATCCAAGCCGTCACTGAAGATGTCAACTAATACTGGCTCCCGTATTGGCCCCAGCCAGCGGTGTACACCACTGGTACTAGCCTTCCGCTGGACTCCGTGCTACTGATCACAAACCTTGGAGTCCAGCAGTTCAGGTCGGTCTCAGTCCATGTCAGTGTCTAACCTGTACACCTAGTCTGTACTCCATCAGTTTGTCAGTGAGGTTGCCAGGAGAAACAGTATCCAAAACAGCGCTGAAGCCAACATAAACAGTATCCACTGCTCTTCGCTTGCTCACCAAGCTAGTTGTTTCAGCATGGAAGGCTGTCAGGTTGGTTAAACATGATTTTGTTTTCATAAATCCATGCTGACTGCTTCCAGCCACTTTCTTGTCCTTGGTGTGTTTGGGATTGGCTTCTGGTGTTATTTGCTCCATCGCTTTCCCAGGGACTGAAGCAAGGCTGACGAGTCTATAGTTCCTTGGATCTTCCTAACTGAAGATAAGAGTGACATTTACTACCTTCCATTCCTCAGGAACCTTCTTTGTTCATGACAGCCTTTCAGAGATAATCCAAATTGGCCTCACGGCGACATGGGTCAGCTTCCCCAGCACTTGTGGGTGTGTCCCATCAGGTCCCATGGACTTGTGTACATCCAGTTGGTTTAAATGTTCTCTAACCTGCTCCTCCTCTACCAGTGATAACCTCCTTGGTCCACACTTTCCCTGTGGTTGCAGGGGCCTGGGCTTCCTGGAGGCAAATCTTACTAGTAAAGTCCGAGGCAGAGAAGACATTAAGTACCTCTGTCTTTTTCATGTCTTCTATCACTGGGTCCCCTACCATATTCAGTAGCAGGCTGACATTTACCCTCCTCTTCCTTTTGCAGCTCGTAGATTTTTAATGCCCCTTTTTGTTACCCTTCGTGCCTTTTGATTTCATTCCAGGTGGGCTTCGGCTTTCCTAAAACCATCCCTGCACAATCGGATAGTGTTTTTGTATTCCTCCTGGGTCACCTGTCCCTGTTTCCATCTTTTGTATACTTCTTTGTTACGATCTTATCAGTAGCATCTTGTTTATCCACACAGGTCTCTTCCTACCTTTGCTGGACTTTCTGCATGTGGGAACAGACTGTGCTTGAGCGTGGAGGAAGTGACCTTAGGAAACCAGGCAGCTGTCATGGCTGAAACTCTTCTAAGTCTAGCTGAGTGAGGGAGTGAGCAGGTTGTGTCCGGCAGCCTCTCGTGTCTCTGGAGTCTGCTGCACACTGAAAGCACATGTTTTTCCAAATACAAGGATACAACTATTCTTGGTGGGAAAATTATTTTTGAGACTACTGCTAAATACTAAAGCTGTCAGCTGTCTGTTCTTCCTATGAACCATGTTTCCATATAAATTATTTTCTGAGGTATTTTTCTTTCTCTTCTGTATCTTGATACTTCACTCCTTGGCTTAGCAAAGACTCACTGGTGAACATCATGAAAAAGTCCTGTCTATTAAAAGTTTTCTTATGTTTAATAGCAGACCCTATGCCTTTCCCTATTTCAAGTACGTAACCACAAAAGTTGGTTCTAAAACTTCTGACATCTTGGATCCAGAGCTCCAGTCCAGTCTAAAGAATGGTATTAAATGTGTGGCCTCTTTTTTTTTTTTAATTCTTCTACCTGTCTCTGAAAAATATATGGGTCTAAAATAACTACCTGGTGGACGGGTTGCAAAAGTCACTGGTTTGCTATATATAAAGTACAAAAATTTAAATTCTTGGTTTGTCTGGAGGTTGTGGCTGAACTGTTACTTCTAGTAGACCAATAGAAGATTTGCAGTAGCCAAGCAAAGCACAGAGAGGTTGGACGAAAAACCAGAACAGATTTGCTTGTATGTTCTTGATTCTCATTTGTGGGGGATTATGAATAAAAGTGTAAATGATAGGTGCTATGAAATAAGACCTAGCTAGGATTAAAATATGAGGAATACTGCCAAGAGTAGTAAGGCTCTAGGGGAAATACGCCCTTAAAAAGGCAAGTCTCGTAGACTAGGATGGAGGAAAATGGCCTTGAGTTCTCCTTCTGCAGTTTCCTTTTATCTCTGTCCTGACCACTGTACTTCGGGGAATAGCTGTACGATGTCCCTGTGAAGCAGGGATGCAACTCTGTTTACACCAGTTGTGGTAATGGGAAGAACCTGCAAGGGATCATGAAATAATTTTACTAATTACTTTACATTTTACTACTACATTATTAGGACTCAATATTTCACAGGGTGGTTTTGTCAGGGATGTAACTTCTGTTATTCAAGTTAGGAGAAAATACCCAAGTGAGGTCACGTTTACTAAACACATGAAAATTCCTCTCTTTTTATTTCCCCCAAAGATTTGTTTTGAGTGGAACAGCTAAATTCTGCAGAGGCCTTGGGTATCTGGGTGAAACAGTCTAAACAATAGCTGAGAACTTTTCTGCCATTGCTACTGGCAGCCAGGATTAAGAAGCGAAACAGACAGACTGGGAGAAAAAAAGCTTGCGGCAAGAAAGTTGGTTTGGAAGAAGGGAAAAATCAGTACATGGGCAAGGAAATCTGAGGCCACAAGCAAGCGTGAGCAGCTGGTTGGAAGGTAGGGCCTAACATCAAAGACAAACATCAATAACAAAAAAAACTGAGGGAGAGAAGAATAAGGCTTGGAAAAGAAGGGGAAAGTTAGAGCATGGTGCTCAAAGTGTTTGAAGGAGGCTGGATGGAGAAGATGGGAGCTGAAGATGTGGGTAGAAAACTTGACTCTTTCAGTGTGCCTCCCGCCAGGACTTGAAATGTAACTGGAGCTTCTGGCACGCGAGTTTCTCTGCTGGCAGAGTATCTGTGATGCCTGCTGGCTTCATGAAGGGGAGGGCAGGGGGAGCAAAGCCCCTGCTTTGGTCTTTTATGGAAACTGATTTATAGACTGTCATCCTCAATAAGCTATTCTTACTGCTCCTTCCTTAACAAGTAGGAAACGTGCTTGCTGTAAAGAAAATTTTAAAAGTGTGATACTGTATTCAAATTAAGCTCTTCATTAATTGTACTTAATTGGTGTCTTGGTATGTAAGCAGAGTGCCACATCTTGCATTAAAAAGAGATTTTTAAATGCCTGTCTTCCCTCCCAGTAGTAGTGGCTGTTAGAGAGAAAATTTAAAAGCTGGGAAAAGTGCTGAATGGTGGACTGTACGGCAGTCCGTGCAAAGTGGGACCAGAATGCAGTTCTCTGGAGCTGACGCGACTTAACCGTCCTCTGAGCTGCTGCCAGCCTACCTCCTTCAGCATGCAGTTCTGACTTCTGGATTAACTCTAACAGTCAAGTTGTGTCGTTCATTCCAGGAAGAATGGTCCTGTGGATGGAATGAGTAGGGGGGCGCATGTCAAAAGAGCGAGTAGTAAGAGGTATCTTAACCCATCCACATAAGGACATGTATTTTTATGTTATTTAAGTTACTTGAAGCATTTCTGAACTTTTGAGTTCTTAACTTTGCAACTTTTTGGGGTTTCCTACAGATTTTGGTAACTTTCTGTAAGGTATTTTTTTTTCTTAGTCTGCTCTCACAGTTGTGTCTGTCTTTTTTCTCCCCCCCACCCCCAATCTTTTTAGAGAGCTTCACTTCCAAAATTCCTCATCAGAGGTCATCTCAGTTCTACGAACTGTATCATCACCCAGCCACTGACAGGGGAGCTGGTGGTGGAGAGTGCAGAGGCTGCAGTCAAAAGTATTGAGCTGCAGTTAGTACGTGTGGAAACCTGTGGTAAGTTTCTCTCAAGTGGACTTTGTGTAAAATAGACTGCAGTAATTACCGCTTGCACTCTTCCAGCTTAAATAGGAAAGATTGTCAAAAGCAGTCTAATTAAAAAGACTTGCAAAAAATTGTTTGGCACTTTAGGGGGAATGGTCCGAACATTAATTTAAATAAGGAATTAAGGATCGTAGAGATTAAGTGCTAACATGAAAACTTGCAGGTCAGAGGGCAAAATGTTTTGCCCTCACGTACCTTCCCTTCAGTGCCAGCCTATCTTTGTTTTAAATTTTGGCCACTGCTTTCTCTTCTGTCTTTCCAATCCCCTCCTCTCCCTCTGAATTTCCCACTTTCACCAGGGTGTGCGGAAGGTTACGCCAGAGATGCCACAGAAATACAGAATATTCAGATCGCTGATGGGGACATCTGCAGGGGCCTACCAATTCCTATATACATGGTGTTTCCCAGGTTGTTCACCTGCCCTACCCTGGAAACAACAAACTTCAAAGTTGGTAAGTGTGGAGGACTTGATGCTGTGTTGGCGTCTTTCATCTGAGACAAGTTTCGAGTTTTACTTTAACTTCTGGCTGGTAACGGAATAAATTGCTGACAGCACTGCAAGAACCAAGGACATCCATCTGTTTCCCTGTAGAGGTTTCCCGAACAGGGTTGTAGTCTGCTGTATTTCATATAAATCAAGAAAATACAGCCCACATACCTCTAACTGAAAACAGTTGTGCAACTATTAAGCTACTTCTGATAGAATTATATAGTAAAGGGAGAAAAGCAGTGTAATGGCAGGTAATTGCTGCTGCCAAAAAGTTACATGTGATTAAACACTTGAGTACAAGTTCAAGAATGAAATGGCAAGGTGATCCCTTCCTCCTTTTTATCACCAGCAAGAACCCCTCTATTTCCTCTCCTTTTTGTTTCCCCTTCTGCTGCACAGACTCGAAAAAATAAGGTTAGGCTGTACGTGACTTTGCTTTTCTT
Source organism: Falco naumanni (assembly GCF_017639655.2). Taxonomy (NCBI): domain Eukaryota; kingdom Metazoa; phylum Chordata; class Aves; order Falconiformes; family Falconidae; genus Falco; species Falco naumanni. Next base: position 78,124,716 of record NC_054055.1, on the reverse strand, counting down.
GATCTACACCAGCTGCTTCTTCCTACTTATTGTTGCCAAAATCCAACCGTTTAACACACACCTGAAACAGGGGTTTCAATTGTTCAAATAATTACTGTAGAAATTCTCTTTGCTATCCTGTTTTCTTTCCCCTTTGTTCTGCTGGAATTTGGTGGTTCTTTTTTTTTATTGTATCAGATTGAAACTACAAGTCCCTGCTTTTAGGATCCTTCCCAGCTGAAGCCCTACTTTTCTGCTGTACGTCTTGGACAAGCGTGCACAACTAGTTTTTCGGCTTTGCCTGTTTCTGTTCCCCCCGAGAAAACTTTTGCAGCTGATGGGTACAGTGATTTTCCCCAAAACAATATTCTCTAGTTTTTGCCATTTCTAGCTATTGAATAGTAATTTACAGTGACAAATTGCTACTATTACTGTAGTGTCTACTTAAAAGAACAGTCTTAATAAAGTTACGAAGATTCTAGAAAAGGACAGTTGTTTCCAGTTTATTTTGATCTCTCGTTCCCTTCATTTATCAACTCTTATCTGACTTTGTATTCTGTCTCCATTTAGGTTCAGTTATAGATGTGATACTGATTTTAGTTTTGAACAACACAACTTAGGATTTAAAGAGTAGATTTTCTTTTGGAATTTTTCATGGTTTGAAGGTACATTGTATTTTGGAGTTTGATTTCTTAAGGCCATATACAGTGCAAGATTCCAAGGCAGCGTTCTGTGCTGACAGCCGGGGAGGAGTCTCTTCCCCAGCTCTTCCATTTACGTGCTTCTGAACAACGCCTATTGGCGTGAGGCATCTTTCCCAAAACATTTTAATCTTAGATGTCTGAACTCTGCCTGTTGTCCAGAGGACAGTGTCATAGTTTCTCAGTGATACAGAGGTTAATCCAGGGAATCCCAAAGACTAGAACAAGCCAAGGTGCTCTAGGAAGGGTCCAAGGTCTGGGATGCCTGCGGTGGGGCTCTGCGTGGAGTACCGTGTCCATCCCTCCCACAGGAAGATAGGGCGATGAAATGACTTGGAAGAGCCCTGTGAAATGCTGGTCTGAGAGCAGGAGCTGTCTGCCTCTCAGCCCACTGCTACAGTTCAGATTCATAGCAGACTATTTTATTTTAATTTTTTTTCCCCTTCTTCCAGAGTTTGAAGTTAACATTGTTGTTCTTCTGCACGATGATCATCTCATCACAGAGAACTTTCCGCTGAAGCTCTGCAGGATGTAAACAGTCGGAGGAGAAACGCTTTAAGGATTTACTGAAAAAGGACAAAATTCTTCAGAGGCAAACTAAAAGGTCTTATTTCAACTGAAAACACATCACTTGGTTCAGCCCTGCTGGTCGTTCTCGTGCTTTCATTTCTCTATAGATCTTGCTAAGACTTTGCCTGCCTTGCAGGAGCCTACATGGATGGACGTGTCAGGGCTCTTTCCGAGTTCACCACTGTTTGCTCCAATGCTTCTCAGACATATCCCGAACGAATGATTCTGTGTATTTTTACAACTTGTAGAAATACCTAATAAGTTTCTCTATTTCATTCTATAATACTTGTTCCAGGGTCCTTTGAAGACCTCTTACACCAGGTGTAAGGGGACTTACTAGGTTTATCTGTACTGGAGGGAGGGTGTGGGACTTGTAATAAAATACTGCATAGTGTCTTTGAAAGTCTAATAATAAATGGTGCTACACCAATGCAGGATGGTAGTGTGGGATGAATATTTTAAGATGAATATGAAATAAGTGATGTGAAATAACACCGAGTGTGTTTTGGTCAGATTGGGCATATGAGTCTTATTTGAAGAATGGTTAGAACCGAAGTTGTTCATGTGTGGCTCTTCCCTGGATTAGAAAAACAATGCCCTTACATTGTTGCCCTTTGCAATTTGTGTAAGATAGCGCTGAAAAAGAAGATGAGTCAGAAGGTTTTAGTTTGAGAATATATTTATTCTTTGCATTATAACATCTTCCCTTTTATAAGACTTCTACAGCTCAGTTTTGATGTGAAAAAAAAATATATGGTAGTTGTGTGAGAAGCAGCACTGCTGAGTTGTTGCAGACCAGCCTATGCTGACAGGGAAAAAGCTGTATTAACAACCTCTACGCTGTGGCACCGTGTGCCTTTAGGATGTGACTGTTGTTGGATGAATAACCATTCTCGGTGAGACAGTCACTCTTTGTAATCGGTTGGGTTAATATTGTCACTTGTTCAACTTAGCTTACTCCTTTCCAGGAATTTACATTTAAACTTTAAGGTAAATATGTTAAAGGGTTTGTAACTACACATCTTAAAGGAACTATGTCAGAAAGGAAAAACCTTACCCACACAAACAGGTTGTAGATTTCAGTGTTGTTCTAAGTTAACAAGAACAGCCACAATTTCATTCAGATTGTGAATTTTCCATATGCTAATATGTGGGGTGGAGGCAGGCTAAGTAGATAAAGTATTATAAAAAGTACAACCGTGAGGATGACAAACATGAGAAGACAGAATTAAAAAAACTGCCCAAAAGTTTCCTTTAGCTCTATCTAGCAGCATTGCCAAGCAGGAGAATGTAATTCTAAGTTTGGCCCTGGTTCTGTGCCATTTGTATTTTAGAAACAAACAGCTGAAATTCTTATTTCAATGTCTTACAAGGGTCTTGTGGGGGGAAAAAAAAGTTATTTACTAGAACTCAACACTTACCTAAGATCAGAAAATAATACAAGATGATTTTTGGAAAATGAAAGCCACTTTCTAGTCTACGCATATGAGAGTGCCACCTGCTGCTCACAGTGGCACTGCCACCTCCTGCTGTCAAAAGTGTGCGCGGTAATGGTCGGGGGGGCTCTGTCTGCTCTAAAAAGGAAGCCTTAAAGTTGCAAATGAACTGTCTCTGTAAATCACTGAAATCCTTCCAGCTTCATGCAGTCAGCGTAGACCAAAGGATCATAAATTGGAAATCATCCAGCTTATCTGGGGACCTGTCTGTGCTGTGGGTCTGGGAAAAGAGTGGCTGATAACAGTGCATGCACTTGCTTAAGAGTGTGCGCGGTTTGCACAGCCAGCTCGCCCGTATTACCGCCAGACAGACTATTCTACGTGGATGTCCTGGTTTCAGCCGGGATAGAGTTAATTTTCTTCTTAGTACTTAGTATAGTGCTGTGTTTTGGCTCTGATGTGAGAACAATGTTGATAGGACACTGATGTTTTTAGTTGTTGCTGGGTGATACTTACACTAAATCATATATAATAATATATATGTATATATAATATATATATAAAATACTAAATAATATATAATAAATGCCAGCCAGAGGGCTGGAGGGGCACGGGAAACTGAGAGGGGACATAGCCAGGACAGGTGACCCAAGCTAGCCAAAGGGACATTCCATGCCATATGGCATCACGCTGAGTATATAAACCGGGGGAAGAAGAAGGAAGGGGGGGACATCCAGTTATGGCATTTGTCTTCCTGGCTAACCGTTAGGTGTGATGGAGCCCGGCTTCCCTGGGGATGGCCGAACACCTGCCTGCCCGTGGGAAGCGGTGAATGAATTCCTTGCTTTGCTTTGCCTTGCTTGTATGAGCAGCTTTTGCTTTACCTATTAGATTGCTCTTATCTCAGCTGCTGAGTTTTACATTCCTTTCTGATCCTCCTTCCCATCCCTCTGGGTGGGGGGAGTGAGCCAGCAGCAGCGTGGTACTTGGTTGCTGGCTGGGGTTAAACCATGACAGTCCTTTCTGGTGCCCAACGTGGGCTCAAAGCGTTGGAGATAACAACTGATTTGATTGGAATGTGCTAGTTCAAATTCACAGCTGTTATTGCTGTTCAGCTGTTGGGGGGCAGGTCTCTGTGCTGGCCCTGGGGCTTGCTTGCCTTACTGTATATTAGGGCCCAGTGCTCATTAGTGGCTGCTTCTCGCTTTGGCTGCTTGCTGTGCTGCTGCACTGCTTATCATCTCACCGCACTGTGCCCGGGAACGTTCTGGTAACAGCCACGGCGATGTGCCTGGGCTGGCAGGTGGCCAGGGCATGGCTGCTGTTCTGTGCTGGACAGGCTGGAACTCCAGTGTGAACTCGGGTCAAGGGGACTGTGGCTGTGGCTGAGTCTGTGCCGCAGCAGGTACACCCCTGGAGAGACTGTGGCTCGTAGCCGAGGCTCCACTTGGAGCAGGTACAGCCCTAAGGGACCGCAGTCCGTGGGTAAGTCCAAGCCGGAGCAGGGGCAAGGGGAGGAGTTCACTGCAATGTTAAACACTACAGGGTGGTCCAAAGGGTCCAGGGGTGGAGACTGTAATGGATGGACCTTTAAATTGTCGTAAGCCATGATTTGAGTTTCATGTTACAGGCATGGCTGTAGCAGGAACCACCAGAACCACTGGAGGACAAGCCTTACATGCAGCAGTGCAAGTGCAGCGGTGACTCAGCCTGAGCTGGCTTTGAATCACCCCGTGCAGCACACAGCCTCTCCTGAGTGACCACCATGAGAGATCATGTTCATGGACTCAATGAACTCAGTGGACATTTTACAGACATCTTTACAGAGGTGGCGCATAGACTAGGGGGATGATGCCCGTGCATTACATCAAAGGATGTGAAGGGTGATGGTGGTTAACGAGGTGGTATCGGAAAGTGTGGCATGATGTAAATGGTACGGAATAAGGGGTGGATACTGTCCTGGTTTCAGCTGGGATGGAGTTAATTTTCTTAGCAGCTAGTACAGTGCTGTGTTTTGGATCTGGTTTGAGAACAATGTTGATAGGACACTGATGTTTTTAGTTGTTACTGGGTGATGTTTATCAAGGACTTCTCAGTTACCTGGGCCCTGCCAGCCAGAGGACAGCCAGGACAGGTGACCCCAACTAGCCAAAGGGACATTCCATGCCATATGGCATCACGCTGAGTATATAAGCTGGGGGAAGAAGAAGGAAAGGGGGGGACATTTGGCACTATGGCATTTATCTTCCCAAGTAGCCATTACATGTGATGGAGCCCGGCTTCCCTGGGGATGGCCGAACACCTGCCTGCCCGTGGGAAGCGGTGAATGAATTCCTTGCTTTGCTTTGCTTGTGTGCACAGCTTCTGCTTTACCTATTAAATTGCTCTTATCTCAGCTGCTGAGTTTTACATTCCTTTCTGATTCCCCTCCCCACCTCTCTGGGTGAGGGGGGTGAGCAAGCAGCTGCATGGTGCTGGGTTGCTGGCTGGGGGTAAACCACACCAGTGGAGGATGCTCTGTCCAGTGTGGTGTGTGTGGGACTGCTCTGCCCCTGGTTGGCAGGTCAAGGATGATACCTCTGCGCTAGGGAAGTGTCCTGTGTCCTGAGTCCTGACTTAGGCTGCTTCTGTGAAACGCTTAGAAGGTGATACGTGTGCATCATCCACCCCAAGAACATAATTGGAAGCTGAAAAGGATGCTGTCAGTGAACATTCACGCACAGAATACAGATGCAGTGGTGCTCGATCAAAAATAAAAATCCTGTAAGTCTGATTTAAGCAAATCTGCTCTGGAACAATGGGGGAAATTCAAACCCTATTTTGGGATTAAAGAATCAAGCCACAGTATTCCAACTCAAACGATACACAAACAGAATCACATGAATACTTAAAAATTCTTACTTCAAATATTACTGAAAGTCATTATTTAAACAATTTGAATGATTAGCTATGGATTTATGCAGAGAGAGGAACTGCAATTATATGAGCTGCATTCATAATGATGACAAGCCCCATTTGAATCCTGCAGTTAAACTGTAATTGTTTATGCCAGAGGAAGGTAATGTCTCGGCTCTTCCAAATTCTGCTACTGTGTCATTAAGGTCACCTACTTGTTTGATGCTAGAATATTTTTCTTTTCAGTGCAGTGTAAACACTGAAGGAAGGCCCCCTCATGACAGGAATTATGCACCATCCTTTGAGAAAAGTAGGTAGAAAAGTAGGGAAAGTGCTGGATCTTGGGGTACGCCAGCTTGATTCTGCAGGCGCCGTGGTGGTAGCAGTGTCTTGCAGCTTTAATGCCAATTGTTACATACTGAATCAGTCTGAGTTCTACTACTGTTTTCAATAAAACCAGGGTTCTCTCTCTTTCTAGGCATCATGTTTCCATTCTTTGTCACGGTGGTTGTTCTGCAGCCACTTTGCATCTTACAACGTGTTCAAATAAAACAAGCTCTAGGTATATTTGTTCCGTGCAGGAAGCTCAGGAAAATCTTCAGGTAACAAAGCATGGATGCGGCAGATGGGGCAGGTACTGGAATGTTGCTTAAGCCACGTTCTAATGCACTGCAAGAATAGGAAGATGTTGAGGAAACAAAGTCTGGTATAAAGAGTTCAGCCTAAGTCTGCTAGTAATCGTCACTATCGGGTAAGCAGTTTCCTGTGTTCTGTTACTGAAATCTGCGGTTAGAAAACTCCGATTCTGACACTGTGCTGATCAATTTACATTTGCACCTATTCTGCAACAACAAATCAGCAGTAAACAAATAAGGTAACAGGAAGTGGTCATGAACAGAAACATCACGTTATGCTAACATAATCCTGACTTTCTTACTACATGAAATCGATGCAGCTGCTGTCAGGTGGCAAATGCCAGGTTTATAGTGTGACAGCCCATTCTGTAAGTATGCTGCAAACACGTGCAACTCTACTACCAAATGTGTTCTCTGAAGAATCAGCTTAAAATCACTCTGATGAATTATCATTTCACTTAAAAATCTAGAGCTGGAAGCTTTCTGACGCAGCAAGACTGTATGTATGGTGAGTTTTGGTGTGCAAAGTATGTAAAAGAAAAGAGCGCGCTGTTCTTTAAGCACAGAAGGGTAAGGGGGGGAGGGTTGCTTCTAGAGAGTGGAACAACGGCGTAACTGAATGGGGTTCATCAACATTTGCATCTAAGTGATAAGAACAAAAGTCCTTACTTCTCTGTGAAAACGATGCCCACATTCTAGTTCACACATATCTCGGCTTAGCTCATCATGACATATTGTGCAAGGATCATCACTGGAGGCCTATACATAAAACATTAAGTTACTTGAAAGCTAATTCTAATAAGTTAATGTTGTTACTAATTTTAAACAAGTCTATTTAAGCTTTTGTACACAAAATGAACAAGTCAATTATGTTTTCCAGCAATACTTTGATTATTTCATTTTGTGTAGGAGGTACCCAGCAATCGCATCACATTCACTGATGAAGCGATACTTACTGTATAGTCTAGTTTTTTCCATTTAGATTTAGGTGTGGCTCCAACATTTCCCCAGGGCTGGAGATTTGGCTGAGATGGATTTTTACTCAAGGCTTTTTTCTGCGCAGGTTGTGCCTTGGCTGGGCTGGATACATTTTCTTCTGCAGGTACTTCCCGACTCAGAGTTCCAGCCCGTGCTGGTGAAGCAGAGGATGCTGAATTCACGTGTCTCCCTGTGCAAGCTGGTGCCTAGACAGGTATTGGAAAAGAGTCTGGAGCAAGTTCGTATTTTGGAGCTTGACAACAAAAGAAAGTTCACATTCTTTTCTGGACTGTACTGCCCTGTTCCCCCTGTCAGAGACACACAGCAGAGAAGGCAGCAACTACAGACACCACGGTACCTTATTTTGCCGATCCAGAATGAGTTCTGTGACTCTGCTTAGAATCTCATCGGAACTCAAGCCTGACAATGTATTTCCATTTATTTTCTGTACATCTTTTATGAAGCTGATCAAGTCTGACCTGAAGGGACAAAAAACCAAAAGAGGCAATTACTGATTGGCAATGCTACGGCTGTTACCAGCACAGTCGCGGTATTAGAGAACGCTGTGTTTGATTCCCAGCAGTAGAGCCTTTCAAAGAGACCAACTTCTCAGGTGAACTGTAGCAAGAACTGGCTTCCAGTATGTCTCAATAACTAGGATCTACCTTAATCATAAACCCCAAACAAGAAAGTAAAAATACTTCTATTTGTTAGTGGTTCTAATTGGGGGAAAAAAACCCAGAACACATAAGCCAGCACCACAGGTCTGTTCCCCTAAGGAATGTCTCACGCACAGGAGGGGAACGACGAATATTAAATGTTCTTGTGAAATAGAAGCCATTGACTAAGAAATCAACTCTTTCTGTATTTTATCACTGGATGTTCAGAACTTCTGTTACTCAACATAACATCGCACTCATAAAAACAAATACCTGCTGTAGTTTGGGAATATACTCTGTAGATGCGCAATAATATTTTCAATTGCTTTTTGAAGCGTTTTGTTGTTTGGAAGTCCAGAAGGCCTCAGTTGTCTAGCTGAGTCATCTTGGTGGTTCTGATTTGGCTGGACATTTTGAATATTACTTCCAGAAATGCCCAATGGGCAAGATGCCAAAACTTTATCACAATATAATCCTTCCAGAGGTTTGGAGTGTGTTGTCACCGATCCACCACTTGCAGAACAAGCCTTAGACTTTGCATATGCTGGCTTAACTCTGGGCTGTGTACTGCATGAAGCATGTGCTGGGCTTTGATCTTTAGAACTTGAAAATGCAGGAAGCAAATTAGGATATGCAGATGCAGAGGAATACATGGCAATGGCTGGATCACTGACTGAAGGTCTGCCTTGCTTTACCTAGGAAATAAACAGATATCACAGGAAAAGCATTGATTAAGTTGAGCAGATCTCTTGAGCATTTGCAGCGTGAACTATGACACATCTGGTCATGCTAAGAAACTGGAAGGTCACATCAGTTTATCTTAACTTGCCTTACCTGGGTAAAAATAACTGCAAAAAGGAGCTCTTTTAATAGGTACTACATGTAGACAACCTTTCTGAAACAGGATTAAACAGCAGAGCACACATGCAAACTGTTCCTTTAACATATTCTGGCTTTGCTAAAGAACGCACGGTTGTTGGACAGCTGTGAGTTGTACAGAAGCATAGCTTGAAGTAAGTGCCATCAATTTGAAAACACAAAATTCACTGCTTTTAATAGATTATATAATCTCTATATAATCCATTGTAATTTTTTTTTCCCAACAGAAACACAAGTCAGCTATAGTCATCATCTTGAAAAACTTGGGAGCTGACACGATCCAGGAAGACTTCTTTTTGCACTGACGGCTCGCTTCCATAAATGGAAAGAACTCCCTAAAACAAGTTCAGTTGTTTGACCCCATGACTGCTATTTGTTTCAGAACTTGACTGCTCTAGGAAGGTGGCTTTCAAACACACAAAACTAAAATTATACATTTCTTCATAGTCAAACCTGCTGGTTCTCGTTCTGTGTTCTTTAGTTTACCACCTTTCTGAAGTAATATTTTCCCTTCTCAGTAAAGGTGTTTAATTAATTAATGGAATTAATTAAAACAGGGAGAAAAGGGGTTTCATCAAGTCTTTTTCATTTGGATTCTGTATTTGCCTATTAAAAGTCCTCTTGCAACTGAAAGCTCTCTTCTAAAAGGTTACTCTTGTATTACTGCAGTAAAAATAGATGCTAAATGCAGAACAAGGGGCTCAGAAGTTGCTCTTTCCCATCCCGTAAATTGATGGTAACCTAAGGATGGTAACCAAGTTATCTACATAGTCTTGAGTTTTGTGCCAGTAAGTAGAAAGGAGATGCCTTGAAATAAGTGAGGAAGAAAAGGTATGCAGGAGAGCATTAAGTGTAACTATACAGCAGAACCTTGAATCTAAATTATACCAAAAACAAACAAAAGAAAACTCCATGACTTTCTGTAAAAATACATTTTAGAAAGTTGTGCGGCATCTTCAGTAAATTCAGGGATTTCATACATGCATGCACTACGACTGCATTTTACTTACTCAGTCAATTATCTCCCTTATTTTGAGAAATGACCAAACCCTTTTTTCCTTAATCCAAACTGTCCCAGGTCCAGTGGTGTCTGAATACTAATGGTCTTCAGGACTGGGCATCACCTCTATGCCCTGGTTTTCGTTTTACCATCAGTGAATGGCACCATGTAGGCTGTTTGCACTGCTGCTGCGGCTAGCTTGGCTGCAAGCATTTTATCGCTCTCACTCGTCTCGCCACCACCGTGCCAATCAATAGTTCAAGGTGTGCTGACTGAAGCTGACTTCATCCTTGCATCAGGAACAATCACAGGGTTTGGAAGTAATGATGTGACTTGAGCAAAGTGTTTGTGGAACTGTTGGCTCGCAAGAAAATATTTTTAAATAGCATTTATCTGGGATGCGGTCATTCCAGATGCATTTCTATAAATGTCTATACTCCATCTAGTTCATAACAGGTACGGCTGGAAGTTTATTTGGGTATTTGTAATCAGTTACACATGTTGGTGGAACGGAGCCTTGTCCCTGTGCATTTTAGTGCTACAGGAAAGTCACTATATGCAAAAACATTAGTCCCAATTCAGACAGATCATGAAGCGTTTTAAAAAGTTAACTTTGAACAGCTTAAGCCTCTCAAAGGACTTGAGAATGTGCTTCTCACTGGACATTTTCATGCTCATCTGCAATCACTTTTTCCTTTTGAATATTACCTGGATGTATGCAGAGACATTACTTTGTATTCCAGCCTATATATTCAGGTGTCCTGTAATGAAGAGCCGTGCCAATGCAATCTTAACGAGCTTTTTAGCAAACTGCTATCAAATGTAAGATACGTACTAGGATGCTGGGAGGAGAGGGAAGATTCGGAGTTTCCATTTTAGTGAGGCAGTTCCGTACACCATTTTTCACCGCCTGAATTTTTTCTTCATACTCGGTCTGCACAAGGAAAACAAATTATCCTATACATCAGCATTAACTAAAGCTTGCTCTTTATGTAAAATGGCATTAACACAACTACTTTTTTGCAAAATGCCAAAGATATCAGGCCTTTCAAATGGAGACGTAAGGCTACCATTTGCTACAGCAACAAAGCTGTATTTAAGTACTTCCACTGGTGCTTGAAAGGGTTTGCGAAACCCTTTCTAGTTCTTAAAACTCGGCCTAGACATTTTATATCTTAACTCTGCAGACTGTCTTCTGTTGTTTTTAAAGAAGTTGCATGGATTCCTAAAGTTCCAAAAAATACAATAGAACCAAGGGACCAGACTTGTTAACATGGGATCCAACTTTGAAGCCAGTGTTTAAAGGACAGATTTTTGCCTTTATAAAATTGAAGATACTCATTGTAACTTAACTATACCTAAATAATATAGACTTAAAATGGTATCTATCTTTTCAAATTAAAAAAAGCACAGTTCAGTATTTGGAGGACAAGCTACTTCTGTTTTAAAAAAAGGAATGCAAAATTATTTAAGGTATATATTTAGTTTTAATTTCCAAAATTCAACTTAAAGCTCATTAAGAGAAATTAAGGCTTACCTCCACTTTTTCCAGTTGTTTCTTTACATTTGAAATAAACACTTCCCAGGAATCAATCTGTGACTTCAGTTGAGGTGCTGCTGAAGCTGAGCTGCTGAAGTATTCAAGATTTTCAGTTAAACTCCAACATTCCCATTCCTGTTATTTTTGTTTAGGATCAATGGGTTTAGACAAAAATTCCTTCCCCTACCAACTAAATCACAGTTAAAGACTTCAAGCAATTTTACGTTAAAAATCACTTAAATAACTGGTACTTAGATCCCATCTAACCTTAAGATGTGGACTCCTCAAATGTAAATTAGTATTTTGCAGCAACATAAGGACAGGGAAATAATGTGGCGTAAATTTTATAAAAGGTAACATCAAGGGCTAAATTCCTTCCTTGTAAGGAAGGAAACAACGTTGCATGCCCAGCGGTTTTGTTTGCACTGTTTTCTAATTACATTGCAGCCCTTTCCCAGTAATACTGTACAGGAATAACTGGAATGTTCCCAGCAGCCTGATCTTTCCCAGCTAAGAAAGAGTAAGACAAGAAGCTTGCTCCTGCTCTAATTACCACACATCTTGGTAATTTAAAGGTGAGAAAGAGATTCAGGTTTAGGAAAGCTGTATTTAACTATTACGTTTCTTACGCACCTTTCGGTCTAGCATGGCTTTGTGAGCAAAACTGACTTGTCGAGTTAAATAATCATGATTAAACTTTCAGTAGTTATTTGTATTTAGCAACTAGTAGTACTGAAATTTCTGATGTAAACTCTCCATACCTGCTCAGTGACTTCAACAGCTTGAGGTTTGCTTCTGCAGTGGCAGCTATGCCATTTAGCTTACATACTTCTGTTTCCTTCCAGGTTTTGAGTACTGATATCTGCAACAAAACATAACTGTGTAAAGAATAGAAAAAGTGCAGTAAAAGCACTGCTGTAGCACAAGGAATAAAACCTCAAAATAGATTTTAGTAAGCATCTGAAACAATAGTTTGATAATACAAAGTACAACACACACACACAGTTCCTACAGTGAGGAATTTCAAGTGGAATAACAAGCCCTGGCAGGCCTGCAGGAGAATAAAAAAAAATTCACTTCAACTGATATTAGAAAGCTTCCATGAGTGTTCCATTTGCAACTTAAGCTATTTATCTATATAAAAATATATGTATACACACACACTTAAAGTGATTAAGGCAGCCTTTTAAATACTGCATGGTTGAAGACTACTGCAGACCAACAATTTTAATCTCCTACTGCAGGTGAGAGAGCCTTGAAACCTTTCTTAAGAAGAGACACTTGTTCATTATATTCAAAGCATTTCCAGTATAAAACATGCTGGTTTAGAAAAAAACTCTTGCTACTTATCAGTACTCTCCTCCTTCCAGTGAAACACACAAGTTGGCTGTTGCATTAATTCCACCGGGTAAAGAAGTAGCTATATATTCATTAACCGTGACTTTTAACAAGGAATTTTTTGTATACCTGTGGTTAATTCTTAATAATGGAATGTATTCGTAACAAGAATAAGTAAGAAACTCAATTACTAGTTGACTATTACTTGGGGCAATACTATATGCCCCAAATTCTGTGCACTTCTAATGCTGGTCAATAATAGTAATAATAATAATAATAATAATAATAATAATAATTTTGCCTTGATGATCCACAAAGTTTTATAGGATAACATCAGGAACAGCACTTGTTAATATTTAATTAACACTTTTGATACACACTTAGGAAAAGTTTTAGATACTATTTGAAAAGTAAACTGTTAGATTTCACCACCTTCCCCACCTACTATCAGTGCAAATGAACCAAGCTCTAGCAAAAGTGGTTTAAGATGTTTTGTTTGTACCTCTGCTTTAACAGCTCTTGCCACACACTCTTGGCAGTCATCTTGACTCTTTTTTATACGCTCTTCTAATTTTACTTTTTCATTAGCAAGTTTATTACTGTGAAATAAAAAGAAGTTAAATATTGTAGTAACACTAAGAACAGAGTAGCATTTAAAATCTACGGCATTTTACAAGTTTTCTATAGCTATTCTCTTTTCCCTGGAACCACCCATCTGCATTTACATTGTGCAGCTTGTGCCTTCAGGTATAGATTGCATCACGCTCATGCAGCCATACTGCTGGCTTCACAGACAGCACCTTGGAATTTCTTAACCACATTTCACTGTACAACCTAAAAAGCTTAAAGGATTTTGACTACTGAAGTCATGCAAATATTACTGTTCTGAGCGTGATCACATATATGTATCTATAAGTGAAACTGACTTTATGTTATGTGCAAATTAGTAACTTTTAAAAAATGTGTAGGTAACCTTATGTACATTAAGGACTCTTAAGTGTGTGAAGATCTAAAGCTACACAGAATAGTTCAGCGTGTCTGTACCATGCCCAACTTCTAACATGTGTTCTAAAACACAACATCATATAATCACGGGAAAAGTACATGATTATGTTGGAAAGTCAGATTTTTATTATTCTAGGTATCTAAAAGAAAATATTTACTTATGATAACTAACTTAGAATAAAGAGATACATGTTAAAGTGCTGATTTCTTCTAAGCCTGTTTACCCAGAGTGATGCATACAACTCCAATAATGACAAGTCAGCAGAAAAATGTAAATATTCCTGAAAGGTACAAGAGTTTTTACCTGGTCTCGAGATATGTGTTTAAATATACATTATACTGCTTTTCCTTCTCATCAATGGTCTTCAAATACCTACAGTAATCAAACATTTATTAAGCTTGTTCTGAAAAATGTTCATTAGCGAACACATAACACATTATTCTATAACCACAGTGACAACTACGCAGAGGTGATAATCTGTATGTTTCATATGTTTAATACCTTAAGTGCATTTAACTAATTAAGCAGTAACTAATATAAAAGTAGGCTGATGTTTTTTCAAAAGAGATGTGGCCCAAACTACTCAAACTAAATATAAAATACATATGCATATACATATATATATAAAATACAACAGCATTCAAAGACAGAAGTCTTCTCAGGTCTGTAAACTGCGATGAAACATTAAAAATTCAGTAGGAATTGTCAAATCTGATTAGAAAAATAATTTCTAAGTCAGACAGCTTCATCAGTTATCTAAAACCTATTTTACATGTTTACCTGTCACTTGCAAAAAAAATCAAAATACGAAAGCATACACATTTCAGCTTATTACTGTGATAAAACATCTATAGCCCGTTACACAGCCAATTAAAGATTTCTAAAGTCTTCAGAATGTTTCAGGAAAAGCTACTGATAATACATCATCAAATAACACATTTATTTTTCAGTATGTCACTGATGAGGTCTCATGGGTGCTTGTTGACTCTGGTAGAAGCTGAGTTGCTTCCTGCTCCCCCACAGCCAGGAGAGCTTATTGCCAGAGCAACAGCGAGGTTTGCTGCACGCAGGGTCATGCTGGGATTCATACGTGGATATTATTGATTTCAGTTCCATGGAAAGCCCTGCAGACTTCTGTTCTAAGGTGAAGGATGGGTTAAAAAACCCCCACAACAAATCCACACCAAAAACCCACACACCACATTAGATACGTGGTAGTTATGTGGTTCTTGCAGTTTTACTTGAATCTGAGAAATGAGTGACAGGACTAGATAAGAAGGAAGTGTGCAGCCTTGGATGACCCTCAAATAGGCTATGTGGCAGAACAGACAAAAAACCTGTAGGGAAAACAGATGCAGACCCGGGTTTGGTCGGGTTGATTGTACAGTAGAAGGAAGAATGAAAATGGAAATGAAAATTTTAAACTAATCATAATGCAGTATAGGATCGCACTGAGAAAGCAATGGCAAATCATGAAGAAGAAAATTGATAAAGGAGGGCAGATCTAAAGGATTCTGGAAAACAGGGGAAGATCTTAAATAGTGAAGGAGTAGTATTTGTTAATGAGGTTAAATAATGTTGTATGTAGATCCCACTAACAGCAGCTCTAGTCCAAGAATTGCATTTAACTCATTCCAGAATGACATGATCAGGGCAACAAGTTTGAGTTTTCACTCTGCATACATCATGGAACCAATATATACTGAAATTTACCATATTTATCAGAAATAACTGTACTTAATGCTGCTTTAAAAAAAAAAAATCAAAAGGGAAAGTAATGTAAATCTGTATTTAAAATTGGCACCTGTCATTGGTATCTGCGTGCTTTTTAGCCGTGTTCCTTAGTGCTTTTAAGTTCTCTTGCTTTTCTTTTTTCTCCTGTTGCCATTTTTTCACTTGTATTTCTAAGTCTTTATGAAACCAATCCAGTTCATTCTTTGATACCTAAAAGCAGAAAATAAGAAAACAGTATTTCTGAAAATACTATTTTATTCAAATGCCAGTTAGAGCACATTACTGACACTGACGATCAAAAGGTAAGCCAGTGAAAATTACAGTAAGAGTTTTACTGGTGCTTAATTCACCGTTAGTTCAGGTGTTTAGCGTGGGCAACACAGGCATCAATGTCTTCGCGCAGCTATCTGCGTACCTCATTTACCTGGCTTCAGAATACTTGCAACCCTGTTTTGCAGTCAGCTATAAGAAGAAACCCAGTTCCACAGGGTCACGTACATACTGATACCCAACTCAAAATCTAGGCACTGTTGTTTTAGTACTAACAACTGGGAAATTACAGTTCATAACACAATGTGACAGCTGCCATAAATGCTTGAAAAAAACTGAGGTAGCATCAATGTATCACTGGGAAACAGAAAAATGTATTTTTTAAAAAGTGCCTACAGTGCCCATGGACAAGTTCATCCACCCTGCATATAGACATGCTTTCAGCTCAAAACCTTCTGAGCTCACATTTTTACCAATATTCATACAAAAAAAGCAGATGTGAGACTCCGTCACCCCTTATATGGAGGTTTGCCAGGCTACTCAGGCAATGGTAAAGCTAGAACTCAGGAGCTCCCAAGCTGCAGTACCTAAGTTTACTCCAACACGTTGTAGAAGGACAAAAATATATTAAACTGAGATTGAATGACAGGCCCCATCTTCCTAAAGATTAAAGAAAGAGCACAGGGAAAGATGGGTTTGGTTCCACCAGAATTATTTTCTTTTAAACAGAAAAATCCCTTTTCATGTAGACAAATGGGTAGCCTGTAGTTTTAACCATAAAATTAATCCAGTCAAAGTGATAGCAGGCTGATAGTACATTTTGTGGACTACTCCCCAGATGTTTTCAAGAAAATAAAGCCTGTTAGAAAACGCAACAAATAATGATGAAAGCCAGCCAGCAGTGCAGTGCTTTTTTGTTCTCGGGGTGAGCCAAAACTAATACCTATCCACTAGATGGAAGCAACCAACATCCTATGTGTTTAAGTGTGTTCAAAGGAAGGTAACAGACAAAGATTGTGATGTTTGCCGAGTTAGACTTCACAGCAATGAGGATCACCAGTTAAGTTTCAAAAATACTGTTGATTAAATTACAACCAACCTTGTGAACCACTGCAGTTTGTCCCACTGTTGCATGGATAAAAACATTACCTTAGTCTCTTCAACACTTTTCTTTAGGAGCTTTTTTAAAGCACCGATTTCCTCCGAGCTTCGGCTTTGTAACTGTTCGTATTTTTCCTGTGCTTCTTTAAGTTGTTCTTTTAATACCTGATGCTCTTTTTCCATACGTAGCACATCTCCCTGAAAATAAGTTAAAAACAATCTAGTACCTTTTGCCACAGGGCAGCAAACATTCATGACTTCTAGAAGGAACAGCGTGCTGTCAGTTCAGATTCAAAATCTTGAGTGTGGTTGGGGTGAGGGGTTTTTGTTGGTTTGGGGGAGGTGGGTGCAGTGTTTAAGAGAAAGTTGTGTAACAGTTTCAATCCAGCTCAGGAAATGAACATTCATACTGGACAACGAATGAGGAATATGACAAGTTCAAAGGCCACATTTCCTCACTTTTATCTCCTGGTACAGACATAAGACTGACATTAACATCAGTCAGAGCTGTCTATATGTCCAAATGGAATATTTAAATCAAACCTCAATTTTTTGGAGAGAAAATATTAAATTTCCCTAAAACATACTTCAATATCTGAACAGCTACAGAAGAAAGCTATAAAACCTACTTGTTGTGGGCCTACGTGAAGTTTCCATGGAGACTATCACAGAATACAGCCCAACATGAAGGGGAGAGGACAACCCCCAAAAAAGCCAACTACACAAACACACCCTAAACAAACCAAACTAAAAAAGTATCTGTTAAAACATGTCATTTTGAGAGACCCTTTATCTTTTCACTACTGAATTTCTGGGCTTTAACCTTCTTAGTAAGAAATACAAACAAATATGCAGGTAACTTACATGTTGCATTTCAAATGGATGAAAAGGCGAAGTATTAGTGTCTCTATCAGCTACTTCACGATGTACCTAGAATACAAAGAATCATTAGTTTATTAAAAAGCTTTCCAGTTTATACATGCAACTAGTAGGTCAGCTCTGTTTTGGAGCTTTTGTACCTGACCTACAATTTTACAAATCCAACTACAATAAAAAGTAGGTCTATCTACAATGTAAAAAGAAGTTATGCAAGTGTTTCTGAAATGGACTTCAATCTATAATGAAAGCACCTTTTTGTCGTGAGCTTTTACTAGTTTAATTGACCATGAGGCACCTGCATTGAGAACAGTTCTCCAAGTTTTTGAACACAGCTGTGCTCTAAATGTCTGAAAACTTAAGATTTGCAAAACAGTGTCTGACAACTAAGGAGCTGTGTTTTGTGGCTCCTCCTGAACTCAAGATCTACTATGCAAGTGCCTCTACTTAGAGGGCACTAGACTCAAAGACCTTCAGAATCCCGGCTTGTTTTCTTCTAATACCTCCCATCAAGGACTTACTGAAAGAACTGAAGTTTAAAATCTAATAATGTGACACATAAAAGATCTAGTTTATGATGTTACTGTTCCAATCAGCTATTAAAAATCATAGTCAGATAATGTTAAACGGCTTGCTCTACCACATTTTTGCAAACAGAAATGTATCTGTCGGTGACCTTTTGACCTCTGATAATCAGAATCCACTAAATTGAAAACTGTCACTTCTTCTGTTATCTCTTCGCTGCATGTGTTCAAGAACCAAACAGAAATCCCATTTTAAAAGTCCTATCAGCCAAGTGACAGAATTCAACTGCCCAGACTGATGGGAAAGTAACTGTGAGCAATTGCTCAGGAAAGATTTAAAGTGAAGAAAAGTTCTGTACACAAAAAAAAGTTTGAAAAACAGCCATATTAACGTTTTGCTAATTTAGAAAGCAGTAATATAAAGACAGCTATTTCTCCTATAGCTATAAACAGCTACTCCTCCCTTAATGACAAGGAACAAGTGAAGATGAGGAATTCCTCCTCAGCAGTCCCTCTAGCATGTTGGATCATGTCATAAATGGATGTGTGAAACCGCCACATCCATAACTCTGAAAACCTGGCATCTTAGTGCAGTGTTTTCTGTAACAAATGCAGCTGTGACCGTTGTCTCCCTCTGTTACTTGAAATGCTTTCGCAAGTGGTGTATGTTGATCTAACTCTTGGATACCATTAAAGAGTGAACGCCTCTCTTCTGTTCAGCTGCTTGCCCTTCCCACTTTCAGGTGCTCACCAATGCTTTCTCTGCCTGTAGGCCAAAACTTTCAGGTTTTTTTACTTCAGGAGGGTAAAGGAAATGTGAAGGTTTGCCCCCCTGGACTCACCCTACAGCTGGGCTTCCACTGCAAGACCACAAGGGAAGCATAAGCCAACAGTTGTCAGAATGTACAAACCATCTAAAATCCTCAAATACTGTGGAAGTTAAATCACTGAACTAATTACAAAAAGAAAAAAACTATGACACAGATGTTTAACCTCTAAAGCAGTTTAAACCGATGTGCACCAATTCTCTCCTTTGATCCCAAATAAGAGGATCTGCAAAGATTTCAGGCAGAATAAAATTCAGTGACCGATGCTTTTAAGAATCACAAATGCAAGACAAGAGTAGCTGTAGAAAGTGTCAGCAGCTTGAACTGCAAGTTCTAAGGAAGTTCCCAGTCTGATAAACACCTCAGTATCTTCCAATTCATTGCCTTTTTGGGGGGAGATAAGTACTAGAGAATGCAAAATGCTACTCTTAAGATCCTTTACATTTGGGTGGCTGGAAGCATTACTTGAGTATTTGTGCTTGACACTCTATACAACATTTGGGCCCTTTGGGAATTCATAAAGAAATAATTCAAAAAGGAGTTGCACTTACCAGTGCTCAACACTGTCATTTATCACTTTAAAGCTCTCAGATACCTGTTCCATTTTAATTTCTTACCTGAACAGCTATCATCCTTGCATGAGGATTGCTTTTCATTAGAGGTATATCTCTACTTTCATTTTCCATCTTAATAACCTCTATACCACATTCAGCTTTATTTGTACTATTTGCAAGTGAAAAATTGCCTTCATAACATGTGTCATCCAAGTTCTCCAGCTGGCATTGAGGGTCTTCATATGTTTGTACTTCAGTTGATATAAAACTGCTGAAGATTTGTTTTCCATCTGAAATCACTGATTCATCATTATACTGATGAGCTACATGATCAGCATCAATATAACTAGGTTGCTCTGCAACTTTTGACATGAGAGGCATTTGAGAAGACACTGGCAATACTCTCTCATACTCATAACCCCAGGAAGTCTGAGGCAAAACTATACCAGTACTTCTAGTATCAAAGCACTGTAGTAAAAGGTCTGAAAATGATGACTCATTTTCTGTGGTATCAATATTTTGACTATGCGAAGAATGCACCAATTCACATGAAGTAGGCAAAGACCCGGGCAAATATTGTGTAGTCTCATAACTTGCTACTGTTAAATCAGTAGATGCTGATATATGGGGTTGCTTAGGATAAGAGAGCGGTTTGAATTCCTTAGCAGCTGGATTTAACTGTAGCTTGTTCTGGGAAGGACTTTCTTGCATATCACAGACTATATAATTTTCTTCTTCATTATCTCCAGTCTCATTTCTGTTTGTATTTTCTTTAATTAGAACTGCATGCTTTCTTAAGCCAATAAGATTATCCACCATAATGAAACGAAGGGATTTCAGAAGAAATGATTTCAGACCACCTTCATCTTCTACAATCTTTTGAGCTTCTTCAGGGAACTGTTCATATTCCCCAACTAGTAATTTATTATTAATTTCCATAGGGCCATGTTCTTCCAAGATTTGAGAGAAATACCTTCAAGAAAAACAAAAAGAGTTGTCATTATTAATAAAAGTTCTTTCACATAAACCTAAAATAGTATTTAATACATTATATCAGAACTACTGAGCAGTGATTTGGAAGATGGTGTTCTAGCCAAGCATAAAAATCTTCTGTAATACCCTTGCTTACCCACATCTTACGAAAACCATGCAACTATTTCAAAGGATTAGTATATACGTACCTATACCAGCCCAACAGGATTCAAATTCTGGACTTAAACACAGTATGTTATAAAAATTATGAAATACTACTAAACCCTTTAATCTACTAAACAGAAAAATGTATACATACTCATATAAACTCTCACAGGTTTGATCTGGGTTATTATCGAAAAGTCTTTGATAACTGTTGCTATTTGAAATGTCACAGAGAGCTTCAAATTCCTCTAGTTGCCCCCGAAGATATTCTGGGATTACGAACGGTTCATAAGAATTTGTAAAATCTCTGTAGCATTTGGGGGAAAAAAGAGAGAGAGAGAGAGAGAAGAAAGAAAGAAATAGTGCATATGTGAACAGTAATTCTTCCCCCTGAAAGTAATTGTATTTTTCACATATACTGAAAACAGCATACTGTATGGTAACTGCATAGTGCTAAAAATATAACCCAATAGCAAACTTTTTTCTAACAAGCAGAATAAACACTATCCCCAAAACACTCGACTGCTAAACTTAACTGACCTGCCGCTTGCTAATAATAAGGACTAGCTCTTGCTGGTAGCTTCCACGTGTACAAGCAAGACCGAAACAGGGCTCACAATACAACAGTCTGACTCCTGATGAACACACAAATTCTGAGCAAACCACTACAGATTACCTCAGTTCATCATCACAACCTGCTTGATATGGTGTGGATGGCAAAGTTCAGTTGAAAGTTCAGTTGTGACTGATGGAACATGCACAAATTTATCAACTTCTTGCTATATTGAAATGGAACATAACACAAGTAAGATCTTGCTTGAAAGAACAGCTTTTGGCCTAGATGTATTGGGCTGCAGCTGGGCAACCATTTGGTTACTTCCTATATTGTTAAGAACTTTAAAATTCTAATGCCCCTTACACCTGTCCTGGAAGCATAGAAATAATGGCTCTATACAAGCTCATATCAAAAACACTTAGATGCTAACCCAGACTTGGTATTTCTAAGACACTGCCTTGGAGTTTAGGCAATAAAAGCAAGGATATATGACAGTACTTACAGAGTATTTTCTTCTATAAATATCTTATCTTCTTCTCGTGCTGCTGTACTAACTCCGCTGGATAATACTAAAATAGACTAATTAAAAACAGATTATTAATTTTTTATGTCATAGAAATATTTGCAAAATGATCCAACTGTAAAAGACCGAGAAACTTTACACTGAACCTTATTCTGTAACATTATCATGTTCAGAGCCTTATTACAAACTACAAAACTTTTAAGTACAATTATGAGTACTAAGCCATAGCAAGAAGGTTCTTAATGTAAAATTATTAATTTCTTATTCAGAACTCATTTTGGAAAATAATTGGGATGTTCAGCCCAATCTCCCTCTTTTTTTACCAATTTCATCAAAATACTAGACGTGCCTGATTTTTCTTTGACTTTGGATTAAAATACAGCTTCACTTTGTTATGACTTTCATATAACTTCTTTCCACTGGGCTGCACATCAGCTGACTTTCTAGGAATCTCTTTACATTTGAGAGCCTTCAAGCTTTAATAATTTTACTACAGGTAAGTCTGAATTATCTCTAGTTCCATGTTGGTTTTAATAAGGCACCTGTTAACTTCTTATGTTCACCATTACAAATGTTTTAGTTGTCTTTTATTTTTTATCATCTAACAACTTTAGAAATACACTGACTTGTATAAATGCATCCAAGTCAGAAAAGAAAAAAAATAATCTTATGTTTACTCCTGAAATTCTAGTCAAATTATAAAAAGGTAGGGGCATGGAGGAAACAAAGACGACTATCTGAAGCTTTCAATAAAGCAAAATCTATAAAATACCAATCAAATAGTAACATTTATCTGAGCAATAAATGGAACACTTGCATCTTCAGTCACTGATAGGCGCATGCTGAAGACAATTTCAGATCTACTGCATGAAGTTTAAGGACACATTTTTCTTTCTCAAAATGACTGGTAAAGTGTCCTTCTACAAATCTGGTATATGTCAGTGCAAAAACAACATGGAGCATAAAGTAATAATTACATAATGCAGTCAGTGTATTGTACTCATTTCCCCAATATGGTAAATTAAGATCAAAACATTAATTCAGAATTAATACAGTGGACAGACTGAAGGTATCGGCATCTAGTCAGAGCCAAAGTTATTAATAATTTTTTTTCAAGTTTAGAACTAAACACAACTGTATTAACTGAGTCTTAACAGCATTTTTCTGCTTCAGGAAAAACTACTTCACAAGCAAGTCTCCACAAGATACTTTGGAAAACAGCCCCCACACATCTGAACACCAGCAATTCTGAAAAGCCTATTTGTAGTAAGCAGCTAAAGAGTTACCGACCCTTGAGTCTTTTGAGTTCTTCTTCCTATTTTTGTTTTTAACTTTGATACAGTTAGTCTGAAACAGAAAAAAATAAAGTCACTATTTAGAATAAAATTATGATGCATTTCCAAAATCAGTAAGTGAATTTTAAAAAGTTTCATATTCTAATTCTCATTCTAGCTTGACTAGCAAGATTTACAAGGTGACGTATGCAATCTTTATCTCCACTCCATCCCCAGGTGGAAAACAGTAACAGAGCTTTGTAAGACTTTATCCATTTGGGTCCTTTTCATCATTTTCCTCTTTAAACACATAGAAGATTGATATTTAAAACTGCAATATTCTATCATTTCAGTATTTCAGATGCTTACTCATTACTTATAGCTGAAACTATGTATTTAAAGAGCTGTGACACCCCACACAACAGAGTTTTGCATGGGGAACCAGACGCCAAGAGAACTGTCAAATGTTCTGGCCACTTCAGTCTTCTAAGATATGCAAAGATGAAGGAAATAAAATGCATCTTCACTTTTTGATAGGATTGTGATTAAATTAACATAATGCTACTAACAGGAACTTACTAACTTTATTTTAGGATATAAGTAACACTGAAATAGAAGTAGTTTTATTGTAATGGCTTTCATTTGCAGGACAACCAAGGGATCAGGCCCAGCCAGCATGGGTTTATGAAAGGCAGGTCCTGCTTGACTAACCTGATCTTCTATAACAAGATGACCTGCCTAGAGGAGGAGGGAAAGGCTGTGGATGATGTTTACTTGGACCTCAGTAAAGCCTTTGACACCATCTCCCACAGATTTCTGCAGGAGAAACTGGCTGCTCATGGCCTGGACAGGTGTACTGTACGCTGGGCAAAAAGCTAGCTGGACAGCTGAGCCCAAAGAACAGTAGTAAATGGAGTTACACCCAGGTGGCAGCCAGTGACAAGTGCTGCTCCCCAGGGCTCAGCACAGGGGCCAGTCCTCTTTAATATCTTTATCGACAATCTGGACAAGAGAATCGAGTGCACCCTCAGTAAGTTTGCAGATGACACCAAGCTGGGTGGGAGTGTTGGTCTGCTTGAGGGCAGGAAGGCTCTGCAGAGGGGTCTGGACAGGCTGGATCGATTGGCTGAAGCCAGTTGTGTGAGATTCAGCGCAAGAAGGCCAACAGCATCCTGGCTTGTATCAGAAACAGCGTGGCCAGCAGGACTAGGGAAGGGATCGTGCCCCTGCACTCAGCACTGGTGAGGCCGCACCTGGAACGGCGTGTTCAGTGTTGGGCCCCTCACTGCAGGAAAGGCATTGAGGTGCTGGAGCGTGTCCAGAGATGGGCAACGGGGCTGGTGGAGGGTCTGGAGCACAAGGCTTATGAGGAGCGGCTGAGGGAACTGGGGTTGTTTAGCCTGGAGACAAGGAGGCTCAGGGGGGACCTTACTGCTCCCTACAACTGCCTGGCAGGAGGCTGTAGACAGCTGGGGGTGGGTCGTCTCCCAGATAACAAGTGATAGGACAAGAGGAAACAGCCTCAAGCTGCACCAGGGGAGGTTTAGATTGGATATTAAGAAAAATTTCCTCACTGAAATGGTGGGTGGTCAAGCACTGGAACAGGCTGCCCAGCGAGGTGGTGGAATTATCAACCCTGGAAGCACTTAAACTGTGTAGATGTGGTGCTTAAAGGCGGTTTAGTGGTGGGCTTGGCAGTCCTGGGTTAACAATTGGATTTGATGGTCTCAAAGGTCTTTTCCAACCTAAATGATTTTGTGATTTCATCCTTGGATTTCCAATTCACGAAATAATAAAATGTGGAATTCTTTGCTTTTTCAACATGTATATTAACTAACTCTAAAGATTTATTCTCTACCAAAAGTACATCTTGGATTTGTACAGATAAATTTATCTGCACACCAGAAAAATTCTAAATGAGTGCCTCAAACATAATTAACCAAAATACACATACTTCTGCCAGTTAGAATGGATTTTAATTAAGATACTAATGAAAAAGTGGTTCAGAATGATGTACACTTTAAGACTTATGGGTTGAATCTGAAAAGCATCTATAAATTTTAACAAACAAATGCAAAATATGTCTAACTCACTCCAAATTTACTTTGCATATTAGTGGAACAAACATTAAATTCCAGCCTTACAATTTAATGTCATCTGAAGGTAAAGCTGGGTTATACCATGTTCCCATTTGTTGCTTATGACTGTAAAATATACAGTACAATTAGTATACAAAATTATGCAGATTCAAGTTAAGGATGCTCAAGGAAGAATCACACTTCAAGTTCAGTTCTCATGGTAAATACGCAGTTTCAAGTTAGTAAGAGTCTGTCTGTTAAATAAGCATTTTTTAGAATTAATTTTCCTAATGATATTTTCAGAGACTTTTTTTTAAAGTTAACACCAAACTGCTCTTACCAAGTAATATGCAAATGCTATTCCCATGCACCTTATTTGCCTTATTTTCCCTATCCAAAAGAGGTGATACAGCACATCAGTGTACCCTCATCTGCTTTCACTGTGACTTCCTCAACTGCATCCTTGAAATGCTCATAATCTAAAAGATATCACGATGGTTTGTGCTTTAACAAAAGAGAAAACCCAAGTATTTTACTGACAGAACTCTAAGAAAAATGTTAAGCAGTTTTCAAATGCTTTAAGAAAAGGGGAGTGGGGCCAGATAAAAGAGTAAATCTCTAATCAGGTCTGAATTATGATGATGTAAAATAAAGAGAGACGCACATCCCTATTTGCTTTTGCAGATTTTTAAAACACCAAACACATACTTCTTTTCTGAGTTTATACCAAATAGACATTAAGCTCACTTACCAATATATTTTCATTTCCCTGCTTCTTTAATATAATAGTAGGGTCATCTATTGAAAGGATAACAAAATCACATTCATAAATGGAAATACAAATACGTTATGTAACTTAGAATTGTGAGCTATGAAATTACAGTAATAGTTATTATAATCCTTTATCAAATACTACCAAAACATCTCAAAGGCTGTAGACGCAGAATCTTTATGCTTAAATTGAAAGATACATACTTATTGTGATCGGACATCATACATGCATTAAAGTAAACTCACTTGCTGGTTGTGGCAGACGAAAAAACAGCAGAATGTAACCTAAAAAAGGGTGGCTTGCCTTCTGAGGCTACATCGCCTTTTAAGCACTGAACACAGAGGATCCCATATAATAAGGCAGTTAGTAGTTTGCTGAGGTTTTGGCCTTTTACAGAGCCCATCAAATGTGGTATAAAACCAGACAAAATACAATGCTTGCAAGAACGATGACTTTTGCACACTCACCCATTTTATCAAAGAATTCATCTAAAGCTTGATGAAGAAATGGAAAGTTTTCTCTGTTGTCTTCTAACAGCCATATAAAACAACGGGTTTTCTCTAAGGGTGGTTTTAAGAAATAATCACAAATTTCTTTGTCTTCAGAACTAGTTGTCACATAGTCAAATTTACTACCATACTTCTCATTCCAGAGGGTGGTTAAAATTGAAAGGTCAAGTTCTTTTAAAAGCTGTCCATATTGAAGGAGGAAGTTCTTTGTAGCTGTCAGACCTAAAAGAGATGAAAAAAACCCATTTCATTCTGGCTTCAGAGTTTTAGTGATTACAGTGGGATATTCCTCTTCAAAGAGGAACAGTTTGTTCTAGAAATGAAGTATACAGTAGTTGAAGCAGATTATGTAAAACCTTTTGTATCTTGAAAACGCAAACAAAAATGGTAAATTTTACTCTTAGTCAACACCAAATTATTATTAGCGTAATAAATCTATAAAAATTCCTCAAAGGACATGGACACAACAGAAGAGAATTAAGAACCCAAATCTTGTCCAAGGTTTTGGCATCTTACATCCATTTTGCCTGCAAAAACAAACTCCTGCCTTCATCCAATTATAAATTCAACAGGAAACTACACAGCAAGGCAAGGCTACCAAAGAGCACCAAGTTAAATTACTTCCAAATCATACAATCAGCTCAACTTTTATGACAAACACCACCACTCCCCCCGATGATTTACCTTCCAGAAATAAATTTATACAAGTATTCTTTAAGCCTACTTTGGAATTTAAAGACATTATAAAAATCAATCTGTTCAATTTTCTCTTTCTTACATGGACAAAACCCTGCCAATGCTTTGCTTGCAGAGACAAGAGAGGTTGTTCCTGTGTTGCCAATAGTCAAGCTTCTCTAGAAATCCTGGCTAAGGGTCAAGTAAATGAAAAAGAGGAAAGCTTTACCATTTAAAGTTAGAAAAGTGAGACTGGAAAACAGAGAGGTTATCTTTTAATCTGTAAACTGAACAACTATGTTAGGGTAAGGTGTTCTGCTATTACATAAACATATAGCCTACCCAAGTTGTTAAGATGTTTAAGCCACTTGTGTAGTTTGGGATCCACTTCTTCCAGTTCACTCAGCACATGGATAAAACCCCTTGTTTTTACTCTGTTTTTTTCTTGAATTAAGTAACTGATGAGCTGCTCCATCACTTCACATGACGTGCTACTAGTTTTGGAATATGACATGTAATCCTCCTCACTGATTACAAACCATGAAAGTAATTCCTTTAATAGTTTGGAAGCATCGTAAACAGCTGTTTTTATTTGCTCAGCATTTAGACTGATATGCTGCAGGACTCGATCACCATCATATAAATCCTGAACACTACCTATAATGGGATTTAAAAAAAACCAACAAAAGAAGATTACATGTCAGTTTACCACAATTAAAACCACCAACTTTAAAGTACAGATAATTTGGCCTAAAGTGTGTTTCTCATTATTTGCTTTATCACAACACTGAAAATTACAGAAAGTATAGAACTTTTCACAGAAACTAGCTTTAGCATTATGAATTTGGTAAAACATTGTTTTAAATTTGGTTTACACAAACAAGCAATCCTTAGCACCTTAACTAGATTTCAGAAAGGAAAAAAAAAAAATACCAGCTAGCAATAGTAGCTTCCAGCAATTGTCTATAGAGCTTTATCTATGTGGGCTGCATGCCAGCCCTCACGCAGAGGCAGAACTCCCCCGAGCATCAGTTCTCAGAGCAAGGGCACACTTCTGAATGCCTGAGCATATACCTAGAAGCAAACCTTTGTCCTGACCCTGCCACTGGTTCTTTGTGGAACTAGAATGAAAAAGATAACTGGCTCATATCAGCCTTCACCTTCCATTATTCTTCAAGACCACACATTTATAGAACGCTACTTTCAGAGCTTAACTGAGAGTAACTATAGTCAAAAGATGTAGGTCTGGACAAAATTAAAAAAAAAAAACCCAGACACTACATACACACAGAATAATTAAGCATTGTAACACAAACAGTTAGAAGCTTACTAAAGGATTCAATGAGCTCTACAGGTGCTAGCCATGCCTGATTTTATCCTGCAGGAGGCTGCATTAAAAACCTCTGTATCTTACAAAATGCATACAAACAAGTGCTCCTCTCACTTGCACTTCCCCCCCAAATTTACAAGCAGATTTGTTTTTATTTAAAAGGTAGCTATGGCTACTAATGAAACAAAACAAAAAAAAAAAACCCTCTTTGTGATCTAGCTAACCCCTGAAATTGGCCTCTCAGCCTTCTCAGAAAGTTTGGGAGATTAAATCAGGTGTTTTTTGAAAAGATTTCCTCACAAAATTTCCCCAAGCCAAAAAAAAACTCCAGGGTAATAGATAGCTTGTCTCCAACGACATGCAAGACTCCAATTTTATTACAGAATTAAATCATGACAGATAAAAAGGGTTGGCCAACACCAACGCACATTTTTCTGAAATGTGTTAAGTTGCTTCATGTTGACATATTCTTGCATCAGTGTCCCAACTTTTACCCACAGTACTTCAGGGTGAGTGTGTTTGTCACACCAAAGGCATTTTTAGTTCTTGGAAGTTTTAAGGGCATTTAGGACAGCCAAGTCACATAGGTGTAACTCAGTGACCTGCAGTGGATCCAATGACCAGAACAAAAGATACGCCACTGAAAAGCAGACACCCTAGATTTCAAAAAAACCTCAACACAAACCCAATTGAACATGATTTTAGAAAACCACATGGAAGCAAAAATAGTAAACTATGGTGCTAATTGGAAGGGACCACTCTCAAACAAAATGATTAAGAAAAAAATTCTAAAAAGAGTAGCACCCGAGAGCTTTTTTAAGAGAAGGTGCTGGGATATGCCACTGAACAGGCAACAGGGTTCTGGAGAACTCCAAATATGGCATGTACGAGATGAAAAAGTGCCCTCGGTATTTAATACCAAATTCTACAAGGAAATCAATGTGAGCACTATTTTGAAGTTAACAATGCAGACAAAAATAAAATAAACAAAAAACCCAAACAAAACACATCCATTTTTCTTTGCACTATAGCTTGCCCTAATACAAAATGCAGTGCAAGTTCACACCTCCGAAATAGGCAGCACTGCAGAGCAACATAACTGTAACACAAAACCTGAAGCATTATCTAACTATATACTTACAGGTTGAAGTATTTTATCTTCCCCAATCCTCTCAAATATACTTACTCAAGTCACTGCAGTTCCTGGGCTTAAGATATTGTTTGTTCTTTAACTGAGATGCAGTTGGGTTTGGTTTGGTTGTTGTTTTTTTTTCTTTTTCCCTGTAGCAGTGTCCTAAGTTGCTGGGCATAAAGCTTTTTCTGAAACTACTTTTAAATAGATTAACTTGGAATTGGAGCCTTTGCCCTCTTCAGGCTGCTTCGTTGTGAACAATGAAGCAAGAATAAAAGTTTCCTACAACAAACTTAACCATACGCTAACACCTTATAGTATTTAGAAACTAAAACCAGAACCGAAATAAAAGTAATTTTAAGTAAAATTTAAGAGGGGAATTATGTCCCACATTAGTATTCTACTATAATTTGACTTAGGACATTCAGAATGCTAATTATGCTACCTCATGATAACTTAGAACAATAATCTATACTTCCACATACCACTGTGATCACTGCATTGAGATGGTTCATTTCCATTTCCCATCTGGTTTTCTTCTATTTTCTTTTTAGCAGAATTCTGTGCCTCTTCTCGTGCATGTTTTCTTTGTAATTTTTTCTCTTGTTTAATCTTTAACTTCCTAAGACTGAACAAATTAAGCAGTGAGCCTTACGTTAGTTCAGGTAAGTTGCCAAAGGAGTTCAGCACATCTCAGTTATTCTTCATGTTTTACAATAGCTGTGAGCTCCATTCTATAAAATACTATGTTGAGAAGTACAACTATAATAAAGCTAGTTTTCATTTAGAAGTTTGGAGACCACAAAATTTCATAGAAGTTTCATAAAGATCAAGTATGTAAGTGTAAGATATCCTCAAGATGCAATAACTTTTACTCCCATTAAAGATGTCTGAATTAGGATTAACTTAAATACCACCAGGGGTTTTTTCTTAACTTATAACTCAGCATTTTGAACCAAATACTAACATTTGATTTCCTTAACGTTTAAAAATCAATTTCTTCTATCCTCTCAGTGTGATTCCTCATTATTTATAACCTTACTTGACCAAAAAGTGTAAACTCAAGTTATATGTCAAAGGTACATGCATCAACAACTGAAATAGCATCATTACATCCAGCTTTTATTCACACTTCCAAAACATTCAAAGTTGGTTAGATAGTCAGTTCTGTGGAACAGTGGTGCTGAACCTGGCCCACACAGCAACGCCTCCTCTCCCATCCAGCTAAAAACCTTGATGAGCTTCTTCCCTCTAGCAAGAGGAAGGAATAGAACAATGCCTGCAATCTCAGACTGCAAAGAGAGGTGGTACTCTAATCTAGTACACTTGACTTTCACGTTGAGTAATTAAGACGCTCAATCCATTCAGAAGAGTAACAAATGCCTGTTCTTTTCTAATTGTTAAGTATTTTAGTACAAATGAAATACATGTATGGAGAGCAAAAGAAACAAGTCCTCAAGGTCCGCACACAGCCTCCAAATCACACTCTCCTCAAAAAACATGTTACTTCCCTGCCTGCGTATTTCACAATGAAACGAGGTTTCAAGTATAGAAAACTTAAAGGTGACTGCCACAATTTATATTCAAAAATTCTTGGTTCAAATTGCTGGGAAGTCAATGGTGCAATGGACAATTCATCCCTCAATACAGATGTGTGGGGAATCAGATCTGCATCAACTCATATCCTGTATATTTGAAAAGCTTCCTGTTCCCAAACAGATACTTTTTTTTCTAAAGAATCGTATGACCAGTAGAGAGTAACCAATAACTTATTCAGTAATACCAGTTAACGCCCTCCTGTGCTCACGTTATAAGTCTGTAGCTCTGTATCGTCATTTACAAGTTAATTTAAATGATTTTATAATTGGAATATAACGTGTTTTACCAGACTATTTAGTTTATCAGAGGCAAAGGGCAAGAATAGCTTTCCAAAGTATTTGCGGGATTTTAGCAATTCTTTAAAAAAGGTATGAAAACAAATCCTAGAGGAAACTGTTTTGTTCTCAAATTGATTCAACTTACTTTTAAACAGCAGAGAGCTTACCTTGAACATTTCTGTTTAATACAGCCTCCTGGTCGTTCCTTAGGTTTTGTGATTTTTTGTTCAAACTACCAAAATAAGTGACATCATATTAATTAAATTTGGGTTACAATGCAACATTGCTGTACTCAAACCTAGGAATATTTGATGCTTTGGAAAGCAGTAAAAGTAATACTATGAAAGAGATAATGCAGCCCATATGCAGCCTCCTGAAGGTCTACCTAAAGTTACCCCCTACTCCTACAATTTGGTATATAGCAATACATCTTTATTTGCAGAAAAGACAGGTTGAAAGATAACACAAAGTCAGGAAGAACTGGAGGCTGTTTTGCTCTACCAGTGGACAGAAAGCAAATGTGACAATCATTTTTTTGGTTCTCACAGATCAATACTGCCCTGGGAAGATGCATCCATCTTACTGTGACTCTGTAGAGGGTAACAACACTCTTCCAATACAATCACTTCATTTAGTTTAAGTCAGAGCTGTTCTTGCTAACACAGTTCCTTTCATGTCACACAAACTAAATATAAAACGAATCTCTGGTTCCTATACATGACAGTTCTAACCAATACCATAAGGCAATGCTTGCTCTACCAGAAGACCAGGTAAGAAGAGAGCAGGTAATTAATATTCCTACGTAACGTTCAGATTCTGTGATTAAGACAGCATATTACTTCTATGTTTGCAGCTACATTCTCAACTTCACTTTATTTCCTTTACCACAGTGAAAAATTTAAATATTATTTTCATATTTTATATGAACATTTACTTACTTCACATTTTACGAGACCAGAAGAACTGAAAATAACTATTTTTGAAATAAGGCCTGTACAATCAGGAGTGATACACAATTCTTGAAGAAAATCCTGCAGGAGAAAATGGGACACACAAAGACATTTAAATGCATTCAAAACCTATGTTCTTATACAGATCAGTTTCTTAATTTGAGATAACCGAGGTAATTAAAGCTAGCACAATCCTAAACTCTTACTGGATGATGAAAGCATGTGACAGCTGACTTGGCCAAGGTCTGCAAATCAAAAAGATCCTAGATCTGTAGCATACAGCTGTTATTCCCAAAGGTATGGCAAAACCCCTCCAACTTCACATTCAAGAGTCAAGTTTAAGAATATTCTTTTATGAGTTCATACATTGCCTGGATTTCCCTTCATTTTATATTGGCTGCTGATACTGTATTTTGTAAAATTCCTTTAGACATTCTCAATGTCAAACTGTTGCTTCAACCTCAAGACTGTAGAAGGAATAAAACTTCCATATGGGAGGACATAAATGATACAAGGGAAACAGGCTAAGCATACTAAGCCTTCACACAGACAGGTCTTTCTTCTGTAAAGAACAGCAAGATTCACCCATACTCGCTCATCAGTCAGTTTAGCAAGAGACTACTCTTTCCTGTGTCTCCTCCTGTCATTGTCATGCAGGTGAAACATCAGGCTGTAGCACTGCACTTACCACAAACCAAAAGGAATGCTATAATCTTGACTTAAAAAAAAAAAATATGCTTATAGTCTGACACAGCTCTTACCTTATCATTTTTATCACTGTAGTTTGTTGTTTTCAACTTCTTCCAACAGCCGATATGAAACTCCACTCTACATTGCTGACAGCAAGTAATACGTATAAAACCCTAACATTGAGAAACAGTATGAATTTAACATTTGAAAAAAAAAAAACCACAACAGAAACCAGTGCACAACTTAACAGTAGATAGGATAAGATGGTGTGTTCCAGATACCTCTAATATCAAAGGAGGCAGGAAACATGTAAACAAAGTTTTATTTCCCAAACCCTTTTAGACTAAAAATTTACCTTAAAGTCTGGGTCTGTAAAAAATATTTGGATTTTGGAGTGGCCATGGCATTTCTGATATCGACAAACTGCATCTGGTTCCGGAGGGAACTTGCATTCTTCAATACAATTCTTTAAAGTCAACTGAGAAACATAAAATTACATAGGACAAATTGTGCAGAAACCAGGAAGATGTTCAGTATCTACTTGCAAACTTCTAGGGAACTCTGCAGCGAAACACACATCTTTCTGAACAGCAGATGACTAACACCAAAAGAGCAATTCTTTTCTAGGGAAAGCTACGGAAGATTGTCCTTTTATAGCAAAACATTCGAAAGCACGTTTGAACTTCTATCAGCTAAGTACTCCTAGCTTCCCTGCATGCACGTTTATCTTGGACCAATGTTTTACATGCTGACCAATTCCAAATGCATGAGAATATAAGTAAATTTTCTATTACCAAAATGATGAGCCAGGTTACTCAGATACCGTGATGAAAATGAAGTGTCTGCTCATTACCACTGTTCCCTAGCCCTTCAGAGTGCCTCACCTGGGATCTGGGTTACTGTAAGGGACTAGAATAAGTTGACCTTGCACTAGCACTATATAGCAATAACCACAAACGGTGCCCGCACGGGGACACTGAAGAGGAGGCTCACAAAGCCCAAACCAGTGGCATCACCCAACTGAACCAGGAGGCGCGGGAACTTTGACTGTGTGCACCCATCACCTACGAAGGAGGTGAGCAGTTGGGAACCGTGGGAGGGAAGTTAGCCCAAGATCAGCAGTGCAGCCTGGATGTATTGCGACAGCTGCTTGCAGCTCAGCAACAAGCTGCAATGGGTCCACAGCTAGTAACTTTGCTAGAATGGACCCATGACCAAGTGTTGGACTTTCTACCTAATGGCACATTGCAAATCACTGCCTGGCAAGCAGCTGGCAGACAATTGTATGATGCTGCCATGGAGGGAGACCTCGCTGCAGGAAAGCATTTATCATCCTGGTGGCAGATTCTGACTACCCTTCGCCAACTGTCGACCAATTCTACTAACAGTGCTAAACCAGGAGAGGCTGCAAACTCCACTGACAACACGGCTCTTCTCAACACACCATCAACAACGGTGACCCTGTCTGCACCTCCTCTGCCCTCAAAGCTCCCATCACCAGTTGCAGCAGCCCTGATGGCATAGAACCAAATGTGGAAACAGGACAACTCGTACAATGACTCCATTGACACTGAGAACCCTTTTGATCCAGGTCTTACAGATTTGGAAAATGAACCAGATTTCTTCCTCCCATCCCCCGGCGAGTTGACCGTGTTTTTGGGGAGGGTGAAAGGGAGTCCAGGGGATTGGTGGCAGGAATGCAAGCAGGAAGCATTTAAACAAGGGGGTTTGGGAGTCGCAGTGGCACGTCCAGTATTTTATCAGCCAAATCAGCCTCCAGAATGGTAGCCTATGCAATATGAGGCCATCAAAGAGCCAAGAAAAGCAGTGCAGGAAAGGGGAATTCATAGTACGTTCACTACGTTCTTTCTTGAAGCAATTGCAGAATCTTATACACTCGCACCGCACAGTTGGAGGTCACCTTCTTCACATGGTGCTCACCCGATGCAATATATAATGTGGTTGTCTGATTTTTGTGAGCTATGCGTAGTGGCCTCGACTGGGGGGCCTGTGTCAACTCTGGTGTCCGGGAATCAAAATGGTGGCGTGATGGCCCCTGGCGCCTAACAGAGGGTGAGAGTGCTCAATGGTCTAAAGAGAACAACATGGAGGGAAAAGGCTTGATAAAATCAGTGACTTTCTGGCTCTCTCAGAATTGGAACTATTGGGAACCATAAAAGCATCAGTGTATTTCCATCTGAATCACACTAGTGGGCCATATTTCAACAGCACAGGCACTGACCTGACAAGTAGGTCAGCAGTTTATCAGATTGAGTCCACCTGGTGCGATTATATAGCACCTAGAACAGTAAACCCAGCAATAGCCCCGGGAAGCCTTTTGAACAACACCTTTTTGATCCGTGGGGACAGGGCCTGGATGGGAATTCCGAGCAGGGCAGTGGGAGGGCCTTGCACATTTGACAAACTTTCTTTCTTTCACCCCAGTGATTTAGCCATTAGGGCATGGAAACTGCACGACCTTCAAGAACGGCGTAGCACAAGCTTCACAGCAAACTGTAACCCTCAGGTTCATTTCTGGAACACAGCGCAACGTGTTTTTGCTTCTCTGATCTCCTCTGTACAAACGGCACACACCCTTAACTCGTTTAATAAATTAGGCTGTTGGCTTGCTAAAGAAAGTAATGTTACAAGCACTGCTCTTTCAGGTATATTAGCAGATATCGATTCTGTCTGTCATGCATCCCTACAGAACCGAGCTGCTATTGATTTTTTATTGTTGGCACAGGGACACAGGTGTGAAGACTTTGATGGGATGTGTTGCATGAATCTGAGTGACCACTCTGATTCAATTCACACAAGCATACAAAACTTAAAAGCCCTAAAGATTTACAGCAAAGCCAGGGGTGGGATGGCTTTGGACTTTTCTCATGGCTGGGAAACTTCAGACCGTGGATCAAAAATATTGCAGGATTTGTAATAACCGCTTTAACTGCCCAATTGATGTTTGCTTTATGTCGCCCATGCCTCTTTTCTTGTGTTCAGTGCTTAGTTGACCGTAGCACGAATCAAGTCACGGTCACCCAGCTGCATGCAACCTTTGCCTTATCGCAACTAACAAAAAAGGGGGAATTTTAAGGGACTAAAATAAGTTGACCTTGTAGAGAAACAAGGTTGAATTGGCAGAACTGTTAGTGTACAGATAAGCAGACAAATTTGGCAGCAAAACCACAAGCGTGTGAACAGCTCTGAATAAGTAACTGCTTTGCTACACATAGACAAATTCCCAGGTGCCTTAATGCACATTGGCACATTCCAGGGCAGAACTTGGGTAGATAAGCGTTTGTATATAACTAGCACTTGTATGCAATAAACGATCTCACTTCTTCACTGACTTGGGGTCCATGCCTTCCTATGCCACAGGTTACAGGATCACGTACATTCCCAGGGGCAGCTCAGACCTGACTCTGCACTGGAGCTACAGAGATCTCCCTGAATAGTGTCTAGGTAAAGACATCACAGTAGCTTTATGTAAAGTCAGTTCCGAGTCCCACAGGGTTTGCACTGAGCCCAGATTAATAAAACATTATTAGAAACAAACAGCACCAATTACAGCCTTTCAGGTATTTGTATTACATTCTCTAGAAGTCCCAGACCACCGACGTATCACTGTGGCCAGACTACTGTGGTGTCAGCTGGGGATCTGTGAGAAATCTTTAGGTCAGTTTTTGTTTCAGAAACAACAGTACTGTTGCTTCTACCAGAAATGAAGCAGGTCAGTATAGTATAGCCAAGTTCATACACTGAATAACCTAGCAAGTTCTACTGTGTCAAACTGCATCCATGCAGAGCAGCTCACGCATCTTACCTCTCATGGCATGGTTTATCCAGAAACCCTTAACAAATAACAGTGACTCAATTATAGTTTAAAAACAGTAACAGTAATAATAATTAAAAAGAGCTGTGGAGTGTGAGAAAGCAATTTGTAGTGTCAGATCCACAAGTCAGATGTTTCAAGTCAAAGAGTGAATTTTACCATACAACTCCCACTGCACCAACCAAGAACTACATGGTCTAACTCTCCTACTTGGTTTTAAATACAGCATGATTACTGCAATTTTCAACTTCACATTTTTGCTAATTTGAATTTTTAGCTGGTTCACTCTAGCATTACACTGTATATAATACATCTACTTAATGTTCAGTAATGTGCAACTAAGAAGTCAACACATAATGAAACACTTGGAGCAGATTAGAACAATATTATTAAATGGAAATACCCAAGCATAGAGCCTGATACAGAGCCCCCACCCTTGTGCTGTAAATGGGATGCTTCCCATGTGCTCAAATTTGTCCTCACCAGAGTTCTGCTCTACAAAGACCAAGCCTCGGTGCTGACAATACTCTAGACAATGAGCAGCAGCACTTGTGCTGGCTGCTCCAGACTGAAACCTCCCTTTCAACCCCCATTTCTGTTTGGCCTTGACAATGGGGGGCCAGGGAGGAGGATGGGAGGATGACAACCTTTTTATTTTTTTGAAAGGCCATCTGACAGAACAGGGTTTTTTTGCCTTTTATGCCTTTTTTCCCCTTTTTTTTGGTATTTTATTTTGAAACATACCTGTAAATTCTCTATCCGTGTCTCTTCAATGACCTGAGATGTTGTGGGCCAAGTTAATACTCCAGGTACAATCTTGTGATTAACCATTGTTTGCGATTTCATGAACTGATCGAGTGCATCTGAAAATCTGAAGTTTCAAACAGGTACAACACATTCAAATCATATATGAGTAACTTCTATGTATCATACTCGTCACAATTTACTTTATGAGGGGGAGGAGGGGGCAAGAACATGATCTGTGGAATGAAAGAGTACCTGGTTCGTTATCTGTTTAAGGACTCTTCAGTATAAAAGACTCAAGGTGTGAGCCAGTAAGCCAGCCTGCCCAGAGTCCAGATGTGAGGCAGGCTGAGAGGCTGCACTGACATTCAGGGGACCCATGACCCTGGGTGTGCCTGTCAATACAGAGAGTCAGGACATGTGTATGTTCATGACTGACCTTCAACCCTGATCAGCCAGGGAGGAGGCACAGGACTCCGCTGCCTATATTTATGTTTTAAATGAGTTTTACATGGGAGCTGCTCTGCCTGGGGTAGTCTGGGCAGCTCAGCTGCACTATCGTGTGTGTGTTTATGCTCCCCTTTGGGACACATGCAGCCTAGGAGTCAAAACTAGGGAAACAAGCTGCATCTGTGGGACTGGGACACAGACATCTCCTGGGCCTCAGATGACTGCACCTGGCTACCCTGTGGAAGGAGGAATCCCCTCTCAGTTTGCAACACACTCTGACCAGGTGCTTTTAGATATTGCATATAAGAAGGGTTTACAGTTTGATATTAAAGTTATTTATTTGGCACCGTACTGGGTTTATGTGGCAAGGTTGTGCTGGGAGGGGGGGGGCAGCAGTGCTGCAGGGGCAGCCTCTGTGAGGAGAGGCCAGGGCTGCCCCAGCCCCAACTGGCTCCAGCAAACCCACCACGGGGCACAGCTGAGCCCCTCAGGCAAGATGGTGGCACCTCACAGAAAGCACGGGTAAGAAAAGACAAAACTTGCTGCACAGCTGTGAGGAGTAAGGAAAAAACAAAGTGTGAGAAACAGCCCTTCAAGCACCAAGGTAAGAAGGGGGAGGGGAGGAGGTGCTCCAGGCACAGAGCACACGTTCTCCTACAGCCCTGAGAGGACCCTGCTGGAGCAGGTATCTGCACTGCAGCCACGGAAGCTCCCTGCTAGAGCAGGGGGACATGCCCCAAAGGAACTGAGGCTGGCGGAGAGGGCCCATACAGCAGCAGGGGAGGAGGGCATGGAGGAAGGTGCAGCAGAGAGGAGCTGTTACAGACTGATCACAACCCCCATTCCACATCCCTCTGGGCAGCTCTGGGGAGGAGGGGAAAGCAGAGGAGTCAGGAACGAGGGAGTGACGTTGAGCCTGGGATAAAGGAAGGGTAGGGGAAAGGTGATTTTTACTGTTTCCCACCATCCAACTCTATTTTAACAGACAATAAATTAAATTCTTTTTCCTCAAGCTGAGTCTGTTTTGCCTATGACTGTTATTAGCAAGTGATCTCCCCGTCTTTTTCTCAACCCCTGGGCTTTTTCGTCTTATTTTCTCCCCCTCTTCTGTTGAGAAGGGGGAGTGGGAACACAGCTGGATGAGGATCTGGCAGCCAGTCAACCCACTACAGGGGATTTTGATTAAGTAGAGCAATACAGTGATATACTGAAATCACAACACAAGCATAACATAGCAATTGCAATACACTATCGAATCAATACAAACATGATTGCTGTTACCGGTCTCTATACACTTACCATCAGGACACTGGGAAGAAGTACCGCCAGGAATACGTGGGCTGAAGCCAGCTCAAGCCCTTTGCTCTTGAGTTTATCAGTACTCACCCAGTTTCTGCACTTTATGTTCAGCTAAGCCACATGCACACTCCCCTCCTCTCCCCCATGCTGGTCTGGCTACCTCAGGAAGACATTATCTCAGGGAACCAGATGACTCACTGGTGCAGCTGCTTTATCTAAAACCAAGGTTACCCTCCAGTCTCCCTAGTGTTGAGATAAGTTAAGCTTTCTTTAAGATACATTTCTCCCTGAGATCATTGTTTTTCTGTAGTTCATCTATGAACTCTCCTCCACTGCAGGGGTGTGCTGATCAGTCATATCCCCATGCCCTGGAGTCCTCTTGATTCAGCGGCTTCCATCAGATTCTTAGCAGTAACAAACTTAAAGTTGTAATAACTCAGTCTGATGTATGAATCAGTGATTAACAAAGAATAATTTTTAAAAACCCTACATCACGGTTTCTCAAATGAAAGTATTATACCAACCTGTTTTGTCTGAGGTACACTTTTCCAATTCCATAGTATGCCAAACAACCAAATCTTTCTTCCTGGTACTGTTCAATTATTTTCTTAAACTGGTCTTCAGCCTTTGTCAATGCCTTCAAAGTAAATTTAAGACAAAAATATGTGGCACTTTGCCAGAAGCTTTTGACTTTTCCTCTCCTTTTCTTGCTCCAGTAGAGTGGGTCAGTATGCCCTATTCTTTGATCACTTCTGAACCGTAAAGGGAATTAAGCAACTCTTATGATCACACACAAAGGCTTCCCTTTTTATAAAAATGGCAACTTACTCAGTAAATAAGGGCTCCCTCTGAAATAATGAAACTAAATGATTGATCTCACTGAGCTACAACCACCCAGACATTTTAAAATTCATTGGAAGACACTGAACAGTTTTAAAACTGCAGAAAAAACAAATAAAAAACCAAACCCCAAACAACCCACACTTTCGTTTTGGTGTTTTCGAAAACCAAAAGCTTCTCTTTCTTTTGTTTTGAAAGAAGAATGTTTACATCAAAACCACTAATGTATAAATACATTACAACAAAGTAGAAGAAAAATAATTGACTATACTTCATTAATATTTAGGAATCTCATTTGAAAACTTAAATTTTATTTGGTTGCTTAATTTATCAAAAACCATTAAAGATCTAGTCTTAGATATTAAAATGTATTATTCTAAAATCTAAAGTTTTCCTTCCCCACTCATTTTATGTCTCTTAAGAAGAGACAAAAATAAATGGCCAACTACCTGAACTAGAATTTTGAATAAAAGCAATGTAGCGGCTTAATGTCATACCTCAGGTTGTCCTATTCCAAGAAGAGCAGTGGCATGTCCATAGATGATTACAACATAATTAATAATATGAAGATTCAGTTGCTGCAAATAGAGCCAAATTATAGTAGTAACACCCACAAAAACACTTTTCTGGTAGCTAGAACATTACTGTATATTGTGAATTGAAGATCTTCACTGCAACAGAGCTAGAAAACTCTTTTCTCATCATTCTTATCATAGCCTCTAACCAGATTTATGTTACAACTAACATAAAAAGTAAAGGTTAACTACAGCTTTACTGCTGGTCATTTGGTACCCCTATGCATTTCGAAGTGATACATCCTGAAATGGCTGCTCTTAGAAAAGCTGTAACTACAGGTCTTACTATGTTGACTTCATGAAGTCCAGTGTGTCTTTGCTACGTTTCATGTTCAGAACTGAGCAGATTTTTTTCTTCTTTTAAATAAAAAACACCACCTTTTCTCAACCTTTTTCTTCCTAATAAACTAGGTCAAAATTCCAGATGGATCGGTGCACTACTTCCTCGGACAGGCTTACTTGTTGGCATTGCAATAGCCCTTACTAAAATGAGAGCTTGAAACACAGCAACACATGTGCACACACATTGTCACACAAAAAGAAATCCAGAAGAACAAATGATTCAATAACTGATTGGCTAGAGATATATATACACAAAATTTCACAGTATTTGCTGTCAAAGAGTTACCTGACCTGAGAATGTAAATTCTTTTTACCCTACCTTGTTAAGAATAAAGGTTAAGCTGACAATGGACAAATAAGATATTTGGTAAGAGCATCTTGGTTTGTTCTTATAAGAATATTATTTTGCTAAGTATTTTTCAGATTGCATCTAGAAATGCACGTGTATGCTGAACATTACAGAAATACATCCTACGCTACTACTGGGTTTTTTATCCTGTTCTCATTTGTAAGCTCCTTGACATACTTATCAGTGAAACACCTGGCATTGTAATCAACATCACCGGCAACAACACAGTAATAATGACTATTTTGGTGGAAGGAAAGAACGAAATACTGCAATGAAAGCATAACCTTCAATTACTTTGATAAACTAGGTTATTTTTCTAAGCTTACCTTTAATTCTGAAGGATTTAGAATGCTCAACAATTGCGAAAAGGCTCGTTCAGCACTGTGACATCGCTGGTCCATCAAGGCTGTATAACCGTCACAAACAAGGGATTTAACATCTTCTGGCAACATAGCTAAATCCACCTAAAATATTTAGGAAAACAGTAAGTCCAAGAGAAAAAAGTATTTTCCTTTGGGGTTTGTGCTTTGTGGGTTTTTTTAAAGCAAGCAAGCTATTTGCTAAAATACTTACCCAACAGACAACTGTTAATATTGTGTAATTCCTGGAGTTTTATCACAACTTCACTTTTAAAGCAGCAGATCAGGTACATTTTTATAAAGCTGTTTTAAATTCAACTTCTAAAAACTTAAGATTTTCATGGACCTACTGCTGCTAATCTCTTAAAAATCTAGGCTTTGTTCTAAGGCTATACCCTTTTCTCTCCAGAAAGTTTCAAGTATAGTTCAAGCATCATTTTAATCCTTCTGACATATGAAAAAATCGCCAAACCCAGACCTACGCTCTTCCTCACTTGTACATTATTTTGTGTACAAACATTTTTGACAAACCTGAGAACTATTCCCTTCTGTCTACACTTTCTCTCCATCTAGGTTAATAGTTAATGTTAGAAGGTTTCAGAATGCATTATGTTATTAGCCTTTCACTACAGATACTTCCTGAAGTCTGAGGGAATTTCCAGCAGTGAAACTGTAAATCAAGACAAGCAGTTGCAGAATTAAGAACTTCCATTCCCTTGATCTGTTGAAACACTAAAATAAAGTTAGCTTCAGGAGCAGATCACCGTGGCAGGGTAGAAGTAATCTGACTATTTAAGAAGCTCCTCCAACACCTAATCCTGCAATCATAAGTAAAAAG
This sequence comes from Falco naumanni, assembly GCF_017639655.2. Classification (NCBI taxonomy): domain Eukaryota; kingdom Metazoa; phylum Chordata; class Aves; order Falconiformes; family Falconidae; genus Falco; species Falco naumanni. The sequence goes on along the minus strand of NC_054055.1, from coordinate 78,082,080 downwards.
CAAGAGTAACGAGGAGGCCCACCTATGTATTTTAGGCCACTGCATCATTTCAGTATGAATTAAATTTTCAATATGAACAAAAAGCCTATGAAGTAGGATTACCTAACTGCTTTTTCCTCCCCTCTGTCCCATATGCCAGCATTTGAGCCTGGGATTCTAAAGACAGGGGCAGAGAAAAACTGAAAGAGTGGGAACATTTGCTGAGAATGGAACATAACTTTTGAGTTGCCCTATTTTTGTAACATTATTCCAATGGAGTACTTAACTGTATTCCTGTGAACTGAATTACACTTTTGACATACTAAATTTAATATATGTCCTGAATGTATTTTCCTAAGCATCTATGAATTTCATTTTTATTTTGTCTTCGTCCTGTCAACTGACTAAGAAGGACAAATATAAGAAAATACTCATGATCTAATAACAAACAAAAGTGGCAGGGACAGTGGAAACTACAATAGATAAAGAAAAGATCAAAATGCAAAAATGAGCTAACGAAAAACATGATTAAGACTTATTTTAATTTCCTAGAACTAATGCTACAAGTTAATGATGTCAGAGCACAGAGTTATAGAACAGGACAAGTTATATTAATTTAATGTTAAGCTAATAACACGTGAAGCTGATTAAGCCAACTAAAAATGTTACTTTCAATACTAATAATGCATTAGCCTTACAAAAACAGGTATTTTCAAGAAAATAAGGGCAGAACCTGCACCTTCTTCAGATTCCAGTTATGTCTTACAAAGTAATTAATCAGAATAGAGTTTCTGGTATCTGCTTCCCCAAATTAACAGAGAAGAAATGATTAATTATGTACGTCTCCATGATTTCATTCAAGAACTTTGGGATACTCATCATTCATTGCTCGTAAGGCCTGAGAAGGAGAATTCTCAATTTATAAATTTTATAGCATTTTCAACAGCTATTCCAACAAAATGTTCTATGATTATTTTCAAATATATATAATCAGACAGAGGAAAACATATTTAGTCAAAACTTTGGGAGAAGTATTATAAATCCCAGAATGATTTCCAGTGATTTTTGTCATTTTTCTTATGAATTAAGATACAAAGGAGCTACATTAGTAACTCATGGGTTTAGCGAAGTTATTTTATGACTATACTGAGTTTCGTTACACTAATTTCCAGTGTAAGGTCTTACAGGAGGGGAAGGAGAAGCAAAAAGACTACCAGCAACAAGACAGTATCAATCAGCGTAATCATATAATCTTTGTCTCCTGATAAAAGTAATGCTAAGCATGAAGTGTTAAATTCCTGAATGAACCAAGATTTTGAACAGTGGTACTAAAAGGTCGTTTGTACTCAAGGTTTTATGCTGATGAATTCCCAGTTACCTGTTGCACAGTACAGAAGAGTTTATCCTGTATGGCTTTAGACTCTATCTTCAAATCAAGGTGATCTCTACAAATAACATGACAATGGCATCATGAGTTTGTACATGTACTTTATATATAGTCTTACTTTCAAGAAACAGAAACTTCAGTGCTTTTATCAACCACATCACTTTTGGCTACATGCTAGAGATTATTATGGCACACTTGCACAATCAGGTAGCAAGTACTATAATACTATGAAGGATTATGATGCTATTCATATAGTTTGTATACTTCTGGCTCAGGAATCACCAGGGCTTCAGGGAAGTAGCAGTCTTCTCTATCATTTTATTTGCCTTCTTTTATCTTCACCTTATTCTCAGCTGAGTTGAGGGGCGGAACAGGTGACTAGAGAACTTCCCTACACCAAAGGCAGCAGTATAAGAAGGTGCTTAGGCTTCTTTCCCCTTTTCTACTCTTCTTAAGTGTAAGACCCTTTATCCTAGCACAACTACCACTTAAAATCAAACATATGTAGCAGCTACGCATGGTAGGGGCAGAGAAGAGAGAAACAGATCCGTTCTTCTCAGCTCTTCTTTTCCACTACTGCAGCAGAAACACCATGCAAACTATAGAACGTAGCCAGTACAATGAAGTGGTAAAGTATTGCTTAATACTCTAAATCCTCAATGCTAAGATTGCTAGCCAAGGCTTAATACTTCTGTATAGTCTTTTGCTAATACACATGCAGTTCTGTCCCACGTTCAAAGGCATCAAATGCTCATCTGAGATAAATTCTTTGCAGTGTCAGAGGATGCCCTAGATTTTTAGAAGCAAACCCGCTAATTACAGAGATGGAGGCAAGATTGTAACTGATCATGCATCTCACTTCTTGAGATACATCATGTTTTTTGTAGGTCTAACAAACTTTGCCTTGAGAGAAGCAATTGTGTAGATGGTTTAGTTACATTAAAGAGGATTTGTTCCCATTGTGAATTCTAATGTTTCCCTCCTCTCTTCAAGGGGAAGGATAAAGAAGTCAACAACAACCCAGTTAAATAACATAAATAACCTCTCTTATGACTAAGTTTCAAATATCCTAGCTACAACGGTATTCAAAACAGAGTTGGGGGAGGAAGTATTGTAAATAGAGATTAAAAGATGGTAGGTTTTGTGGTCATACTTTGATGAGGACTGGGGACAATCCAGTTCAGCTCCCAGGTTTCCTAAAGGTTTAGACTCTTCTACATGAGAAATCTGCCTCAAAAAATTAGCACTTCATGAAAACTTTTCTATTTCAATGTAAACAGCTTATTTTGCTGTACCCCTCATCTGTTTTTAATCATCCTAAACATAACTAAAAACACTAGCTGAAACATACAAGCAAGAAAGTACAGTCAGCTTAATTTGTCATATTTCACAGCTAAAGTTAAACACTGAAAGCTTCCATTTCTACATGTCCTTATGTAGTAAGTCATCATTTGCTTCAGTCATCTTACAAATAAGTCAGCAGTAACAGTTCTTTACTCCTTAACTATCTACTAGATGAGGAAATACATTGGCATATGGAATGACCCATAAATGCAGCGATTTCCTCCAACCTGTCTGGAGCATGTTGACCCCAATATCACTGGAAATAATTATTTATTTTGTTAAAATCTGTTTTAAACATTGTAACAGATGGAAGCAAAACTTTTTGCCCATAAAATCTATAGTACTTTTTATTTCAACTAATTTAATTTTGGCCTCAAACCGTCAAACGTTCATTTACATTCAGCATGTTCTACAGGAAGTATTAAGGTACTTAAAATTATATATGCTTCTGTTTTAAGCAAAAATTCCAATCTACGAACGATTAACAGGACTCTTAAGCCAAAGTTCTTTTCTAGTATTCAGTTCTGAGACTGACTTACAATGCTTTCCTTGCAGTCAAAGTTCTTCTTCCTAGTAAATGTATGAAGTGTCTCAGAGAAGTGTTAAAATTATTTGGTACACTGAGTAGAACTAGTACAAAGGGGCCTTAAAGATAAGACAGAGCCTGAGTTATGTCGCGGTGTAAGTCTGAATGTAACAACTGGAACAAGATTCCTATTATCTTTTGTTGTAAAGGAAGCACTTTTTTGTTACAGCTATACTATGTGACTTACTTTGGGGCAAAAACTTCTGAACAGCAGTTATTAAAATTATGCCTTCACTTACTAAAATTCAACTGAGTGTTGGAAAATATTTAGTTTTCAAGTAATAACTCAGGCTTTTCATGAAAACGGGAATTTTGTGAACTTTAATCAGCTATCTTAACATGAACTATACCCTGAAGAGTATGTAAACAATGTTCACAAATCAATTAGTAAAGAGCAGGCAGCAAGTCAAAGCTGCATTAACTCGTTTTTAAGTGCTACATAAAATAACTCAAAATAAATTAAAACATAAATAAAATTTCTTACCTTGTCTTTTCAGAGTCACCAGGACTGGATTTTGGCCTTCCTTTGTTTTGATGACTTTGGCCTGTAATGAGAAAAAGCATTTCAAACAAACTGATCATCACCTGTAACAGAAAAAAGTGGATTTAGAACTCACATTTTCTTTACAAATAATGAATCTTAAAACATTTACAATATGGAAAACTAACACAATCAAGGTTTTTCAGTAAGCCACCTCTGAGTGTTACAGTATGAATTCAGTATTATTTTTATTAAATAGTATAGGATTTTATTAACCCTATAAAGGGGAAAGGACACTTCAAATAAACAGAAAAATCTTAAAATCCTGTAGAATATGATCTGACTCTACAATACTGTAACAACCATTAAAGTGGACTCCAAGCAAAAGAAATCAGTATGAAAATTGTACAGGAGTCTGCCACTTCAAAAGTACACTGCTAAAGGAATTAAGTTCAACCCATGTTAATCTCAGAAATGTAAATGTATGAGTTGGATTGATATAAATTACAAAATAAAAATGTTTGATGATGTGGAAATACTATCACAAAGACAAGAAAAAATCTATCATGTGATACTGATTCATTTCTAACTCCAAAAAACTTGACTAATGCACTTTATAACTGCAGAGAACTAACACTGTCATTGGTTAGTTACAGGGCTCTACAAGCCAAGTAAATAAATTCATTAGTAATAAAGAAGAAGAAAACATGTTTTAATACTGTATTGTGATTGGTCAAAACCAGGAAGTATGCCATTAACTGCAAAATAATCTCTCAACCATTTTCTGTGCAATTAAAATATAACATTGGCATCTGAATGCGCACGTGCATACTCATGACTAAGTCAAGAAATTTTTGACTACCAAGAATTGTAAAGTTCAAACTTCACAAGGTATTAATGACTAGAACAGCAAGAGTGACAAAATCCAGTATGGAAGAGCTGCCTTCTAGTAACCAGACAACTAGAAAAACAAGGAAAAAACAACATTTCTGAAATGGTAAGGAACAAACAAGCAGCTGGCACATTCAGTTATAGTGCTGCTGAGCATCACATCACAGATGTTCCTTATTACATACGGTAAACTGAAGGTGTGTGGAGCAGCAGATATTTTTTTTTTGCTAGTTAAACCTAATGGATTTTACAAGGCATACAGGAATGTCGCCTTCTGCCTTAGCTACCTGTTCCAAGAGGGGATAGCTCCAGCTATAAACTTCCAGAAGCAGTTTAGGGGGCAACTGTGGCTTCCTAATATTGGACACAATCACACAGACAACATACAGTCCAGCACCTGGATTCAAGGTGTTTGAGCACTGGAACCTAAACATAAGGTACAGCTACCTAAATCATCAAATACTGCTTGATTTATTATTATGCTTATGCTGAACTACCATAAAAGTTGAAAGAAAAAAGATATATTACATTTATATATATATAAATACTACATTTATGTATGTTTCATTAGCTATCTATGCTTTAAAATGTTTATTTTGTGATATTGAGAAGTATTTTATATAATTAGATACAAATTACTGAGGAAAAAATACAAAATCTACCCATTTGAGTAATCCCACTCAAGCCAGTGAGATATCTCGTGTACTCATTTCTCAAGGTAAATCATAGGCATACACATTTCGCACCTTGTGCCAGAAGTAGTTTTTCATTAAATATTACTTAATGACATTAAATTTAAATTGATCAGAACAAAAATCAAGTATCATGAAGACTGAACATGTTCAGAATTATCTCATGAACCATTTCTTGAAATTATCACAATGTGTCTGTTGAAACAGTTCACACACTTTAAAAACTCCGAAGTTACACTAATAATCATCACAAATTCCTCATAGGAGACACATTTAAGTGATGGAAAACAATAAACCTTTTGAAAGCCAGAAAACACTTCAAGCATATCATTATTTAATCATTTAGAGATACAGATATATTACTTTTTCTTCACTATATAGGTTCCTTTCCCTTAAGAAACCGATCTATCATTCAATACAAAATCTTATCGAAGATAAAGGAATACACTCCTTCCCGCTCACCATCAGAATAAAGAATTAATCAGCCCTATTTTTTCATTGAGTGATCTAATGCTAAAAGCCATTCAACAAAAATTATTTCTGAAAAATCTTCTACAGAAATGACTACTCACATATACCACCCAACTTTAAAGACACTGCTTTCAGATTTTTTTAAAAAATACTTTTAAATAAACAAGCAAATCTTGCTGAATTATAATTAAAACACTTAAAGAGATACATTAATTCAACAGCAAACATTATTAACTTACCCCACAAACATTTTAAAATATTAGTAGAAGTAGTATTGCTTTTGCTAGACATTCTTGTTAGGAGTGAACAAAGATATTTAACAGAAACGTACACATGCTCAAAAAAACAGTACATGCAGACAAAAACTGAAATTAAAAAAGACAGTAACTTTAAGATAAGATATAGTGGCATAAAGTTACTTTACATGAAATCTCCTGCAAGTCTTAAGCCTTTCAGTGAACAAAGGCTAAGAACAAGCTATTCCTCCCCACCCACAGCAAACTTGTATCAGCTAGCCATTCAGAGTGTAACTCCTCCTTTCAAATCACAGCCAAATCAAATATTTTCTTCTACATCAGTACCGACATAATAAGTTTGAGGGGGGGAGAAGGAGGAAGGAAGAACAAAAAAAACTCTCATGGAATCAGCATGGGCTTTTTTGAAATTACTACATCCAACGCAACATTTCACAGTCCTATGATCTCTAGCCTAGAAGAATTTTCAGTGCTGCCCAACACTCAGCCTTTCATTATCTCTCTTCCCTCCTCAACCTCGCTAAAAATCAGCGATCCTTCTGACACCCTGCCCCTTCACAGCAGTACAGACTGCTGGCACCCTGCCCCCTAACCAACAAGGGCAGCATCCTGCCCACGTTATTCATGTAAAGTACGATTCTCTCAAATCCCATGATTATCAGTGCAGCCAAGGGGCAGAACGACTCTCACCCTCATTCAAAAGGTATTTGTATGATTTGGTCTTGCCGCCAGGCGACCTGCACACCAAGTGTCCCTGGCAGCCCGCTGGAGCCAGAGCATCACGAATAGTCAGTCCTGTGTTTGCTATTGGTGATTGGGTGGGTCGCCTTGTGGACACATTGGTCCTCATGTCTTCCACTGCCTCAATAAAGCTTTGTTTTATAAGGTGTCGTCAGACTCCATTACTATTTGAACCACACCTTCTTGCTCAGTAAAACGTTTTGATTCACTTAGTTGTCACTTGCTTCAAACTCATTCAAAATTTCTGTGGCCTCCATGCATTTCATTTTGCTCCTTCACACAAATCTACACATAGTTCCTCAAACCTGCTTTGTCTTCTTCCAGAGCTTGATTTCCCCTTTCTAAAACCTTTCTCTGATTTGTGGTTTCTGCATTAAGTTCCTTCAACACTTCTTTTCTTTTTTTACCTACCACATAACATCTTTACAACAAATCGGTCTTGACTTTTTTTGCAGCCTTACCCACATTTTCCACCTCTCAATAAATCCTTTAATTCTTCAAGATGCTCACTTATGTCCAAAGTCCACCAGAGCAAGATCACATCTCCTACTGCTCATTTTAAAATACTATTTTGTAATACATGTTCACTGGTTTCCTAAAATCAAATTTTGAAGTGCTCTGCACTCTGGCACCTATCCAGCCAAGTATTAAGTATGCAGAGCCCAAGGCACCTGGGCACCAAGGACTTCAGACCGTTGCGCTGTCAGGACTAGCAGGGCCCACAGGCCTTGGAGGTCACAACTTTAGAATACAAAGTGAGCATGCAGCTGGTCCATATTCAGTAGGAGTACTCTATACAAAAGTTATAAATAAGAAAAATTTCTGAATGTCAGGGAAATAGCTTATGCTTTCTTGATTACAGCAGATTTAGCTGTAAATGATAAAAAAAAAAAAAATCAAGCAAAACTGAAGAAAAGATTTCACTTTGAATATCAGAACTGCTTGCACTTTCACCAGAGAAAAGTAACTCTGGCACTGTGAAAGTTTTGGGAGCGGAAGTTCTTCCTATGAAAAAAATGGTTCTTTATCAATTAAAAAAAAGGGACAATCATACCAACTTATACCTCTTAAGTTTTAGCTAAAAATCCACTCTGACAAATATTTTGTGGCCTCCTTCTCTAACTGCAGTATTATTTTCTTAAGGATCTACAAGGAGCTTTTAGTAATCACAAATGATTTGTGAATATTGAAACTACCCACAGATTTCTCCAAGTTTAGATCCCGTACCTGTCTCAGAAGGAGGGAAAGCATTTTTAGCATGTGACTCAGCGTTCTACTTTTTAGTTCCAGTTTCAATTTTGAATTCATGTAGATTGAAACTACAAAAGCACGAAGGAAGTAAGACAAACGCAGGAGAGAAAAAGTCTCTAAGTAACTGCATGTTAACAGGACAAGAATTGAAACATGATAGCTTACTCTTAAGAATGACACTAAATACACTTTTGTTTATTAATAATGGCAACAGCAAGGGAAGAACTGACTTGGACTTGACAAATAGCAAAAATGAACTCACTTGGTGAAAACTCCAGAGACCAGCCTTTGCTTTCTGTTCTTTGGATGTCAGTCACCTAATGACAAGTACATTAGTTCGGTTTTACACAGATAACAACAACAACAACAAAAAAACCAAACCAAAACAAAAAGGTATCACTTACTAAATTTAAACAAAGAAAAAAACCTAACCCACTAACATTTAAACATCGAAATCACAATGACACTACAGTATATTATGTCCCCAATCAATACTTAAAGAAAAACTATTTCATTACTCAAAGTGCATTTGTACACTTACACTTTTTTCCCCTCCAAATTCACATCAATTTACATTATCTACTAGCCTGACAAATACTAACCTTTTTCACAGTAATATTCACCCCAAAGGAAAATAAATTTACACACATACATTACGAAGATTTTTGTAGTATAAAGCAGATGAGAAGTTTTATGTAAGGCAGTCAATCTTCAGGCACTTCTTGTGCGTTCTGTAAATCACTTTCTTTTTCAACAAGTTCTAACGTTCATTTCCTTCCCTTTGTCCCTTGTACATTGGTTTCATTTTCCCCGCTAACAAGTAATCTCTTTTTTGCTGCCCCACCCTCCGAAACCTGAAAGGGTTTTTTCACGTGTGCTAAATTGGTTTGACCTTACTAGTAGATTCACATTATTTATCATCTCACTTTCCATATTATATAGCTTATTTATAACATACTTTATAGGGTAAATTATAACAAACAATTTATTGGTTACTTTACAATAAATGGTGAAGACAATCAGAAAGAGGCACAAATGCTTCTTTAAATTACAAATTAGTGTGAAAGAGAAGAACTGTCTGTAAGCACACTGGAGGTTGATAATTAAATTCTTAATTCCACGCTGTTACAGCAGGACTGTCACAGTCTGCATTCATCTAGCAAAGCAAACCACTCAGGAAAATTTATGTACAAGAATGGTTTACAGGCTCCCCGTGATACTGGCCATGAGCCAGGCACCATGACAGCAACAGCTGGGAAATTCCACTGACGTTCAGTAGCAAAACCCACCTAAAACAAGGCAAGCACCAACAAAATCACCCAACTTCCCACCTTTTTTTGGCAGTGTGTTTTTTAAGGAGTAAAAACACATGTAGTGTTTTTGGCTGGGATAAAGGTAAAGCTCCTCACAGCAGCTTGTATGGTGCTGTGTTTCAGCTCTGCGATTACAACGGTGTTTGTAACACAGGGACATTTTAGGTACTGCTGAGCTGTGCTTGCACAGCATCAAGGCCTTTTGTTTCACATGCCACCCTGCCGGCGAGTAGGCTACGAGCAGCATGAGAATCTGGGAGGGGACACAGCCAGGACAGCTGACCCCAACTGACCAAAGGGGTGTCCCACACCACAGGCAATGTGCACAGCAATAAAAGCTGGGGGGGGAGGAGAAAAGGAAGGAAGTTCTGAGTTACAGCATCTGTCTTCACAAGTAACTATTATGCATGACAAAGCTTTGCTTTCCAGAACATTGCTAAACATCTGCCTGGAAGCAGTGAAATAATTCCTTATTTTGCTTTGCTTGCATGTGTAGCTTTTCTTTGCCTGTTAAACTGTCTTTATCTCAACAGACAAGTTTTCTCACTTTTATACTCGATACTTTTTCTACCCAACAAGTAGCTGTATGGGGGTGTGCTGCCTACCACGGTTACACCATGACAACACAGCATGCCATTGCACTTTTAACAGCAAAATAACCTTCTAAAAGGCAAAATTAGAGGCTTTTTTAGTGGATTTCTTTGGTGATCCTCACTAACATGTATCCTTAGTTTAATTATTTTTCAGGAACAAAAGTCAATCATGAACATAGAACAAAGTTTACTCTATTAAGCTTCTGTGATGGATGCATTTGACTCCATCAAACTAGTGGTAGTCTGGTTCAGGCTCTAAAGTAAGTAAAGGCCTAGGCTGTGACAAGGCCATGAACTTCTCTAGCTTCAACCTGTTCTCTGAAAACCCGGCCTGGGACAGGGTGGCATGACAAGCTTTGATGTATATGAGCTTGGAAACTGCAACACTGATCATGCAATTAACACATAAATAGCAAATGGTTCTTCCAAAACTAATTTGGTCAAGGAACAAAGTAAGTTGTGCGTACAAGGAGTCTCATGCTTACCTCTTCCATCTTATATAATTTGACTAAACAAATATGACAGCCTGAATGAACTTTTTTTGAGCTCTCCCTCCTAAGTAGCTGGTAGTATGGCGGTGATCTCCCCTTGAGCTGGGACACTGCTCAAGGTTACTCCTCAAGGTTGAGAGACCCTTTACCCACTGCAGATCTTTGTATGGTCACTATTGTACATAACCTTGTATCACAGGGCATTAAGATTTTACACTGGCAACTGATTCGTTATTATATGCTCTGTGCAGTAGAGTAATAGATTGAACTTTGCCATCAGACTTTGTTAAGCCTCACTTCTACATCATCTTACTTCACTAAAACCACTTTTGCTGCTATCTTTGGCAGTGGTTCTTTAAGTTAATGAAAATAGCCTAGTAGAAAAATTGTGCTTATGAACAGTCTTTGCAATTGAAAGAACCTAAAGAATTAAAGAGCTACTAAAATAACACAAGTTCATCTTGCATTTTAGCACTATACTACACTTCTTTCAAATACACAAGCCAAGCACATTTGAGAACCACAAAACCCTAGTTTTAAATACAATCTAGATAAATACACCATTTAACTAGCATTTTTCCCATATAAAAGAAACCTGTTTACAGAGCATGAAAATAATGGTCTATAACCATACAAATATCTTAACATCACAATATCGGTGCAAAACAATGCTCCAGTATAGCAAAAGACCTGTATATTAGTTAACTTTGGCTAAAGAATCTGAAAGACTGAAGAATCTTTACTGAACTCCATTACACCAGTACACATTAACTGAATCCTCTCCTAAAGCCAAAGGGAAGGCCACATCTGACATTAACATTATGGTTTTATATTATATATATATATAACACATATAACACATTAACAGGCAGGACTGGACAGTCAATTAAACCAGACGTGTCTTCAGTCTCACTTTCTATAAGCCTGAAGAGACTCCTCTCCTCCTCATAGCATACAGCCCCCATCTTCTCATTCAAGCAACCACCTCCCACCTCCTTTCAACCCAGAGTTCTGAACATAGATTTGGTAGTTCAGTATTACATAAAAAGTGCAATTGGCTGAGAAAGTCCACAAACATTAAAACACACTGGCTGCAAAAATTCAGCCACACCAGTAAATAACACATTCCAGAACAATAAAAACCAACACACTGTTAGTCTTGTAATGCCAGCTGTAGTGTAACTTACCCTGGTATCATGGTATTGATGACAGTGATGATCTTTAGGATCTGACTGTGTTCTCTTTCTGTCTTTTTCTATTTCTTTTTGTTCTTGAGAGATTGTTAAATGAGATTCTGAAGAACTGCAGTCTCTGACATGTAAAAAGAGAGAACTCTAGTTCTTCCAATGTTGATGTCTTTTCCCCATATTTAAGACATGTACCATACATGTATCATGGGAAAAAATAAAAGACAAATACAAGAAGTCTACCCCTCACAAAAGTGTAACAGCATAATCATATTTAAAGGGTTTCATCAAACAGCCATTTTTTTTATACCTTCAAATTGCACATCCAAAGGTATACAAAAATTTAACAAAAAAAACCCCTCTGTTTTCTATAAAAGGGACAGGAACTGAATTACTGCACATTTATTTTAAAAAAGTAATAATGGTAATTAATGAAAAAAAAAAAATCAATCTTGCTGCAGGCCATATTTTATTAGTGCAATATAGAAGGGAAACAAATTTAAGCTCCTCCAGAATTTTCTGGTTTACAAAAAGCTGTTTAGTAGTTTACTTAGTGTACTGTTTCTGAGTATCAGTTATCACATCACTACAAGCAGGCCAATAATAATCAAAAAGATCTTTCAAGAAAATGTTTAACATGAAAGTTACAGCATATATTGTAACTTAGCTGAATTTGTGAACATGGATTCTTTCTTACTCTGTGCTTTCGCCTTGCCGAAAGAGAACAGATGTGGCAAAAGCACAGAACAGATGTAGCAAAACCAAGTTCTTACAAATTAGGATATGCATTCTTTTTTACCATTGTGGGTGGAAGTTTATTAAATAATGATTGATTACAACTTATGAAAAAGTCTTTGACCATGTATTTAACCAGGAATTGTTTAACTTGGATAGTGAGCTCAAGGACAACTCTAAATTGCATTTAATAAATTTGACAGGTGGTGCTTGTTCTGGGCCCCCTGAACAGGCAGGATGTGAGCAGGACCATCCAGACAATAAATAATGCATGCAGCTGTGTCATGACAGTTAACTCGACCACACTTGGATGCGTGGCCAACATCCCTGGCGTGTGTGGCCCTTATGAATCATGAGATAGTGTACGCCTACACTTGGCACAAACTTAAAAGCTTGCATACGCTAGTTACATAAGCTAGTTTTGTTTTCACTGGATATTAAGGCAGGCAAGCTCCAGGACTAGGCCAGAAGCCTCACCTACAAGTGGATGCACCGCGTAGAAGCTTCCCAGCTACCAAAAGATTCCTGACACTGGCTGTAATGGGGCTTCCCAGCAGAAGTGTGGGCCTGGATGATGTTATTAAGGTGGTAATTGGTGATGTATCCTTTTCTTAATCACTGTAACACTTTGCAGTAATGATACGACGCATTGCTTATATCTTTTATCATATTGTGCATTTCCTTTCATCATACCGCATGCTATTCTCCTTTATTATACTGTAACATAATAAAACTACATTTCTTTTTACATTTGATTTGGTCCATTTTTGCTTGGTATCCAGTCAGTCAGCAAAACACACTGCCAAAACGAATTGCTCGCATACATTTCCTCGTATCAGCTTAATCTCCTAGTAAACTTTATATAGCAAAGTTAACACAAAAAAAGTGGGTGTGACTGCACTGATTTGCAGGCACCAAATTTCCTCAACAGTAAAGTACTTCAAATTGGGAGGAAAAAAACCATGAAAACCTAACTGTTTTCTGTTATTCCCAACATGGATAAAACTTAGGCCTGAGCGAAATTGCTTGGACATGGAACATGTCTCAAGATAGCTTATTTAGTTCCTAAAACTCCTCTTTACTCCTAGGCTGCACTCTGGGTAGCAGTTCTGGTAAGTTTATTCCTTCCGCTTCTATTTACTGATAGACAACAAAATTCAAGCAGTATCTATGCTATGTATTACTGAAATCTTATACAAAGCATTGCTAATTTCAAAAAAACAAACCTGACAGTTGCTTACTTTTTCTCAAGAAGTGACTTCTTTGGTTTCTGTTTGTGTTGTTTAATACCTATAGAAAATTAGGAAGGGGGGGGAAGGGGGGAAAGAGAGAAAAAAAAAAAAGAGGCATTAGCTACTTTCATAGGAAAGTTACCAATGAGGGAATTTTGCTATATTCAATGTAGATCTTGAAATCAGAAAAAGTTACCATTTATTTCTTCTAATGTCTTCTTCAACTTGTAATTTTGTTGAATAAGATCCTTAAGTCCACCAGGAATATTCTTGCATAGTTCCTGAGCTCTCTCATTAGCTTCCAAAGCCAGTTCATGTTCCCCCAGTAATGACAGCGCCTTACAGAAATGGTAATGACCCTACACAGATGCAAGTTTGAATTTCAAGCATTCATTCACACAAAGAACAAAACAATTTATATCCGAAACAGATGCAGTAGACAATATAAAGTAAAATTTTACATACTCAAAAGTTTTATCTACTCCACCTGCTTCAGGTCAAATGATGAATAATCAGTTTTCAACTACTTGGCACACAAACAGAAAGATAATTCACTGGCAGTAGAATCTAACCTCTGGCTTTGAAAAAGTGTGTTTTTTTCTCCTAATCTCAACTACTAATTTGCAGTTTTGTAACTATCCCTAATTTATTCTTCTTTAGGTGAAGAATATTGGGAAATACACGTTGGTCATTAATCAGGATTTTTTTTTTTATAGTAAGGACTATGTACGTTCTATTTAAAGCATTACAATAACATAGCTACTCACAACAACGTAATAAATGTTTTCTTCTGTCTTTACACATGAAGAACACCATGTAACTGAAACAGAGCAAGGTCTTTAAAAAGTTAGTTAGGATGAGTTTGGTACAATGCTCTGGGTGATGCTCTGTGTTGAGAAAGGAATGGACTCTGAATAATAAGAAAAGGTTCCACTGACAATGTTAAAGTAAAGAAATGGACTCTGAATAATTAGAAAAGATAAGGTCGGGACCTGAACGAGATAAGGAGACCATGAGACTTAGAAGCATGTCAAAATAATGTTTCTAATACACAAATACAAACAAACCATGCGTTAGGTTTACAGTTAGACCCAATGATCTTAAAGATCTTTTCCAACTTAGATGATTCCATTCTAGTTGGCTGACAGAAGCAGAATTCTTAGACTACCAGGTACAGTGTTCATTTTACTGTTACAGGGCTAAAACGCAGACAAGAATGTCACATCCACCTGGGTCAAAGCTGTAATTAAGATCTGCATTCTTGTGTTGGTTTGCAGTACCAACAAAAGACAATTTTGAAATGTATATGAAACTAACCTTTGGCCAATCATGCTTCAAAACAGTGGCTCTCTTTCCATCAGCAAGGGCTCTCCTTAGAGAAGGAAGGGAAAAAGAAGAGGTATTTACTATTTATAATTCAGAAAACTCTACAGACCAGACATACAAGGCACTATAAAAATATGAAGTGAATAAAAGAACAGTTCATTCACCTGTGTAAAGGTATGGTCGGATAATACTTCTTAGCTGAAACTTACCTGGATTAAGATGTTACAGTCTCAACTATTTCACCCATCAGATATTTATTTATAATACACTATTGTCACCACCAATAGCAGGCCATAAGCTTAGTACTGAGTCTGCAAAACCTCAGGACTGAGGCTTCTCAGTCTTGATCAGGGTGAACTGCAGTTTCACCTGCCTCAGTTTTTGTTTACTTTGTTTAACTGTGACAATAATTCTTCTAACTGACCAGGTGCCTATGGCTAATTTGTTCTACTTTTGTTCATCTTTGTGTGGTACAACCATAGATTTAAGTGAAGTAACTGCTTGTTACTGCCATCTATACAGAATGAGGTATTTATGACCCAAGAACGATGAGGTCTCATAAAGAAATACAAGCCAGATATGACAGCAGAGGCCTTGAAGGAGACACAGAACACAGCAAAAGAGTGCAGGCAGAAGAAGACAAAAGATGGGGCACCAGCTTGGGACTGGAGACCCCATGGCTATAAACAATTCACCAGCGATCAGTTAAAGACATGCCAAATCTGGACAAATATGACTAAGTGTAACAAAGAAAAAATACATGTAAAATGTACTATGTATAGTAAATTCAGATGTTAACAGAGTGCTGTAGACCAACAGAGACAAAGCAAAGGTGCAACAGCATGTTAGCAGACACAAAAGTGACCCCAAGTGGACCCTAGAGCGAGGAAGAAGAAACCATGAACATCACTTTCCTCCCAGAGAAGGACTCTGCACGCCAACAGCTCTCTAACGCAACTACTACAGCAAGAAAAGTGCCAGCTTTAGTACCCACCCAGACGAATAGTGGAGGGGTGTGGAAAAAGTACTAAAGTTATATTATAACATTGAAAAAAAATTTAGTGTGAAACTGCAGCTGCTTCTTCCAGGGTGGAATGCAGCTGAAATGCATGGAATCTACTCACAGGTAGTTCCCCAGGCAACACAACCCGCAACCTTAGCACACACTAACAGGAACTGAACAGAGAGTGGAG
The DNA here is from genome assembly GCF_017639655.2 of Falco naumanni. Lineage (NCBI taxonomy): Eukaryota > Metazoa > Chordata > Aves > Falconiformes > Falconidae > Falco > Falco naumanni. The sequence continues at coordinate 78,065,933 of NC_054055.1, read as the reverse complement.
CAGAGAGACCATGGCCAGGCTCTGTTGTACTCCCTACAGGAAAGGGAACTTGATGGTACTATGTACTGATAAACTGCATAGTAGCCATCCAATGAAGAAAAGTGAAAATGTCAGCTGTTGAGCCAGCAACTTTGGCAAAATCACTTTCCTCAGATGAACTTTGCTCATTATAATACTAAAGCACACATCCATCTCAAAGCTACCCACCTCGAAAGTACAGCCACCCCTCACTAAGCAGGTGCTTCGTATTTTTACTGACTGTACCTTTAAAGGTAAAACGAGAGAATTCTACACCTATCAGTAACAAAAGTACGTATGAGTACTCAAGCTCCACCTAGAAGCGAAGAAATAATATAGGAATTAGGAAGGGGAGAAGTTAGGGAAGACTCCACTGTAACTGCTGGGGTCAGTTGATGGGCTGAACCTGTCTTCTCTCCCATGAGGATGCCTATTGGGTAACAACTATACTCTATATGTGCTTAATTATTAACTCCAGCTGGCTTTTATTAGCTATTAGATTGTGTGTATGCTATTTCACACTTGTTCTTACAGTCAGTGTACTATCAACGGCAATGACTAACCCTAACCTGCCATGAATCTGTATAATAAAAATTCTCAAATAAAATGTGTTTTGTGTGAATTTCCAGAAACTTGAATAATTGACTTGACTAGTGAATCTGTCATGGTTGCAAATTATCTTAAGTTTTACTGAAACTTTCCATATTTTGTGTTTGTTTGTGAAACAGTTAGTTATAGGAACATCTTGATTTTAAGAAGTTAGCCTCTATGTTAGCACTATAGTAGCACTTATTAACCAATGATGTATGGCTTGCTGTGATGCTTGTTACCCGAGCTGGTGTTACTTTAAGTCCCTATTCTCTGGACCATGTTAGCCTTAGTCCTTACTCTCTAGACCATAACCAGAACACCTAAGTTCTATTGTATGTAAGATGAGTTATTGGACAACCTGGCAAAGTAGATATCTAGCCAGCCAACTTGGCATAACACTTACTTTTAAGGTGTCCCGAAGTGAACTACCTTCATTATAATACTAAAAAACACACCCACAGGTCAAGAAGATCCTTGCTCAGGTGAAAACCCTTCCTCTGCACAAGTGTAGTAACAGAAGAGAATGACACAACAGATATTAGAATCACATGGAAATCACTAACCAATCATTGTAACTGGGAGTGTATTACCTTACAATTTTTGTGTATAAAAGTAACAGTGAAATTGGCATGGGGTGTGCTTGATTTGTGGTGATTCCACCTAGCACTCAGCACTACAATGAAGAAGTGCCTGCTTATCTGCTTTGTCTAGATGGGGTTTTCATTCCCCAGCTAACATCACCATGAATCCCTGAATAGGGCAGTCAAATCAACCTCCAATACAGTGTGCTGTCCAGTAGAGTCTCTGTAGTGAGCTCTGACAGGCTGGTTGGGTCTCATCTTTCCTGGGACGTTGACTACTTAAACATAAAGGGTTTGGGAAAAACATTCCCTTTAACATGACAATGGGTGAGCGTAATACCAAGAAAATGGGCCGAAACTAAAAATCATGTGGACAGTGATGCTAATTATACTGTTATTACTTCTTTTTATTCCAATAATTAGATCTGGACTAATAACAATCATACCCTTAAGACTTCAATTATACTAACAATAAATTCTTGGGTTGGCTTTACATAAAAGGTATACATCCACCTTGCTCAAGTTCTTTAGCTTAACACTGGCTTAAGGAAAATAACGCCCATACCCATGCTGATCTCTTCTTCAAGAGGCTTAAGAAAAATCACAACATTCACTGGTACTGAGATTTTTTTCCTGTTGTATAACCCCTTACATAAAAAATTTAAATGGTACTATCTACTGCCAGAAGATAGAGCTAACGATATTCATTTTTCTTAATATCAGTTTTCTGAGGTAGTAACATCACAATTATGATATACTTGTTTTAAAAATACTGTTTTTCTAACTATATTACCAATTTTTAAATGCACATCACCACAACATTACAGATTATAAACAAGCGGTTACTTACTTGTATTGCCTTGTGAGAATTAAACAAAGAGCTCGGTTTCCATACAGAAGATGGTTTGCAGGGCTTACAAAAAAGAATTATGAAAGTGGATTACTTTTGAAAATCTTAAAAAGGAAAAATATAAAGTAAGTTTTCACAATAATTGTCTGCAAGCAATCTAGTACCAACAACTACATACAGGCTTCCTTGAACAGTCCCATTAATTTATAAGTTAAGTCACTGAAAATATCAGGTTTAATTATATAATAATTTCTAAGATTTGGGCCCATTAATGCAACTTCCAACCAATTCAGATCACTCCCAGCTTTGGGGCTGGGGGAAGGGGGAGGAGAGGGGAGAGAGAGAGAGATTTAAACTCCTTCTGCAACTCACTAGGCTCTGAAAAACATACTAAAGCACGCCTCAGGCAGTCAGAAGTATGGCTAGTATGCTCCTGACAATCTCAGCTTCATTTAAAAAAAAAATTAAAATATATAAACAAAATGCTAAAGCATCACCCCCAGCTTACCTAATGGAGAACGAGAGGTGAGAACTGATAAAGACAATCCAGCAACCGCTTAAAAGGAAGCCAGTGGAGGATGCAGCTAGTTAGAGAACGAGTGTGAAGATGTAGTTTAAAGTCAGCTCACACTGGGAGAGCAAGAAAGGGAAGACAGTGGACAGAGCAGGTGAAGAAAGATTCCCTACCTGCTAGACATCACTCAGCTATCCTTCACCTTCCAGCAGGATCTTAAGGATGAACAATGTCTAACGAACAGCTATGACAACATCTCAGCTATACAGCCCCTGGAAACCATGAGACCTCCTTTCCTGTTTCCAAGCCATGGGATTTCATTTGCTCTTTCACTGAATTCTGCTCGCTCCTCCCTCACCCTCATCATCTAGCTTGAGCAAAGCCTTCTTAGCCTGCTCCATCATCTCAGATACTGAAGTCAGCTTACACAACTTTTCAAGGACGCTGAAATCAGCTTGAACTGGGGATTGAAATGTATCCTACCATGTGACATAAAATCTGACGAAAGACATCAGCAAAATGCTAATCCTTTCAACTGCACAATTACAAAGCTACAGACTTTAAAATGAAAAAATGAAAGTTTGCACAATCAAATTTTTATGAAGGATGGTACTTTATGAATTTCACCACATTTCACAGACACCAGAACTTGTAAAAGCAGCATTTGCATGACTACAGCACAAGCAGCGATTACACCAAACCAGCATTCTGTAACTAGTTGACATAGTGTCGACTACAGGAAGGGGGCAAATGCTCTATATGCATATGGCATAAATGCTCATGTAATCTGTCTCCCTGGCCTCTTTATAGAGCCCAGGAAAGTCTCCAAAGCCTTTCAGCAAATTACTGTTAGGAAGAAATTAAACTAGGTTTACAAAAGGAAATTAAGACTGTTGCATACAGAGTTGCCAAAATCAGATATTTAAAAATAAATACTTGTTCTTGTTCACTTGTTCCACATCACAGCTGAGATGATAAATATTTGCAACTGTTGGTCAGGCTGGAAGAGTATTTAGAAGGCATGACACCAAAAAGTGGCTGCTCATACCAAATAACTTTCCTTCTTTTCAGGTTTACTATACTTACTGTTAGTCACTTTTAGATCAGCTTTAAACCCTAACAGGACTTCTGAGGCAGTAAAAGTGCAAACAACCACTAGTAGCAAGAAATAAAATAGAGCAAAGGATGTATTACATAGCATTTAAAAAAAAAAAAAAAAGATGTATCATTTGGCCTCTAAGTAGACTGGCTCATGCAAAACTATACAAAAATCAGGATAACTCTGAACACATATTATAGACACAATCTAGTTAACCAGTTTAGTTCTTACCAAAACTCTATGGCTTTAGTATATGACATTATAGCACGATGAAAGTCTCCTTGGGAAAATTCTTCATTTCCTTTCTGTTTCATAAATTCACTGTTCTGTGAAATCAAGAAAAACAGTTCAGCAACCAGTGTAAACAAACTCATTTGCAACGAGAAGAAAACAGCTAAAAGAAGCAGCTACGTTTTTATGCTTGTAAAACCAGAATGTTACATATGTATTATTAGTTGTAATTTAATACTTTTAATTCATTGCAATTAATATGCTTAAAATTGTACAAATGCAAATGCAGACAAGAATACAATGAACAATTAAAAAGCAAGACTAAGTAGAAGCTCTCCTGGATTCCATAATACAGCTGTCAACAAAAGCAAGCACGTGTCAAATAGCTGAGTATAGCACCGCTCAACCTGTTCCCTACTCGGTGCCTCTCAACATAGCCCCTCAACTATGGAACTGTAGCAAGGACGACAAAGGAATTAACCACACTCCCACAGACAAAAAAAACCCCAAACACCTACACTAAAGGAACTTATGGCAAAGAATGAGAGCATCTTATTTCTGTGTTAAAAGGATCAAGTTGAACAATCTTGTATCAGTGTTAACTGCATTTCCTTGAGCTTTTTGGGGAGGTGAGGAAGGGAATGCTGTCTAATGCACGCTGGCAATGTAAACAACTAATGTTTTGTTTATTAGGCCAGGATCTCTCAAGGTAATTATTTATGTCAGGACAATTACTCACTCAAGCTTTTGAAACCTTTGCCTTTAATCATTTGCCCATTTTTATAAATCTTTGATCATTAACACCACATACAACCCTCACCAAAAAAAAAAAAAAAAGAAAAAAAACCACAACAGAAAAAGCACAAACACATTCTGATATAGTCTCTCACCTTCCTACAGTTTTCACAGGTCACAGCTTTGAATTCTTCAACTAAATTACAATCTTCCAAAGCAACTTTATTAATGTAACGCTTGCCTGGAGACAAAATGCAGAAAAACACAGCGGGTAAAGAAATTACCAAAGACAAGTAGGGTTTATCTGCTGCTGCTAAGACTCATGCTCTGTTTTCTGACTGAAAGTGAAATTTGACATACAAACTAAGTAACAGAAACAAACCAAGTAACATAAATGTTCAGAATAAAATGAATTGCTATTGATTAAGCCCAAAATGACTGGCTGCAGACCATAAAACATTTAAATACTTGCCTAATTTCAAGCAATCAAGTGAAATTTGATTGTATTTTAAAAAAATCTGCATTTTAAAAATTTGCAAAGATTTATATTTTAAAGAATCCATACTTTGGCATTTAACTATAAAAAGATTCTTCTCTTTACATGCAAGTTCAATTTCTACTATCCTGTCACTTACTGCAACAGCTGAGTTAGAACAGGTATGTGCAAAAGTAGAATATAAGCCATTTAACATACATCAAATACAGCCAGCCTGGAAGCTTTTTGTAATTTCAGCAGAAGTTCTGCTGCTCATATTAATATATCTTACAGTAACTCCCATGAGCTCATTTTATAAGACTAACATCTCAATTAGTATTTTGACAAAATCCTCTGCCAAACATTTAACAGAAAGACCCAAATAATATTTCCAGCAACATTCAACTTAACACTCAAGTTAAAGGAATAGAAGGCACACATACAGCCCATAAGGGACACCAGAGTGAAAAAAGTGTTCTGAACTCCTGGTTCAAAAAGAGCACGTGCACTGTAAATATGACCCACATAAAGGGATTCAAGGAAGAATTGACTGGTGCAAACAAGAAGAAGAAGAAAAAAAAAAGCAGCACTCCACCACCACGATTTCTCTAGTCATTCCCACAATAATGAAACACATGCAAACATTAACTTACTCTCCTCATAATTTCTCCAGAACTGTTCATACTTACATTCAGTGAAGAAAATTTCAAGATAAATCCAACCACAATCACCAAGTTTCTCCAGCCTCTGCAGAATACTGACATCACCTGTGTATCTGACCCAATCAAGTGCATCCCCAACATCAAAGACACCCTGTTGCAATTGAAGGAAAATAAAGAAAAAACACCATCCTAATTCCACACAAAGCGAAGTCTTAAAACAAAACCAACAAACACCACCCAAACCAACATCTCACTGGCAATATAATGGAAGCATTCCATGTAAATATAACAAACATTGCTCCTGATTTGTAAGCCTTTGAAATAGACAACAGCTCACAAATATAAATACCTGGATAACTCAAGCACAGCTTAATACAGCATATTGACACAATGAAAACAGTCATTCTTTCAACAGGAGACAGGGAAGCCATTTCAATTACAGAATTTGATTTAGAAACTTCTTTTAGACAACTGCACTCAAAATTCAATGTGAAATGACAAGCCTGGTTTAAAAAAGCAACATTCTCTAGGCTGCTAGACATGCAGGCTGGACTAAGATTTAATTCTGTAATCATGACTTCCCTTCTATTCAAACTAAATGCAATTGTTTGAGCTACAGAGCTTTAATTGTAGGAGAGGGATTGAGTGAAGAATGTCTGTTGCCTGGGATACTCCCACATTATTTGAGCCTCCAGATTTTGAAAAATAATGTAAAGACAAACATCACTAAAACACAGGAACTGGGTAATCCAGCAGTAATATACAGTTGTTCCTATTCTGCTTCTCCTATTGCTACTGTCAGCTATGATAGTGCCTTCTAATTCCAAAGGTTTTATCTTAACTTTTGCAGTTAACCTATAGCAGGCAGCAGAAACTAGTAAGAGCAAAAAAAAGTGACAAACACAGTGAAATTAAAAACATTCACAGTCCAAAGTTTACAAGCTGAAAAAAGGAACTAGTTCTACTATACACTGAATTTGGTAGTGAAGATGGATCAGCAGGTTTCCAAACCACACACTTAGTCTGCCATTCACAGTCCTTCAGACTGAATTGGTATAATTATTTTAGAATCCGCTAAGATTTCCCACCTGTCTCCAAAGAGGAGAACTTTTGCATCATTTCAGTGATCAGGCTTAGCCGTGCTCATAGCCCTGTAGCCCCACCACGGCGTACTGCCGTTGCTAGTAATAGGCCACAAGCTTTGTACAGACTGCAAGGCCAAAAGACTGCGACTTGTCAAGTTTACTCTGAGCTTGTTCTGACCCGCCAAGAGCTCTGTTTTAACTTGGGTTAAATTGTACCAGCAGTTTTTCTTCTGACTGGGTGGTTATGACTAATCTGGTTTGAAAATAAACCCAAGCAGACCCTAGGGTGAGGAAGGAAAAACCATCAACAGCAGTCCTTGCAGCAAAGAACTCCACCTAGTGATGACTAAACCCCACACACGTAAACGCTAGACAGAAGCCATTTGCTTTAGGATCCCAAGGAGCAGTGCAAGGATAAGCACAACACCTGGAAAAAGGTCAGCTTCTAGGAAGTGCACGTATTACAATTTTAACTGTGCTATCTTATCATTAGAGTTTTTCTGTTTAGTAGTATTTATTTGTTTGTTTGTTTCTTCTTCTGTAATAATTCATTTTGGAAGACTTCAACTATACTAATAAAAGCTTCTTGTCTTTACGTGCAAAGCGTGTTTGCGTTCTGCCCATACCTAGCCTTTCAGCATAACACACTAACACCAGCACAGAGAGGAAAAAGCAAAACACAGCACATAGGACTGTGTGCTTGTGGGAGGGAATCTAGAAATTTTCAGGACAAGGCAGAGAGAGCACAGACATGTCTGAAAGGAATAAGCCTTGAACAAGAAATGCCAAATCTGCAAGCAACCAACAAGTAAAGCCACCAGCAGGTACCGAAGTGGAACTGGAAGGCTGATGCACAGCCTAAACCCACCCAACCACACTGCAGTAGTGACCTCCAAGAGAAATCAATCATTTTCAGCATGTGTACCACCGACAAAGTTCTCACTCATTTTGTCTTACACAGATTACATTTATTTCACAGTTCCTGTCACACAAAGATTTCATTTTGTGGCTCAGAGCTGCAACAGCTGGCAACTGCAGTCCTATATACTACATATGCCATAAGCTACAGACTCAGTTTATTTGTTCAAGCATTTCAAAGTTTTGGATATTTGTACAAATATTTTCTTGGCATTCAAACATAAAGAAACATTCCTATTAAACAGAACTGGAGAAACTTACATTTTCTATTCTGCTGCCAATTCTCAGTACACCACCAATAAAAGCTGGAACATTCTAGAAGAGGGACAGAAAAATAAAAAGCACGTTATTGACATCTGATAGCTTTAGTTTCTATCTGCTCGGGTTCAACTTGATAGCATTTTCTGTTCTGCTCGAATGCAGTATCATTTGGACAGTTGCTCTGGTCCACTTCAAAGTTTCAGGAAGTATTTTTGTATTAAGTAGCAAATCCCCTACCATTTTTTGTCGAAAATGTTGACAGGGACAATAGAGTATGCATGGATGCTATGACACCTGTTTAGGAAAGCCAGCCACTTCAACCACTTCTGCAGTTATCTACATACCAAAGAACCATCTGACATATCCAATGAAAACCATCCAAAACAACAGTACTTCCTCTCCTGAGATCTTCTGCTCCTCCAAATACATTTTAGTATTGAATAGACAATCTTTAACATGCAGAAGGAGATAACAGGCTGAGGAAGTAAGAAGAGGGAAGCAGAGGTAAACAGGGAGATGGGAATATACTCAGACCCTCTCTATAAAGACTGAATGGGAGACTACCAGAGGAGGAAACAACACAAAGAACCCATCATACGAGACAAAATGAAAATACTGTAAGGACATTCTGAAGTACAAGGAGCTGAAAATAGAGCATTCTGGTAGCCTGAAGGAGGAAGCAGCAAAAAGAGCATAGGGAAGTATGAATCCACAAGGTCAATATAAAACATAAATACCTAATCACAGAAAGTCACATAACAGTAAGGCAGACTTGGAAAGTGTAGCTTGCAGTTGAGCACAGAATTTAAACAAATGGATATTTTTTAAAATGTGTCATATCTAAATTTTTAAAAATAATTAATAAAATTATCTTCCCTTCAGCCACTAAGAACGTTGCTTATATCGTTCTCTCCTCTGCACCGGTGTGTTTCTAAGCCAGCAACAATGGTGAATTTTAAATATAATTTGTTGAATTAGGGGAAAAAAAAAGGGGGGGGGGGGGAAGTATTTAACTTGTTCATCTGCGAATGGTGCCATTTTTCCCACAGATGTGACTCTCTCTTTTAGCAATTTAAAAGGGATTCAATCAACAGTATTATTGACTCTTCAGGTATTTAGTAAGTTATCCCAACTGTAATAAAACCTATGGACTCACTTTCTAGAAAGCTGCAACTCAACTACCAGACAATTTATTCACTCCAGCAAAAGGAAAAGTCTAATTTACAATATAATCCCAAGATGCATAAGTTAGAGATTTAATTAACCTATTATACTTGAAAAACGTAAAGTTAAAATACAGTACTTACAACAACTTTCTTAATTAAATCAACAAGGTCTTCCAAAATCTCTAAAGCACAGAGTCTCTTCCAATTCTGGTCTAAGACCTGCGAACTGCTTAGAAACAGAACAAGTTATTATTCAGAAAAATAACACTGTGTTGCATGGTCTTAATTCTAACTTTAAGGTAATTAGATCTAAGCAAGAGCATGGTTACAAATTCAAATCAAGTCCAGGGTGGGATGGAGAAGAGCTGCAAAGCTTTTGGCACTTTTGAAATAAACGACATCCATTGAAGTACTTGAACACACTTTTAGATTTCAAACTTCAGAAACCCATTCTTAATATTTTCTTCTGTATATTCATGAACTATGCCTTCTGACCTTAACTAAGTTAGCCCACAGGTAAAAACATTCCTGCAGACAGTTTAACCACTACTGAAATTATACAAAGATCTTTCACAGGTAACCAAAATTAAAAAAAAAAGGTAAAGGCTGATGAAATCACTTCAAGAATATGATTACTTACATCCAATCAGCTACCAAAGAATTACTTTCACTTGTGAAGAGAAAAGGCCAAAAGATGTGTATTTTAATAACGTTGCAATATTCTCTTAGTACTTCAACTGGCTGACTGCACCATACTTCACAGGGATCAACATCTTCAAAGAAAGAGTTAGGAATTAAGACTACACAGTTCAGGCATTACAATTAATCAAAGTCCAAACAAACATTCAAAAACATCAGTTATTTCCATACTGTATTCCTAAGTACTATCTAACCAAAAGAAGAAAACTTAAACACTCTAAATACATCTAGCAACTTGAGGGGTTTTTTTATAAATTGAAGGGGAAGAGAGAATGGATATGGAAGTAAGAATAGAGCCCTGCTGGCAGGCTTTATATTCCTTGCTCAAGGAATTGCCTGTGTTCTGAATTATATTGATGTAACACATTAAATACATAAATGCATCCTGCTTCTACATAAGGATCCTAACAAGGGCTGCGAGCCATTTAATGGCTATAAGGGGTGCTATCTTCAAGATAAAACAAAAGTCATTTTAACTGTACCCATTCAATTATTTTCTACAATAAATCCAGGTTAGTGTGGCACATAGCCACACGGTACAAAAAGATCAGCAATATTCTTTCCTCCAGAGGTCATTATGTGTGATGCCTGGCTCTTTCAAAAATATAATCTATTCCCCTCAGAGACTGTCTTTAAAAGGTAAAGATCCTGATTAGATTACTAAGGTGGCATCATATACTCTCAGACCAGAAGGAGTATTACCCGAGAGCATGAATGTATGCAAAAATTCATTTTACACAGCTGGCTCTGTTCACCTGAGTTTCCTATATATTACAGGTTACCATTTGTATAGTGAATACAGTTTTGAAGAACTTGTACTCTTGAGCCACACGCTTTTCTGCAACTATCATAATTTTTTTAAAAAATAACTGCAAAACTTAACCTACAAAGATCAACTTGAAGATGTCTTTAACCTATACAGCTAAAACATAGCTACAATTAAAATACAGGGAAAGAACACAAGCCTTAAATCTCCATCCTTATAACATTAATTGATTGCATATATGTACATATTGTATTGACTATTTGCATTGTTCTCACAAATGTATAGCAGTCTTCTGCACATCACATTGGGACAAAAAGATGAGAACTCTTCCAGTGTAAAAGAACGTACCAGTACTTCTGCTCAGAAACAGTAATTATCTACTTATTCAGACAAAAGAAGGGAAAAAGTGAAATAGCAATCAGAAAGATCCAAACTCAGCACAAAAAGTGCATTAGAAAGTTAAGTAATACTGGCTTACTTTACATACCTGTTTTAGGCTTATGCGGTGGCTGCTGTTCAAACACTCCGTGACCCTAAAGATAAACGTATTTTTTAACATTACCCACCTTGCAAATGTGTTACACTAACTATAAGCAATGATTGCTTAACTGTTTCTTAGTATTAAACCAACTGTTTACATCAGAGAAAGGAAGGAACAGTGACAGAACACAGAAGTAATTTCCAATTCCTTTTCTCAAGAAAAGGTAACTATTGAACATATTCAGTATGAAAGATGGTCTATAGTTATATCTTCATAAACACGCAGCACGATCAAACCAGAAACAAATCTATAAAGCAAAGTATTTGGTACTGGGCAGCTTACTTTCACATGATACGCTCTTTCTTTTAGTCTGCATTGGTTCAAATTAGTCCCATAGACAGACCATCCATTTGTGGCTGATGCACATTACCTATACTCTTAAAAGCACCCTCTGGATTAGTTTCATCCCCAATGAATCCCACTAGCATACTCCAAGATCTCTTCACAACTTAAGCCAAAACATGAAAGACAGGGACAGTTGGGATATTTGCTTCAGGAGTGTTCTCTTGATTCACACTAAAATACTAATGCAGACACATTAATTAACAAAATTAATAATTAACTAGCATTATTTAGTTATCTATTATCAACTATAATTATTTAGTTATTAACTAAAATAATCGTGCATACTCCAAGGACCTAGACAGAAAAAATATTTTTATGTACCTACTTGCTCTGAACAGGAGCAAGTTGAATTGAATTGAATTGAATGTTCATTCAATGCTCACCAGCATCTTGCTGTCTTCTAAGACCAATCTGAGGAGGGTGAATACCCCATGCTTTCCCCCCCCCCCCCCCATCCCGTTTCCCCAAGAATAAAACACTATTGGTACTCCCTATTCTCCCACATGTTTCTGCACTTCTGACAACGGTTTTGTGAGGAAAACAAGAAAAAAAAAGTCTGCAATATTTTGCACTACCAAACAACAACCCCCTTTGGAAACAATCTTTGTAATTCATATTAAGCACAACCAAAAGGCAAACAAAGCAAACTGGGGAAAAAGCATGTTTACTAGAGTTATTTAACACAATGGTTTAGATGCTGTCTCATGAAAAAAAAAAATACCTGCATATCCATTAAAAAAATGTCTATAAATCAACAGTTATAAATGTCTGGGAAAACTTGCTAGTTTAAGCAATATATTTAATTGCACTAGTATTCCAAAAAGTAAGAATTCAAAATCAGGTACTAGGCAGCAGTATAACGTTCAAGAATATCTATCTAAACATGTTTAAGATGACACCACCAGTTTTCAAAAAATAATAATGAAGTTTTGACAATTAGTGCATGTGTATTGAAGTAAATATACATACATCAGGGAAGCAGAGTGAGTTATTGATTTACTACTTCATGGCAGCATACTGTGTCAATACTTTAATGGGTTCAAAACCTAGTACTCCATATGAGCCTCTCAAGCTGAATAATAAATGACTTCGGTCTGTTTTACAGATCCCTAAGAAGTCTATTATTTTCACAAATATTACGTGTCATTTAATAAATACTACATATCATGTCTATGTATTGCTGTATTACCATGGCAAAGAAATGCAAAGCTATTTCTGAATACAACTGGAGAACAGTATAAAAACAAATTACCAAACACATCTTTTATAAAGTTTCTTTAACAGACCTTTATTTTTTCAGTGGCAGACTTTCTGGAAATACTAGCCTGCTCTGCAAGGACAACTTACTAATCTGACTTAAGGTGACGACAAGCATTCACAAGATTTCAGCTGAAGTAACGTTTCTGAACTATTACAACATTACATGTAAATCAAGGCTTACTCTCAAAAACAACTTGTAGCATTGACGTATTTAACAGACCAGGACATTCAATAACCTAAGATGAAAAAAATTAACCCATTTCAAAATCAGTTAATCTTGAAAGATGACTGAACATCTCCTTCACTCCATAGCCAGGATTTTGCTATAGTATTTAAAAACAAACAACACACACACCACCATACACACACCACCCCTTCTAAACATCATTCTCGTGGTGGTATTCCCATCAAAGCAAACCTGAAAACCAAGATTTAGCACTTGCACAGAATCAAGGGCTTTCTTTCCATAGCACTGCATACACATCACCTTAAGAGATAAAACATCTAGTATCTTATGCTAACACAACTGTTACTTTATTTTGTCCACAGTACATAAAAACCCCCAAATTTATTGACATAAACAATGTCCAAAGCATTAACGTTGGTAGCAGCCCCTTGTAAAGCTACAGCTTTACAAATAAGAAATTCAATTTACCTGGACTTTCTATTTCTGCACAGGAAGAATAGTAGGCCAGCTAGCCTGTATTTCATAGCAGCAACGCTTAGGATAAATAACTCATAACTGAACTCTCAAAGCAGCAGAAAGATTAACTACCACATTCAAGAGCTCCTTACACATAGCAAGAAGGGGGAAATAAGCTTAAAGAATGCATTCTTAAAAATATTAAATCAAAAAAGCTGTACAGTTTATTCAATACAAGAAAACTAAGTGAGTAGAGGCCTTATTGGGCACAAAAAACCTATAAAAAAATTACGAGATGACAAGAACAAAGACTGGGTAAACACTGCAGTTAATTTGCAGACTTGAACTTACACAAACTAAACTGTGATAGGTTTGCAATTAAAGGTATTTAATGTCACTCTGAGGTATAGCATCCCAAGTATGGCCTGGACACACAGCCAACAGGTTGGTCAAGTTCTGCTAATAGAACCTATGCATCACTGTCCAGTTTTACATAGTTGTATACGTATTCAGTAAAACTTGCCTGATAGATGATGCGGTATCTATGCTCCACCCCGATTTAGTATTCTTGCAAGTGACTATCATACAGTGATATAAGGTACCTTTGCATCAGTTCCAATGAATCAACACCAGCAATTATTCTACAACAGATCAGAACACCCTGCAAGCTCTTCACCTAGTTTCAAACCTACTTACCGATTCGCAGCAAGATTTATCATCAACATAAAAAGCCAAGGCTGCCAAGTCGGATTCGGATATAGGTTCACCCCCATGGTATCTGATCCTGAAAGAAAAGGATTATGTGAAATACACAAAGGGAAAGCAGGAGGCAAGTAATGCGTGCTTTGCGCAACTTGAAATGACCGCAACACTGAATTACACTTTACAGGAGTTTTACAGAAGAGGTGTTACTTTTACATAGCATAGGTTAAGGTTTCAAACAGTAACCTAAAGCATCAGTTAAATGCTAATTAAATCGACGAACTCAAAAGCCTCCCCAGTCCCTGGCGCCCGACAGTACTCCAGCACACTACCTCACACGGGACAGGCAGGAGCGGGAACGGCGGTTTGCACCGGCTGGGTCAGGGGGCCCATCGCGGGAGCCGCTGCCGCGCCCCGGGAGCGCGGAGCCGAACGCCCAGCCCGCTGCGCCGGGCAGCCCCCACCGGGCCGCGTCCGTCCGCGACAGCCCCGCCGCAGCGTGGCGGGGGCCGGCCGGGCTCCCCGCTGCCGTTAAGCCTCCGGAAGCCTCGAGGCTCGCCACTGACGTGTCGCAGCCAGGCGTTTTCCGCCGAGCCAGCCTTGCCCGTGCCCGGTCTTCCCCGCGGCAAAGGGCTCCAGCGACCCGGAGAGGCTGCGCCGCGGCTCCCGTGGCCGACAGCACCGCTCCCCGCCCCAGGCGGGCCGGGCCGGCTGTCACACTGCCGGGGGACTCGGGAGAGACGGGCGCCACCTTCCCGGCCTCAGCCCCAGCCCTACTGACGAAGCGGAGGCACGGAGCGGTGGGAGCACCCAGCGTCCGCCGCGCCTTCACTCGCCGACCCCCCTCAGCCGCCCGCCGCGCTCCCCCCCGCCTCCGTAGGGCCGCGGCCGCTCCCCGCTCCCTCAGCGAGCCCCTCCCACCCGCCCGCTACGCGCGCCGGCACCCCCGCCCCGCCGGGCGCTGGCTACTGGCTACTTCCCGCCTGACGTCACGGGAGCGAGCCAACGCGCGCGGAGCAGCCGGCGGTCCCCGCCTGCCGCGTGCTCAGGGGCTGTGCGCACGCGCCCGCTGCACGGAGCTGGCGGGGCGGGCGGTCCCTGCGCCCGCGCATGTGCGGCCCGGCGGGGGGGCGGCGGCGCGGCACCGGGACCGGGACGGGAACGGGGGCGGGGCGGCTGGGCGCTTCCGCGTCCCTCCGGCTGCGGGGGAGGGTGTCCTGGGTGTGGTTTCCTCCCCAGGCTAGGCCGCGGCCTCTGCAAGGAGGCAGAGCGGCTTTGCTGGGCGGGGCGGGGGGCTGCGGGCGGGAGGGGGTCGGTCGGTAGCACCGCGGCCCCTCAGTGTCCGTTGAAGCGCCGCGGCAACGGCCGCCACGGGTGGCGCTGGGCAGGCGCCTGCGCTGAGGCCCCTCACCGGGGCTGAGGGGAGCGGGGCCGCCTGCCTGCGCGGGCTGGGCGGCAGCACCGGCGGCGTGTGCGGCCTCGGTTCCCGCACTGGGGAATACCGGCGGGTTCCGGGAGGAACTTGCCGGGAAGCCTCTAACAGCTTCTTACCGTGTGTCCCCGCCTGCCACCCCCCCACCCCCCACCCCCCCCTGGTTAAAGGGAAGAGACCGCTATGGTTGAAAACTCTCCAGCCCCTTTGCCAGAAAGGGCAATATATGGATTTGCTCTTTTTTTAGGATCGTGGTTTGGCTTTAGTAAGTATACTGGGTACCGAGTACCCCACCAGGCAGCGTGGCTTTGTTTAGGAGGCAAGTGTAGCTCTGATAAGGCTGGCTGGAACGGGTCAGAATTGTATTAGCACCCTGTTGCAAGGGCACATGGTGAACTGAGTGAGTGTTACTTGCTGGACCTGTCAGTTGTTGCAAAGATGTGTCGTTGCCTTTTGTCGTTTCCTCATGTTTTGTCTTTAATCTTACTATGGGATCCTTAGTAATATTAATGGAGTCAAGGTGTTTGAAAAATTCTCTGTATTCTCATTTTAGTAACTTTTTTACTTTAATTGCATACATTGTCACTAAACAGTAGTTTAACTTTCCCTACCCAAACACTGGGGAAAAAAAAATGCAGTAAATTATGTCAATCTGGTCAACAGCAATGGAAAATTATTCGCGTTAACACCAGCATATCTTTGCTGGTATGACAGGTGCTTTAGCATTTCACTGGGGGTGTCTTGTGTGCCCATGCAGGACCAAGGCTTGAGAGGCTGAGAATGCTTTTTCAACATAAGAAAAGATGCAGCAAATATATTGCAGTCGAATAATAAACTAGGACCCTACTGTAAGTTTCTCACCCTTGGGAAGTAAGTCAAAATGAAATGTGCCTCTCACAGGAAGCCACTGTGGCTCCATACCTTGTGTCACTGGTTGCTAACTTTTTGACCTCGCATTTTTTTAAACCTTTCTCTGGATTTGTTGTGAGGGAGAAAAATTTCTTAGTATTTGTTTTGTTGGCATGAAAATGATTAGCTTGTCAAGAATCGGAAAGTATTTCCAGTAGCTTTTGCTGAACAGTTCCATTCAAGCACTGCAATTCTACCAGCTTTTCTTTCAACCATATGACCCGCTGTGTTACCGTTTTTTGCTTTAATACTTTTGTCAGAGTCATTTGGCATCCTTTTGCTGCGGGTTTTTTGTTCTGCAGTTCAACTTGCTAGTAATTCTTGTCTCTCTACACAGGAAATCAGAAACTAAATGTTAAAGCAGATATAAAAATCGTATCATGTAACCAGCTGCAAAACGTTGCCCCCATATTGGGTAGTTTTTGTGTCTGAGAGGCATATTCTACAATGTCTTTGGTAGAGCTGTTTTGGTTTAGATAGTGTAGAAGCCAAGTACTATCTCAGCATGTATCAGTAGAGAAGTATTGCTCTTAAACTTAGGGAGTAAGTCTAAAACAGTATCAGTTGTACTATTATGACTCTTTAATTCTTTTGTGCAGTATTGTATCTTATCTGGGCATATGTTCCGGAGACTTGGCTGTTCTCATTGGGACTAACATACTGGCCTCAAAAGTAAGTTCAACCAATTAAACCCTTTAGCCTGAATATGTGTAAGTGTAGAACACCCTGAATTATTTTCAAATTACAAAACTTTTTTTTAAGTACTGACATTGTATTTAATCCATTTTTTCCTGTTGATAAAGGACCAATCTTTGTGAAGCACTTTTTTAATGTAGATAAGTAGCTATGATGAGCATTTTTCATTATGTAATGAAATAAATAGTATTTGAGTGTTCTGTGATAAATTTGACATTTTGTTTTCAGGAAGTTTGCCAATGAAAATACAGTAAACTTTAAACCATAATTAAAAAAACAAAAACCTTCTGTAGGGAATCTGTTTGGTGGTTTATACCAAACTAGCTGCAGTGACCCTGCAGTCAATGATCTTGGGAGAGGTCAGGGTCTATATTCAGAAGTGTTTCTTTTTCTTCTTGGCTAAGTTTGTGCTGGATACAGTAACAACCACTATATTAAACCTGTTATATCATTAGGTATTTGTTATTGTTAATCTTTTGTTATTTGTTAATCTTTTTCCTCAGATACTGGGCAGTTGCTTTGCCAGCGTACCTACTAGTTGCTATAGGAATTGGTTATATATTACTTTTTGGTATTAACATGATGAGTACAGCTCCACTGAACTCAACGCATACCATTACAGGTAATTTTACTGGTGTTTTTTAAGATTTTGACACTTAACTGGTAATTTCTGTAAATACATATAATGTAGCTACATATAATATAAACCAAATTTATGCCTTTAAATATTTTGATGTAGAAAAGTTCTTGGAAGTACTGGAGTGAAATGATAGCCACAAGCCTGACTGTTCCCTCTTTGCCATCTTATGGCAGGGGTTTGCAACTAGTAGAGCGTACTTTATTAGTAGAACAGACCACATTAGAGGAACAGGGCTTAGGCATGTGAAGATCTCCCTGCCATGCACCTTGCATTACAAACCAGTGAGTGTCACGGGAGGAAGGAGGTGAGTACCTACCTGGCAGCAGCAGAAGTGGGAAGGCATGCAGGAGTCAAGGTGATGCAAAGGTGGATGCTGCAGTATTGAGGCCTGATCAGATATGTTAGTGATTCCCTGTCTAAAAAAAAGCTGTTCTTCAGGTTTTTCTCTCAGCTTTTTTGTAGACTTTACTCCTGTCAAGGAGACATGTTCTACGCATTCACAATATTCTCCAGGCATCTTTCTCCACATGAGGAATTCCACCACTATTTGCAGGTGGCCATTTTTGTTACAAAACATGCAGACTCTAAAATTTGTCAAGGAAGTTGCCTATTGCTGACTGCTGAAGTTGCACTGTTTTAACAAGCTGTGTTCGTTGCATTACATTACACTGAACTGCTAAGGAAAAAAATCAGTCAAGGCTGCAGTTCAAATGCATTACTCCGGTGCTTCTGTCAAGAACTGCCCTTTAGTCATCTTTGTGTTCCTGGCTGTTCATTCACACTCTCATGTCACCCTCTTGTTTGATGTCAACCTAACAGTTTGGCTGTATGGCAGGTGGGATGGGGGACCTACTCTGTTTGAAAAACAACTATTAGAAAGTTTTCTTTTTCAGAGGAAACAGTTTGGTAATGTGTGTTCAGAGTGCACCTGTAAAAATGTTTATGCTGTTAGAGGAATGGTTGTTGTGTGGTGATGGGAACAAGCAGCCAAGATGAAAGGAGGGTGGACAGCATCTCTCGGCAGAAATCCTAGTACAGGTGTTTAAACTACAGACTGAGCTATTCACTGTGGGTTTTTTTGTTTGTTTGTTCTTTTTGTCTTTGGGTTGTTATGGCTTAATGTCATATGGCATCTTAAGGCAAGCAAAGTCCCAGGCAGTGATTTCAGCAGAAGGCTAGGGTTGATTTTTTCAGGGGCTCTGATAATATGTTGATGATGTAAAGCATTTCTGATGACTGTCTCGTTATACCTCAGCAAGATGGGATTTTCAGCGTCAGTTATAGTAGCTGAATTTATAGTGTTCCATTATATGAATTTCTTGAAAGAAAAGTCTTTAATACATGAAATGTTCTCGTTGTCTCCTGTAGATAACTATGCAAAAAAACAGCAACAGAAGAAATTTCAAGAAGAAGCAATTCCAGCATTGAGGGATATTCCCATCAGTGAAGTAAACAGAATGTTTTTCCTTCCTGATAAAGGAATCTGCAATAGCAGATAGTTGTTATTAGGATCTGTTTGAATAAAGGATTAGTGGAAGTGTTACATGAGGAAAACCAAAACTCTCTAAGCTAAATAACCCTCTTTCTGCTGTAGAACAAAGTTTTCTCTCTGACTTCCAAACTAAATTTATGTTAACATGTTTCGTTGAGATGGCTTGATTTTATTACTATGCATGTGCCTTAATAATCTGCATTGGCATGAGAATTATGTCACATTAATCTTGTTTTAATCATCACAGTTTCTCATTGAATGCAACCATACCTTAGAGTGTGGCCGTGCTAGTTCATGAGCACAACTGGACTGGCAGTGCAGGCTGGTACCAGTGTATCCAGACCCATGGTAGTTTAATATACATATTAAATGCAGCTGGTCTGGTAGTGGTAAATTGAACATCGCCTAGAATTTAACCCTAGCTGCACCCAACCTCTCACCTTGGTAAGCAGAGTTGGAAGGCGGGGAGGGGGAGGTTATTTCCTGCTAAATTACTCCATTCCCCTTTAACGCAACAGAAAATTGCTTTAAAATAACAAAAACCAGAAAATAGCTAACCATCCTTGTGAGTTTAGAATAGTATTCTATTACTTGTAGATTTCTGCTTGTAATTTCCCTGTGAGAGTGAAAGGAAAAGAGCTTTTGGACATAGCTTAACCTATTTCCTGTTGAATTCAAGGAGAGAAAATGTGTTCTGCTAGTCAAATGCTTGAGGAACTTCTTTTTACAAGTGATGTTAATTTGAAGTGTTTACATTGTAGATATACGGTTTTCATTTGTAAATATTAATAAAATGTAGCTATTTTTTTTGTTATATTTAGCCATTTTTCTGTGGTTCTGTATTTGCCCTGAGTAAAGGTGTGTAGTGGTCCAATTTTATTTACATAATTCTTTATTCAGCAAAATATGTTGATTTTCCACCCCACCCCCCCCAAATTGGTGGGTTT
This sequence comes from Falco naumanni, assembly GCF_017639655.2. Lineage (NCBI taxonomy): Eukaryota > Metazoa > Chordata > Aves > Falconiformes > Falconidae > Falco > Falco naumanni. The sequence continues at coordinate 78,045,675 of NC_054055.1, read as the reverse complement.
ATGGAAATAACAAGAACACCAGGAATAAGGAAGGTAGGTTGTGAAGATTTTCTGAAACAGGTCTTGAAATTACTTTTTTTTTTTTTTAACTGTTCTTAAGAATACTGAAAACTATGCTCAAGGAAATTTGTGGAAATAAAGGAACCAAGAAGTCTATCTTATTGTCTAGGTTATGGCACAAAGCACAGTAACTTTTTATGGCAGTGGTTCAGATTCTTAAACGGTGCCTTTTCTTTCATGTCTGCATTACTGAGCAGAGACCCATTTTTTATTTACTTTCTTCAAAGAGACAAACCCAGTTATCTTCAGTAGTCAAGGTTATTTGGTTTGGTTATAAAAAACAGTCAGTAGAGTCTTGTTATTGTTTGTTAGGTCTATAAGCCAACTTCGGACCAGCAGAGAACTTAGTTAAAAATATCACTATTTCATTAAAAGATAAAAAAGAAAAAAATTCTGTGAAGAATTTTATGCCAGTTCTTTAGAAATCAGTCAAAACAACCATCAGCTGCTGTGGGAAGTCTTAAGACTTGGTAACAGTCAGTCTGGTATGAGTAAGAAATTTGTAGCTTCTTGGTCCTCTGGTCTTCAGTAGTTTGCTATTTTTTCCTCCTGCATTTGAAGAAAAAAAAATTACTAAGTATTATGTATAGGAGAAAAACTTCTTAATGAAGGAAAAAATGCTCTTCAACGTTTCATTCTAACATAGTAGGTTTTAGGTATATTGGTGGTGGTGGGCATTTCATAAGAATTGAGTGTTTGTACCTAAGCCAAATTATTTTTTGTTTGATAGTTGTAGACTTCTTTGTGAAGTTCTGGGTTTTACTTTGTCCCAAGTTGCTAGTGTTTCACCCTCCTGCCACGATTTTGCCCTTCTGTTAATTTTAATTTACATGCTCAAACACTCATATACAGGGTGAATTCAAGATTTTATGATCAACAGATATTAAGATGTTTACTCTTTCATTAATTCTCTAATCACGTTGTAGACACAGAAGTATTGACTGTAGTCTTTTTTTTCTGTATAATTTGTACCTATGTTCTATGTTCCTTTTGCTTTCTGAGAAAGCAATTTTGTTTTTAATTCTAAATTAACAAATGAAGGTCACGTTTCTGGTACCATTTGATGTAAGGATTAATTCAGTCCCCTGTTAAGGATACCCAAATCCCTTCAGGATAAAGAAAAGCTACTGGAAAATGCCCTCAAGCCCTGAAAGCACACAAATTAAAGGACTGTAAACCTTGGACAAAGATTGTATCAGTGATGAATCTGCCATTTCATTTAACTGCAGACTTCACAATTATGGGAAAACTAACAGAGATACCTGAGTGAGTAGGCAAAATGGGGCTATTTGTTTTAGTAAAACTTGGCAGGCATGAAACTCAATCTTTGCTTTTCTGTCACTACTGTGTAGCAGTGCTTCAAAGACACTATAGTGACCTTCTCTTCAACTTAGGAGTAGGGTTTGACACTTCAGAAATTGCCTCTGTGATCAAAATAAAACCAGATAACACAGTGTATGTGGGCTAATAAATATATTTTAGGGAATTGCAGGTGTTTGGGACCCATCATTTCATGATCTTGCTTATGACTGTGATTAAGGAAAAGATGCATAACTCTGCCAGCAAAGAGAAGAGTGATTCTGCATTTTCTAAATATACAGCACGCTACAGCTGTTGTTATTTAGTAGGATTTATATAGATTTTGCCTTGGGTGTTATTCCAAAAACCCTGAAATGGTTGAACTGTGTTGCTAATAGTGCCTTTCTTTACAAAACATACCTGTTCAAAGACTGTATATCAGGTATCCATTCTTCTCAGAGACTGAGGAAAAACTAAATAAATAAAGGCAAACCCCTAAATTTGCCCTCATTTTCACCCTTCTGACTTACTGATAGTGTATTGTTGTAGCACAACCAGTTGTAACTAGTAGAGTTAGACCAACTGCATTGTCCCTGCTGAAATAAACAGAATGATGAAACTTCAGCCTTGGTTTTTAATGACTTTCTAGGAATCTTCTGCGGTTTTTATCATATTGCAGGCTGATGGTATATTACGCATCTTGCTATAAAAGTAATCTTGTAAGACAGGTTCCCCCCTGCCCCCCAAATGGTATTTAAATGAATGTGTGTATAAACATGTCATAAAAAAATAAGAAAAGTGCACTGTTTCAAATTAAAAGGTTGTATGTCAAAGGAAGTAATAGAGCTGTGGTTGCCAGATCTGTGTCAATCTACTATGGAATGCTGCTAGCTTGATTTGGTGATCTTTAAAATAACCATTTTGATTGCAAGAGGGAGGAGAATAGGCTAAAAGGTGAGTAGCAAATTATATTAGTCTTGATATTTTTATGGCAAAAGTTCAGGTATCATTAAATACAGTCAAAGACCCTCTCATATAAATCAGCTGTAATTTTAAATGTTTATACTGTTGCTGCTGTAAAGATAAAAATTGCCCCAAATCAGAGGGGGTCATACTGCCCCCAATGCAGGTGGTGTGCCTGGAGCTTTTCTGAGCAGGAGCAGGAAAAATATATGTATGTTTTAGTTCCATAGTGTAGATCCCTTTCTGGTACTCTGGTTTTCCATGGGTACACCTCTGAGCTAGGTCATCTACAGACATTAAAAATGCAGCTCTACCACCAATGGCAAGTAAAGTGTACACAAGGAAAGATGGTGGTAAAGTTAATACTTACAGGTTTTGTTCTTTTTAGTGTGCCTTGACATGCTGTAAGTTAAGTCAAGAAAACTTAGGCTGAAAAGCTACCTTAACGAAGAGATCATAAATATAGAAACAGTGAACTTTCAATCTCTGACAAAACTTAAATCTGAGAATGGAGGTAATGGTGAGATGGTCTAAATAGTGTTCAGTTCTTACTCTGCTCCCCTGCTTCAGCTTTCTTCACAAAAAACCCAGTGGATTTGTTACACGTCTTGGCTGTATCTGTAGCAATTCATGTTTTATAAGAGTGATAGGAAGCGATAAGATTTTTACCCTAATACAGTGTTTTTCTAATACTTAATTAACATTCATGCCAAAGCTCCCACCTACAGGTACAGTGAGAAACTCACCACTAAATCTCTTTCGAAAAAGACTTTTTGAATACTTGATTTCTTTACCAGGCAGTGGACTTCAGTTTCACTTGTGTGTGCAAATAATAAAGTATTTCTGACCTACAAACAGAACAGTTAATAAATAATTTTGTGTAAATACATTTTGTTCCATAATGCACCTTTTCCACGGGCACTTGAGTCTGAGTGGCTAAAATGTTTAATGCAAAGTCCTGCTTGCTGCTGTACTGTTAGATTTCCAGTCAGCTCTAAAAACGACTGAGATGAATGGGGGGTTTTGTATCTTTCCCTCTATTCATGAATTGAACCGTATTCTGAGGAGAAAGTTTTGGAAGCATTTAGTCTGCTTCTGCCAGTTTCCTTACGGAGAGATTGCCAAAGTAAATTTTGTTGGTATGCTGTGCAGCTTATGTATCAACTTAATTCTCAGCCTTTTGCTAAAAGCAGCTAGATAGATTAATCCAGTCTGGAAATCATGATTATATGGAGTGTACTTAAAATTCTTTCAGTGAATTGGATGGATTTTTTCTCTGGAGCTTTTAAAACTGCTGTAGTGAAGGTTGCCTTTTTCTCAGTTGCGGCAATGTAGTCCTGCTACTGTTGGCATTCTTTCAGTATAGATGTAGCCTAGAAAGAAAATTGTTCCCATGATAGTTCTTTTTCTCTTAAACCAAATTATTACTGCACTGTATTTGGAAAGAACACTGGACATGAGAGGATGTGCTTCCCTTTGGTATATGTATCCTCCAAGAGTTTGGAAGTAGAATTCAAGATTGTTTTATGAATATACTTTAATTTTGATTTTTTTATGTGAATACATAAAATAGAAATACAAAATTGTAGGTGTTGTCTGGATACTTCTCCAGCATTCATGTACCAGTGGAACATTAACTTGTCTTTTACTATCATAATTTTAGAGAATGGAAAATGAAAGGTAGCATTTACTGGAAATGTTGCAGCTGCTGCGGGAACTTCTGTGGAACAGAGATCGTGAGCCAACAGTATGATCTGTTAAATGCTGTGTTTCTAGTCTTGTCTTTGAAGTAGTAAACTCACGATAAACTCATTATTTGGGGATGCTTTGTTATCTTTTTCCTGTAAGTGTTGTATGACTCTAAGGTCACTGAAAATTTAGCAAGGTCAAATTGTAGATGAAGTAACAAACCAGAACTGAAAACTGAAAATTAACTGCAGTTGAATAACAGAGATTAGTTCACTTCTAGTCTTCTCTTAATTATTAACAAACTGTTAAGGGATCACAATGCACATTTTATTTAAGTGTGCAAATAAGAGTATGTTGACATTGTACCATGAAAAGAGTTACTCAACAAAAAATAAATGCTGGCTTGAAGGGAAGAGGATAATACAGTTTTTGCTTTCTCTAATGGCTATAGTTAAATACTGCAAATCAAGTAAATAGTACAGTAATATTACCTTAATTTGAAAGTTAAATGTGACAATACAGGGGAAACCAAATGGAATGTGTAGCAGAGACTGAGAAATTGAATCAGTAGAGGCTGCTTCAATGTTGTCAGACCTCAGCAGATGTGCAAGATGATTTGGTATTTCTAACAGCCTTTGGTAAGACTGTCATGCATTATCCAATTGTATTTTTTCTAATAACTCTGTATGTTCTACTGTTTTAAAGAACACACTGAAGATACTTTTTTCTGTTTCAGAGTTGTGGATTTGTAACACTTGCTTAGGTCATTAAATCTACATCTGATGTATCCAGGATGTAGCACATTTATGAATATTAAAATGGCTGTTTTGTGGGAGACTGAAGATAAATACAGCTAATACCCTGCTTCTGGCACTGGCAATAGCACCTGCTATAATAGTAAGAGCAAAGATTAGGGCAAGAAGCTGGTAATATTTCCCCAGAATGCTTCCCCAGCCTGCAACAATGTGAAACTTCTGAGCCAGATGTAGTATATTTGTATTTTTTTTAATTAAAATCTTTCATTTACTTTTTGTAAGTAGGTAAACTTTTAGTTTCAACAACATCACAGTGTAGTTACAAGTTGGGTTAAGTGCTTCCTTTTGTTTTAAACTCACTGCTCATTATTTTCATTTGATGTTCAATCATCCTCCGCTATCTCCAAACCACTCAAGATGTTAGAGAGTATGGTTATATGTAGAAGAATGGCTGCAGAAGCATGGCCTTAGAATCTCTGAAGATCTGCACAATCCAGGCCTGGTATTAGAATAGGCCTGTAATCAGAATTGTACTGAAGTTGCTGTGATGGAGTTAACAAGAAAGGTAGCCTTGAGCTATTCTTGCATCCTGAGACCAAGTAATTATGTTGTGCCAACAGGCCGTGGCTGTAACAAGATACAGCTGCTGAGAAAGCTGGTGCAGGGCCAAGAAAGATAGGGACCGGTATGGGAAAATAGGGAGTAACAAACTACAAGGCTGAAGCACAGCAACACAATTAGCTACATGGATAGAATGCTTATTTTAGTCATGATAATTAGGGGTGTGAGAACCGCACGTGTTTAGAGACTACTAACCAGTTATATTTCTGCTTTACGAATATGCATGTGTATTGGTTCTATATAAGTAGTGTTAGATACTAATAAAGTTGAGCAAGATGCATAACTCATATTGAGCATCTTCTTGACTCCGGCAAACCCTTCTTCCAACAGTTATATACTAAATTGTCTTACACAGTTTTGCAGGCTGAAGAGTTCTGATCCGTTTTGTTTGTGTAAACTGTGTACTTGATCATCCTTTCCCCCCTCTCTTTTTATTGCATTCATGTCAAGTATTCATCTAATTTTCTAGGCTACAGCAGACTTATGGCTCACATTATGGGTAGTTGATCTGCATTTATTCAGTGGCCACTTGTCTGGGATTTCCAAACCTCCAATATTTGTCTAAAACGGCTCTTCTTTTCTGCCTCGGAATAATTTTAATGGAGCTACTGTCCCACTTGGTTTGCTGTAGGTCTGGAAATTCTGGACAAGTTAAAAATGTTCAGATTCTGCCTGGACATGTTACCAGGAAACTTGAAATAAGATGCCCCATCCAGTCATGATGTGGTAGTTCTGTTAGTATGTATGGCCACTGTCTACACTGTATCTGTTCTCATGTCATTTGTTTTACTAGTTACCCCATATAAAACTTCAATAGGCCAAAGGTTCTTTACCAGAACTCCTGAAAAATGGTTAGTACACTACTGAGTAGACTTCACAAACCAAAAATTGACTTAGAACCTGGCAGTGTTCTGGCATGCTGCTGCCAAAAAATCCAGGAGGATTTTTCACAGGTCTGCATGAGCCACTTGCCACCCCAGACTGGTTGACCACCAGCTAGTGAGAGCACAGGACAGGATAACAAAGCTCCACACAAGTGAGTGCCTGGAAGGTGATGTGTTGATGCTGAAGATGAGCATTAACTAGACACAGATCTTGAAAAGCTCTGTCTTTCTGAAAACGTGGTAACTTCTCCTGGTTATCCAAGCTGCAGTTTGTGTGGTTTTGGGTAGGGCTTTTGAAGATTTAAGTCTGGAGTTAATAACCAGTCCTCAGCATCAACACATAGTCCCACCTGTCGATGCTAATCCCTCCAGCTCAAAACCTCTCCTTAATGCGGGAAGATCAGTCTCAGTTGCAACTGATGCTGGACTCTACTTACCTCCTGCAGATATTAGTTCCTCACTGCTGTCATGCAACAATAGTTAACACCAGCTCTTACTGGGCATCTGTGTCCACAGGCATGCACTGGTCTCATCTGATGCTGCCCACTGCTGGGCATCTGCAGGGCAGGCAGAGAAGCTGTACAGAAGGAAGTACCAGGCAGCATATGGTCTCTACAGAAAGGTAAGGATTAGCAAGGAAGAACCTATGGAGTGTTCCTTTTACATAATGGACCCTTAAATGGTGATAATATCTGTGTAAGGTAAATGGCTCATCAGTGTATGTGTGTTAGGGAGCGCTGTGCTGTTGGGGATTGTGTGGTAACCACCGTTTTTGCAGGGGATGGAGGTGGTTCCCTCAACACATCCCTCCAGACATCCAGTAATCCTCAATGGAGGCCTGAGCAATTCAGCAGCAACCAGGCTGGTGTCACAGTACAGATTAAACTGGCAGCAGGGATGCACACAGAGGTGTCTTAAAAGGTAAGAAAAAGCCTTGTTTGGGACTCCAGGGTGAGGGCAGAACTCCAGATGTTGGGAGTGAACTCAGCTGAGCCCTGATGGAGACTAGAGCTTCTTGCAAGGAAGAAGTTGAGGCTTAATGCATAGCAATTTCACCATTGGCGGGAATATGTTATCACGAACCTGGTAAGTGATCTTGGATGATTTTTGGTTCAGTTGCTACAGACTGAATAATGATGAAGCTGAAGCATAAATAATTTTAGGATATCTTGTATGAGAACTGAAAGACCTTTAAATAGAATGTCTGGATTTTAGTTCCCTTTGTTGGGAAGTGAAGATGTGGAGATAATGAATGAATGAAATGTAAAAGCTGAATTTTCATGTGTCACACCAGTGTTAACAATTTCAACTAGTTTCTGTAATTCTGTATATTATAGGATGCTGTCTCCTTGTGTAAATTTAATTAATAGATCCACTTTTTGGTTTGTCTACTGAGATTTTTTTTAAAATCCTCCATTCTAATACATTCATTCATTTGGAATCCTAATTTGCTAGACTTACAATTTTTAACACTATCACTTTGTTTGACAGGACATTGTACTAAGAGGAAGATCTGACAGACACTTTAAGTGGCTCTTAAAACTGTCTGACCTTATCTACACCACCACCAGCAGTGCAGAAAAGGTCAAGAACCTTGGATTCTGCCTTTGTCTTGTTTACGGGGAAACTGGCAGTTTTGGTTAGAAATGAGATGCCTGAAGCATAATAATTCTGAAACATAGTGGGACCAAATAGCTAATCCTTGAGCTAATTAAAAAATACTGTCATAGCAAGACAAGTACTAGCAAACGCTCTGAGCATGCACAATTTATGCAAACAACAGGTTAACCAGGACAGATTATACCCATTCTCTGACTGAAATAAACTGTAATGAAAAAAGCAGGTTTTGCTCTAGTGGATGAACAGTGTTGGAATAAATGTGTTTACATTGTATACAGCTTAAAGTTGCTTATGAAAATTAGTAACGCAAGTCTTCCTGAGCACCAGTTTAAAAGAAGTACCAAAGTAGAAAGATACACATCCAAATCCCACTAGATGGGAATCAACAGCAGGTCAGTTATATTAAAATCATAGATTAAAGTGCACTAAGCTATAGAAATAGTATTTGAATATTGTGGTGAAGACAAAAAGATAGCACATAATGCATGTTTCAATGATTCATTAAATCATAGTTTTTAATCAAGGCTGGCTTTTTTTCTGACTGACAAAAAGGCACTTTTCTGATTACAGGGGGGAAATCTGGTAACAACAGAATGACAGGACCCCAGAAAATATCACAACTGTCATTTAGAACTTGTCTTGACAGGGTGTTATACTGGTAGTGGGCTAGGTCAATTTGGCATACAGCATTCCTATCAGAATAAACATGCCCCATGGAGCTAATAAGCATAGTCTTTGCATTTTAAATAATTTCTTGCTTAAATTCAAACATTGTGTTTCAAAGCCTTTGGGTTATTTTGAGGCTCTCCATTATATTGTTTTGCCTCATAATCAATCCTATTTTCATTTTATTAGGACTGCAGTGTAAAAAATAGTAACTAAGAACAGTGCTCTGAATGTTCTCAATTGGTGTTACTTTAACTTAATTTAAACCTCATAATCTTTCTTTCAGCGTCCGGGTTTTATTTAAAAGTCTCTCAAAACACAAAAGGATTTCCTTTTAGTTTCCAGTTGCATTGACTCATTCTTCTTGGTAAGACAGTTATAAACAGTTTTCTTTTGAGCTTTGATGTATTTCTTTGTTTGGTCAGATGTCTGTCCATATGTTTCCGAAAATTCTTTTTTTATCTTTTGATTTTTTTAATTTTTATTTTGTGTTTGTTAAGGCTGCCCACCATTCATTATTAGGCTGAACCAATTTCTTCTTCATCTTCCTCAGAGTCAGCATCATCATTGTAGAAGTGAATTGTAGCTTGTACTGGAAAACTCGCCAGAACCTTCTCTCCGATGTTATTAAGAAACTTTTGGGATTTGGACTTGGGCAAGTAAAGTCTAATAAGAAAAAATATTGTAAGAGAGAGAGTAAAACTGTGATGCATTCCCAGCTAAGCTAGCTTGAATATTAAAACCTATTTTTAATCTTTATTTGGAGAGAGAAAAATCCTAGGGTTCCCTGTCCTTTACAATAAAAGTTGCTAACTAAAACATACTGTTTATTTTAAGTTACCTCAGTTGCTTTGTGCATATTATGTATTGGCTTTGCCTAAGGTCCCATCCTGGTAAGTGTTGCCAGGGCAGTGATGCATGCTTGAGATGGGTTGGGTTGGGTTTTAGCACAGTTCAGAATGGAAGTGTCCCATGCAACTGGGGGAAGCTTGAGGAATGTTCTGGGATTCTGGATTTAAGATTAAGACACCAATTTAAGATTGGGGTGGGTTGCCTGTTGCACAGAGGTTAGTCTTAGTGGGTTTTGTTTCTCCAGGTAGAGGATGAGGTACACACTGAGAGAGATTTATTTCATAATTCATATTGGTTTGTATTGAAATCATAAATGTCACATTTCAGGTTTTCACCAGCTTTCCCACTAAAGCAAAACTTATGTGGTCTGTATACATATGTTGTTCGGTGTGCATATGTATGTGCATCTTTCCTCTCAGTTCCGCTTCAGCCACTTTTCAATTACATTTGACAGTGATAAAGGTCGCACAGAATTTTAGCCTCTACATCTTTTATAAAAACAAGTCCTTGTAAAGAAGAGAGATATTGCATTAGTTTTCCTTCTCTAAACAAAAGTCCAAATTGGGACTTTCTATGTCATTAAACATTAGAGAATCCAAATGTCAGTGAAAACCCTTATGAATCCTCTATGCATAGGAAAAGCTTTACCTGGAGTTCAACTTTTATCCAAGAGCAAATTTAAGCAACCTGAACACACAGATCTGTAACAAGTCACATTCCACTAGTAGCTGTTCATGTTAATTAGTTGGGCTTTGTGGGCTTGTTATCATATTAGTAAATGTAAATATATTTTAGAAAAGCAGAAGAACATTGTTTAAGACTACTTTTTTCTTGGTTTTGTTATTAGCATGTCATTTCAGGCTTTGTTCAGCCTGGGCATCGTTCCTTGTAGAGGGATAAAAATCTATGGACTCTGGTGAGTAGTTAAACTGTATTACTAAATAGAGATACTCCAGAGACAAATACTTCTCCCAAGAAACAATATCTCTTGTCTTGGAAGGTGTCACTTTTCCTTTACCAAGTGATAAGATTTGACTCACCTCACCGGATGTTGAAACCCCAAGGCTCCTTTTGATCTAAAATTTATTAGCTGACCACCCGGTTCTGACTGTAAAAAGACACATTTATTATTTAGAATAGGCTAAAAATGAAGAATTCACTTTTATTCTTCTACAGTTAACTGTAAAATTCTACAGTAATGTTGCTGTTTGCTGTGTTGCATGTTGTTTTACTCTGAGTGTACTTCGGAGAATATACGTGCCTGCAGTCTGCCAATAGTTGCACACTTAACAAAGCATTTGAGTTTGTACATTTTATGAGCCATAAAGCCATGAAGCTGTACATTTTGCCTATGGAAATCTTATGGAATATCTATAGCAACTGCTGAGCTAATAACACCACCAAATGGAAGTTCATTGATGGGAAGAAAAAAGGATTTTCAATTACCTTAAGGGATTGGGAGGTTATTTTTTTATAAAATACTTCTTTGACTATGCTAACTAGTAGTTTGGAGCTGCAATGTTCAAGCCAGCAGGCTTAACTGTAATCAAAGATCACACAAGCATGTTACGAATCCAAACAGTAAACTCAAGAGACAGCTGGCATCTCATATTTGTATGTAAACAGCAATAAAAAACCAAACATTTTTGATACAACAGAGTAGGTCGGAAAAATGTATTTTAAATATAATAATTAAAATGAATAAAAATAAAAATTTATAATAATTAAATATACACAGAATACATTCCTTCAAATTAAGGTCAGAACAAAACCCAATAATTTGCAAATGTTAATGTTACTAAATCCTATTAAGATTATAAACGTGGAATGTAAACCTGAAAGCATGTCCCAAAATCACTGAGCCCTATCACTTAATCTTGTAGGCATGTATTCTCTTCTATATCTTCAAACAAGAAGACTTCTTTTTTCCTCCTATTGCTATAAACTTGATGTTGCCTAAAATTGGAAGATTTAGCTTTGCTGTACTAGAACTTCTAGTGAACAGAATCTAGAAACCACCCACTCTGCCACAAACAAAGACAACCTTTGCTACTCTCAGGGCAATTCATCTGTCTTTCTGAGGAAGCAGGCTTCAGCATGGATATTTTGGTGGGCCCCAAAAACCCCTCCGGCTATGGACTGAGTGCTATACAATTCTCTCTGTATCTTTTATGTTGGCCTATTTCTCTCATACCCACCTGTTTGTCTTGTAGCCAAAATTATTTGTCTTCAGGCTGTTAGGGTTTTGGTGTGTGTGTGTGTGTGTGTGTGTGTCTGTGTGTGCGTGTCTGTGTGCGCGGCTGTGTGCGTGTGTCTGTGTGTGTCTGTATGTGTCTGTATGTGTCTGTGTCTGTGTGTTTAAGCAGGAGACTAATTTACTTTGTTTCCACAGTACCTAGTAAAATGGACTCATGATCTGGCTGAACATTGTAGATGTGATCATAGTATCTGTGTCACATACCATATGTTATTTTTCTCCTTTCATATTTACATAAAAAATAAAATAGTATTTTTTCTCTTTATTGACCTGTATTTTCTACTGCCTTCTCTTTGGAATACATGTTAGGTTTTAATAATTATATCTGTAATAATACTTATTAATTGAACACATTTTATATGCTTTTTCTTTACAGACTATACACAGCATTTCTGAAAAGCAATTCTGATTAAAGTCAATTAACTGCAAAATCTAACTCAGTTTGTATAGAGCAGAAAATGGTCAATGTTCAATTTGTATTATGTTGTAGATATGGCAATAGTAACTTTAAATTACTTTTCATGGCTTTTCTTTGGGCATAAATAATGGCGTATTTGAATTTAGGTAGTAGGAAAAGTGTTACTTTTTATATAAGGAAAAGTATATTATGTAGAGGTAACTATAGGGTATATTGTAGTACATGTTCTTGGCATTAGAGCTAAAAATATTATTTTTTTGTACCAGTACTTTCATTTTTTAGTGCTTTGCTCTGCATCTTTCAGTTTCTCAGGTTAGATTCTTATACATATATTCCTAAACTACTTTTTTTTTTTTTTTTAATTACACACAGAGGATACTGACATTTTTATTTGCTTCACTCTCCAGCGTTTGGAGTGTCTACTGATCTGTAAAGCATTGGCATTTGTATGTATACATTGCAGAAAATAAAAGTAGCCAGCATGCAACTAACTATCAAAACCAGTGTGCTCAATCCATCTTTGAAGGCCGCCTGCTGGAAGCCTCAGTAACTTTGCTGAAGAAGATACCTCTTGCTTTCCACAGCTGTGGTATGTAGGTATGTATTAAGGAGCACCTCTTCCCACCTATGCATCACACAAAGAATCCAAGCATCTGTCCTCAGTTGTTGTGACCCTCTTAAAAACCACATGGAAGGGCTCCTAAAGCCCTCCTTTGGCCCTCATTAGGTCCCGAGTTACAGAGGCATCTTGGATGCTGAAGCAGTGTGGATGGGCCATAAGGTATGAATGAGAATGATCTGTGAAGCTTCTGGTAGGAAGGAGAAATGTTAAACAATTGAAACCGACTTTTTCAGTTATGTTTGGCTTGAAACAATGCCAGGCTGTTAGCATGAATGTGGAAAACTTCATAAATGGTTCTCTTTTCTCACACAAGTGGGCAGAAGCCCCAGTGTGAATTAAAGCTTTTGAGCTCGTTGAATAAAATTTTCTACAAAAACATAACCTCAGTAATAAATCACAACTTCCTGATTTCAGAAACCTTAGCTTCTCGAAATCATCACTGTAAGCGTGTAATCTCATGAGAGTAAGACTCCTCTCATCCTTGCAAATTTACAGGTGCCTCTGGCAAAGCTTGGAACACTGCCTGGAAAGATGTTCTTCCACAGGCTTTCCCAAAGCACCTGCTGGGAGGAGTGTGGCTGTCCCTCCAATCTGTACAGTTACAACCTCCATCATCAGCAGACAAAAACTACAAGGTAAAAAGGTGTTGCATGTGCTAGAATATAGTAGAAATTGCAAGTCTTTAAAGACTTGTGCTAAGGAGAGTTGTTGTCTTAACCTGCTGAGCCTGTGGTAAAAAGTTGAAGATGTAACTGCAGATCAGATGCGGCAAAAACTTACGCAGCTACTTAGAACTAGGCATGGGAGTAGAACCATTTCAATACATTTTTTAAAGTTGCAGCATTGGGACCTATGTTGAATGTGCTTCAATCTCTCTTTATTTTTGTTCTTTGAGCCTGGCAAATCTTCCTACTTGAGTAAGTAAAACTAATAATCCTGATGCCTTTCAAATGTTGGTGGTAAGAGCTACTTCAAAATCCAGTTTTCTGTTTATTTCCTAGCTAGTTTAGCTATAGCAACATCCTTCTCAAAAAAACTCAGTAAAATTCTGTACCTGAAAGTATGTTTTTTAAATTTAATCTTCAAGTCATTTTCACTCAAACTCCCCCTAATATACAAAATATCACATACAGTAGTCTGGAGTTTTCAAACTGAGGATATTCTTTTATAATTAAGCAAATAAAAACTGCTGTTAAAATAAGGGTCGTTTTGAGTAAGCATTACTTTCTACACCTTATTAAGAATTGATAGTGATTCTGTATCTGATACAAAATTAGAGACACTCTTAACCGTTGTCACATACAGAACACCGTAATTTGAACCATATTTTCAAACACTGAAGACATGCTTGAAAGAACAAATGAATAGATGACCAGGTCTCACTTCTGCGTTCAAAAAGTTCCAATTTCTTCACCTGTTTTCTATAAGGATTATTTTCCCCAGAATGCAGTCTCACCATTTGTTGATTCTCTGTCATCTCACCATCTCTTGCTGTGAGCATCCAGGGCCTCCATAAAGCAGGGCTGCTGGAAGATTAAGATAGAATAATGCTCCCACAGTTAATTCTTTGTGGTAATATCTGTACAGTACGGCTCCTCTTGTTAGATTCTGCTAGCATCTTTTAAAATAATGTGGGGTTTTTTCTTTTCAACATGTTTTGATTTGGAAAATCTGATTTCTATGGCAGTATTAGTCTGTCTTCTGTCTACGATCTGACTAAACAAACTAGACAATCACTTACATATTTTTAACTGTTATTTCCCTTTAAGATTTCACAACTCAAAGTGACTGCATTGAACTCCAAATGATGCTTTAATTAATACTGAAATCTTTTTATTTATGCAGCACTGCTACAAAATAAAAAAATAAACCTCCCTCTCTGACAGTATGTCTAAATACAGATTCCATGCCGTCATTGAATGGCTGGTTATTTACTGAGTAAGCAACTCCAGCATTAAACTGACATGGGCAATCTGATCTCATTAGCTTAAGAGAGCATACACAGTGGTGGATGCTACATCTGCCTTTTGTTTGGTGGGGGAGACTACAGTTATGGATGCTCTTCTTAACAGTACTTTCCATTGCACTGCTGTGCAGCAGATCTCTACAATTATGAAAATGGAAAAGTGCTTTCAGATACGAAAGGTAAATAAAAAAAAAGAATTAATCAGTTATTGCAACCTTAATTTTAATTGACTTCCATATATAAGTTCTGAAATATTAGTCAGAAAAGAATAAATACCAGCAAAATGAATAAGATACCTGTTCCAAGTGAAACATATATTTCTGGAGTTGGAAATTGTTTTCCATTGTCTATTCAATGCTGAAATTATTACATTCAAATGATACTTACAGTCAGAGTTTTGAAAGGAAGGCTGCTGAAAAAAACGTGCTTGCACCAGCCTTACCTCTCGGGGTGCTCCCTGGGCTGGGGCAGGGGCGGGTGCTGCTGCTGCTGCTGCCGGGCACCCCAGGAGCAGTGACAGATGCCACCCGCTGCAGCCTGGAGTGGGAGACTTGCAGCTGCACCCTCCATGGCGTTCGATGCTCTAAAGCCTGTGGCAGGCTGGGTGCCTGCCTGGGCCTTTCAGCCCCTCCTTTATCTTAACTCCCAAAGAATACTCACCTAAAACAAACACGGCCTCAGGTAAAAGGAGAGACATGTCCTTAATGAGATTTCTTTTGACTCCCCCAAACAGTTCAAAGCTAGAGCTCTCAGGCTGGCAGGCTGTCCTGGGAAGAGCACTGCCAGGGAAACAGAGGCTTTTTGTGAAGTTTGGTTAGCAAATAACATGGAAAATAATTGGCACCCTTTAAGACAGAAAACAGTCCACACCCTTTATCTTTTTCTGTCGCTGTTTTACAAAATCCTTACTTGCTCTGTATGAAATACATGATATACTCTTTTTGCATGTCTTGGGAAAACTCATCAACATCCTGTCCTAAAGAAGTGTAACAGAGACTCGAAGAGAATTTAAAATGTAAAATGATTTTAAGAATTATTTTGAATTCAAATATATTTTTTAATATATTTGAATTCAAAGAATTCAATGGATTTGAATGAAGTCTTTTCCATGTCCTATTTTTATTTGAAAAAGATACTAAAAATGAGTGAAGGTGAGAGGATTTAAAGACAGGCCTAGTGACTTCCTCAAGACTACAGGGATGTTCCTTTAATTTGATTGCTTTTTGATGGATTGAGAAGAAAGCTCAAAAAAGATTGTCTATCAAAGAATAAGGGGTATAAATGTCATCGCTTTGAGGAGCCTTTAATTTCAAAGTATGTGATATATAGAACCATGGAATGGTTTGGGTTGGAAGGGACCTGCCACAGGGAGGGACACCTGCCACCAGACCAGGTCGCTCCAAGCCCCATCCAGCCTGGCCTTGGACACCTCCAGGGATGGGGCACCCACAGCTGCTCTGGGCAACCTGTTCAAGGGTCTCACCACCTTCACAATGAAGAATGTCTTCCTTATATCTAATCCAAACCTACCCTCTTTCCGTTTAAAGCCATTACCCCTTGTCCTATCACTACACGCCCTTGTAGAAAATCCCTCTCCAGCTTTCTTGTAGGCCCCATTAGGCACTGGAAGGCTGATATAAAGTCTCCCCAGAGCCCTCTCTTCTCCAGGCTGAACAACCCCAACTCTCTCAGCCTGTCTTCACAGGAGAGCTGCTCCAGCCCTCTAAGCATCTTCATATCCCTCCTCTGGACTGGCTCCAACAGGTCCATGTCCTTATGTTAGGAACCCCAGAGCTGAACTCAGTACTTAGGTGCTTTAAGCCTACAAAGACTAAATAGAAGCAGACTTCTTCCATGCTTTCTTCCCACTGTTCTCATTTACTACGTGCCTACTCATAGCCTGTTACATTGTACAAGAACAATTATTACCTGGTGGATGACATTATTGGATTTTCATTGTTGTGGTTCATTACTACAGTTCACTTTGTTTCCTTTATTTCCCAACTACTGTAGAGATGTAAGAGGATTCTAAGGAACCTAAAGCTGAATTCTGTTTCCACTGGTGCTGTTCACGCATTGACATCAAAGGAAACAGATTCAGGTCCCAAATATAATTGGTATCTAATGTTAACTTTCTTCCCAGAGAGAAAAAAAATCACTTAATTTACTGAGCATGGAATATCTGTTGATTATTTAGTACAAATTAGGTCCCTCTAGCTGGCTTAGCTGAAGAAACCATCAAAACAGTCAGTTTGAGAAGACACTCAAAATTCTCAGTGGGAGTCACATCCCTCCTGGGTAAGCCTTGTGGCTCTTTTTCAAGTAATTAACCAACTGGAGGTAGCACATGTCTAGTCAGAAAGAAGGGGCTGGTCCCACAGATAAAGACCACTGGATATATTCTTTTGGAGACATCATTTCCCCCTTGAAATTGTTCTGTATTAGAAAACTGTGTATGTACACCTTTGCATGTACGGGGTTTTGTGCAGTCTGGTGATATTGCTTAAATTTAAGTGTCTTTTTTCCAACAGGGAGGAGCTTAGGTCAGATTTGAAAGTCAGACTGATTTGCCTATATTGATGCAAGTTGTATGGTTGTGTTAGCTACTTGGCACTCCTAAGACTGCTAAAAGTAACACAGGTTCTGATGTTTTTGAAGTAGTCTTCAGTGACAGAATCTGGGATTGGATTTTTTGAGGTCCAGTTCTTACATAAATTTCTCCGGTTCTTTAAAACATCCCTTCTTGCTGTGACAAATAGACATGTTTTAAACTCAAAAGCCAAAGCCATTAAATAAATGCTGTTCTGGGAAGCACTGACAATATGTAATAGAGGACTTACAGTCTAAATCTACTTCCTCCCTATTTTAAATACTGTGATATTTGTAAAGTTATAACTAGGTAAATAATACCATATCTCAAAGAAGAAAATATATGCACAGTTGCAATAACTTTAAACATTTATGTATCAAAATCAGTACCTTAGGATGAAGCATAGTGAATAATATTCAAATAACAAAATATATATTAAATAGCAGCATGGGTCCTGAGAAAAAATGGCAAACTTCTTAAGTAACCTAAATTGTAATTAAATATCTTGCTGAGTTACAGTCTTAAATACACATATATAATTTCAACAGCTTAGTTTTATTTAGACCTAATTTAACTTGATAGTTGAAAGGGAAGTGTGCATTACACAACTGATGTCTATAGTCCTGATCTTGCAATCAGATCCATATGTGGGGATAATTGATTTATACCTCTGGACAGAATCTGCCAACATGGATATTAGTGCAGGACTAAAACCTAAACTACTAACATATAGCTCTCTGGAAGATGCAAAGTTACCCTCAATTAAATCTATTGATAAAGCCCTGCAAGACTGTAATTATTACAAAATTATTGAAAATATAAATTTAAAAATAAAGTTATAATGTAATCTAATATAAATACCTGTAACACTGTAGAAAAATTGTAAGCTAATATTACATTATTGTACTAATTAATCAAAGCACACAACTTTAACTGGTATTTTCATGGAAATCATTAGCTAAAATCAGGTTGCAGGTCCATGGAAAATGGTTTATTCCAGTAAAATAGAAGCAGCTGTAGCGTTGTATGATCTCTAGTTTCTAAAAATAAAAAACAAATGATGCAGCAGTTAGGCCAGTCATAGCTGTCTAATATTAAGAACTATATGCTTGATTTTAATACAAGGTGTTGTATTTGGTGAACACTTCACAGAATCAGAAAACAGATTCTGTTACAGTTGCTCATCCAATTTTCCCAGAAGCCAGGAATATTTTTCAGACTTCTGATACTACCTGAGAATAACTTTGACAGACTTTATTCTTACAGAGAGATGAGCCATAAGATAATTATTCTGTGTTAATTGGAAGAGGTTTTTTATCTTTTTGGGAAACATGTTTTACTCAGTTTTCTTGTGAAAGCACTTCTGCATTTGCAAGAATAGTGTTCTATATAAATTGATATAGTCAAGGAAGCAGGATAGCTCTACAACATGTATTGTTTTGAATAATATCTGGTATTAATCAATGTGGCATAGGCATTTGTAGCCACTAATAGCATGCAAAGTTCCTCAAAGAGAAATTGTTGGAAAAGCTTTTAGGGAACAGAGGGAGGAAGAAACCGAGCCATACACAAAGCACAGCAAGGCCAGTCTCATAATATTCCTTTCAAGTCAGAAAGAGACACTCATGTATGCTGAGGTTACATGGTAGAGTTGGCTCCCTGTTCCAAGTTGCCTCCTTTGAGGGCCCTCCCATATGGACTGTTAGAAGACCTAAGGGAGATCTACCCCCCACAGGCAGAAGCTGGTGTTTCTCTCCCATTGTGTGTGTG
Source organism: Falco naumanni (assembly GCF_017639655.2). Lineage (NCBI taxonomy): Eukaryota > Metazoa > Chordata > Aves > Falconiformes > Falconidae > Falco > Falco naumanni. Next base: position 78,026,643 of record NC_054055.1, on the reverse strand, counting down.
TGGGGTGTGAGGCATCAGATTCTCCAAGCTTGTGGGCAGATATACAAAATTTAGCCTACTCACTTTCTTCAAGGTTTTTCAAATTATTTTTAAACAATGTCGTATGTGTGTATGTGTGTTCAGCATCTTGCACTATTTTTCAGTAATCTTTTCTCTATGACAAAACCCCAGATGTTCTGGGAAGTCTGAGGGCTAATATTGCTCACGGTTTCTTTCCAAGGCTTCCTTCCACCCTCCTGTCAGGAGGAACTGATTGACATAGTTATTTTAAGAATACCTATTTTAGTAAATTTCCTGGTGTGTACAAGGCCTTGGCTTCACAATAATAAAAAAAGGATGTTTCCCAATCTAGAATTCTTAACATTTTAATCACGGCGTGTCATGACGAAGTCCAAGCTATACTATAATAGAAACTAGAAAACCTACAGCAACTTTATGGCTTCAAATTATTCTAATTGAGACTATGCAAATATATGTAGAAACTTGCTTTAAAATGGTGACTGTTTCTGCCTGTATACTGTTCTGCTTTAGATTCCTTTGCATCATGAAGTTTTGATTCAGTTTTCTCAGGTACTCATAAACTTTTCCAGGGTAAGGGAACCTTAAAAACAAAAAGGATCATAATATAGTTGTCTGCATTCAATGCCACTACAGGTTTAAGCAAAGCATGTTCCTAATTGTGCAAAGATTATATAAACAGTTGTGTTTTGCTCTGAAGTTGTGTGTGCTCTGAAGGTCAGCAGTGCATGTGCTGTTGAATTGTTACAGGGAAAGTGGATTCCAAAGTTGAGAGCTTTCTTTTGAGGTTGTATACTTGGCTTGTTTTCTTTCTTTTGATGTGCCTGGGTAAGTATTTTGACTTCCTGCACAAGACAGTGGCACACAAAGGAACAGCGTATAATGCCAAGTTAGGACCACTGGAGACACTGTTCCTCTCTCTGTAGAATATGTACAGGATATAGCAGCAGCACAAGGCAAGTATATCTTAAGCTTGAGATGGAGAAGGAGAATTATTTAAATTATTTGACCCTCCAACTGAAACTGTCACCTGCTTCTGCCATACATTGTGGAAATCAAAATTATGTCAGTGATTCTTATTATTTTGGACAAGGTTCTGGTATGGGTGCAGACTTATAGTAGTAAAATGTCTGTCATATGACTGGTAGTGCTTTTTTCATATTGATGCCTGCTCCAAAATGCACAGGGCCAATTTATTCCTTGTTTATCTGCAGTGCTGTATGTTGTTGCTGGAGATCCACTTAGGAAATGGTTCTTTTAGAATACCTATTTTAGTAATTTTCAAGTGCATACAAGGCCTTGAGTTCATAACAATAAAAAAGAATGTAGCTTCACACCCTGTTCAGGAAACTAATGTCATGCATTGGTCAGCTGCAACTTTAATGTTGGTGTTGGCTTCTTTCTTCTAGCATTTTTGCCTTTTTCCCGCTTCTTTTTTCACTCACTTACTAAATACCTGTAGGATCAGACTGATACATGTGTTCATTACACAGAACTCGATGTTGTGACTACCTTACATAAAATACAGAAGTTATTAAATAACTTCCATGCACCAGAGGAGTAAAGGGTATCTTGTTAAGTCTGTTGCATCTTCTGTAGCAGCAAGCTGTGTTAGCAACATGTGGCACGTGCAAATCCTACAGTTTTATTCCCCCACAGGCTGCTCTTCACTCCAGCTTCAATTACCAGCCCCTCTAAGCCCTGACTTCATCCTTCTCGTTAGAGAACGGAACGAACGGGCTGAAATCAAATGCATCCGTTTGTGCCCGCTTTGCCCTCTGGCGGCTGTGCTGGAAGAGGTGTGGGACCTGGAGATTCTGTGCCGGAGGGGATAGCGCTCCGGTTGGATACCATGGGCAGTGTAGAGCCATGTCTGAGGAAGGTGAGGTCCTTCCCTGTTGCTGCACAAAACCAACCAACGAATACTTTGGCTCGCACTGTTTTGCCTACTGGATATATACTTCTCTGTCAGCCACCGCGGCAAGGTCAAATGCAGCTTCCGGGATAGCAAACCCATCCCTACAGTGGAAATGCAAGTTCAGCTCCCTGCATTGCATCGGCACTGCAGAAGGAACGGTGCACAGAGCTGGGGGGCTGCCCCACAACACTGAACTGCTGTGTTCACCCAAACCCATTGTCCATCAGGACAGTGTTGGCTTTGGAGAGCAGAAACTGTAGGATTCCCTGAGGGGCCGGGTCGTGGTGCCCAAGGCAGAAGGACACAGGCCGCTCTTCCTCACAGGCCAGCTGACACGGGGCGGGGCCCTCTCGGTGTCTTTTTTTTATATGTTGCTTCAACGCAGGATTTTGTGCCTCCTGCAGCACCAGGTGCTCCTTCGCGTCAGCGCTGCCTGATCCAAGCACTCAGCCGCCGCCGCCGTCGCTCGCTTCAGCGGGGCGCGAGGCCCCCCAGCAGCCGGCGCGCCGGGGGTTTAAAAGGGGCGTGGGGCCGAGGGCGCGATGCCGCCAGCCAATCAGAGCGGCCGGCCGGCTCGCCCAGCAGGCTCGCCCCTTTCTGTTTGGCCCGGGCGGGGCGGGGCGGGGCCTCTCTCAGCGGGCGCTAGGCCGTTGGCGGCCGGTGGGAGGCCGGGCCGGCGGCGGGGCGGGGCGGGGGGCGCAGCGCAGCGCGCCATGCTGATTACGCTCTGCTACCTCTACCTATGGGCGCGCTGGAGGCCCTGCTCGGCCGCGGTCATCCGCCGCACTATGCGCCGCCTCCACCGATCCCGCTGCTCCTTCACCTTCTGCTGCTGCGCCGGCCCACCGGCGCCCCCGGCTCGGCAGCCGCGCTGGCAGGTGCCGCCCGAGGAGCGAGTCTGCCTCAGGATAGGGAACAAAGTCTTTTTCACGGACGAGACGCAGGTACCGCCCCGAGCCGTGGGGGCAGAGGCCTGGGAGGCGCTTCGCCCGGCCGCGCCCGGGGCCGCTCGGGCGGGAGAGCAGCCGTGCCGGCAACGGCCTCCCGTATCGCCGTGCCATCGGCGAGCCGCCTTCCCTGCCGGGCGCCGTGCGGGCTGCGCGGCCGCAGGGGATGGGAGGGGGTGGGGGTGGGGGGCGGTGCGGGGCCTTCCCCGGCGGGGCGGCGGTGGCGGGGGGCTGAGGTCGCGGAGCCCGGCGCGGGGACGGAGCGGCGGTTGCGGGGCTCGGGGCTGCGCTTTCTCAGCGGGAGCGCGGCAGGTCAGTGGCGGGCAGGGGCTTGCGATTGACAGAATGCCTCGTGTGGGTCGCCGGGCCTGGCACCGCCCTGCTTGTCGGGGGGGGGGGGGCTTAGGCGAGACCCAGGTAACTGCCTTGGCAGAAGATCGCAGGACGTCGGAGTTGCCTCGCTTCACCGCGGTAGCTTGTTGGCTGAGGGAGCGTTTTCTGCTGTATGCCTGTGAGGTGCAGCTTTGTAAGTACAGCTGTAGGAGCGCTTGGCTAGGAGAGCCCGGTAGTATTTCCGTGTTGGTAACATGCTTTTATCACGCACAGGGCTTTAGTCTGAAAATGCGTGCCGTGTTTGTGCGTTCGAGGTTTGTGTCAGGGATTTAAAACGTGGCTGGGGTCTGGATTGAGCTGTTGGCTGCGGAGGACGGCATGCTTCTCCCGGTACGAAACCTGGTTTCAAGTGAGGAAAATGATACGAAAAACGCAAGTCTGTGAAAATCACTTTTTTGGAAATGGACGGTGAGAGCGGAGGGTGCGGTGAGGCTGTGGCAGCCGGTGACGGTGCAGAAATATCGCGTCGGAACGAGTTTCGCTTGCCATCGCATGAAGTAAAACTGAAAGCAAGCTTGCGTTGGGCTTTCAAGTCTGGAAGTGCAACTCCTCTGGCACTCCCCCCAGATCGTCTGAAGTATTCAAATGAATGTTGGATTTGTCTAAACTTGTCACTAAATACCAGAATGCCTGTGGATAAGGGTCTCTCTGATCTCTCCTTTTTGCTGATGTTTGTATGTGCGTTTGTGGAAATTTTTTCAGTTGGTACCCATTTTACTTAAATGGGCATTACTGAAATGTATTTATGAAGCATGTTGCTGGCAAAGTACTACTCTTCAAGAAGCAGAGAAGCTTTTTATAAATTCAGTGGGTAAAGAGGATGTTTTCAGTGCAGTGAAAATAAGATCACAAGTGCTAATGGAGTTTGTTAAAAAGTGGTCTTTTTGCTATCTAATGAGCAGGTTATTTCATGCTTAAAGCGATGGTGACAATCTGAGAATCTCTCACGGAAAAGTTAAATACTAAATTCACGTTTCAATAAAGCTCTTAAAAACAAAGCCATGTAATTGTCCATAGGTTTAGAGGAGTTGTTCTGCCTCAATTGCCCTGACTTTTTGTTTTGTAAATCATATTTCAACTAATTTATGCTGTTCTTTGCTCCACTTCTGCTCATTTCTGAAATAGCTTGTCCTTGGTTCTTGCACAGTAAGCACATATTTTTCTGTCTGCAATGTAATTCACACAGACTGACTTTATAAGCTTGACCGTTTGTGTTTACTGGGAGTTGGCAAGCCCTCTAGGGAACTGGAGTTGGCTTGAAGTTTGGTGTAAAGTCAGTGCTGTATTCAAATAGTATTTGTCTCTTAAAAATAGATATTGAAAATTACCAGTTGCATTTGATTCTGAGAATCCGTGTGGAAGATGCCTGCCACACTGCACCTTGGTAATGTGGCATGTAAGGGCTCCAGCCTGGCTGCTTTAATTAAAGATAGAGGCAGCATCACCGTGAAGCTCTCTACATAGTCTGTGAACACCTGTGAAGAGAAAAAGGTTAACTAGCTGCTTTGCTTTCGGAGTAGGTTTAGCTGCCACTGGAGTATAACCAGTACATTCCTTTAGATAAGATACCAGCAAGTCATAAATCGTAACCTGTGAAGTGTTTTTGTTTGATCTTTAATCAAATTGGATGCTTAAGATAATACAAAGTTGCATGACTTCAGTTCACTTTCCTGTGGAAGGTAGCAGTGTTTACTCTTGCAGCTTCTGTGCTCGGTGAAGCTGATTGAATTGGCAAGCTATCCCCACAGGCTTAATATTGTGTGGTTTCATTTTAGATGTGGAGTGATATACAAATTTAGTGTGCTGCAGGGAAATTCCCTTATGTTTCCACATATAAATACTGAAGGTGTGCAAAGCATGTGTTTCTAGTATAGTAGTAGCAAAGTAATCTATTTCTAATGTTTGCCACTTTTAAAATATGGCAGAAAAATGAAGTTCAAATCAATAGCTACGTAAAAATTGATGTAATATATAGTACAGGAACAGATTATGTATTTGGAAACTTCGAGGTTCTTAAAACTGTTCTTCAGTCTATTGATTCCAGCTTCTGAACTTTATTTGCTCCTTTGTGAAGGCAAGAGAAGGAACCGTTTTTATATTTTAATGATGGAAGCATTTGTCCAATGACCTGATATGTGGATAGACTATCTAACAGACAAATATATTTTGAATGAGTAATATCTCTAACTCTAAACTTATTATATAGTCTAATCTAACTCTAAACTCGGTTATATACTGAACAAGTAATTTTGGTGCAAATGCCTGAGGACTTAATTTATTTTTATTAACCCGCTCCTTTTATTTGAAATGTTCTTTTAAAGATTTTTCAAATCACTTTTTAAAGAATTTGTCCTGAGGTTGCACATGTTCACAAAATACAACTGTCTTTCATATAACTAGCTTTACAAAAGAAGTCTGGAAACTTTGTAAATTTGTAAAACTTTGTTTAAAAGCAAACCCCAAAAAACTCCAAACCCCACACCTCTAAAAATTAGACCTGGGTACTGTATAGTTTTTGGGTCATTTGTGGCTCACAGGTTGGTTGGTCTTTTAGGCAGATGGGTATAGAGACAGCATATATGACATAGCAGTGGGATTAAGTTTCCTGGAGGACTGTTACCTAACTAGAATTAATGCCGCCTGGACTACTGTGCAGTTAGAGGGGCTTCAGTGTCTGACCAGGTAGGTTGTGTGTTGTGACTGCGTTCTTAGCCGCTGCCCAATAGCAGGCAGTGCCCTTCAGCCACCAGGAGTGGGGCAGCAGGGCCATGGGTTTGTGTAGTTAGGGGAGAAGAGGGAAGGAACAGGCGGGGTGAGCTGCAGTGTCAATGAGAGTAGAGGATCGTGTTGAGTGAGGGGTGTTTCTAGTAGCAAATGGCCCACAACAGTCACAGTGCCAGTGGCACAGTGGTCTTGTGGCCCACTTACTTTTGCACTCTTCCTGTAAAGCTGAAAGGTGGAGTGTGACTTGGCTTAAAAGCTTGGCTTGTCGCTTTTAGTTTTACTTTTGATGTGTTCCTGCCTTATGGTTTAGAGCTTTACCCATTTTTTTTTAACTCATGGAGGAGTGTGAAATTGTAGACACCCCTCATGTAAGGCTGAAGGGTCAGATTTTAATTTAGGCTGGGCATAATTTAAAAATGAATTGTAAAATCGGATCGTTGCTATACAGACTTATTTTTCTTTCCTGTTTCTTTCAGTTTCTTGATGACTTAAACAGATGGAGTCTACTTCTTATTTCTCCTTTTATTTATCCTGATAAGTTGTTTAAAGAAGAACATATAGCTTTTGTGACAGAAAGCACTTCAGCTCAGACAGATAACTTGCAGAAGGTACCTGGCTCTTCAAAAGGGGTAAGTAGTTCTCTTTGTTGCTTGCATAGAAAGTAGTACAGATGGGTCATTTGGTGAGTATAAACCTAAAACGCTTGAAGGAAAAAGAAAAATCAATGGCAGATAGATTTTGTATGTTTATAATGTTATTGGGAATAAAAAGGTAATCTCTTCATTAAAATGAATCACTGTTAATACACTAGTTCTATTTTATGCTTCAAATAGACCCATAGACATTTTACTGAGGGTTTCTTCTTTAGTAGCATGCTTCTCTGGCTGTAGATGGGAACTGCAGAATTCCATCATGACTTTGGGTAAGGCATGTATGGTTAGTTATGCTGAATAGGAAAAAAGCTGCTTGAGAGCTGTCTTACTAAGGCAGATCAGAAATCCATTTACCTCTGTATCCTGTCTCTGAAATGAAACAAATGCCTCAGTAAGAATATACAAAGCAAGCATATGTTACAATTTCCAATATGCTCTTCAAACCTCCAACCAAGTGCTTGTGAAAAGTTGTAATTGAAATAGAAGCCTCTCTTGGAAGCTTCCTTTCACTGTGATTTCTAAGTGCAAGTTAGTGTTATGCGTTTGGATTATTATGTCAGTCTGCAGAAGTAAGGCCAAAATCAAGCTTGTAATCTCTTTGCTTTTATGTAAAATGCAGTGGGAGAGTGGCAGTATGTCTTCGTTTGAATTTTATAAGTTGTTTGCTTTTTAATGTGTAATACTTTCAATGTGGTTTTGAGGCATCAAAAGATATAAATTAAACAGGTACTGAAATCCTTATGGCAAGCATAGTTACCAAATATTCATGTCCTAGATGCTTAATAATCTAAAAAGTACCTTCTCCACCGCTATATTGAAAATACAAAGATGTGGCTATAGAAGATTATGTTCTTCTTAAACTTGTATTACTGAATATATAATATCTGTAAACAAATTATGCATAAAAATAGTATCCAGACCCTGTCCAAACTTACTATGAACTTGAGATAATGTCTGTCTCTCCCCTGCATTTGGTTGGTTTTATAACTTTTTTTCTCTCATGAGGAATAGCTTGCTGCCTGGATGTCTCAACTTGGATGCAGGTCTGAAGCGGAGAAAGGTTGTAACCCAAAGCAAAACGTAAACTTACCTTGCAGGGAGGAAAAATCTTCCAGGCGGTATGGGTTGTCCTGGTTCCTTCCTAAGGCAGTCATTTGTTGGGTGTGCTGTATGCTTTCCTAAGTGAAGAGGATAGACTGAACCTGGAAAGGAGAAATAGACATGCATGCTAGGATATCTCTGGGTAGGCAGTAATAAAGACATCTGGCCTGGTTGTTTAGGTACCGTAAAATCGACAGAGCCCTGCAGTTAAACAGACTATGCCACAAGCTAGGATTGTTACATGGGGGCAGTCATAAGGTGTCTTCCTGAATGGCCCCGGCTTAGCACCCTAAAGGGCCATCCTTGCTTTCTGGCATCAGTTTTCAGGCTCCTTCTTGGAGTTAAAGGAAACCTGTCACATACACAGATGGTTGCAGCCTGTCTGTTTCCCTGCGTGAGGAACATGTATTTTCCAGGCTACTTGTTCTGAGAGATGATCAAGGATTCTTCTGCTGGAGTGAGCATTGAGAGCAGAGTGGTGGGTAACTAGACTTACCTAACTTGAGTGCAGGAACAGAAGGACAAATTGGGAATAGGCACAATTCCAAATTTGTGCCTGCAATCAAATTTTTAGTACTTTGACCCTCCATGGAGGTGTCTCAATTCTAGAACAGAGCATGTTTTTGGAGCATGTTAGTCTTTGCCCTCTAGAGGAATGATATCCAGATGAAGTGCTGCATCAGGCAAAGTTATTGTCTTCATGAAGCTCAGAGTGTGAGGACTGGAGGTACCTAAAGCTTGTTGAGAACTCTGAGACCCTTTCAGCTGAAGTCTTCTGAGCCTGCTTCCACTGGCCTCATGTTGCCTTGGCGCACACAGGAAGTAGTCACATCTGCTGGTTTATAAATATTTTTGTTGCCTTTGATATAAGACTCTGGAATCCATCCAGGTGGACCCTGCTTCTGGGAGATAAACTAGATAGGATACCTATCTTTTGTGCTTTTGTGCTTTCTACGTTGTCTGAGTGCACCTGGGGAGTGCTGGGCCAACTCAGACAGAAGGCTGAGGGAGGATTTTATTTTTTTTACTTTTTGTAGCAGAGAGGTTCACAAAAACATCTGCGTTGAAGCTCTACTTTGTTGTTCTTTTGGGGTTTGTTGTTTTTTCATCTTGTTGGTTTTGTTTGGGTTTTCTTTAGAATGGAAAATGTTTGCATTTCATGTAGACAATAACTAATTTGATGCAGGAAGCTCAAAAGTGATAGTCCAGGCAAAAGAAAACTAAAGAGGAAAAGGACTGCTGTTTTATTTTGTTTATTGTTCTTCTGTGTACATGTCACTTTCAATGAAGTGCTCTTAATTCTGCTACCTCTGGCAGCCAGCTGTTGACATAGATGGGCTCTAAGAACAGATTGCTCCTGTGACCTACAAGAATTTATAGACAGAAAAGCCATTCTTTGTAGGGCTATCAGTGATCTGTGACTGGTGACAAATTGAGGTGGACCCAGAAAGCAGGAGTCTAAATAATTCCTCATCTCTTGCTAAGAGCTGGCCTTTCATGTGGTATTGTGACAGAATTTTGATGATTTCTAGTCATAGCAGGAAAGCCTGGCCTGTTTCAAAATATTCTCTGAGGATTTTTGTTCTGTGTGAAGCAAATGGATTGTTGTGTGAGCAGGATTACAGGTCATATGTCTTGGCAACAGCCTTACTTTGTGAGATTCTTTTGTGTATTCACTTTATTTGCACTAGATAGCAATAACTACTTTTTACTTATTAGCATGCCTAATGTTTTACTTGGTGCCATTAAAAAAAGCTCAAGGGCATCAGTGTATCTTCCTCACAGTTTCCAGGTGACGTGTGGGTGTTACCTGCTTGTGCCTGTTCTCTGGGTAAGAAAGGACATCAAAATATGGTGTGAGTCTCTTACTTCCAACACAGAGAGTAGCCCAGTCATGTGGTGAGGAAAATAGTGAAAGAAGCTGGTATCATGTATTATAAATCTCTGTCATGTTTGTCACTGGTGATCATGAATTGTCAACAGCAGCAACTCCTTAAGAGTTCTATACCTTATGACTACAACTAGAGACTTCCATTCCACCTGTGGATGTTTTACCAATAGACTAAACACAGCTGGGAATTCCTTCCATCTGTGAAGTGATGGTGTTGTCCAGGCCATCACTCAAGACAGTTGGTGAGGACAATTTGGGCTGACTTGGTCACAGACTGCCGCGGTGACAGTGAGGTGAAGTCTGACTGATGCTCCAATTACAATGATTCAAATCTATCAAAGTCTGGTATAGTTATCTTCCAGAAGGAGACTTTGTATCCTGTAACTTCTGAGCTGGTATTTCTTTGTAGTACAATTATGGAGGTGACCTTTCAGAAGTCCTGGAGGTAGAAACTCACTGTCGTTGATTCTGCTAGTGAGTAGTTGCTATGTCCAGGAGTTTAGGACCCGAGTGATACATCTGTCATGAATTTGAGGGCTGGCTCTCACAAACTGTTCTGGTGTGGCTGCTTTGAAGCTGTTACTTGCTCTTACGTTACAGAGTTGGGAGTTTACCCTTAAGTTAAGGCATGCAGCTGATCTTGTGGTAAACACCAACACACTGCCCACAGGCAGCTATCTGCTTCTCTCTTTGAAACTGAATTTGTTCACTGAGGGTTAGTATATGTGATGTATCAGAAGATATCCAGCCAGTTGTCAGCTATCCAAAGGCCATCAACATAAGGGTGGGCTGTATGGTCTCATTTAGGTTGCACTAGTTGTAAGCTGTCTTTGGGAAAGGCTTAGAAAGGAGATGCAACCATTAAGGTTGTGTGAAATCTCAGTTTCTTCTTTCTTCTTGTTCCCTTGGGAAACACTGTAAAGTCAAAAGTGGGAAATATATTATTTTGGATATTATGTAAACACTTAACTGCAGTAGGTAAGAAGGTAAATGTAGTTGGTAGTCTAATTATGAACAAGTGAAATATCCAAAAGCTCACCCTCATTTTGTGTATTCAAAAGAAGTGGTTTTTCTTACTGAGTTTAATCAGTGTGTCATCTTGTGTGTAGTGATAAAAGGGTGAACTTCATGGAGGTGGTTTGGTGGTGATGGCACCAAAGTGCTGGACTTGCTATGTGGGGATTGCACTTTGTTTCCCAGTATTTGGAACATATTACATGGTGAATGCTAATTTTATTTTTAGGTCATGAAAACAGGTGATGCTTTGTTGTCTTTAAATACACCTTCACACGAGAACAATTGGTTTGTGTATCCTATAAAGCATAAAGGCTGTCATGCCATTCAGACAATTTTTACTGAAATTGGGTACCTTACTTCAGTTTTGCTTTCAGAATTGACTCTTAAATCACTGCTTGTTAATTATCTGAATATTGTTGTTTTACAAACAAAGTTTAAAAGAGGTCATTTTCAGTTATGAGTCAGCAGACGGATCTGTAGTCGTTTATTATTGTGCCCACCTTTCAGAAGGAAATGAAAACTCATTCATTTTTCCTCCACTTGTGGCTTTTATAGTTAAACTTCAGACTTGTTCTCCAGGGTGGTGCAGCTGTGTAGTTTGGGTTTAACAAACCTTCTTGAAGAAAACAAATCCTGGTGTGTCACTTTCACAATGCTTAATTTCTGGAGAACAGAATTTTTGATAATTGTAGATAAACAGCTTGAATTTACGGTGTTTAGTTAATGCTTCTGATAGTTGATGTGTACTTTTATTAAACCCTAGTAGTTTGCTTCTGCTCTTTTTATGAGCATTCTTTTTAGAATTTGTGCTGAAAACCATGCCTTGGAAATAATTACAGATATAATTTTACATACAGAATGTGGTAATACTCTTGCCATTTTGTGTGTTAACTTGAAGCTTTTATAGCCTTGATCTTTGGGGAAGATGTATATGTATTCCCAGTTTCCTATCAAGACTTAGTATGGATGTTGCTTTGTTTACTTCTCTCAGGACTGAATCTTGCAGCAGGTATTGCTTGCTGCATAACCCTTCTTCGGTAGGTTCTTTTGGTTGTAATCAGTCTCATTGACCTTTGTAGTCATGAACGGTGCACTTTTATGTGAAAGGAACTGTCAGCTGAAAGCCTTCTCTAGTTGAGATGTGTTGTCTCATGCTACTATTGAATGTAGTGGTTGTTTTAAACACATCAGGCATCCCAGAAATAAGTCTTAAAAGTGATTCTGCCATTTTAGTATTGTATACTCCTAGTAGCTACACTTTTTATGTAAGTACTTTCTTTAAAATTACGCCTAGTCCTTGGGTTTGCCAGTTGTGCCATTTTGGTTTGATAATGTCCCTCTGTTGGCTCTGCCTGCTATTTTGCTGCTTTTTTAACAGCAGAATCCTTCAGAAAGGAAGGGCAGTTTTTATTTGCAGTTCATCTTGCAGACTTGATATTTTTCTGTAACCTTTTCAAACTGGAAAAACATGCATATGCTTTATTCTAGATTGTGAAGTGGTCAGACTATTGTTCACCGTTGGCCTATAAACCTGGTGAGCCTTATAAGTTAATTGCTGTAGCAAGTGTAGATAATTTCAGTAACCTTGGAATAGCGTTCATGGAAGACAGGCTTCAAATGGATAACGGAATGGTGCCACACAAGATTGTTTGTAAGTATCTTCACCAATTGTTTTTAATGGTAGAACTTGTTTATTTCATGGTTATTTTAGGAGTGTGCATATAGTCTTTATAACTACATAAACCCCCATGTTTTTATTTTGGCACGATGTTTTCTTCCTGTTGCTATTTTAGGCATTGATCACTCTGTAGCACTGCTATATTTTATACTGAATATGGTCAAATATAGAGATTCCTGAAAAGTTAGACCACTTTTTGAGTGAGCTCAAAGAGTGAAGTCACAGAAGGTCTTACAAATGCAACAACAGAAATAGCAGAAAAAATGGATCAAGAGATTTTTGGAGTAAACCCCACTTTTCAATGCCTCATAAGCTACTGCCAGTAATTAACCTTAGTATGATGAGATCTGAGTACTCAAGTTGGTGTTAACCTTTCGCAAATGCACGAATGTGTTAATGTCACAAATGTGAATTTAGAAAATACTGTTTCTGTCAGTCTTACCTGTTAGATTAACTAATCTATTTGGAAGAAAAAAAAAAGTACAGAAAGTTTTAGGCAAATGTTCTCTTTTTTTCAGATTTGAAATAAGTGTATTCAAAGCTAAACATAAGCTGAGAGCAATTGCTGTAAGTCTAGCATCTTAATCTTTAGATCACTGGGAGAAAAGCTCACGGGTGCTTTCTAAACAGGGAGAAGGATAACTAGGGGAAGGAGGATGGTGTCATTGCTACTTGAATTCTGAATTTTTGGTGGATGGTTTATTTCTTTAGGGAGCATTTTTTAGGATACCAACACTATGAACCATTGTGTCCTCATTAGTCTAATAGTTTCACCTAAGGCAGGGAGGGAGTTCGTGGCTAATTCCAGGGAGAGGAGAAGGAAATACCATGGTTGCACTTGTAACACCATTCTTAAATAGAATTGTTGTCTGGGTTGTGGGAAGTCCAAGCTTCACCTCCCTTTGCTGCATGAGATTTAAATTTCTTTTTTCCAGCACTTTTACAAAAGTGCCATAATATGGAGTCTGTATTGTATTGTAGAGTAGTGGGCTCTCAGGGGGTAGAGCCACACTTGTTCAGCAATAGTTTCACTTCTTCCTGCCTATTTGTGTCTTCTCAGCTGTAATCTTCTCCCCCCCACCCCCAAAAAAATATGGTGGGGGGGAGGGCAGGCAGGTTTTTTTTGTTTTGGTGTGTGTGTAGTATGTGTATGTGGGTGTATTTGGCTGTGGTGTTTTTTATTTGCTTGGTTGGGGTTTTTTTATGTAGATCATAGTGTATTGGCAGAAGTCAGGGAAGGCCAAAACTGAGAACAGCTACCTGGGGTGCAAGAGGATAGGAATATGCTCATGAATATATCTGATGTGACAATGTGAAACTGTCTCTTGATGCTGTTCTGCAAAAACATTCATGCAAGGAGGGAATGGAAACTGAAAGAACTCCCCAGTCATTTACTTCTCAGAATATTTTCTGGCTCATTTTGCTTCAGGTGCTTTGTACATGCTAGAACTGTTCCAGGAGAGCAGGCTGATGGAGGCTGTTGATGAAATCACATATAGGCTGGTAGCTGTGAAATTCTAGGATGAAGAAATCTTGCTTCAGATTACTGCTCCAAACTAGGCAAAGGGGCTGATAGAAGTGCTGTTAAATGAAGAAAGTGACTGAATTTGGATCTGGTGTATTGTGTGTCAGCTGGCTATTTTGTTAATGAAGTTTCTTGCTGATTTCTTCAAGAAATCAGAAACAAAAACATACTAAGTTTATTTGGCCTTATGGAAGTGGGGAGGGATTCCATAAAATTTTGCAGACTTTGATTTGAAATATTTTCATGGCTCAGAAGCTGAAAAAAGAATTGAGAGTTGGTTTTTTTTTTTCTCCTCTTCCATATTTAGTTTGCCCTGCAAGTTTCACATTGACAATAATTATCTTTGCTCTTCTTTTCTCACTTGTATTTGCCAGAAATTTTTTATCTTTGCATTTCCATCCTTTTTTGGGGGTAGAAAGGTGAAGGTTTGACAATTTTTTCTGTTTGCTAGTTACTTCAGATTCTTAGCTCCCAAGTTTTGCTGTTGGCCAGCATGGCTCCCTTTCTGCAGACTGAAAGCAGTTCAGATTTTTTTTTTTTTACTCCCTTTCACTTGTGCCAAACTTTTTGTTTGCAGCCTTCAGCAATGCAAGAGACATGGTTCAATGTCTACATCTTACCCAATATCATCACTTTATTAGCTTATTTCAAAATAGTTTATTTCAAAATAGCAGCAAGCTATTTTCCACCCTACCCTCCTTAAGAGACCAGTATTTTTCCAAAGGTAAGGCAGTTTTCCCTGTTTCATTTTGTCCTTTGCTGAGGACAGAGAGACAGGCAAAATAACACGCTGACGAGGTGATGCATTTATGAGAACTTCCTCACCTTCCCACCCATAGACACTTGTTCTGTTAAGAGCAGATCTGCATTGTGTATAGTAGTGGTCATGTTTTACTTTTGTACAAATATTTTTGCACTCCCGATAAATGTTAGTTTGTTTAAATGTGCCCTGTAAATACTGAGTGTTGTGCTCTCAGTCAGACTTTCCTGAAACAGAGTAATTTGAGTAAATGACTTGTTTTGAGTCCAAATGCATTATGTTCTTGGGAGGAGGGTGGTGTTCAGGATTTGGCGTGTCAAACAAGTGAAATTCATGCTATTATAGATATGTACTGAAATTAAATATAAATCTCTTTGTGGTAGTGAATATTCATTATAGCTCTTTCAATATAATTTTTATAACCCCTTTGTCATGTTCTTTACCTCTTCTAGCTGTCCATTTACAGGAATCTACTCTGAAGGAGTTGGCGCAAGTGACACCATCTGTAAAAGAGCAAATTGTAAGCAGTACACAAATGGATGAAGTGACTCCCGCTGCTACTTTTGGGACAACTGTTAAATCAGGATTAGGAGTAGCTGAGTCTGCAGGACAAAGTGAAGAGGAGAAATCCAAGCTAGAGAAAGAAAGTGAACATGAAGATGAATCCAGCAGTCTATCTGACAAAGAGAGAGGTGCTGCAGACCATCATCACTTGCATCTTTCCAGCTGTCGTGAATGCCTGCAACTTGAAAACAGTACTATTGAATCTGTCAGATTTGCCTCTGCAGAAAACATTCCAGAACTTTCTGGTGATTACAGTAGCAAACTGGAAGAGAAGAATGATGACTGTCTAGCAAGTGGAGTAAAGAGAGTAAACCTTGCTGGAAAGCCCCCTAATGTATTGATTTATCTTGGTTCTGAAACTGCAAAAGTGGAATTTGAGCAGGTAAAATCAGTCCTTCAGGAATGCATTGACGCAGACAGATACACCATCTACCAGCTGCATGAGGAACAAGTTCTGAAAGCTCCATGGATTGATAATTCACGGCTGTTGATCATTGCCACAGAGAAGCCTATTTCTAAGGAGAACCACAAACAATTTATGAAGTTTTTATCTGCAGGTGGAAAGATTCTAGGGTTTTCTTCATCTTTTACTTTTGATGGCATAGAAATAAAGAGAAAAAACAAACTGAGGAAGACTGTGCATGAATTAATGTTCTCTAAAATGGACAGCACTGAAATTAAGTTAAATCTTTTGGTCAGTGGCTGTATTTTTGAGGAAGTGATGAAGGAAGATACCAGCAAAGTGAAGATATTGAGTCGATTAAATAATACTGATAAAGATACAGTTATGGTTCATCTGACTTATGGAGACAGTGGAGGAGAAGCCATTCTTTCTCAGGTACTGTGTATGCAGAAGCATTAATTTGCTTATTGCCACATCATGTTGTGGTATGCTAAAAAAGTTCACTTGTTTCTATTGTATGATCTCAGATGTTTGTCAAGGGGAGGTATAGATGGATGTCTCTGTGAGTGCAGGAGGACTCTGAATGCAGAATGGTTTTCACTTGATCCTCAGGAAGCTTAAAGAATGGTAGAGAATGTTACTGCTGTTCCATTTCCTTGTTTTCACTGTGTAGCCACGCACATGTAGATCATACAAGATCACAGTGGGTGGTAGAGGAGAGAGCAGATAGGCATAGTAAGGAAGCATCTTCAGGAGCAGAGCTATCCTTTTCTGCCTGCTAGAAGTTGCACAGTGGTACAGCTGTGCATTTTGCAGACTTTTGGAGGTGGGAACAGCAAGAGCCAAGTCATTGGTGGACTTGGGGTGAAAGCTTGTACTGGGCAAGATTTAAAAAAAAAAAAAAGAAAAATCCTTTAAAAAACTGTGAGCTATGGTGAAGCAGAGAGTCAGCAGAGGATGTAAAATAAGCCTTGCAAGAAACTTGAGAGACTTCTCCTCTTAAACTTTAAGGTTAAGGTAGCCAGCACTTAAATCTGACTAGTGAATGGGAGTCCCAGCCTCTATTACTTGTCATGTCATGTCTAGAAAAACTGCTGTAGAATTCTTGCTAGAGCAAGTAACTACACAGTAAAGGTTAGCCTCTGTCTGCACTGAAATAAAATTGTTGGTTTAGGTCTGTTGGTTCTTTTTTTGCTAGTGTTGCTACTGGTTTCTCAGTTGTATTCTGTTTGTATCTTAGTGGTGTGGATGAAGCAAACCATTCTATGGTTTCTTTAACAGTGTTTTGATCAAAGCTGATTTCTAGATGGATGTTTGGTTCATGATGTGGGCCTTGCTGTTTTGTCACTTAGAAAAAAACCTTTATTCAACTGGAATGCATTGTTTCTATTTAATATCCAAATTAAAATTCTAAATTTTTATTTTTCTTTCTGTACTTTGACATGTTTTCACTCAGTAATACATGCTTCTTTTTTTGAGGGGGGTGGGGGTTGGTAAGGGTGGAGATGACAACAGGGAGCAGCATAGAGAGGGAGAATCTGGTCTGCTGGGAACTCGGTCGTTTCCTGAGTCGTCTTTCAGGCTTTAAACTTTTAGATGTTTAACATTCTGCACGAAACACATACCTCAGAACAACTGTGGGACAGAAGTGCAGGAGTCTAGAATGAACCAAAGTCTTACTCATTCCACTTAATAAGAACATCCCAGCAAATAGGTACGTCACCAGTGTTACGATATTGTGATCATTGTTGTTTGTTTGGTTTTTTTTTTTTTAAAAAGCACACCCAAAAAGACCACCAAACAAACAAAAAAGCCCTAACCAAACACAACCCACACCCCCTCAAGAAGGTGAACAACTGATAAGTTAAAGTGTTCATAATCTTTTTTTATTATTTTTGCTCTGTCGTCTTGGATAATTGGTGAGGAAGCTTCCGTGGCTGTGTTAAAGGTAAATGTTGGTCACTGGTTATTTAAATATTCACAGATATCTGGCTAAAGTTTTGAGTGATAGAAAGGCTGATAAGAGGTACCATTAAGTTTAGAAAATACATCTATGCCCTGTAAATATGAGTCTACCTGGGTGTATAACCTGTGCTATTAAATCTAGAGAGATTTCAGCCATTTTGAAGTAAAACTTTTAAAGTGAGGCTGAAAGCAACTTACACCTTTTGAGTTGGCTTCAGTTAGGAGCAGAGGTAACCGTTTTCTTTTTAACATGGCTGTTGGCAATTTTATCACTTCCCTTACTTCTTGCTTTCAAGCAGCACATTGAGAAAAGCAGAGCAAGATTTATTTACCAGTATTTTAGTAGATAAGGAATATAATGGAAGACACAGCTGAACAAACTTTATGAAAGATTCTAGGACCTGGTTTTACCAATAATTTAGTTACAGGAGAACTTTCTCAGGATCCCAGAGCACTCAAATTTAACTGCTCATGTATCAGGTAGCATACACTCATCTAGCAGTTACGTATTTCAGAAATACTCATCAGGTTTCTTAGAAGTGTTTTCATCTCTTATCAGTTTATCAACTAAATCTGTTAGCTTTTTCAAAACTCTGTTCTACATAGTAGCATGTGTAGAGCTTTATGTAGGAAGCTTTGCCACCCATGTGCTATATGCTTATACTAGAAAATTGATTAGATACTGTTGCTATCCATTTCTCCAAGTTCCATGGTAAAACCTGCTTTGCTGTACCGTTTAAATTGACCCTTCTGCTGTAGTAAAACTTAATACTGCAGAGGTTTTCTCCAGAAAAAGGGCATTATGGTATAGCTTCAAAAATCAGATTAAAAGGATTATTGTGTCATTTTATAATTTTAAATGACTTCCAGTCTGGATTTGAAAAGCCTTATTGTTTTCTCTTCAGGGGACTGACAGTGACATCAGCCGTTAAATCTTCTGTCACAGACTTATTGTTTCTCTTTTTTCTGTACTCTTCCATCTACCCCCCCATTTCAGCATATTTCCCTGAATTTCAATAAAGTAGATCATATATGAAAGATCAAGAACATCATTAAAATGTGCAAAATAGGAGAAATGAACAAAAATAACAGCTTGTGATTTTCATTAAACGAATATGCATATAGTAGGGTACAAAAGCTTCTAAATATCTTGGAACACTTACTTAAGAAGCAAACAAACACCAAAAACTCCACAAAAATAATAATAAAAAAAAACCACACAAAAAAACCCCAGTAAGGGATTTTAAATTTTTTTCTTCTGCATTTAGTTCAAACCTTAAGCATCTGCCTGAACCCTGAGAAGTGATTCTCTAAAAGGTGGTGTTCAGGGGTTCTTGGTGCTCTTCCACACACAAGCATTTCTTTATCTGCACTGATTGCAACTTAATTAGTGTGATACAGTATGGGCTTGCTTGCCTGAGTTCTACATATCTTGTGCAAGCTCTGATAAAGCTTTTTTAATTTTAATATTATTCTGCTTTTGTACAGGCCAGAATATGACCAATATTGCTGTTTGTTCTAGGTTGCTAGCAGACATGAAAAAAGCAGAAGGAGATGTTTAAGTTAGTAAATACAAATTTGAACAATACCTCGAGGAGACGACCAGTTTATTAAGAAGAAATATTTTGTCTAGATTTCAGAGAAAATTGTAGTGTAGTGGCAATGATTATCCCTGAATCAGAAATATAAATATATAGGTATTCTGTAGTTTATTAGGGTAATAAAGCCCTACCAGTGTAGCTATGATGAGGACAAAAGAAATTTTAAGTTGTACTAGTAACACTGCAGCAACCACAGTCAGGACAAAGCTACTTTTGGAACTCTTTCTGCCACGCTAATATGTGTAATACCAACAAAATAATTTTTTTTGTTCCCTTTGCACATATCCTTCCAGGTACACTTGGAACTGGATATCAATTCTATGGATGTCCAAACTGAAGATGATTTTAATTTGCTTAAGATAAGCAATACCAAGAGATATGAAGTTCTCAAGGAGATCCTGATGTCACTTGGCCTGAGTTGTGAATTAAGTGAAATTCCTATATTAACACCTATTTATCTTCTCTCTTCTGACGAGGTAAGGTCTCTGCTTACATTTTAGTTATTTGAGATTTACCCTACAAGACACATTCAGTGTTTACTTAAATACACCTTGTTTCTTATGTGGTGTTTTTGTTTGGAGAGGTTTACATATGTATTACAGGTAAGCAAAGTTTAGTTTCTAATCTGTCAGTATTTTATTACCTGCTAGTAGTAGTTTTGAACTGAACCATGGAGAAATTGTGCAGGGTTAACTTTTCAGATATATTTGCTATATTCCTGTTAAGAACTGTTACGCTTATTTGCGTGCCTGTGCAATATCAAAACACAAGGCTGTGGTAAGTTACAGAGAGAAGTGATTTAAAAGACAGGATTTGTTTTTCTTTTACAACGAGTTATAGTATAGGCTGGCAACAAAAGACCAAACCCAAATTACGGAGAATGGTGTGGTAGACCAAAACCGAAAGACCTGAGTGAACAGGGGTGTGTGTGGTTATACAGTGAAGAGCTGAGGATGTTGTAATATTTCCTGGAAATAGAATAGATACTTGTAATTGAAATAGTTGACTATTCTGGACTTCTCAATTTGAGACATTGCCATGAGGAATTGTGAAGAACATATAAAGCAGTAATTTTAACTTTTTTAAAATGTGATTTCAAATACATGAGAACCATATTACATTGATCTGAAAGGGTGAAGCAGTGGGTGATTAAAAAGCAATACAGGCTACTCAGACTCTTCAAGGTGGTTGTTTCCAACCCGTATAGTGCTGTCACTACTTGCTGTTAGAACACTTGTCTGATTCCTGCTCCTTTTCTGTACTACCCTTACATTAGCACAGAAATTAGATGTTTGTCTTTAGGGGGACTTAACTGTAGAAGCTTCTCCTTGGATGCATGTTTCCAGCAGTATCATTTATACCATCATTTTGGCTGCAGGATCAATAAATGAACAAAGTGACATACTACAGCTGGATGTTTTTAAATAATTCAGATGATATTTTAGATTCAGATTGTACTTCTCAAAACACAGTTCGTTAATCCAGAAGGTGGGTATGATAAGCCTTGTACAATTTATAGATTGGTAATATGTGATACGTGACTTCGTTCTGTGGCAGGCAAGTCAGTAGCAGATCCAGACAAACTGACTAAAATACTATTAATATTTTATTAATTCATTCATTTCACTGTAAATTCAAATCTGCACTTGTTTTCTATGTCTCTGAAGGTACTGCCAAACTTTATACCAGTGTATTAAGTAATGCCCTCCTATAGGAACTTGGATTCGATGTAACAATTGATCAAAATTAGGCAAAATATAGAGAGCTTTTTCTTTTTTATTCCACTTGAATGATTGTCCTTTTGTATGTGCCAGACTCTGCCAGATCCCTCTCCACTTTACAACAGTGAAAATACTATTGGAAATTCTTGTATCAAGCCTTCTGCTTGAAGCAGGGCTGTTGCCAATGCTACGTCAGGTCAGCCAGCCTTTGTCTGGTTGAATCTTGAAAATTTCCAAGGGTGCATGCTACAACCTGTCTGCAACCTATTCCAGTTCTGCTGCACCATTCTAGTGAAGTTTTTTCCTGATGTCCAGCCTGAACCTATCAAGCTGCAATTTATGGCTGTTGATGCTTTATTATAATGTTTGGCACTATGAAGAAGTATTTGGCACTGCCATTCTTTTAACTTTACAGGTTGTATTAAATCACTCTTTTGCTTCCTCTTTGCCAGACTGAATGAACCCAGCCCCCTCATCCTCTTATAGATGTGTTGTGTACCCCTAACCCCTTTGTGGTTGCTTTCCAAGGAATCCTAATGAGCAATTCCTTGCATAACCTGAAGTCTGCTATCCCAAGACCTAGCTCTACTGCTTCCTTTCTCAGCCTTTCTCCAGATCTTGGGTTCTCATGGTTGCTACAGCCAATGTTGCTGATGTGACTAAATAAGAAACAAGTTCTTCCGTCTGTGAGCAGTAAATTCATAAGAATTTATTATCTGTTTGTGTGGCAGATGTGGAAACAAAAGTAAAACCCATTTAGCCTTTTTGACTAATACCAAATGTTCTCTATACAGAAGACTTGTGGCTTATTGAACACTGCCTTTTTTTATTCTCCTCCTTTGCTGCTTTCTCATGTTTCTTTTCCTATGCACTTGCAATTTTCAAACATGCCATGAAGAAATGTTCACTATTTTCTATCCAAACTTGCCATCTAGTGGCATATTGCAGGGTTGCAGGCCATCTACTAAAGGTATTCATGCCATGTGTGCTGTATAGTTGAAGTTTATACTATAATTAGGTTTTTTGATGTTGTTTTTCCTCGGTGACTTTTTTTAAATGGTAATTTTTCTGTGCTGGTATGTGTAGTCAATATCTTTCACTTGGGCATGCTCCCATAATATTGTGTAAAAGGAAGTTGCAACTTCTGCATAAAAACTATAGTCAATAATGAAGAGAGCATATTAAAATAAATAAGGACTATAATAGTTCAGCTAACAAGTTATTTATTTTTCTCCATACAACATGTTCTACGTAAGTCTTCTTGCTTTCCTAGGGAGCAAGGAGATATCAGAAATGTACCTTACAGGTAAATAATTTGAGGAAATACTTAAACTTGTTTAAGATCAGAGTGAGTCAGTAATACTGGAAACGGAGGAAACTGTCTTGCAAGCTCTAGTACTTCTAAACTTCTTTCTTTTTTTATCACTAGTTGCGTGGAGAGCCTGTCCAGTACAGGTCACTGAGCATGAATTGGGTAGTATATTCTTTCCCTGAGATATTAGCTCATTAGCATTATTAGCTCATTAGCAGCAAGTATTTTTTGGATAACTTTTCTTATGCTTCCCTGTAATAAGAAATGACATAATGAATCAACTAATGATCAAGCAAGTGCAGTGTCCTGTTGGCAGTTAAAAAAATGGAAGAATGGCAAATGTTCTTCTCCTTGTTTATAAGAGTGGCAATTCACTAGTGATTCCTCACCTTTGAACTGGAGGTTACATCTGTACAATTATGTTTAAAAACTGTTGGTAGACCTAACCTTGTCAGATTATTATTTTTTTTTTAGAAACTACAAGCTTCTTTTGCGTATGTGAAAGAAATAATTGATTTTGCTCTGCATTATCTACTCTGTTAAGAAAAAGATGTAGATTTTTTTTTTGTTTTAAAATTCTTTACATTTAAAGTGCTAATTAGGTTAGTTTTTTCTTTCTGATATAAGCTTCCATTTACAGTAGAGCTGTGCCCTGCTTTCTGTGATTTCCTTGGTTTCTCTTCCCTTCTATCCTTCATCACTTCAGAACTTTCATCAGAGCTATTTTCTACTACATTGTCGGCATCAAATAAAACTCTCTCGACTTTATTATATGAATAAATAGCTTCTCTTTCCCTCTGCCTACAGTTCCTGTACAATCCGTGTCTTTTTGTATCATCATTGCAATGCTGTTAATATTCCCATCAAATCTATTATGCTGATGGGTATAAATTTGATTATTAAGACTTTCAGATCTTTCTGTCTACTCTCTGGGTCTTAGACAGTGCCTTTTGCAATCTAATTTTTAGCTGCTTCTGAGGGGTGGATTGGAAATTATTTTATTCCTCGTTAGGATTTATTTTTTGAAGTTTTAGTTTCTAGTTTATATGGTTATCATGTATCTTAAAATCACAGTTTTACTACATGGATTTTAAATAGCCAATAAATTAGGAGCAGACCTGGCATTATTATGCCTTCTAATCGAAATAAATGCTCTAGTATGGATGATAATGTCCATCTGTTAAGAGCTCTAGATCTTACCATGTAGAATTATGCTAGTCAATCCTCAGCTAGTGCTCGCTGCTGCTGGTGTTGAATGATTACTATGACAGTGTGCACTTATTATTCCTGATCTCCTTTCTTGTAAGTAGTGTATGAGGTCAGGGGCCTGGAAAGTAACAGCACTTGAGGCAACTCTTTCATCACATGACTTTTTTCACTAAAGCTTTCAAGTATGGTTTGCTTCAGATGCACACATAATAGACATTTTAAAATTTTGTTAACTGGGAAAAGTCTGTATTATATTGATATGGTGCTACAACAATGAAGACAGTTTCAACCAAGAGCAATATAGTATGAAAAGCAGATTACTTGCTGGTTAAAAGTTTAGTTAAATCTACACAACATGTTGATGTTAAATGTAACTTTAGAGACAAGTATTGATATTTAAACACATCACCTTCTTCTTTTCCTCTTTCCTTGATCTGGTATAAAGCAGTTAAGCAAATTGTTGATTTGTACATTGCTGTAAAAAGAAAATTCTGTGTCACAGAATGTGTCACCCTGTGGTGCAGGGTAAACTCAAAGTGTTGAAACAAATGGTGATCACTGTAAGCCTGTTGTCTGGCACCCATATGTTCAGTGGCAGGTTCAAGCATAGAGATCTGATTTTTTTCTGCAGCTCTGCCTTTAAACGCTTATATATTTACTCTTTCACATTGACATCTTAGAGGATAATTTTTCAGACATAAATGCTAGGATTGTATTTTATTGCTGTAATTTTCAGCGTAACATCATCTAGGTTTCAAAACAAGAATTCTTGTCTTGAAGAATGAGAGAGATTTGTCAGAATAGTGATTATTTCCAATAGGAAGTATATTGCTCCCACACATTTGCTGATCCTGAAGTCTCTTAAACTTGACTAACTCCTCAGGCTGTGTTAGGCTGAGGCACTTTTTTGATATTTTCCAAGTGGATGGCAGCCAAATGATGAAATGTAATCAGTCTTCATTACTTCGGCTCAGCTATTAGTAACCATCTTTTAAACAGTACGTTCTTCCAGAATAATAAACAGTCAATACAAACATACTGGCTGAAGCTTGAAGTTGGGGGGTTTAACTCTTGTTTGTATAAGGCAGAAAGAATGATTAAAAAGTGCAATTGAGCATACTTCTTGACTTTCAAACTTTCCTTTAAAGGACACTTTGAGATATAGAATACTGCACTCACAAGGTTAACATAGTGCAAAGACAACTGTGTATTTGAACAACTTTGTACACTACAACACAATCAGAATTCAGTTGGACCAGATTTATATGTCTTGAGCTGCAGTTTTGATTCTGTGATGGCATTGGCTGTTCTTAAATTCCAAGTCCATTATGTCAGTAAAGAAAGTATGAAGTTACTTTATACTGAATAAATCTTTCTTTGAGGATGGGAAATTTGAACTCTCAGCTAACACTATAATGAACCTAGATTTCAGGGTACATTTCAAGACAATTGTTTCTGAAATATTTCCATGCATATTAATGTATATTGTGGAACCTGAGTTTCAGCTGTGAAACTTCTGAGTTTTAAAAAAATTTCTAGTGCTAAAATCAGGGATAGTTACACTGAAACTCAAAAGCCTTATTTTGATTGCTAGCCAAGTGAACCAAAACCGTATAATCTACAAAATACAAGACTTGCTTATTTTCTGCTATCATCCTCAAAGTGTAACCATCATCCCTGCTTTTTTAGCCAGTAGGACAAAAAGCAAGAGACCTTTATTCCAGAAAGGAAATTTGTTCTTTTTCTGTAGTGCAGGAGTAATCGAGTATTGAATGAAAAGCACACCACATGGGAGATCTGAAAGGGTTCTGTTGATCGCTGACAAATACTTGTGTCTAACATTTTGTACTGTTGTTAATGTATTACATGTATTATTTCAAATAAACAGTGCATTGTCAGAAATCTTTGTCTGTACTTGAAAGCTTTGTCAGTTTGTCTCTTGGCTAGGAATGAAATTGTCTTTTGTGGCAAAGTTGGTTCCGGACTAAAAAAAAAAAAGTTACACCATTGTAAATGCATCTGTACCAGGAAAAATGTGTATTTGCTGGAACAGGTTATTCATTTTGGGAAATGTATGCCATGTGTGGAACTCTTTCTGCTGTTAAAAGCTGTGTTTCTACTAGGCTGGTTAGGCAATGCCATACGTTTGGCAAACCATTGGTGTTCTGACAAGTAGCATGCTTTTTCTCTTAGGCAGCTTTCTGAAGAATGTATCTGTAAGACAGACTTTAACCCAAGGACTGATAACGAAGTACTATCAATTAAAAAAATATTTGTAACTGAACCCCACGTGCTTAGGGTTTTTTTCCATAATAAATTCAAAGTTATTTCTTGGCTTGCAAGGCTTTGAGTTGCATTTGTGTGCAGGGAGGGTGGGTTTGCTTATGTTTGTTTTGTGTTCTTCCCCCTCCCCTCCTCAAATTAACTTCTGTTTTTTTATAACAAAACTTGCAAACCCAGAGGGGTCACACCAATCATAAACCAAAACGATTTCAGTGCTGTTGTCATTCGTTGAAAAGCTTTTTGTATCAATGTCTGGGTTCTAATAATAGTCTCTACTGTTTGTGGTGTTTATGTGGTTCTGAAAGGAATGGCCCTCTAAGAGGTGAGGTGATGGTTGTTGGACAGTCAGTAGCTCTTCTTTTTTTTTTTTTCTTCTTTCTCTGTCTTTCTGCCAGCACTCAAGATAATGAAGGTACATAAGGACTGTCTCCTGCTTCAACAGTTCAGAGCAGTCTAGGGCAGAGGAGAGCAGAAAGCCGTTCTTCTGAGAGCTAATGCCACCTGACTGAGGTGTGGGCCCTTGCAGGTTCCTGGTTTGTGCCCACTTCCAGAAGCAAGAAGGTTGCCAACTAAATTGTCTGCAGGCTCATCACAGAAGAGGCCAGTTTCAGACATGCTTAGGCTGCATAGGGCTTTTGGGGCACCAGGTCCATTATAGTGCTGGGCATAGGAAAAGAGAACTCAACAGCGTGGTGGAATAAATTGTAGAGATTTAAGATTATGTGGTGTTACTTCACATTTGTGAAGTAGCTAAGAGAATTATTATGGTCAGTTACTGTGACTTACTAAGCACAGGGTAATTTCTTGTTCTGTGGTAACTTAGTAGAGTAACCGAGAGGAGGGATACTCCTTTCTGTTTTCTGAACTACAGGACTTGAAGGTAAGTGCAGCATGAGTGACAGTGGATAGAAAGGGGACGAGAAAGAGATCTGCAGATGGCAACCAAGATATTGGTTCTTATTTCTCGGTGATATTACCCCTTGTACCTCAGTGAGCAGTTGTATAAAAGTTGTCGTACAGTCATGTAGTAGATGGAGGTGGAATAAGTACTGTATATTTTAGCACATCCGTCTTCTTTATCCTCAGTCTTATATTAGTCTGCATACCTTTTATTAGTTTAGTTTCCTAATAGATCTGCCAGTTCTTCAGTTACATTTTCAAACTCTTGGATTCCAATTATGTGCTAGAGGTAAAAACTTAAAAGAAGTTGAATTTGTATAACAAATTCTGTAATGTACAGTCCAGGGTGGGATGCCTTTCAAAGCTAGTTATGAGGCAGCCTGTCAGTCTTGCCTGGCAATAAAGAGATGCTAGTGGGACTGCCAGTCTGCCTGAACACCGCTCTGGCAGGAACACCCACCCTCTGCTGCTCCCCTTCCAGCTGGCAGAGCAGCCAGGAGGAGGAGGACTTGGGAGTGTTTGTTGGTTGCAAAGAAGCTCAACATGACCTGGCAACGTGTGTTTCAAAAGAAGCGTGGTGATTCTTCTCCTCTACTCGGCTCTCTAGAGACCCCACATGGAGTACTGTGTTCAGCTCTGGGGCTCCCAACATAAGGACATGGACCTGTTGGAGCCAGTCCAGAGGAGGGACATGAAAATACTTAGAGGGCTGGAGCAGCTCTCCTGTGAAGACAGGCTGAGAGAGCTGGGGTTGTTCAGCCTGGAGAAGAGAAGGCTCCAAGGAGACCTTATATCAGCCTTCCAGTGCCTAAAGGGGCCTACAAGAAAGCTGGAGAGGGATTTTCTACAAGGGCGTGTAGTGATAGGACAAGGGGTAATGGCTTTAAACTGAAAGAGGGTAAATTTAGATTAGATATGAGGAAGAAATTCTTCACTGTGAGGGTGATGAGACATCAGAACAGGTTGCCCAGAGCAGCTGTGGGTGCCCCATCCCTGGAGGTGTCCAAGGCCAGGCTGGATGGGGCTTGGAGCAACCTGGTCTGGTGGCAGGTGTCCCTGCCTGTGGGCCGTGGGGTGGGGGGGTGGAACTAGATCTTTAAGGTCCCTTCCAGCCCAAACCATTCCATGGTTCTAGGGTTTAGCTGGCCCTGTTGAGAAAGGAAAGGGAGAAGGAAGGTGTGGGAGATACTGGAAATAGTGACTGTATGTAGAAGGCATGGAGAAAAAGATGATGAGAGCTATTGCAGTTAAACTATAAGACACAATTGCAGGAGACTAGGCTTTCCTGGCTGTCTTCTCGGAGGCTGCTTTTTTAACTAATCTTACAGTGCAAAATGATTATGTAACTATAAAGTTTTTCACTAACTTTTGAGGCAAAAAAACTCAGTAGTCCAGGTTCAGGATCTGACTGACAGTTGAGCTTTGTTCATGCTGGGTCCTGTAAGTATTAGAAGGCTAGATGATGTTTTAATTTGTTCAGTCATGAAAATTTCTTCAGACTTCTCCCTGGAGCTGTTTATTGAAGAAAGGCTGGCATGCTGCAGGTATTTTCAGTGCATTTACCAGCACTATGAGACTCCAGTATTGATCAGGGTCCCTTCTCAGCTGACCTACATTATTGTTAGTATTATATCAAAATCGCTGTGAATTTCGATTGTTCTCAAAAGCTGGATGCAGCTGCAGCTCTTTTTATACAGCTCCTTTGGTGAGGGGAAGCGGCCGTACCGGTAGGGGTCACTTGTGAGCTGGGTTTGGAGAGCACACAGTAAAGCAAGAAATAAAGGGATGGGAAACATTTTATGTATAGTGTGTTGTATATACATTGACATTAAAATATATTTGCATGTTTTCAGTGACTTCCCTGTATAGTATTTCCTCAATTTTAAAAAGTAATTTTAAATTCTACAAGGATCAATGGTATATTGTGTTAAAATACAATAAAACGGTTAAGAATCTTGATGGGAGATGAAGGGAACTCCAAAGGTATAGCCAAGTAATTGCAGGTGGTTGCTAAAGCTACCTTTTGCTTTTCTGTTGCTTATCTTCAGCGAATATTTACCATATATTTGGGGTAGAGGGAAGGAGAAACCTGGCAAACATTCCCTTTATTTTACGCTTCTCTAGCTAAAAAATGTGTTTTCCTTCTTGCGTGATAGCAGCAAGCATGCTGTTTATGTTAAACAACCATGTATCACATTTGTAGGCATATAATAATGAATAGCATACTTAAGTTGCATTATGGTTTGTAAACAACTTCTTGGATATGTATTGATTCAATAAATGTTTTTGACAATAATTTGGAAAATGCAAGAAGATTTGAGGAATGAAAGAAAATACCTTGTTTATAGAAATCTCCATAAAAAGGGTATTTATACTGCTGTGAGAACTAAAAGTTAATGCCTTTTGTACTGAGTAGCATTTAATCTTATTGTAGAGCTAACTCTGATATGAAATGATTATGTGCTGGCATCTGACCAAAGTGCCACTCACATTGAAGTGTATTCTATCATGTTTCAAGGCTTGCTTCAAGTCAGTGTACGTGACACTTCAACCACTTTTTTCAGTAGGCATCTTCTTTCCGTACTGTACAGAATGGAAAATTTTATTTTTTCATAATGGCATATATATATTTAAAACACTTGCGAGCCTGATTTTCATATCTTCTGCTAACTTCTCACTCCTGAAATGACCGAGAATAGCGTTAAGAGTTGAGTACTGTTGCTTGCGTTCAGGTCACTCAGCACAGTGTTGCTAGCCAGTGTGTGAGTTTTCTTAGTTTCAGTTTATTTTGGAGTTCTTAATAGGAATCTAAATAAAAAAGGTAAAATCCACAGTGGCAGATTAATCCAAATTCATGTTGGCTGTGTGTCTAACACAGGCACACATTCTGTCTTAATTAAAGTCATGGATTTTGTTTCAGCACTCTGAAGTTGTAACCGATAAACCTTTTGGAGTCAGGGTTCAGGGTACTGCCTTTGAGCAGATGGGTGATTTTAGATAGCAAGAATCCATAACTTGTGACAAACACTCTGGAGATCCGTGGCAATTTGGCATAGATTCATTTACTATGACCTCACTGGTAAAGATCTGACAAAAGTGGATTATTTCCAAATATAAAAAAACTTGAGATTCTCTGACTGTTGGTGGGGCCTGTAGCTAATTTATGTAAGTGAGACTGGGAAAATGAGAACAGGCTTGGCATCAGCTGGAGTCCTGTGAGATGCTATCATGTTACCATTGCTCAGAAATGACGATACATTTCCACAATGAGCAATCATTCTAATGATCATCTAACAATTTAATTAGTGCTTCTTTTGTATCTTTACTTTTTAAAAAATTATGGCTAGATGATAAAAGATTATGTATTTTAATTAAAGGGAAAAGTTGAATAAAAATATATAACCAAGAGGAAATAGAAGTGTCTCTTTATATTACACTTCAAAAAAGACAAAACTGCAAACTTTAGCTGTTATTGAAACAGTGCATTTACCACATTTGAGATCTTCTGAATATATTTCTTTGACTCTTAACAATTCTTTGACAGTTCAGTTACACAGTAATGTTATCAGGAAAAAATTGTCCAAACACAAAGTTTATTTTTTTCAAGCTGAATTTGTTTTGGAAAATTAAGATGGGTGTTTAATTAGAGTTATCATTGATTGAAAAGATAGGCTAGTATTCTCAGAGTTTGTCGTCAAAGAAGAAAACTGCAAAAAAAAATTTGTGTATGACTTGTCAGCAGTTGATAGGGAAGGGACCGACTTAGAGATTCTGTTGTATTTATCATTTGACAGTTCATTTTAACAAATGATTTGGGGTTTCTGACATGTTGAGGAAATCCTGAAATTCCAGGTGCAGTGGGAATGGAATTTGGCATCTGACTAGCTGGCTGACATTATGCAGTTCTTATAGTGAAAAGCTGATTAAAGAACAGCTGTTAGCTTAAATCAGAAAGTTTACTGTAATTTCTACAACAGCTTTCATGTGAAAGCTTTTTTTATTTTGGGTTGTAGTCAGTCTTCACAACAAGTGGAATGTGTTCCAGTTTAGTAAATCACTGTACTCAGTTACTTGGCAGTTGTAGTGGTGACACTAATTACAAAGGATTTACATGAATATTGAAGCAATTTTTTCTCAGAAGAAAAAAAGAATCAGAATAAACCTTTTTCTGTCTGTTTTCGTGGTTCATGTATTTTTCTTCTGCCAGTAGAAGTATCCTCTGTAAATGTGCTGTGTAGCTAAGTCCATCAGGGCAGTCTGTATTCTTAAGAGCTGTACTTCACAGGATTGCATGATTTAATTGTAAGAATTTCAACTGCTCACCATTTTATCTGTGCCAGCATTTCCTTGTGCAAACACTAGAGGATCTACAACAGTGCTGAAGTTCTGTACTTAAGTATGGTACTACATCTGTATAAAATTATATTACAGACTTGTGTAAGTCTGTGTGTATATGTGTGTTAATATGTGTATTTTTTAAAAGTTTGTATATAATCTTATTTTGTTAGTCATATTAGCAACCTTAAGTTTCAGAAATTGTCTTCTTTTTTACCCCTTAATAAATGCATGATATAGTAGAAATTATGAAAGCGACATGGGCCCAGAGAAGACAACTAGCCCTGAGGAACTCCAGCCCTGAGAAAAGTTAAGATGGGACTTATTCTCCGGGTTGGTGTGTAAATTGGAGCATGCTCCTTGACCGATGAGGGTAAGAACTTTTTGAAGAGGGAAAAACCTCAGGAGGAAGAGCTAGTGGATCTAGTTTGATACCAGATGATGAAGACAGACAGTGCCGTGTGTGGGAGGAGGAGAGAGGGGAATGGGGCAACAGCTGAAGAGGCAGAGGTAAGGAGCAGGACTTGACCACATAGAAAACAACTTGTATTACTGCATTTTCTAGCATTCCCTACAGCTGCAAGTTATTGTAATGCATATCTAATAAATTCAGCTATAAAATCTGTGCTATTTTGAATTGATTATTTCACTAGGATGTAAGACACAGGACAGTTTTGTTTTATTGAGAATCACTTCCCTTATCTAGTGTGTATTGTTTCTCAAATGTGTACTAAATTGTACTGTTGAACTTGTTTAAGAAATATTTTAAGTACTATTTCAGAAAATGTTTCAAAATATTCTTCTTTTAATTGGTAAAAACTGAATAAATGTGTAATTAAAATAATTGTTAAAGCCAAGCCTTAGCAGGATCAGTATTGATGAGACTAGTTTTAACATGGGTCAGAATCCCTACTGCAGTTGAAGAGTAGTAGTGGCCATAATAAATTCACAATTTTTGCACATGGTGAGAACTAAGATTTGAAGACAGAACAATAGATGATTTAGTAAGTTTAAAAGTGGGTACACAGACTTTCGAGTCTCAAAACATTGTTTGTACGAACAACTCTCCTCTAGATTTTTTGCTCAGCTTCTTGCTCTTTGATACAGACTTACTATAAAGTGAATACCAGTTTTTAATAACTTCAGAAAGAGACTCTAAATAAAGATTAAGTGATTTTTGTTTGCTAAGATCCAATTCTGAAGGGAAATTGTGGATATAATGTGTATTACTGAATAGTATAGGTATGTTTCCTTTTTCCTGTTTGTCCTATCTTTTTTGATGTGACACTTGCAACAAAGTAATTGGACATCATTTCTTTGTAACTTACCTTTTAACTGATGAAGCAGGTCATAACTTCAGTAGAAAAAGTTGCATTGTTCTTATTATAAAAATCAAAAGAAGAGCAATATACAGTTGGAGAAAGTGTATCACCATCTCCTCCCTTTTCAAGAACTCTGCCTGGATGCTTTTGACCTATCGTATACAGACAACTGTTAGCAATTGCAAAACATCTTAAGGTCCTCTGAATTTTAAGATGGACAGAACTATTTTGTGGGAGCATGTCTCAGCACTTCCATGCAGTCAAAATCGACAAAAATTAATTCCAGGAGATGTTTCTGATATTTTTTGCAAGAAGGAAAACTGATTGTGTTGGTGCATAATTGTCAAGATTTAAATAAAAAAATTACATATGGCATGTTTTGACTTCAGAACTCATTTCATGAAATAAGCAATTATCCATGCATTTTTCTGGTCTGGAATATAGACTTCTATGGAATTGTTGGTATTATGATTAGTTCATGTACCACAGCTACCTGACAGGAGCAGCAGCTGCAGAGATAAAAGTTATCTAATTAGTTTTCCACTTTTTGACTGTGTTTTACATGTTGGTATATTAGTACAATATATTAGCTGATGGAAAATACAGTAGCTGAAAGCAAATGTTTATTCTTACTTTTTGCTTCCTATAGAGAGAGGGGACTTTCCCAAAGTTACCATAAGCAGTATGAGCTGAAAATTACCATAAATATTTGAGCTGCTTGTTTGAATTCCTGAGGTTTTGTTAGAAATACCTTAAAGCATTTAAACTTGTACTTTTGTTTTTAGAATACTTCTGTCGTTATTTTAAATGAGCATAGTTGATGTCAGGAATGTTTTGAACTAAGTTCAAAAGATTACTTTTCTTTCATGGGAGAATACTTCATTGGAGCTGTGAGGCATATGCTCTTTGGCTCACAAATCTTTATGATGTACATGGCTAGAAGAGGAGATAATTACCTTATGTTTGCTATGTTCTCTTGTGCATCTGCTGCTGGCCACTGTTGGAGAAAACATACAAGTTTAAAGGGGCATGTTACATTGATAAGGCAGCTGCTTTGTCCTTGTATTCATATCATTCGAGCAGCAAGTGTTAATTTTGTTATTTGAAAGAGAAGTTCATCAGCTCTTGCAATTATGGAAGGCTTTTTGTTCTACCTCTCCTAGCCATAGGCAACATCTGGGCAGCAGCAATGTTTAATTTGGTGTTTCAGTCAAATGGTACGTATGAATAGGTAGCAATGATAGGGTCATGCTTTTGTTATCTCTGCAGTGGACTTTGGTTTTCTTTAAATATTGTCAAGCTCTTTTTTTTCTATCCTACGTGATCCACTCTGTCTAATAATGGTCTCCAATTAGCAGCCCAGGAATAGATAATTAGACATTTTTGAACTGCAGTAAGCCTTACTACAATTCTTGCTATCCGTATTGCTCCATACAAAACAATTTCTCCATCTGTTCAAGGATGTCTCTTCCTCTTGGAAGCATATGATAATTTGCTGGTAGAATGTTACTTTCACAACCACTGTTACGTTCCTGATTTTGTGTGGTAACACTGGCTCAACAAACTGAAAGTACACATCAAACTTGAAACTCAAAGTTAAATAATAATTGCTTTCCTCTCAGTCAGTCTCCTGGTTCCCTGGCTGTTACATTAAAGAAACAGAGACCCAAACTGTCCTTATTTAACCAAGGAGAGATTAATTACTAGGTGTCACAGACTAAGTATACACTTTGTCTGTAGCTTGAGTTCATTAGTTTGTGTGAGACTATTCTGGAAATGCATTTTAAACTTTTTGGGTGTTTGGGGTTTTTTTTTTGCATTTTAGTACTGACTGAAGTAATCCCTGAAACTGTTTCCCCTCAAGAGAGTTTGTTTTTAGAAGTTAACCCTTTTGTTTGAGACTGTTTAGGGCCTTCAACAGAGGTGGTTCATATTCAATTAAAAGTTCATCTTTGGAGTGGGTTTCAGTCTTTCAAAGCTTTTGATTCATTCTGGCCAGGCCCTTGAATTTAGAAGTGTAGTCTGGGTAGGATGTCATAGTCTTAGTCCTTACCTCCATAAGACTTTCTTGCCCAGACCTTGGCTGTTTTTCTTTTTTGTATTACAGCAGGGTTCAAAAGTTTCAGTTCTGCCACTTTCTGTTGTCAGTCAGCTAGGAAATAGAGCTAGCCACAATACAGCCATGTGACTTGGGAGCTGGAAACCCTTTTCACTCACTGGCTGCTAAGCTGGAATAAAAAATTATGTTAAGCTCTACCGTTACTACACTTAAAAGCTTTTATGCTTTCTCAGAAGTCTGAGGCTTGCGCTGCAGTCACTAACCTTAGCAACAGGCTACATTAGCGACCACATGTAGCAAGCATTTACTGTTTACATAGTTTTCAACAGGTATTTCTGTAAGGCTGTATTTTGTTGTCCTGGGCAGACCACTGCCCCGCAAGACATTTCTTTGCTTGGGTTAGTACTAAATTTTAATGAGAAAAGTCTAAAAAATGAAGGCATCTTCTTTTTCAGGTATGCTATTCAGTTGAGTCTTAAAACAATGCAAGAGCATGCTTCCTCACATTGTGGTTAGGTTTTATTAAATGAGTTCTCTTTGGGCTATGTTCTACATTATGTGTTACCATTTGCATTAAAAAATACTGCAAATTTTGTTTGACAGATTGGGTCTTCCCTCAACTGTTAACAGTAATAGACCATAAATATCCCTAAGCACAGAAACAGGTGGTTATCCTCAGAGACAAGTCAAGGGAATCCAAAGTCCTTCAGAATAAAGAATGTGCCATTGTCAAAAATATTCCTGACTGCCTGTATTTACTTCTATTGACCACTTCTCATATGCTGTCTTCAGTCTCAAGTCTGTTCCTGTTTGCTTCAAGTGCCTTCCCAAAGTCACTTCTAAAACCCTGAATTTCAGTCATGAGCTTTGACGTCTACTGTGTTGTCTGCAGTACTGTAAGTTCTGTGTGCCAGACGTGGTCTTTTGGAGTAGAAGCTAGTGGTGTATATGACTTGACTAAAGTGAACTCAGCCCTTGGGTAGCTAAAGGGTTTGACTATATAAATGTTTAGCCTTATCCCTGTGAGTGTTAAGTATATTCTGTGTCCACCTCCAAAAGGCAAATTAAGTTTGGGTTTGTTTTTTTTCCCCATTTATCCCT
The DNA here is from genome assembly GCF_017639655.2 of Falco naumanni. Lineage (NCBI taxonomy): Eukaryota > Metazoa > Chordata > Aves > Falconiformes > Falconidae > Falco > Falco naumanni. The sequence continues at coordinate 77,991,243 of NC_054055.1, read as the reverse complement.
GACCATCGCAGAAATGCTTTCAGATGGCTGCTCTCTGAGAAGGCTGGCTCTGAAGTTGGTTCTTGAAGTTGCCTGTGTATCAGGACCCTGACAGCTATGGCAAAGTGCAGTGTATGATTGGGTTACTATCTTCTTGGTTTAGCTCTGAAGAAAAAAATTTACCTCTTGTTCTGAACAAGGTTTCAATCCTAGCAGAAGAAAATAAGTGTTAAATCTGAAAGGACTGAAAAAGGGAGAGAATTACAATGTGTTAAGAAAAGATGCAGCTAGGATAACTGTAAATACAGTTTGTCATTCACTCTTACAAACTAGCATTATAGTATGTGGGTGTGAATACTGTATTTTTCCCGTGTTAATAGAAAAATCTATTAATTTGTGATAATCTGAATATTATTGAGGCCTCCTTCAGAGTTCTGTTTGATATCTAAATTTTACATTGCTGTATATGTACATAATGTATTTTCGAAGCATGAAGCTCAACTTTTTTTATTTTTTTCCGCTAAATAAAAAGCATTATTTCACTTTTTTGGAATAATCCCGTGCTCTCATGCTAGTGTTTTTTTAGGATCCTTGGTTAGCAAGGAGATCTTAGTTACAGTGAAAATTAGTAGTTGTTACCTTAATACTGTTTTTTATATTTGGAGTATGTATACTATAAATAATATGCCAAGCATGTTCTTGCCATTATAGTATATAAGTTGCAAGAAATTATTCCTTTCTAAGATGTTTCTTGTAGTATCTTTTTTATTATTTATAAACTGTTACGTTAACCTGAATATGTTTTAGAAACAATTGTAAAATATATAATACATGTTGAACATTAGATGTGCAATTTAGGGACATAACTGTTTGTAGTCTCTGAGTTGTGGTACATGTGAAAATGTGTTGTGGTTTCACCCTAATATTTCACAGAAATTCTTGAGCCCAAAACCCCCTACAGTGTGACAGAATTGGGAGTTATTGCTGAGAAGGGGCAAAACTGAGGTACAGCTGAAATCTTGTCGTTCAAGTTGAAAGCATGTTTGCAGTGCTCAGAGGAGAATCTTTGGCTTCTGTTCTACTATTTCATATTAATGAACACTAAATTCACTCACATTTTGTGTACATAAACCTGCTGAAAGGCAAAACGAACCTGATAGAAAACCTTAAAACTAAGAACTGTGTATTATCAGTGCTAAGAAAAAATATTTTCTTAAGTTTTATTTACTTAACTCATTCTAGTACTAATTCCAAGATTTTCAACAATTTTATCCTCAGTTTAAAAAAAAAAAAAGTTTTGGTACCAAATAAAAATATTATTATGTGATAGCTGTTTAACAGAGCCAGTTTTACCAGCTGAATATATTGCATCTAATTTATTGCCCTATTAGCTGAGAACAAAATTCTTCTGTATTTTTTTCCTAGTCAATACAGAATACTTTTGAGAGTAATTTAAAATAAATGCATACAGCATTTAGGGTTAGATTTATATCTTAATTTATTCTTCTAAACATGACTTTGATTATTTATTTTTTTAAAACCCCACACTTTAATATGCATAATGTTCAGATTTTAGTGCAAAAGTGGAATGTCTTTTCCTTTCTACCTGGTTTCTCTGTGCTTATTTTTAGCACAGTTATACATATGCTAAATTTACTGTACATTTTTCTTCAAAAATATAGCAAAAGTTTTGTTACAAAGTAGGTGTCATGAAGAATTAAATAGTCAAACTGTAATTTGTCATGCCTTTTTCTGGTAGGATAAATCAACACCTACTAGTCCTCTGATTTATCAGCCCTTTCACTGCAATGCTCATTTTTGTGAAGTGTTGTGTAGTGATATTATGTCAAAAGTAGACCTTGTTCTTACTGATCCTTTACTCTCAAAGTCAGCTTTGTAGTCTGTTGCAGCAGCTACACCCCAATTGCTGTCCTATGTTGTTATACCAGTTTACCTTGCATAGGTGGTCATATACTGTTTAATTTTTGAGATTAAGAGCTACAAACAACTAAATGATATTTTTGTCTTGTAATTTTTAGTATCTTTTAGTTTAAACTAAAACTTTATTATAGATATCACTAAATTATGCTAAATATGGAGGGGTTGATGCATACATTCTTTGTTCCTTTGTGTGTGCGTGTGTGTGTTCACATGCTTAAATGTAGTTATATGGTAATGTAAATTACAGTTTTTAAAGTACGCTTGGCTTAAAACCTGGTTAAATTCAATCCTTTAGTGACTCTTGACGTAACTGGGAATTCTGGAAGAGGTTTTGACATCTGAATATGGGCTGTTGCATTCAAAAGTTTCAGATAAAGTTTGAAACTGAGTTGGCGAGTGCTTGTGGAGGATTTAATACCCATGCGTTTAGTACGTCATCTTGCTCTGCTACCTGCATCATAAAACCTGCAGATTTTTTTCTATTTTTTTGGGGATAAAACTGATACTGAGCCTAAACCTGTTTTTTCAACTTGTGTAACACGTTTATGGTGCATTTGTAATGCATTAGAGGAGTACTTATTTTTTTGTTGTTGTGTGTGAATATGGAGCTAACTTATTCAGTATTAATAAAGTATTTTAGAATATTTTTAATGCAACTATTTTTTTACCATATAACGCAGATTGAATTTTAAATAACTTATGTTTTTCTTAGAAACCTTGTACATGCCTCAAAATCAGCACAAGCCGAAGTAAATTAGTGCAGCATTATAAAATACTGCTTCATCAAATTAAGTTTTTGTTTAAGTAGACTCTTGGCCTTTCAGAATGGAATATGGGTCTCTTTCATATGTAACGTGCTTTTTTTCATATGCATGGACGGCTTCAGATTTTTTTAAAGATATGCTTTCAGTTCTGGATGACGTTTAGCCTTTGACCCAGCCACTTTCTTACAATAAACAGTTTGTTGATGAGAGCAGCTGCTGGGAAGATTGCTTCCAGACTGTTCTGTTGCAGCTGAGCAAGAAAAGCAAAAGCCAGGATGCACCTTACAGTGTTGTTCTGCTGTCCTCATTCCCCTGCTCAGCTCTGGGCTGCACTGAGGACAGTGCAGTGGGGCCTTGTCCTGTGGCTGCAAAGGCTGTTAGTCAGGGACTGTAAAGGCAGTACTTTATCAACACTGTGAAATCAAAACAAATGTTATGCTTAGGGCAGTATGTAGTCACTTTTTTATTTATTTATTCCATCCTTTTAAGAGTTTTTGATACTTTTTTTGCGTATAACAATAAAGAAAAAAATGTGATTGCCTCACTTCCTGTATTTGTTTTGCGTGACTGAACGCTAGCGTGTGCCGTCTAGCAGCCTAATACCTATGCATAACACTGTGCTAAAACCAACAGAGATACTGATATGAAAAACTTGACATGAAAACCAGTTTTCGTTTTCATTGCTAGCTGATTTATTTTTATTTTCTTTTTAACCTTATTGACAGCATTCTTTTCTCTACAGAAGGTAACATCTGATATACTTTTCAGTGAATTCTGACCTGGACCCTGCAGCCTGTTTTTAGAATGGACTGCTGCACGTTGGATAAATTAATTTTCTGCCTATATACAGTACTTTTTAAAGCTACATTTCATTTTGGATTCAAATTTAGGACCAGATTTATGAGCAGTGACTGCACGTGTAGACTGGGAGTGGGTTGAAATCTACGATACTCCATGTTCAAAGAAATGTAACTGCAGTAAAAAGGATAAGGATACCTTGCAACACTTCATTAAAAATCTTTCCCTTTTTTGGACTAGATAGTCTACATATCTGTTGGCAAAATGGACCCACTTCTATATGTGACTGTTTCTATTCCCCTTACTGCTGAGATGATGCACTGTTATGTAATGTAATACTTGTTTTTAAAAACACACTGAAGTGTGGGGACAAAAATAAGGAGCTTGGTCTCTGGATCTTTGAGAAATGACTAGCTTTTTCTGCCTCTCTTGAGAAACTATATTGCAGACTAAAGTAACTACCCAAGCCACCAGAGACTCCTAAAAATCCAGTTGGTTGTGAATTTAAAGTTACCAAACCCTTCCATCTTTCTGAATGCCCTTCTATATTTTATGCAATCAACTCATGTTTTGCACCGTATCTGGGTTTAGGAAATAGAAAAAGGGTTATTAATAAACTGAAACAGATTTCCTGGTTATGTAGTATCCTGAGAATGCATAGCAAATATCAGCAAAGTAACTACAGAAGCTCATGAGAACATGAAATGAGAATGCACCTCAGTTGTACTACAATAAAATCTTTATGAAGTTCTTGGGGGGATGGGGAAAGGAGAGAGTGGAGAACTGGGAATTTCTCTCCTTCCTAGGATTTTTATACTATGAACTAAAACACCAGTCATTAAAATAATGGCCCTCTGCATACCACAGAGAGTAAGATAGATGCACAGATTCTCCCTTGGCTTAGCATAGAGTGACCTCAGCTGAAATATCTTCCTATTAATAAAATATGCAAAACAAATGAAAATATTTTAAGTAATCTGAACATAGATTGAAATCAGCTAGTGGGGCCATGGAGGGAAACTAGCTTGCTCAAGTTTTATCTATTTCCTTGAACAAAGACAGAACTTTGAAATTAATTATAAGCAGAATATTAAGAGAAAAATTCTATATATATACTTTCTGAAAATGAATTGGAGTATATATTTCAAATCAGATTTTGAATGTGTTGTAAATAGCCTTTGTGGTTAACAGTTCTGTTTATTTTTATTTCAATTGTTACAAAATCCATCTTCAAGCTTACACTTTCTTAAGTCTAAAAGGGCAACTACTTAGGACTGTAGTCATTGTTCTGTGATTTGGTAATGTTACTGCATATTAATGACATTTGAACAATAATGAAATAATTATGACTATCTAATGAATCTCTTAACCTGGTTGTATTGTTGGAGACACTGGCTTTGACACACAAACATAAATAATACATCTGCTACCTACAGCTTTCCTAAGTCCTGCTGAACTAGTAGAAGATGGCACTACAACTTAATTGCCAGTATTGTTTTTCTTGGGAGGAAAAAGCAACCTTTCTCCCATCTTTGTGAGTGTTTCTATGGAAGAGGTTACAGCTGGGCTATTCATCCTCTTCCAGTTCCTCTGTCAAGGCTGAGGGCCAAGAGATTATCTTCTTCCCTCATCTGATCATTCAGTTTTGTGGGTTTTTTTCTCCTTTCTTCAGTCTTTTCTTAAAGAGAAAGGTATTGTACCAGGTTCTGCCCCCCCCGCTTGTGAAAGAATGTCATACCTTTTAATTAAGGATTCTTCTACTAAACTTAGTATTTATAAAATATTTTACAAAATATCAGTAAAAAGTAATATATAGATGATAGGCATGAAATATGGCTATATAATATATAACATATATAATATATATTATTAATATATAGATGGAAAAAATAAAGATTGTATATAACGTCATGTTTTTTCTGCATCTTTACAGTAAGGTTTTTGGTACCATTTAATGTTTATTTATTTTTAGTATTTTTCTATACTGACTAAGTATGAACAGGATTTTGAAATGGGGCTTTGGTTGTGTTATGAAACTGCTGCGTGCTTCAGATCTCAAAGTATGTAATTATTACAGGAAGTCAAAACACAGGCAGCATCAGAAAAGCATTTTGTGTGCCTCATTAGTTAGAAATGTCTGCCAAAACCTTGCCCTCTTGTGCTAATAGCTGACTTTTCCTACTGCTGGCCTCTTAAGTCACTAGCATTTGGGGCTGGAGTTGCCACCGTAGATGTGTTTTTTGCTGGCACCAGCCTGCTGCTTACTACCACGCTGGACTTCAGTTTGTTTCTGTTGGATTTAGGAGATGCTATGGAAGCTCTCCAGTGGCTAATTTAACACCTTTAAACTTAAAGGGCTGTTGAGCAAAGCTGTGTAATACAAGAAGAATATATTTTTTGTGTATATATGTATGTGTGTATTTTTATATCCTAAAAGTTGAAATCAGATTCCAATTTATTAAAATATGTTCTTTTTTATCAGTGCTATTACAGAATTTGAATGAAATATATATGTTTGAAGTCATACCTGAACTGGATAACACTCATTTGAAAATAGTCAATTCAGAAAAAAACCCAGGTTGGCCATATTGAAGGTGTTACGTCTATAAACGTGGTCATGCTCCAGACGAGCCATTCATGTGCTCCTCTCAAAGGCTAGTACTTCCTACCTGTGCAATCTCTGTTTGTTTGCAGTTAATAAACATATATGTGTATGTGATTTAATCAGTATATCAACTGATAATAATTGAATCAATGCATCAACTGCGAACTTTTTTAAAGTACAGTGAAGCAAAAATAGAGGTAGTTCATTGGAAATTATTACATTTTATGCAAAGGAAGGAGAAAAATTGTTAAATCATGTTCTAGCTATATATCCAGAAAGTGAATACTTGGCCTTACTTATTCAACAAGCAACAGCTAAAGTATTATATTATAGTCACAATATTGAGTCATCGGGTAGAGGATCAGTAGTTAAAATTGTCTCATTTTTCCTCCCAAGAAAGGAGAACACTGACTGATGTATAATGTTTGTTTGGTTTATGACATTATATTTTTAGCTTTCGTTTAGTTTCACCTCCATGTTTTTAATAGAAACCAAATGAATTTGGGCTGTGACTGAATTTTGTCTTAACAAAGAATTCCATTGATACAGAGTTTAAGAGCTATCGTCACAGGGTTTGGTAGAAAAGACCAGTCCCAAGTATGTCCGATGAGAGAGATACTTCCGTATATCTGTGCGTGTATACGAACATACATATAAAAATAAGAAAATACATTAACATTTCATATCTATAAGTAGAATGTAAGAATAAAGTCTGTGGTTTGGGATTATTTTGAACCATTATAACTGAAGGTTTATGTGCTTTGTGTGTAAGTCTCATTGGTTGATAGAGCCCAGGTGCAAATAAAATCTTCTCCATCAGGAGCTGTAATTTTCTGTTATTTTATACTACAACAGAGAAGGGTTCCTATGCAGCTGGTTTTTGTCTGTTATGTCTCCCTCTTTTCTCCTTTTTGTTCAATCTCAACCACTAAGAATTAGGAAAAAGTGAAACTAATTATTATGAAAACAAAAAGAATTTTAAACAGCAAAAGAAAAATTCTGTTACGTAGCAGTTTCTTCACACACCTGACTAAACTCTTAAAATCATAGAAAGCAGATGTTAAATCGTAAACCAAATACAGCTTTTATTCTTCCTTCTTTATGTTACCATTACCATTTAAAATGTAGTTTAACAACTTGCAATGTCAGAGCTCCAGTCCTCGATACAGTGACCCCTAATAAACCTTTGCGCTGATCAGTGGAAGAGCTGAGGGTATGTAGTATGCAGTGGCTTAACTCTGTTTCGATGGATTTTGCAAATTAGCATCCACCGTATCTCCCTACCTGCTCAGAACAACTTACCATTCAGTGACACTTCCAGTCTCACAGTCAAAATTCCACTGGCTGACCTGTTTGTCCCTGGGTACCAGATGAGTGAGGCGGTCACTGCTCTGGAATTTTGTATCTCCATGCTTCCGTCTGGGAGGATTTGAGTTGTGCTTTGGAGTGCTGGGGGAGAATTTGTTAGTGAGGAGTGGTGGGTAATTCCTGTTGGTATAGTGCTTTTCTGCTTTTGATAATTGTTTTTTACAATGCATTGAAAATATATTGTGCTTTTACTATTTAAAATACGGGTAGAAAAAATTTCTCATTGCAAACATTAAATTTGTAAGTTGATTATTTTAACTGTGAAAAGCTGATGAGCTCTCTTGTTGCCAGTTGTTTGGTTGATGGATCAAATTTCATGCTTACTCTAAGAAAGAAGGCAGTAACTGCTTCAGAGAATGTACGTATAAATGTGATGTGAAAAATGAGCAGGTTTATAGGAAACTAAATTTAGCTTGACTTCAGTTCTCCTATCTAAAACTGATGCAGTAATGATGAATAAGAATTTCAGAATATATTTGTGCCACCTTAAACCAAGTGTAGTTATTATATTTACGAGGTATGTTACTGATACTATGCGTAATACAGATTTTAGTATGATTGTATGCAGATACTGTTGGTGGTGCTTGAATATGTAACAGCTACAGCTTTTTCGATTGCATACTCATTTAATGCTTGTGCCTGCGTGTTTTAGGATTTTAGTAATGGTCAGGACAAGCAGTGTCCAGGAGTTTGGTTATTCCCTTACCTTGTGTTGGGTGCCTTGCTTGACACACCTGACCTGGTCCCAGAGGTGTGGAAGGCCAGTCAGTTGCTGAACCAGCACTTCTCATTGAAATGGCCGCCAGAGGTTGCTGCAGATCAGCGGATGTGGCTGGCGATGGCTTGTGAATTCAAACCTGAATCCTGAACTTGGCGACACATCGCACAAATGGAGCTGAAGCAGAGGTTAACCCCGGCTTCTTATATATGTTAATTTCATTATACAAAAATGTGTGTGATTGTGGGGACCAAAATGCATTGGGTCAGCATCTGTGTTTCTGTAATTTTGTGTGAAGGAGGTTCTTACAGTGAAAATTAATTTTTCTAGTGTGTGCTTGGGCAGTGCTAGCTACCTTGCTGTGTTAAAAATATAAACCCATATTTTTTAGGATTTTTTAAAAATGAAACGCTGTTCTTAATTATGAATTATTCATGTTTATATTTTTGATCAGCTGAATAAACATGTGTGTTATGGGGAAAATTAGCTTCATAATTATACACATGTAACAATTCTTAAATGGTTCAGTATGCGTTAGAAACAAGAAAATCAAATCAAGAAATAAACCTAAAAACTATGGGGGAAAAAATCACCTGAAAGAATGTACTCAAGAGTATAAAAGTTAGGAATTATGTGGCATATTTGTAATAATGTAACATCACACATAAATATATGCTATTTCAATCTTCTCAGAAAGTATGCTGTGGCAAAGTACACCAGACTTTCTGACACATAGTATTGAGTGCTTTCATTGTTTATTTAGAATGTAATAATACTTTAAGCACCTTTATTTTTTAACTTAATGTCTGTTTCTGTAAGTCTGTAAACCTTTCTTTCTGTGAGTGAACATTATGTTTTTGTGTCTAGAATTTGTGCAATCAGTTAAGCTAAGTGGATTTCTGTGTCTGGAAAGGACATAGGAAAATGCACTTTCTGATTAAACACAGTTTTTCTATATACTCCCTGACAAGAACAAAAGCTATAATTTTTCTAAATACCACTTACAGGTAATAAGTTACTCTGTGTGTGTAAAACAAGTATGATAGTGTGTAAAGAATTTAGCAGCAGTCAAATCTGTGATATTACCACTAAGTGAAGAATACAACTGCTTCATGCAGATCAAGTAAAAGGCATGCTTATAAAACCTTTAATGCCACATCATCATTTATGATGTATATATATATATTAAAAAAAAAAAAAGGAAAATATTTAAAGTGTATTTTATCCAAGAGGTTGGATGGAAAGAGTTCAGATGGAGCTTTAGAAAACCAAGAAACGAGGAGTAATTTGTCGGTAACTGAAGTTTAGCTACTGAGTCACTCTTAGGTCATCCTGGGCCTTAGGTGCTAGCGCCTGATTGCATTTGGGAAGACTATTCTTTTTTTTGTGTTATGCTCTGCTGCAAACCAGTAAGTCTGCTGATATTCAGTATATAAAGATTGTCACACAAGCAAATGTGAAATTTGAGAATGTGTAGTTTCTGAGGATGGAAAGTCTATAGAAAGGTGTTAGGAACAGGACCACTTTTCTCATTCCTTCTTAAGATATAACAGTGGGATTTGGAAAATTGGAGTAATTCCTTGTACAGATAACTGTTTTTAGGAAGTTTGCTCTTAATTGTGGTTTGTGGGTTTTAAGAAGTTGGGCTGGAGCTCAGCGAAATCTTGTTTAGGGGAAAGAGAGCTTAGTCCTGTCTTTAGCACTCACGTAAGACACATTTGTATTTTGGTTTCCAGATATGGCAGTAATGGGAAGAAGGGGAACATGTTTGGTTAGGTTTTTATTTAGAAGTCAGATGTCTTTCTCTCAAAAATTTGAGGGCAAGAATCACTAGTGCATTATTTTCAGTAGAATAAAAACCAGTTTATGTGGTTTCATATATATCATATAAAAGACTACTCTGAGTCTAGAAGGAAAGCTCTTCAAAATTTAAGCTACACACTTAGCAAAATGAAGTCCCAGCTTCTGTGTTCATGGGCTGTTAACTTATGCTTTCTAAAGAAATGGTAAATGTTTCATATCAAATCTCCCAAAACAGAATTAGATATCTTCAGAAAGAGTTCTGTGAATGTGTAACAGTTGTTTCAGGGTGTCACCAGACAGATAATAATCCAAGTAATTCATCTCTTAATTTCACATTCAAGAAAATGAGATAAAAATCAAACTTTTAGTTTGTAGAAATATAAAATTATATATAAACGCACCTGTATATTGCATCTTCTATATAAAATATATAAAAATGTATCTTCATTAAAAATCTTGTATATAAAATCTTTTGCACGGAAATGTGTGCTATCTCTGCCATTGACAGGACATATATGCAACATATATACAACAGCATTTCATACACTGGCAGAATTTTCTTAGTTGTGGGCATTCTTGAGTTACATGCTTCCCTTTTAGCTAGCTAATTAACTCACTTTTGTCTATATTTAATGTGATAGTAGCAAAGCCTCCGTTAGCTGATAGTATACAGAATCATAGAATCATTTAGGCTGGAAGAGAACTTTGAGATCTTAACCCAGCACTGCCAATTCCACCACTAAACCATGTCCCTAGGTGCCACATCTACGTGTCTTTTGAATACCTCCAGGGATGGTGACTCAAGCCTGGTCCAATGCTTGACAACCCTTTTGGTGAAGAAATTTTTCCTAATAACCAAGCTAAACTTCTGCTAGTGCAGCTTGAGGCCCTTTCCTCTTGTCCCATCACTTGTTATCTGGGAGAAGAGACCAACACCCACTTTGCTACAGCCTCCTGCCAGGTAGTTGTAGGGAGCGGTAAGGTCCCCCCTGAGCCTCCTTGTCTCCAGGCTAAACAACCCCAGTTCCCTCAGCCGCTCCTCATAAGCCTTGTGCTCCAGACCCTCCACCAGCCCCGTTGCCCATCTCTGGACACGCTCCAGCACCTCAATGCCTTTCCTGCAGTGAGGGGCCCAACACTGAACACACCATTCCAGGTGCGGCCTCACCAGTGCTGAGTGCAGGGGCACGATCCCTTCCCTAGTCCTGCTGGCCACGCTGTTTCTGATACAAGCCAGGATGCTGTTGGCCTTCTGGGCCACCTGGGCACACTGCTGGCTCGTGTTCAGCCGGCTGTCAGCCAGCACCCCCAGGGCCTTTTCCACTTTGGGCAGCTTCCCAGCCACTCTGCCCCAAGCCCATAGTGCTGCGTGGGGTTGTTGTGAGCCAAGTACAGGACCTGGCACTTCTTGTTGAACCTCACAGAATTGGCCTCTATATATACTCTCTCTATATATAGATACTAAAGAGGACTGGCCCCTATGCTGAGCCCTATGGAACAGCACTTGTGACTGGTGTGAGCCCTTTTAGCAGGTATTCAGCTGAGGAATCAGTAAATGTATTTCTTAGCTACTGCTTTATCCTTCAAATCAAGTCTTAGAAATGGACTGAAGGGCCTCCAGCAAAGAAACTTAGCATGTTGGAAAGCCTGCATAATACAGATGAGTGTGTGCACTCCATGCTTCATTATTTAGGAGAACCACTACGTATCCTGTTATAAAGATTATTAAGCCTAAGTAATCTGCAAAGGAGGATAATCTCAAGTCTAGGAAGACAATACCAAGTAGTCAGGCCAGGCTGGACTGGAACAAGCAGCAGTAATTGATCTTTGAAGAGGAGTTGGAGGGTTTTTTTCTGTTTTGACGTAGAAGATGATTGCCTGAATAAAGATGTTCTTGGAAGAATGTTTGTATGTCTCCACAAGTGGTGGTCTGTATTTATATGCCTTATTTTATTTCTTTTGCCCACAGGAAATCCATCTTGCTTTTCTGAAGTGGCTGGAGGGAAATGTAGATGCTGAAGGATTAAGAGCATCCAGCAAGGTGTCTCTTAAATTTGTTTCATCCTATGAATCAAAAATGGAGATAACTCCCTCTGTCATGCCAGTCATCACTGACATGGGACAGTTCTCATCAGAACATTTCAACCTGAAGACATATCAACAGAATCTTCAAACAAAGAAGCTGGGAAAGATTCTTCTTTTTACTGAAGTTACCACAACAACAATGAATCTTCTAGATGGGTAAGACAGTGATCTAGACCATACCAAATAAACTTTCTGATCAGGAATTCACAGTTATAGTAACCATGTTCAAAAAGAAACTTTTTTCTCTTTGCTTTATTTTGTTGCCTACAAGCTAGCCAAAATAAATAAATACATTTAAAAAACCAAACCAAAACCCAAACACTATTATCTTCTAGATAGGACACAAAATAGAGATCTTTGTGTTTATAGAATAGTAATTGATAATGTATAAAATACTAAGCCACCAAGGGTGGGAAGAGCTGAGTATGACAAATTTTTATTTGACAGTGGAGTTTAATCATTATTCTTCTGGCAAAGCATGAGTATTACCATAGGAGAGTTACGGTATTAAATACGCATATTTATGAGATTATATGCATTTTCTAGTACAAGTTATTTTGTAAGTTAGTTATTTGACGGAAATTATACCAAGTAGATTGTGGCCTTAATTTTAACATTACTGTTTTCTCTTATTCCTTTTACTGAATATTTCACTAAAATACTCTTTAGTCGGTTTGTTTCATTTTTTGAAAACATTGATTAGGGTTATGCTAGACATTCTTTCATCATCACATAGATGACCCTTAAGAACAAGTTGTGGGATGCTTTTGAGAAGGTAGTTCATTAGAATTTTGAGTGGACGTAAGTGGTAAAATCACAGTTACTAAGCGTTAGGTTCGAGTCTATGTACAAAGACCATACTATTCCATTTCATGTGAAATAGTCTGGTGGAAAAAACTGTCTTTGGAAAGTTGTTGCTTTTCAGGACAGATTATTCTACGTCTGTTTCTACCTGCAGCTATAACTTTTCTTGGCAGCTACTTTTGAATATCAGTGTTGATTTATCTGAAGTAATTGCAAATGAATTTTACTGATGAAAATAACCTCAGGAGTTTTGGTTAGAATTTTGTTTTTTAAATCAGCATCATCAGTTAAATCATCTTGAATGTTATTGTAACGGATAAGTTAACCAGCAGTAATGGCTTTAGTTCTTAGCTAGAAAGCCTGAATTGTGAGACCAATGTGTTAAAGATTATGCTTTCTTGCAAATAATAAAAGGTGATTTGTTTTAGAATATATGCACACAAAATCTGTGAATGAAAATGCATTAGAACAGTATTAAAGTAAATCAGTTTGTAGCCTTGACGCTGTGCTAGAATTTACTAATGCTAATCTATTCTAAAATATCACAATTTAGAGACAGTTGGAATCAAATAGCAATTTATTTTAATTGCAAACTGTTTTCTGTGTGTGCATATGTACTTATGTGCACACACATTAAAAAAAATGTTGCTATCTAGTTTTTCTGCTCCCCTTCCCCCAGATCTACATCCTTATCCTGCAACTAATTTTGCAGTGGTATTTGGATGTAGACAAATCCAAGATCAGAGGCCACAAAGAAAAGAGTTGTTTTATAGAAGCATTTGTATCATTTGCTTCTTAATTTTTAATATTCACAGCATGTTCAGCCCACTGGATTGAAAGCAGAAGTACTGTGAAGTAACAGACAAAGTGATAATTAATAGGTCAAGACCTTTCTTCTCTGACAGCTGGTTTTGGTGGGGTTCTTGGTAGCATTATTCACACATCTCAGTAAGATGAGGTATACAGTTCAGTGTTTTTTGAATTTGTTGAGATATCACAACTAAATAGAGTCATGTCTGGCCAATTTATATGTGATTGACTATGTTATCTAGAAAGGCAAGGGAGCTAAGAGAAGTGGTCTTGGTTTTTCAGTGACTGTGGAACCTTTACTCTCATATCTTTAGGGTGCTGTACCAGCAGAGCGGTCAGCACTCAGGTTGCTTTTTTACATTAAGAGTCCAAATGTAATGAAGTGCTTACAGATGTAGGTCTTCAAGATTTTCCTCATCATGGTGCAGCTCAAGTAGTCATTTTTCAGGTAAGATGTAAACTAGAAGTACGGGCCTTAAGTATCTTATACTGGGAAGATGATCCTAATCAGATTATAATTGGAACAATTCAATTTGTCTTACAGAAAGACCTTTGTTTTAATAAGGTAAAATATTTGTCTTAAGTATTACGGTTGATGTTGTTACAAATACTTTGTTGTCGCAGATAACAGAATAATGTAGTCCATGTGATTTGCAAATCAGCAAAGTACCTTAGACTTCACAGATGATAACATTTCATGAGTCACTAGAAGCTGATGCAAATACGTATTAGGTAATTTTTATTGAAGAAAAAAGTTGTCAGATTTTTAAGGTACTTCCAAATGAACCAATACAAATTTGTTAACGTATGTATATGACACGTTTTTATAATTGCCCACTCTGAATGAAAGGAAACCATATCTCAAGAAAAAAGGTTTCCTTTGCTTGAACAAAAAATAGGTACCTGTTGATCATTTGTGCTTCCCAGAAAAATATTGCAATACTGTGTTTATGTAATCATCTATTGTAATAAACACTTGTTACATGATAGACTGCCTTAGGGTCTCCCAAATTTTACCAAGCCTGTGATGATTTGAAAACATGATACAGACACCTCAAGAACTTAATTAGTGTGATTGGTAGTAAATTTAGTTAGTAAATTATAAATAAATTTAGCATTTAACTTTCACGAGTTTAGATTTTCTTATACCTTTCGCACCAACTGAATGTCAAAATTTTGTCTGTCTTCCTTTCCACTTCTCCAAACCTTTATACCCCCCAAAAATTAAGAGTGGAAGGAGAAAGTGGGCTGGAACTAATTTAATGGCCGAGCAACCTCACAGTAGAGAAACAGCCGGAGCCTAATAGGGGTCTTTGTCTGCATTTCCACCCTGGCTGGTAACGTGCCAGTCAAAAGTCAAGCAAGAGAAACAGGTGGAAACTATTAGACCTGTCATAAAGTTTGAAAAATTGATTCTGGAGGTTAAGTGAATAGATTGAACTTGACAGTGTTATCCTAAAGATTCTAAGGGAAAATTCTGTAGTTTAATTTGGGATCCCTTGATTGTTCATTAGCTCTCCAGATGGCAGGTCTTGGTGGTTTTATTAACATACACACTGTATTATCACTGGCATACATTCATGTGTCCCAAGGTAACAAACGAAGTGTGAATTCACCTGTAGGTATCTAAAATTAAATGGCATTACTCTAATTGCAAAATAAAGATTTGTTTAAATGTCATATAGTTTTACATTATCAATATTGCTTTTATTATTTCATGTTAAAACCTTATTTGAATAATTTGAGGCTCTTTTTAAAAGCATTTCTATTTTTATTTCTTAAACTAAAATTTAAAATCCCTACCAAAGATTAGACACTCCCTTGTTTTTTCTCTAAAAGGAAATTCTTTCTGTAAGTTTCATTTCAGAAACCTTGTCTTCAAAGATACTTACCCTAATGCCACCTGAACAGGTTAACCTTGCCAGAAGCAGTTCCATTTTCTCTGTCTACTGTCCTCAGAGCATGCCTGGGATTGTATGATTTAAGATGAAACCATTATTTTTGAGGATGCATTTGGTATAGTGATACAAGTGTTACATTGTAGAGACATACTAGACTCACACACTGTAATTGGCTGGAATGGTTTCTCAAGCATCTCATTAAAAATAAATTAATTACTGATACATTTTAGTTTTATTCTTTACTGGCATCTTATATCCTGTTTTAATGTTTTAGTTGTCAGAAGATTCGATTTATACA
Source organism: Falco naumanni (assembly GCF_017639655.2). Lineage (NCBI taxonomy): Eukaryota > Metazoa > Chordata > Aves > Falconiformes > Falconidae > Falco > Falco naumanni. The sequence goes on along the minus strand of NC_054055.1, from coordinate 77,975,369 downwards.
TGATTAAGCCAGCATGTGATGTATTCTACATGAAATGCCATCATGGATCCCTTTTCCCCAATATTTAAGAAGCACAAAGTGCCATTGTTAGGAAGAGTTTGACACAAAAATAGTGAATTTTAGTGGGAATGAAATGTAGGATGAAGTTCCTTTCGTAATTGCTGAATAGGATATTTAAATAAAATGTCAGCTTAGAATAAACAATTTTCAAACAGTTAAAAGCTTTGAAAAAGAAAATCCTTTACATCATTGGTGCTCTTAGTTTTCTTTATGCTTTTCTAGATTCAAGTTGTTGAATTTTTTAAAATTGTACTACAGGTGTGATTTTGGAAAGTGAGCATTAGAACTCATTTTATGTTAAAACTCTTGGTTTATTTGTATTCAGTTACATGTGCTGCTAAGTTACTGAAAAGTAAGAGTAGCATATAGTTGAAGGACATTGGAATGGTGTTTCAGAGGCACAAGCAAACAAGTTGAGATTGACAAACTATTCTGTAGTTAGTGATTTTTTTGTTTTTTTCCCAAATCCTTGTGATGTTTTACTCTGTGTAGGCACAGTGGCCTTGTGTTTAGTCATTCTGTGCACCTCAGTAATCTCCCTTCTGCTCAGTTTAAGCCATATCTTTTTTAAAACCAAATTGAAATCAGGTAAGTTGTGGGAAGTGGATTGAAGTGTCATTTGAAGATAGAAACTCGGCATTAACGTACACTTTGCCAAATATGTCATGCAGTCACAATGCTTGTTTTCATTCCATCATCAGCCATACCTGTTTAAAGACTCCCCTCTCAGATACATGCCTCAGAACTCCACTAGGACTGTAACTACAAGCCAGACTTATTCTTCTTAAAACTGTTGGCTCAACTTCATCAACCATTTTCTTAAAAGCTATGAAAATTGTTTACTACTTTTGATATTATTCTAGCTAGCTGTGTCTCGTAAGCTAGGCTTAGGTGGGTGGAGGAGGTCATTCTGCTGTAATAGTCAAAACCAACTGCAATCTGCGTCACTGACCTTGTGGTTTCCTCTCTTGAAGATGTATGGGTTGTTGGAGTACAAAGTCTTCAAAGCACAATCTTTGTCTTTTAGCATGGTAAGACTATCCTAGTACATTAGTAGTCTGCTATAAATAAATGTTTTATCACCAACATTAACAGTTTGTAAAAATTAACCCCTTACACCCTTCTTCCTCAAGTATGTGTGTTGGAGAGCTGGAAAATACCATGGTAGGCAGGAAGCATTGCTGTTGAATATTTTAAAAATGTGTGCTGATAAATCAGTCCGTTGCAACGTAAGTGGTATATGCATTTTATACCTAATCTTTCCTACAGATACATAACCAAAAATATTTTATCGGTTTGGATAATGAGTACTTCTTTGTGCAGGGAACTCTCACAATAGTTCTTATTACTTTTAGAAGCTTAGATCCCTTGGTTTTGTTTGTTTGTTAAACTGTAGTGTCGAATGGGAATGCTATGCTTGAATGTCTAACCTAAAAACGAAGTTACATACTAGTGGCAGTGGACCTGCTCTTTAAGGAATTTTATGCTTTTAATCTATATCTCTCCCATAAAACATAGTATTGATATAATATGATCTTCCTTTGTTCTTTACGTCATTTGGGTTACTAACATTTTAACTTCCATTTTTTTCTATTTATAGGGTTGAAAAGCTTTTTATTCTCAAAAAAAAAAAAAAAAAGTTAGTGCATTAGTAATAGCTGTTTCCGTGCTTGTTTTCCTTAAAGGCTTTCTTATATTGAATATTTTGTGCCTTCCTTTGGTGATAAAGTTTAGCTCAAATAGCAGAATATGTTTGTTTCCCTTAAATCAAATCAAATTAATTTCAACAGTAATTTTTCCTAATTTAGTTTTAAATGTATAGTATTTCATACATTATTCTTCTGTTCACTTATTGGTAGTGTTTTGCATCATCCAGTGTTAGAGAAAGCTGTCCTTTAGCCTGATAACAAAAGATCATGCACGAATTTTTGTAATACAGCCAAGAGTCTGTTCCCTTCCTCGCCTGTAGAAAGGGAGGAATTCGGAAGTTTTTGGCACTGATTTGGTTCTGTGCCATTCCCAGACTCTTCTGTGCAGTACCATTTTTCATTACATGCTTGCTGAAAGATTTCTGTATTAGGATTTGTCATCTTTGCGTCAATTTTCCGTGCCTTTCTTTCCACCTGTTGTGAACAGTTCTTGAGGGTGCTAAACAATTAGGTCCCTATTTTCCTGTCACGCACCTTGTGTGTCTGATTTTTCATGGAATTGAAGGCAAAATATGTTCTTCTTTTTTTTTTTTTTTTTTTTTTTTGTTATGTAAAATTAGTAGGTTTTCTTCCTGTTAATGAAGTGGGCCCCCCGCTTGCACGGTTTCTGTCAGTTCAGGGGGAGGTTTGGCATTCCCAAAGGGGATTGAGTCATAAAAAAAAGATACCCGTTTTGCAGAGCAATTAACCCACGTTGAACTCTTATAGTATATTGTATTACCCTGCTGCTGGAAGTTCCTGAACAATTCGTAGTCATATGAATACACATGTAGCCTTGGAGCACTCATCATTCATTAAATATGAGAGGAAACCCTGTAAGACTGCACAGTAAAAATGAGAGTTAAAGAATGGAAATGGAAGGGTTTCAATAACATTTTACTGTTTTGTTTTACACGGTGCTGTTTTCATGCACGCATTTTAAAACAGACTTCGTATTAAGATGAAAAAATTGCATGCCGAAGTTACAAATCACATTTTTTTGAAGAAGATGATTAACTTGAAAAAGTATATAATATGTGGAATAGAATACAGTATAACAATATATAATATATAGTTATATATTGATAATATTAATTACAACATATTACATGTGTTATTGCTATTCATTTGCTCTTCATTTCATTCATCTGTGACTGTCAGTTATGCCTTTGAATTTTAACTTTTATTTCATAAAAAGATATGTGGCTGAAGTTTAAACTACCCAGAAACTCTTACGGATTCATCTTTCTGCCTCACTAAGAAAAATGTTCATGCTTTTTCAATCATAATTTTGTAGCATATTGTTAAAAGTGTAATAGGGCCAGTTCCATAGTGTCAGTGAGATCGTGTTATCAGGTAGGGCTATCCTTCTGTTCATCAAATAGCTTTCTGTGCACTGGGAAACCTGCCACCTTATTGCCACCAGTCTGAGCTCAGAGCAGAATACAGCCTCTAATGAAGTCATGTGCTTATAGTAATAAGTTAAAAAAATCAAAGACACGCCTAAGTCAGTGTAGGACATGACCCGCTGACTTAAAATAGGGAGGGCAAGGCATAGCAAAACTAGGTATGTTGATAATGTGGTCAGATGAAACAACCTCTCCACCTCCCTAATTAACCTCATTGAGTAGCTCGGGGCTTGGACAAGTCATGGATCTACATTTCTCCCCCATACCTTTCTATTGTCATTCTTATAATCATCACACTAGTAAAAGAATAAATTGAAGATGTTGTGTTCAAATAAAGTAAGAGTAGCAGGTAGATATCTAAGTGACTTGATAATGTGGTTAACCGGTTGCCCACATTATGTGTGGCTGAGGAAGCCCCTGTTTAGGAACTAGTAAAGAATCCACTTGGGTGGGCACTGTGCATGTTTCTTACACTTGATCTATGAAGGAGTTGTGCTGGAGATACTCAGTATAAGCAAGTTCCAAACAGACTCCCTATTTTTTCAGAAAATGGGAATTCTGGAGAAGTGGAGCCCAATATGTGTTGCTTTGGCAACTCCTCTGGCCATTGCACTTGCTTTAAGTGATGTGTAGGGCCTACCTCAGCCTTGGAATTACATCTGCAGAGTAATTTTTATCTGATCCTTTTAAGAAGCTGGTAGGAAGAATCACTGCTGTCAGCCATGGAGACAAATATGCGGTGTGCTAGCTTTTGACTTTGTTTTTATTTGAAACGACAACAAAGATCTGAATGCTTAACTACAACTAAGTGCAGTCACACAAAGTCTGAATTATTTTCTGGAGGTGCCAGTATCTCCCTACACAGGGAGAAGAGCTTAATTAGATTTCTTAGAAACTTGAAGTTGGGTCATGGGTTTCAGTTTCCGTTTTGCACTTCTCCATCTTTTTGCCCTAAGAGAAAAAGAGGTTGGATTTACAACACTATGGGAGTAAGGTAGGAGCTTAGAAACTTATGGTATGGCTCTTTAGGGAAGTTTAGACAGCACCTGTTCAAGTGTTGTTAAGAATAAATACACTGACTTTTGTTTGTTCTTATGCTGCAGTCAGAAGATAGTGATTTAATTTCAGAATAATTCCCTGATTGTTTCCAGAGCCAAAAACTTTCAAAGCTTGTGTAATTTCTAACTTAAGCAGTAAACTAAGAAAATCCCACAGAATCTGAATTCTTTACCTAAATCCCACTGGCCTAATTTATTTTCACTTATACTCCTAGTTAAAATATTTTAAGAATCTGTTTGTATTCAAACGAAGGCTTGCATTTATCACACCTCATATCATTTAGCCTAAAATGTCATGGCCTGTAGAATGGTGTGTAAAAAAAGTGAGGTTCCCCCACTGCAGTTTTGTGATCCCCAGGATTGCTATAAAATGCTGTACCTCATGTTGCTTTCAAAAGAATTTACTGGCATTGTTCTTGTTGCTTGACTGTTAAATGTGGATGAACTTCCAAATGTTTTTTGTAAACTTGAACTGACACTATTTTTACTGATGATATTATCTTACATAAAAAAACCAAAAGCATTTTAAAGGATTCTTTGCAAACACAAAGCTTTTATGGCATATTACATTAAGCAGTTGCAGAATACAACTATAAACTGTCCTATAGACATTTTTTGTTTGATCTGTGTTTGAACGGATCATCAGTCTGTCCATTCACAGAGGAAGATGAGGAGGCATACTGAAGAGAAAAGAGGAGGAGAAAAAAACAGTAGGGAGATGGAGGCTGAGACACAGGAAAGAGGAGATAAAAATACGGCATTCAAAGGAAACAAATCTTATCTGTATTTACGGAATATATTTCTTTATCAAATATGCTGTGCTTAAGGTAAAATAAGTGGGATGTAAGAAGATCGCAGTATTAACTGGGGAAAAAATCTACATGTTGTCAGAATGCTTAGCAAACCAATTACTGATCAAAAGCCCAATACTTCCTTGCACAAATGGCAAATTATCTCCTGAAAGATAATTTACATAGTGTTTGGGCTTGATTTCTTATGAAGTCATAAAGGCTGGTAATAGCTGCTCTTAAGCATGTGGTGATTCCATTTCTAACTTTTTTTGTTTGAAAATTGGGGGGTATGCAGAAAGGTGGGCACTTTATTTTGTTGAGGATAAATAATAATTACAATCATAACCGAATCTGCAAATTACGATGTCATGCTTTGCTTATTTTTAGTCATCCTTTTAATCTTTCGTAGCAGCATCATAATTTTTTAATATCTAATCAGAATCCCACAAATTGCTTATATTTTATGCTTTTAAAAATGTGACTTACAACATATTACATTATACTTTTTGGATATCGTGTAATAAATTAAATCGCATGTTACATGACAGAGAAAAGCTTCAGAATTCATTCCACCTGACTGTAATGCTTTCCATCCATTAATTTACTATCTTTATTCAAGTCCTTGGATAGGCAGTTAAAATTTCAAAATGGAATTTCATTCACCCATTTCTAAGCCCCTAAAACTTACTGGTAGTATTAGATAGGCTGTGTGCTTAGTTAAAGAGAACAATGTATTTTTATACTGCTGCATCATCTTTCAGCTAAAATATTTCACCCATATAATCAGTTGTTTTGTTTAAACATAAGACTATTTTCTCATGAAGGAGAAACTAATTTGGTCTTGCAAACTAGTTGCTACAGAACCAGCTTCCTTTCAAGGATGTATATTGCACAATATGACTTGCATTGAAACAGATTTATGAACACTGAAGGAATAACATACGGATAATACTTTAGTAGCTAAAAATAATATTTCAGTCTTCACTGGAGTAAACCAGGACTTGGTGCCCTCAGAAGAAACAGTTGTTTGATATACTGGTATAAATGCAGGTGTCAGGGATGTCAAACAGGCTTACAATCCATGTTAGAACTCTTTATTTCTGGCATTGGATATAATTCTGATGAAGTATTGATCCTGTACCAAAAAACATTTTCTTTCTTTGTTGAGTATAGACCCTCATCCCAGCCCTAGGAGAAAGAAATTTTTTTCCATGTATTTTCTTAAGGTTTTTTAAACATTTTCCTCTAATAAGCTTTGTTTGTGCTACTGGGTTCTGAAGCAGAAGTTTTGTCAAGATAATACATTTATGAAGCAATACAGAAGAATGTATATGATCTCAATAAGCCATCTGTCAGGCTTCCATGAAAGAAGAAATCAGTTTAAAATACTGTCCACAGATGCAGAAAAAAAGAATATTATTTTACAGCTTTTAAGTTTCAAGACTGGAAATTAGATAAAAGAGTTCTTACTCAAGTCTTGATTTATTAGCAGAAGATAATGTATATACTTTATATGGAGTATGGTACCAGATGTGAGATATAAGAGAAATTGCTGGTGGCCACCTGCTTTAATGCATGTTTAAAATCTTGTGAGGTAGTTGGTGTCATGTATAATCCAGAGAATTATTTTAAGTTAGTCAACCATGTCAGGTTAGCAAGGATCGATGCTAGTGGAATGCTTAATATTTTCCATCACAATTTACCCATTGGTTTGAAAATAGAAAAGTGAAATAATCACCTTTTGCCAGGGTTTTTGAAAAGCAACTGTGAGTGGCTTGGGTATTTCTTGTGTTAGCCAGGCACCACAGGATTTTTCATGGGAAGGTGTTGGGAAGTCAGTAAAGCACTGTGACTCTAGCTTATATTTGCTTGTCATTTTGTTTCTATCTTAGCATCAGCATTCTGCTACTGTTCAGTTGTATTTACGTGGGTTTCTTTGTAGCTAAGTGCAGATTTGTTCTTCTGGGGCATGTTTTCTCCATCAGAATACTGACAATGTGATGTCAGAAAAAATAGAAGATACCCTTGTGTGCTGTAGTACCAGCATGCTATAAAGCTTCAGGTAGGAAAGAATCCTTATGTCAAGAGGCTTCTTGCTTTTAAGAAGTAATGACAGTTGAAGATTCTGGTGTAGCTGGTTGAAATGCCTGCTGTACGGAAACATTCAGCCTAGAAAACTACATTCAGGCAGAGGGTATCACCTTTGCAATGGATTTGACTGACTGTGCTAATCTTGTCCCTAGGAACTGAAGTGTGTTTGATTAACTCAGATTTCCACAGAGCCGTGTGCTCTAGCCATCAAGCTAGAAATTGATTATGGAATATATTGTCATAGGCATTTCACTGCATGCCATGTTCCTGAGGGATTTTTTAACCCTTCTGACAGAGCAAGATGAGGATTTATTTTGCTTAACAGCCAAACATGGCCTTCACAGCACTATAAAATGGTATTATAAAATATTCTTGATTTGATCTAGTAATTTTTCTAAGCAGTTATAATTTTAGGTATACAAAACATATTAAAATCTTCTAGGCAAATTTATTGTATTTCTTAATTTCTGTCATAGACAAGGATTGCAAATTAATGCTTTTGGGAACAATAAAAAGAAGCTTTCTGTTTATATTATGTTTATTTCTATTCCCAGTAATTTCCTCACGCATTTCCAGTATTTTGCTGTTATCAGTAATTTTTATTTTCTTATTTTTTAGTTTTTCGATTTCACATTTGAGATGGATAAGATATAACTTACTGTTTACTACAAATTAATTAATTAATACCAGTTCAAACCAACTAGAAATTGCAGAACTTCTGTCTTTCTTTTTTTAAAAATGTAATTTCATGTTAAAATGATTCTGCAAGTTGCTGACTGATAAAAAAAATATAATAAATAGGAGAAATCAATCTGAATTCAGTTAGGAGCTCAGATCTTGACCTGGTATACATAGGAGGAAAAAATTGTTTAGGTAAACTGTATTGAATTTAGCTTTCCTTGTAATTTGTTGTCTTAAAACTCTTAATTGGTCCACTTCAAATCCTGCAGTTCTGAAAACGGTTTGGAATGAGTAAGTTGTAATGATCAAATACTTCAAAAAGAATTAGTAATATTCTAAACCTCCTTCCCTATATCTGTGGTCAGCTGACTTGGAATGTGTAAATTACATGTATTTCTGATGTGTATTGTCAGGAATTTGCATGCCGTCTTCTTCATGTTCTCTGTTATTTTTCATCTGCTTCTTCTTCCTAAAACCAGTTAAAACATTTGTTACACTTGGAGATTGTTTTCAGACTTCTGAGTGTTTTCACAGCATAACTAAATAGTAGTATCAGATATGAAATTTAGCACAATTCCACCTTCTCTTTAACTAACAACATAAAATAGTTCAAAAAAGGTGAAACTAAAAGGAAAGAATGAACTCATAAAATTGAACTGTTTTCAGCTATGGGTTGCAGAAATAACAAAATCTTTTTTCCTAGTGTTTTATGCAGAAACAGGAGTAGACAAGAGATAGACATAAATGTCTTTTGGGGACATCTGCTAGAATAGGTGTAACACACTGTATACTTAATGCCAATTGATACTATTCTGCAAGACTCACCAGAAAATTAAACCCATAATTCTGTGGAAACCAGCTACTAAGGGGAACAGAGAAATCATTTGCTCTGAAGATTTTAGATACAAGACAGATTTGTGGCAGAGCGGTGGAAGGAAAAGGGAATAATAAGTAAACTTGGAGCAGACCTGAAGATTTCTTTTTTATTGAAGTCCATGTCAATCAATAAGCAGGTCCTGTTACATTTTGGCTACAACATAATTCAGTCTAGGAGAATGTCTGCTGGTCATCATTAGCTCCTTGATGAAGGTATGTTACTGTTCCAGACTCTTCTGGGTTTTATTTCAACATGGCATGGACATAGAAATATGGTAGGTGGTTTTGAAAGTGCAGATAATTGGAACATTAGGATTCTACGTGATAATCTGTTTTTCATCTAATATACTATTTGGACATTTCTGCATTCAGTGGTCATCAGAACAGATAATATTTAGTCATTGACAAATTATATTTCAATAGTAACTGGGGAATAACTGAACAGAAACTGCAGCCCTTTACCTGCGAAGAAGGAACAAATATTCTCCAGTTGGGTAAAGCTGTAATACAGGGTGTTCATGACAACAGAATTATATTGGTTTAGAGGGAAAATGGTAATTTGCTATGAGGCATTAGCTTTAATAAACTGCTGTGCCAACAGGAGAGGTTAAGAAGGGTGAAAATGTTGTATTTTGATGTTTTGCCAAGTTAAGCAGTGAAATATTGTGAACATGAACCAAATGAAATGGAACACTTTCTACTCGGATTTGAAACCAAAAATCTTGGTGAGTGAGTGATAATTCCTAAGTGGTAGAATGTAACAGTAGGTAAGTAGATAAGTACCCTTCCTTCCCTGCTTCCTCTCCCACTGTGGAAAAATTGCTGAACAAAAATCTGAAGTGTTGAGGTGTTTGTTTTAACACTGGGAAACACTTACTACTTCAAATATTTGCCTGCTTGTATATCGTATCTATTATACCAGATGTGCCACATACAAATTAGACATGGCTCATAAAGTGTGATAACCCTAGATTTTTCAAGATTTTGTATGTAAATTTTCCTTCCAGTTAACTGTTCTCCTAACTCGTGTCAGGGAGGCTTTCTAGAGATGGAGCTTTTTTAATTAAAATCCTCAGCAGAATTCTGTCTGAACTTTAAACACACACTTCATTCACTTCCTTTAAAAAAATCTTTAGATTGTGTTAAAACAAGAAGTGTAGAAATGGAGATTGCATTTAGTGGATCCGGAGCCAGGTTCTCGTAATGACTTGGCTAGGTCTGCAGCTGCATTTATCTAGTACCTAGCAAAACCTTTTTGGAAATAGGGAAGTTTGTTTTTTACAGTGATGGTAACTATACAAGGAAAGCCTAAGGTAAATTCAGATTACCAAGTACTAGATCAGAGATGAATAAAATATAAAAAAATAACACCAAGAGTCAAACTGTGCTATAATTTCTTTTTCACTTTTTCTTGTACTGTAAAGGTAATTCAGTTGAACGTTTTATGGACATGTTTTACTCTGTATCTAATGGATGCTGGCATATGAGACTTCACATACTAATTTGGTTGAAGAGAACGCTGGGGTTTTTTACAACAGTGCTCTAGGCACCCTACTCTGGGCTTCACAGGAGAGATGCCAGCCAGCTTTGCAAGCTGGCCTGCTGGGACTGCTTGCCCATTCTAGCTGCTGTGGAGCCAGCTGGCAGTCAGTCACATCTGGTACAATGCTAGGTGACACAAATGAACTGCTCTTCAGTAAACTACGGTGCTTTTTCCCCATTAAACGCTGAATTCCAAAAAATCATATTGTGCGTGTCTTTAACAAGCTTCAACCACATAATTACTAAAAGAGCTAAATTTTGAAGGCTACATATTCAGAACTGTAATTTTTTTAAAAAAAGTCTCAAACTTAATTGTTTTGTTTTCAATCAGTCATGTACTTCAGTATTTCTAAAGGTCTCTTTTTATTGTGTGATATTAATATCATCAGGGGAACAAGCTGTAAGGCAGAAGTATTTGCCTAGTCTGTGTTTTCAGTTTTATGTGTTCTAGTAAATCTGAGGTGCTTCGTTCTGGTTTTCAGGTTTCAAAATACATTAGCCATCTCTCCATCTTATGCAGTGGCTCATACCCACCTCATTACAAGAAAGGTAGGAATATGATCCCTAGATGTGGCTTTTCCTAAGTAGGTGATTATTGGTGTGTATGCCATTTGTGCGTAGATTTCTGCACTGGACCATATTACATAGTGTATTAGGTCTTCCTAGCATTAGTTACATTTACATGTAGTTTTTTTCTGTGTGAACACATTCTGGAGGGTGGTTTTGAAACACTGATATTCATGTTTCTAGGATATGTGTGGTGTCTGCATTATTTGCCAATATTCTGAGTTGGATTTTGTTTCAGAAAATGTGAGCTAGTTTTGCATCCACTGATTTTACCTGCTTTGTTTTAAAGCACCAGCTGTATGGCAGATGCTCACATTAAGGTTTTGTGTTTCAAGCCAAATCAAGAAATTCTCAGAATGCCTGATTTATTTCTACTACAGATTTTTCTTCTTCAGATTCAGCCCATCCATAATCATGAGTGTATAACTGTTTCAGTCTTTTGTCAAAACCTATTGACTAGAACCTGTTTCCCTCCTGAAATTTCTCCTCTTCTCTGTACTGCTTCTCTTCTGCCAGACCATAATCGGTGAGTATGATCTACAGTGGAAAAGAAATTCAATTCTGCTTGTTCACCTCTATCAACTGAAAATTTTGTCCCAAGAAAATTTTGTCATAAGAAATTATGATATGTTCATGTTTTGTTTTGCTCTTCACTATATCCATGTCCTTAGTCTTTTGACCGTTCAGGAGTCTACGGTCTTACGCAGCTTGTATAAGTAAATAGCACAAGTGATCTGATCCTCTAACAACAGAGGCCCTTATCCTGTCCCCAAGGACAGGAGCAGCTTCTTTTTTTTGGTGACAGTGATCAGTCTAGTTGGCTTGCATTTTTTTGTTTGTTTCTGAAATTAGAAACCCCTTGCCTTGCCCCCTTTTCTTTTCTTTTTCCCCATCTAACTGCATATCACAATTTAAAGCCTTCTTTTTAAGGTGGTACAACAGTTCTGCATGGAAATGGACTCATAAATTAAAGCCAGAAATAGTACTGGCTGTAAAGTAGTTGGTATAACATTTTCTCTGCAGTGTTCCTGCTGCTGCTTCAAGACTTGCTTGTCAAATCACATAACTTTTTGTTGAGGCTGTGTGTGGCTTTAAGGATACTCGCAAAGTAGAAATTGGTACAGGAGCGGGGCTTAAATTTACGTGTCATAGTTGTGCCATTTTCCAACTTCATTCTTTTCTTTAAATCTACAACTGTTTTCAGCAGGCTCTACATGTAGAAGTCGAGGCTACAGGCTCTAACTGAAAGTATGTATAATTTGACCTTCCCTAATGTGGGAATTTAACAGTCCTGCTTGGGTGTTCTTCAGTAATTTCTTCTTTCTCTTCCATGTGCTTTATGATTTTGCTTCCAGAACAAAAAGCACTAGCTCTCTAAATATATTTATTTTCATTTTGTAGATATTACCTTTTTAACAAATACACCTGGTAGAAGAGTTTTGGTTTAGAATCTACTCACGATCACTTGAGTATATGAAATATATTTGCAGTTGTGAACTTTAATAGCATAAGCATGTAAAGACTTCTGAAAGGAGTTAAGTATCTACTTCTAGTCTTTTGTACGACAGAATTTAATCTTAGGAAGTGATTTGTGATGTTTTAAGGCATCTCTTTCCTATGTTTATATGAATAAGTTGATAAAAAAATTTTACTGTGTTTTCTTTCTGCTTGGGATTTGAGCAGGATTAGTTCTGTTTTGTAAACTAGCTAGAATGCTTTTCAAGGGTCTTCCCCAGCCCTTTTTTAACATGTGACTATTATGCTGTGTGTTTTCAGGGACAAATTACAACTTTCCAGTACAGTTGGATTATAACATATTTTAAGAAAAATAAAAAGTAAGTTGCTCCTCATCCTTTAGTTCTTATAACTCCATGCATCTTTGGTTCATGAGGTTCATGATAGGCTAAAATTGAAAAATTTTTGTGGGAGCTCTTTCTTGTTGTGTTGACAGAACATAACTCAGAGGATTGCTAAAATAACATGTTATTTCAGCACTTAAGAGGATTTGAATTGTTAGGTTTCATTTTCAAAATTAGCTTAAAAATAACTAAAATGAAATTTGCTTCTCAGATTCTAAGTGATATCAGACAAGTTGCCTTCTTTATGGGAGATTTTATAGCTGTATGTCTGTTACGGGATGTTGAATTGAAGTTGCAAAATAAGCCCAAGTATAAATGTTTTGGGCGAAAAAAATTAATTTCTTGCATAGTATCTTATCACAGAGATGAAAAGGTAGAAAACCAAAGGTACATCCTTTTACATTTGAGTGTAATGGTTAGCAAGCATATTTCTATATTGTGTTTATGTTGTTATGCTGCAAGTGTTGAATAGGAATGCCATAAGTAACAGATGTGGTACCTATGGAAACCAAAAGTTTATGTGAATGTGAAGGGAAGAGGTCTGCAGAGCATGGTGAAAAATACATTGTATGAGTTTTCCTTAATAGAATGCAGTATGATACGTACTTTCTAGACCCACAGTGCTGTGGATTGTACAAAATAGCACTGAGAGGATGTAAAACAGGTGATTTTTGATTTGTAATGTAGGAGATTCCTGATTAGTTGCACTTAAGTGACAACAAAAGGATAACAGTACTGTTGATATAAATGAAATATTTGTGTCAGGCACAACAGAAGCATGAGCAAGAAGAAAGCCTTGGAAGCTCAGCTAGGAATACAAATTGTACCCTTTGACCCACGCCCCACCTAATTGAAGTGGGTTTTCTGGTAACAGGTTCTAATTCAATTCCACAGTGGTGTCACAGAAAACTGCCACTGCTCACTGCTGGAGTGATTTCTGCAGTCCTTCTGCACGGTTTTGCAAGCAATAAATGAAGCTTTCTCGAAGTATCTTATATGTGTCTTTGGTCATTCCAAGTATCATTCTAAATGTAGAACATATAGTTCTAGTTTCATCAGCTTTAAAATTCTGTTCGTAAATTATCCCGAAAATCCCTCATGCATCAAGTCAGGTGGGACAACACCTTGAACTTACTACTGAAGGAAAAGGTAACAGGTCCAGGGAACTCTCTGGGCATTGTGAAATGCTGTCTGAATTTTTTATATCTTGTTGCAATATCCCCTGAAATGTGCTCAAATAGCAGTGATGCCTAGAATTAGGAATATAGTCAGCGGCTACTGTACTTCTGGCAAGTGTAGCTTCCAGCTCCACTTGGATACATATCTACACATACAAAACTGCTATATAAAATAGATGTCTCTGGAGGCCCAAGTTTCAGAGACTGTAGTTTGTAATCTGGTAAGGGTTGCCATTCATTATGTTTGTATTACATCTTCTGCCAAGTACTTCTGACAGAATTATGGAAGTATGAAGTGCTTAAACAGAGACCTTGGGAAAGAATTCCTCAGAGGAAACAATATTTCCTTACTGTGGTTAGGTGACTGGATGACTGTAGCCCACTATTTCATTTGCACTGCGTCGGGTAAGTGCTGGAGCATGTGGGTGGTTCATTGGTTTGTTTTGCTAGGGATGCAATATTTCCTTTTTGGGCACGGCTACTCCTGATAGATAATTTAAAGGTTGATGTGTGATAGCTGTTGCTCATTTACTGTGACATGAACGCTACATGTCCTTTTTGGGAATGAATGTCACAGATGAGGGCCACCATTTTGAAGTTCTGCCCAGTGAAAAATAGCAGATTGCCAAAGAAAAAGAAACCACCTGTCTAGTTCTCTGGCAAAATGTGGCTAACTGAACAGAAAAGTCTTTTAACTGTCAGATGCAACCAGCATGCCTTTTTTGTGGGTACATAAATACAATTGACATTGATGAAGTTATGTATGAGAAGAGCTAATTCTGAGAAATTCAGCTGCCCTAAGGTAGTAGCAGATCAGCCATTTCAAGAGCCATAATGAACAGCTAGCTGCAGTCCCAATTCAGACTGGTGTAAATGGTTAAAACTCTGTTTTCATGATCTTAAGAGTGTTTCTCAGGAGAAGGTTGTCTTCTGTTTGGAAGATGTTGTGTCCACTTGCTGATTCTTTCCCGATGGAGACTTGTGGGCTGTAATTTCAATTCGGTTGTTGGAACAGCTAGTCCTTGCATGAGCTTCTCAAAGTGTCTGTATTCCTGGCTGGGAGTCCAGCTGATAAGCAACAGAAACTCACCTGCCTGATTTTAGTCAGCCTCAGCAAGAGTGAAATTTTCAGCTGATGAGAACTCAGTCATCCTGTTACCAGATGAGTCTGTTTGGGAAGCTTGAACTAGAACTTGAACAGACATCTAGCTGAGGTGAGAGTGAAGGACTGTGTGCTCTGTAGGGGCCAGGGAAATGAGGGGCTGTATGTGTTGCGTATGTGAGGGAAAGCCTGATTATTTTTCCCTTTTCTCTGGCATTCACAAATGTGTGTTACTGTTCAAGCACCATAGTTCTAGCTGTCATTTGCATCTCATGTTTGTGAGTTGGTGCAAAGGATTGTGTATGACAATAGAAATTTGCCTTATTTGCTTTAATCCCAGATAACTTGTAGTTGTGAAATTTTATTCAAGAAGCTGCCACTCTTGCAACTATGTAATAAGCAGAGTACCGGAGCTATCAAGATGTTTTCTTTTACTGGGATTAGATCCTTGCGATTTTAAAATGATAACAGTATTATGATGGTAAAAGTCAATAGCATTTTCATTAAATGTCTCAATAAGCTGCATGAAACTTGGTAGCTGTGTAGGTGACAGTAGCAGATAACTTGGCAATTTTAAAATTGAGTCACTTTATTTCAAAAATTCGAAACAGGGCAAATCTGTATTACTCCTTTATGGTGGACCCTCTATTTTAAAATCTGTTGATTTAGTTCATATTAAATGTGTGTTGGTGCAAATGATGCTCTGCTGACATTAGAGAAGGTGGCGAGGAAAGAACTAGAGATTTCAAACCCACGTATAACAACAAGAGAAGAGGGGATAAAGAGATTCTTGCTGTCTTTCCTAGTCAAAATACCAACATGAGGGAGTGCTTTATCTGCCGTAAGGTAAGTGTACAGTGAAGGCAGTCTGGATGTGAAGCTTGTGTAGATTCTCTGAACTAGTTTCAAACCAGCACATACAACACTATTGTACTTCTTACTATTTACACATACTTGAGATCACTAGTGAAAGCAAGTTTGGGAATCGCACATGAATCTCAATTGCCGCTTTTAGCTTTCTGTGCACATAAAGTCTTGGAGTACTGACTGCATCAGCCGTAAGGACGTGACTTGATTCTAGGAAATTCACATGCTGCAAAAGAAGTCTAAAAGCTTTACCTAGCAGTGATACTTACTGACAGCCTGATCAGTTATGCCAAGGATATCTTTCCTAATTATAAACAGATGCCTTCCTTTCTGTCTTGTCTTTAAGCATAGTTTTCCTAAGTAGAACCTAACAGTATATTAATTTTAACATTAAATGTTCAAGTTGGCCTTTCTAATAACTGTGGGGATGAACCTGTGCACTTCTGCAAAAACTTGTTTCTACTTGGAGATTGAGAGGAGAAGAAATCCCACAGATTTCACTGGGTTTAGATTCTGTTTTAACTTTGTAAATCACACTTAGGTATGTAGTTCCAAGCCTGCAACAGATAATAGTGAAATAGCAAAATCCAAAATATGGAAGACTTTAACTTTAGAAAGTAGTTGTGTGTATGCAGTAGTGTATATACTACACTTGTTAAAACAAGAGGTTACAAAAATATTTGAGTGTTCAAAGATCAGTTGCAGTCTTTTTTAAAACTAAATGTTATTGTCCAAATTTGTGTGTAATACCTTATTTCAGGAGTGATATTAAATATATAAACAGCAGAAATGTGGATTTGTCACATAAGTAGTCATGGTTCTCTCTTGTTTCTTCCTTGGTAAATCCATCCTTGCCAGGAGACGAGGCCAGATTATTTTTGTGCTATAGAAATCGTTCCAAAACAAACCCTCTCTGTAGTTACATTATCCTTCAATGTAAGGAACATGTTTGGCTTACATATTGCTGACATCTGCCAAATGTTTCTTTACTAAGTGTTTAGTGTAATTTGCAGTGAGCTGGTGAATACTTAATGGTCTTTGAAGAACTTCATCTTTTATGTCCTCCTCAGCTAAAGCAAATCCTTTCATCATCAGTGTTACCTTTATGCTGGTTTTTTTGCTGGTTAGATCCTTGCGTTTCCCACACCCAGTTTCTTTGTGATTTCTGGGATTTGATTTGGAAGTATATGTTTGGCATTTTTTAATTAAGTGGTTCTGAGTAATATCCATTGAATACAAGTGGTATAATGAAGGGGCACATTTTTCGTTTAACTTCTAGTAAAATGTGAGGATTTTAGCTTCTTTGGCATCATGTTTTAAGTTGCATAGGTGAAGTTCGATCAGTATTGAAATGAGGAATTTAAAAACTGGTGGAAATGGTAATGATAGCTCTTTTCCTAAGTCTTTATGTATAGGTGCCCCTAGTTGTGTTCTTATTAGGAAATGTTATTCCTTCCCCTCTCTTCTCTCTCCTCCCTCACTTCCCCAGGCAAGAAAAATATCCTGATCACTACAAGTAAAAGCAGGTTAGCTTTTTTTTTTTTTTCAAATGGTCTGAATTCTGAAGGGAAGGTTGGAGATGGTGTAATTCGTGTCACTAGGCTTTTCCCTTTCTGGTATGAAATGTACCTGAAGTCCCTTGAATTGCCACAGTGGGGTTGTGAATTTTTAGAAACAAAGGATAATGTTAATTCTATTATTTACTCAGTATCAAGTATATAATTAATTACATTCAGCTCACATAAGTTTAACTTGAAGGTAAAAAACAGAGGAATCAAAAAGCTTAGTTTACAGATTATCAGTGGTGATCTCCAGACTCCTCAGCCCTACAAAATTAAGCTACTCACTTCCTTACAAGAAATAAAGAAATCCACAGTCCATTTAGACTCTTCTAAATGCTAGCCGAAGGGAAAATGGCTTGGCAAAAATTTTGTAAGACATTCAAAATATCCTTTCTAGTAAGTCACAGAGAAGATGGATAGGGTGATAAGTTTTTAAAGCAGGCAATATTGGGCCAAGCTGTGTAAAGACAAGTCTTTATCGATGGGAATGTTTTCTGATAGGTCTAATGTTTGCTTTCAGATTTAGCTGTTGTTTAGACAAGAAGGGCTCATATTACTTTTTCAGATCTATATGAGCACAGCTTCAAGGTTGCAGATATAAAGAACTTTTACAAATTTTACACTTTCATCTATATTATACTTACTTTATTTTTAATTATTTCAACTGTGTACTACTACTGATAGTTGAAGGTGCTGTTTAGTGTTTGGTGGGGTTTGGTGTAAAATGTTCAGCAAAGTACTTAAAGTAGAATCTTCTTCATGTGTGGTGCAAGCCATGAAATTCAGAAGCTTTCAAATGCAATTTTACTGTAGAATCATTAATTTTCCTGTAGTGAATTATGACAGGTAGTAATAGAATTGTAATTTTAAATAGCTTATAAAATGTTACAAAATAATTAAGTTTGGGTTTTAATAGAACAGCACTTGCCATCAAATTTATGAACAATATTATAAGGATACAGAATGTGATTTTAATAGTGACTGACCTCTACATTACAGCGTTTTTCCTCCTTTCAACAAATGTCTTCTCTATGTTAAAATCTTTGAGGTTTGTTTATTACAAAGAGTTTTTCCCGTGTATAATGCACATAGTTCCAGGTGGAAAACAGGTTCTTGGGAATGTAACTGAGTTGGTTCAGGAAGCCTTTCAGCTGCCGGTTGCTACTCACAATTGGGCCCTTTTCACAGAAATCCGACTATTATAGGTCTAGTTTAGTGCAGTCATGTGGTTAGTTCAAGCTGTAACTCCAGGTAGCAAGTTCACTGGATGTCTTCTCCAAGAACCAATCTTGGAAACTCCTGTGCAAGTTAGTGTTCCTGAATTTTGGAGTGCTAATTAACAACTGCAATGGAAACATTGTAGCTCCAGGGGATTGCATCTTGAGCAGTTCATCCAAAACCACTCTTACTGGCTTGTTTTAGTTCAAGGAAGACTGATGAAGGGTATTTCCAATCAATGGCATGTTTTAGACCTACTGAACATCAGTGTCCTTGTTCTGACACTTAAGCAGGCTACTGACTCCAGTTAGTTAAGGATAATTTGCATATTGTAACCTTGCATTGTAATCAAAACTCATTTGTCTCTGGTCCAACAAATGAATATTTCCTAACAAGATTCATAATTGGTGTTTAAAAGTAAAATCAATCATTTCTGTATAATTGCCCAATTTATAACCTTTCCTTTACCTTGTGTTCCACCTCATAGAACCATGGCAGTGTGCTGTAGGTAGAGAGGAAAAAGAGGAAGGAAAATGGGTTATTTGGTGAAGCATAGGGCATGCAATTGTTGTTTGTTGTTGTATGAAATCACAATCAAAATTGACACAAGTTGCTATTAAACTCTATTTCCTCTGTTAAAAAAAGTCAGTATTAGCTAAAAAGAAACCTGCAGCAGTAGATTTGCACATAGACCTTAATGAGCCCAATTGACCTTCTGTGCTGTATTTACAATTGCCTTAAAATTGTAAGCAGATGTTTGAAAAACTTTTGTTAATAGGTCCCTAACATCTGTTTCACCAATGATATTGCCCACCAAAGCAGTTGTAATTAGTAGAGCACCTAGTGCATGCATCTTTTTCTTATTGGTGCAGATGATCGTATTTCTCCCTCAGGTATTAAAGTAAAATCTTATTGGCACTTTTGTTTTAATAAATTCTACATTTCTTTTGTAAAGAGTAAAGTTTTTCCACCAAATGCAGAGTAATGTAATAGTTTTTCCCTGTGAAGTCTTTAAAAATGCATTACAGTACCGATACATCCACTAACACTAGACAAAATGCAGTGGAAGGTGAAAAAACAGAATATGAAATACTGTGTGCAGCTGAAACTTTAGATAGCATTTGTCCATTTGTGCTGCTCTTATGCATGATAGAATGTGTGTTTCAACTGGAAAAAAAAGGAAAAATGAAAGGAAGAAAATCTTTAACTCTGCTGCAAAAAAAGCCAGTGTCATTTGCCCATTAAAGTTCTTTTATATGACATAGTTTCCATTTATGTGAGAACACAAAAACCTGTCTGCTTGTTCAGTTTATGTAGCACTCCTTTCAAAGAAATTGTTATGACAGTCTGCAAGGGTAAAGGTTCAGCTTTAACCTTGTGTTGGTTGCCAGCCTTCATAGCTCTCACGGCTTCATTTTTTTAAATAAACTACAATTTGAAAGTTACTCTTTAACTCCTACTTTATAAAATGTAATATGGAAAATGCAACTGGGGGAGAGCTGTGCACAGCTGCCAATAAAGTTTCCACTCCAGTTGTTTCCATGTGGACCTCATTGGAGATAAGTCACTGACAGAGGAATAGCTCCTTTTACAAAGAGAAGAATCTTTTTGGAAGTGTTCTGCTAGCTCCCAAAGCAGCTGCTAGCCTGTACAAAGTACAGGAGCTTTCTACAGCATCCCCCATGTCTTTTCAAGCCTGTGAAGTGAAGACTGTGTTATGCATCAGTTGGAGTTTGTCTGAATAGCCTGGATTTTAGCTACATCAGTTGGATAGTGCCATAGATACAGGCTGTAAAAGCATTGTAAACTCTCCCTTCCTGAGTGTAAGGGCGGGAGGAATTTTGGGAAAGGGGATTCTTATGAAGTGTCACATCCCCTGATGGTGCTACAGTTGAACTGTGGAATATAACTTGAGGTGAAGGATTACGTTATTACAGAAATGTGTCCAAGCATCTTTTGCAAGCTTACCTCTATGTTAAATCAATGCTTAGATCAATGATATCAAGCTTACCAAGGCACTAGTCTTATTCATATGGAAGCTATATTACTAAGAAGTATTATTGTGACCATGATTTTCTACGGTTATAAGGGGAAGCAAGGTTAGGAGAGCAGAGCTTTTTAGACAGATACAGTTAGTGAAAGATTTGGGCTCACAGTCCCACAATACATGGTGGTTTCTGCCAGACGTAGAAGGAGTCAGGGGTCTGTTGCCTTTTCCAACCAAGGAAATATCCAGGGCTGCCATTAGTGATAGTCCTTTATATTTCAGTTTGTGTTACGGGTTTCTGCATTGAAAAAAAATAATTAAAGAAACTTTATACATCTTTCCTTTCCTGTATTTTTTGATTGTGTAACAAATTAGGAAGAGAGTACAAGAATGTATTATTGTTTTCTGCTAGTAGCACCAATCTCAAGAACATTCCAGTGTGTTGATCACAAAAGCTCATTTTCCACAAGAAAATTTTCTAAGTTCAGTTTCTGTAATGACTGTGCAGATGTACTATTACTTTCTTTTAAAAGAACTTGAGTAATCTCTCAAGTCCTGTTTTCCTTCCAAGGACAAAATGTAAACCAGCTTATTTCCTATTCTTTATGTGGACCTGAAATCATGCGGATAGTAATGAAACAGGTTTTCTCTCAAGATGCCAAAAAAGAAACATATTTGACTTATCGCAAGAGAGACATTTGTTCATTGTTTATATAGGCAAATGTAGAAATAGAGAACATAGTTAAAAAAACAGCTGATGCACAGGGACACTTTTGCAAACCACTTCTTTTTTTTTAATGTGGTGAAGATCCTTTCATTGATGCTTAGAGTTATGAAATGAAGGAGTTGCATATTAACTACTGCAAGTAATTTCCAATGTCTCTCCTTCCTTATTAAAGTATCTTTTCAAAATAAGCAGTAAAGTTAGTACTCTGTAGGTAAATGATATATGCAGTTCAGTTTTTAAAACATTTTTTTCATTGTTTCTTTAGAAAAAGCCTTACTTTTTTACTTGCTTGGTTTTGCCAGCCTTCTGTTTTGAAGTAGGCTAATCTAAATTTAATTAAAATTGTCAAGTAAAAACATTCTTATACCTAGAATAAGACTGGAAAGATTTATATTGTGAAAACCCCAAAGATTTTTTGCCAAGTTTGAATTCAGTGTGGTGTTTACATAGTGCTTCTAAGCTTTTAGATGTAGTCTTTAAAGGGGAAAGATGTATGGCTGTGCCCAGGGGGTGTAGGAGGCTGAATCCTCAGTAAATGCAGACTTATTCATAGGAATCATTGGGAAGCTGTTTTGCAGTTGACATTTTGCATTCATTTGAGTGCTTTTGGCACCTGTGACTTTGTAACGGAACTAATTCTAAATGTCGTTTTGTAATAAACAGCACACAGAAATATTCTTTAGAATTCCACTAAGATTTATCAAATATTTCCTTGTTTAGTTTGCATGAATACTATCAATAAATGGAAGTGTGTGCTGTGCTAATATCAAAGGAATACATTCTTTGAGTAATTCCTCTTTTCTTTTTTAATGTAATATAGCATCTGTGAGTATTGAACTCATTTGATAGACACTATCAATAAATGATCACACTCCATATGTATACCAGATTGTAATTCAAAAATTGCACGTATTTTTCTTTATGTGAACAAATATATAAAATCCTGTAGATATCCTTTGGATCAAATTCTTATCCATTCAACTTCTCCTCCATTAAAGATGTATGAGAATCAGATTTTTTCGTATTTAAGCTTTATTTTTTAGATTATAGGTAAGAAATCTGAAATGATTTATGCTCTCAGAAATCTCACTGTATAGCCTGGAGAAACAGTGAGAACATGTTCTGTGACCATCATGTATGTCACTGAAGATTTCACCGTGGCCATTTTTTTTTTCCCCCACCTCTAGTTTCTGTGGACACTGAAGATGCATGTAACACATTTCTTATTTTAAGGAAAAAATATTGGATGGAGGTTTGAGAGTAGTAAAATTATTTAGTGTGTAAAAAGTATAGAACTGTTTTCAATGTTCAAAAATCGAGGTTTTGCCAGAAAAATCACAGAAACAGGAACCTGCCAAATTTGAAACAGTGTAGGACATCTGATACCTTTTATATAATTTTTTTTAGACAAGACTGTGTATAAGTTTCCTTTACAGTAGTGGTGTTATTTACAATATATATTTCCAGTACCAAGTCTCAATAGTCAGCTCGCTGTAGGAGTGGGTAGGAAGTAGAAGAGTGGATGCCACTGGGGAGCTGGGCATTTCAACCACGTTGCCCTTCCCTTATGTGTCAAATTTTCATCTAATGAACAACAGAACATATATTCAGATACAGGTATTGTGCAGCCACCACAATCATGTTTTAAAATTTTATAATTTAATCGCTTGTCCTGTCTATTTATCTTAAAGTAATGGTAGTGTTCAGCCTATAATTAACAAGTGCTAAATCCATTCCAACTGTAGCTTTTGAGTGTGCATTGTACTGTGCTAACTATTCTGCACTTTCTGAGGTGAGCTACTTCAGTGATGTAGATACTATTAAACCACTTCATCTTGGGATAATGCCCGTTTCCCATTTCTCCCTTTATGTTTTGCAACCTTTCCTCTTTGTCATTTCAGCACTTGCTTAGGTAATGTGTGATGTTGCTGCAGTTCCTGGGAAGGTCTGATAGTCATGGTTCAGTTCTTTCCTTGTGCTTCTCAAAAGCAAAAAGTTACCCACATAACCAATCTGGAACTATACTGGTATAATTCTTGACTCCACTTAGGAATTTTGACAATAAGGAACAGCCAAAAAAACCCAACAACCCAAACCCAAAAACCAAACAAAAAACCAGAATAAGGTTAGGACAGCTTTAAAGTTATTCCTGTTCTTACTTGTCTGATAGTGTTATTCTGAGGTATTGAAGTTTAAAAAATATTGCAAGGCTGCTTATAAAGTCAGAGGTGTTGGTAACACTGTAGTACATCCTGATGTAGGCATCAATGTACCAATGCATTTACATTTATAACAGGCTGCATAAGGAAAAACATAAGCTACATGGAGAAAACATGTATTTATTCTTCACAAACATTAAAAAAGCTTTTTGAGATTAAGGTGGGCTCAAGTCCCATTGCAGTCAACTTTCCTTTAAAGATTTACAAATACATCAAATCAGGTGGCATAAACTAATAACTTGAACTTTCTTTTCCTCCAAAGTCAAACATACAAGGTGAGATACTATTTTCAAAAGTATCAAAAAGGGGGATGGTGAAGTATATCAATAAGCAGTGTATATGTATTGTGGCTAAAGATAGCTTTTTGTTTTTTAGGAGATATTCCCTATAGAGGGAATAACCAGCAAATTTGTGTGTACAGAGTGGAAAGTCTGACTGAATGTATAGAATTTCATGGTTTCATGTGGGCTGTATGGAAAACAGTAGCATTCATTATATAGTTTGACAAAATGTTCATGATTGCAGTTGACTTGCAAATTTCTCTAAAATTACACTTCTGTGAGAAAACAGCTCTTTCAATGTGTAAAAATTACCATTCGTTTCTTTAGTTTTGACCTCTGTTGATCTCACTAATTCTTAGTTATTCTCATGTGTTCTAATTTTGCTGGGAGGAAAAATGGGACTTTAAAGTATTTCATATTCTGTCAGAGATTTGGGAAGATTGTTTCAGAAAGTTCTAGCAGCACCCATTAGCCTAAGGTAAGATTCAGTTCCAGTTTCTGTTACAAATCTTTGAGAAAACTAAAACTCATTTACTTGAATTCCATTTCAAATTGAATGTGCCAACTGTGAGGCTTTTTTATATGTCTTTAAAAATTATCCCAAATTTTGGTTAATTGTTTAAAAAAATGCATCTAAGCAAATTCAGTAAATGCACTGCTCTATTATGGGTGGTTGTTATAATAATATAGCAGTTCTACAAATCATAATGTGAAAATTATATTCTCTAAGGGACTAAAGCAAGATACAGTTGTTTCCACATTTTTAATGACCCCTGAACTTTTTAACATTTAACCTCTTGTTGATGACAGGTTATTTGGGGAAATACTGTAAACTGTGGTGCATACAGCTAAAAACTCTGAACTAGTCAGAAGAATTCTGTATAAAATCTTGTTTGCCTCCACTTGCTCATATTGTGAGCAAGCAGAGTCTTGATTTGAAATAGCCGTGCCCTGGGAAGGCAGGGACTGCATCTGTGTTACCTGTTCAGGTCAGGAATGAACTTCTGAAAGAAATGCAATTATCCTCTCTTACTGCACTTTGGTTAACATTCCAGTGTTCTCACAGTGTGAACTGGATTCCTCTCAGGTGAAATGTAACCAGAAGTTGTGCGCCAGAAGCGCACCTGGTACATTTCTACCAGTCATTGGCATGCAGTCCCTGGAAGCAGGCTGGAGTTCCTGCAGAATCCAACCCCCAACTCTTCTACAGTGCAGACGTTGCGTCCTCACCACCAGCTGTTCTGCTCCGCAGATCTGCTCGTACTGTGTTGCGCTACGTGCTGTTCACGTGTAGCCAGCGTTACCTACAACGGCAGAGAGACCACGCGGGTCTGAGGGAAGTGCAGTGTTACCAGACGGACTGATGCAGTTCATTCCGCTGGGGCTGGACTACAGCAAAACCTGCTGGGCTCTTACAGAGGGAGCTGACGAGTGACTTCCCTTGCTGCAGGCAGCTGCTGAAATAGGCCTCATTTTTAGAGACTTCAACTGTCTTCTAGAGGGCCTACAAATTGAGTTAAAGCTGGATGAACAAATATTTAGCATTCTAAATATTGAATTTATTTATGTCAGTTTGTGATAAGTTTTGATGTTGTAACTGGTTTCTTTTCATGAAGTGAATGATAAAGGATCTTTTTTCTGTCTATTCATGTTTTTCAGTGTGTATTGGGATCTCAGATGTCATGACAGGGTCTTTTTCTAGATTTTGATAGTGCAGGATCTGTTGTATCTCAAGGCTGGTCAGTTCCACTATTTAGGGGTTTATAGCAATGACTGCATAAAAACATCAAGTATTGTTTTCTCCTAGCTGGGGTTAAGAGGAGAATAAAAGAATTGGAAAGAATTCCGCATTTATTTCTGTGTGAAATACATTGAGTTGTCATAACTTTTCGTACCAATTAGTGCCCATCATTTTTTCTGTCCTCACTAAGGCTATTATTTCGTAAGTTTTGAAGTGCAACCATTTCAACTTGGCTCATCACAAAACTTAGATAAAAATTGCAGATGAAAATAGAAGTTTGTATGCCTTTTAACTTCTCAGTAAAATGTTGTTACCTATAACTAGAAAAAAACCCCACTTTATTGTTAATTACATCTCCTTTTTTTCTTTTTTAAATTAAATACCATAAATCACTATCTGTCATTTTCATGCTTCAGTTATTGTCAGTTAGCAGCACTTACCTACTCAGTTTACAGTCTCACGTTCAATACTAACTTTGGTCTAAACAGTTTTGTGCTATTTAAACCTTTCAGTCAGAGGTATGATTTCTATTTTTTTAATCAATGTAGTTGTATTGATATAATTCCTATAAAAATATATAGATATGAGGATATATTTCCACCAATTTTTCTTATTTCTCTTTCCGGTCTAGCAGTATAGTTGTAAAGCATACAACTTTGTATATGAGCAAGCTCTTAGAAAAAAACACCAGAAGAGGTTATTGCCGTGTTATGTATTTATTTCACTGCCCAAGCCCACTGTGTGTCAGTCCCACTTCTGTAGTATCGAGAGGGTGTTTTTTGATTTGTATGTTGTCAGCACTGTGCCAGTGAGGTTTTGGTATCTCTGCAGGAATACATTCTTGAATGATGAAGTCTTGTTTTTCCATTGCTGTCTGAACACAGATATGATAGTTTTGAATTTATTTTTTTTTTATTAGGCACAGGATTTTCATCTTCTTGTATTTGTAAATTATGCTTATAGAATACTTTAGTAAACAGGATTTACTCAATTAATGAAATTTTCAGATTAGCTTATTGATCAAAATGATTTAATGCTGGAGATCAATGCTAATGTACTTCAAATCTTTAATTGTTAATCCATTTTTGAATTAACATTGATGTTTGTTGGTATAATCCCTGCTCATTTGATTTTTTGGGGAGTGCAGAAAAGTACTTTCTTATCCATTAAGGCATTTATGGGAAAAAAAGAACAAAAAGCAAACTATTCATTTTCTGCATGTAGTTGAAGTTGTTGCTCTTAGATAAAGAATTAATGGTTGGCATAATAGTTATCAGATGTATATTAGAATGTCATGTATTACATTTTATACGGAGAGATATGCAAGATGTGAGAAAGGTAATAAAATATTTAATGTTTAGGATTGGGAATTTATTCTTGTTTTAATCAAGGAGACTGGTATTGTCCTCACTACTGTAAGCCATTGCTGCAATTCTGTAGTGTTCTAATGTAAATTGCTACTATGTGATACAGGACAAAATAATGGTAGATTTTATATACCTACTTGTGCACCGTCTTGCTCTTACTTAACTGGGACAGTGGGTGAGAAACAGCACTGACACACAGGGTAAACAGCAGGCTTAATGGTGACTTACGGGACCTCTTACAGTCAGTGTCCAATACAAGGTTACTGGATTTATGCACAGTTGACTAGAGGCACCAGTTTCTTGGTCTGTTTGGAGAGTGGATTGCAAATAACAGGGAGGAAAGACCTCAGTGTGCTGTTTTCCCCGTTCGTCACGTGTGTCTCCCCCAAGCTAAAGGTCTACCAAACCTGAACTTCATGATTTATTATTGGCTGATCTTCTTTGGGCTGTTTTTTCTATTCCAGAATGATGCTGAAAGGAGGTGGGAGAAAGATGGGAACATCCGTTCAGCTTAGAGCAGCCTGACCTGCTGGATCAAGCAGGCAGGCAGCAAATCCTCAGCACAGCGAAACATATGGTAGTGACACAGAAAAAGAGAGAGAGGGTAAGCTAGAAAGGCCTTCAAGCTGCCTTGCCCACATAAGCTAGAAACAGATTGTGCAGGAGCTTCAAACAAGTTCCTGCTTTATCTGGCAATTAACCTGGTGACACTATCCTCATACTACTGGTAATTTTTCTGCAAGTGGGAAAAGGAACATTCAGGCAATCGAAAGTTAGACCAGCATCACCACTAAATCCTCAGCAGCAGCACATGCTATTAGATCCACAGTCCATGTTAATCTTTTTTTAAAAAAAAAAACAAACCAACTTTCTTAGCTATCATTTGTATATAAACTTTTAAATCTGAAACTCTAAAAGGGGATTATTTAGATGCAGAGTCAAGCACTTAGGTTAATAGATCCCACAGATGCCATTTATTGCATACTTCTGTTTATTGCTTAAGGCACTAATTCCCTTAAGTGAAACACAGTTTTTTACAGAATTAAATAAAATAATATGAATTGTTTCTTTACCCACTTTTAATGTGTTAAACAGAAAATATCTCTAGCAGGTGAACACTAAAGACACATCAAAGTCGGTATAGTTATTGCTAAAAACTTAACCATGTTAAGTTAGCTAACAGAGAGCAAGCATCGTAGTAAAGGCAAGGTAGTTCTCTTATATTTTCACAATTTAGCAGGTGAATTATATGCCTGTTGAGGAAACAAACAGCATCCTTTGTCAGCATGCTAACTTGAGGTATGCACACTCTGGGCTTTCACAGTCAAGGGGAAGCCCTCACTGGGCTCTGGTTGGCTTGTAGACTCCTCTCTTGGCATATGCACTGCTGTATGGGCCACAGGGTTTGCCCAGCTCTGTTTCATCCTTCAATCTACTGTAGTCTTTAGCATGTAACAAAGAGCAACGAGTCTGCATGTGCAGCTTTGATGGAAGGACTGTGAGGTGCATGCAGAGCATGCTTTAGCTGCTGAAGCCTCTGCAGATGTAGATGCATTGTCATCCCCTTGGAAGAATTTGCAATTTTACAGGCTTGGGTGCTAAACCAAACAGGTTTTCGCTCTGTTGTAAGCTGGAGTTGAAGGATGAGTTTCAGTCAGTGGAAGTGTCAGGCTCTTAATGAATTGGATACATTTTGCTGGATAAAGCTGTTCGTTGGTACTCAATTATTAAAAAGCAGTGCAGCCAAACAGTAAAAATCTGATACCATTTTAGTATGGTTTATGGTATCACATGAAAAAAAGCCTTTTATGATTGTTTTTTAAAGTAGATAAGAATTGAATGTGCTAAACACGCGGTCAGAATAATCTCTCTGAAACGGCTTAACTGGTGATCAGGAGCAGATTCCCTCTGAAGTGTCTGCTGTTTTTTTAATGACATACTTGTCAACATGTAACCTTAGAATATAGACACCATGGTAACAGTTTTAACACAGTCTCTTTAAAGAGCATAATTGTGTGGAGCACAAATAGAAACATCTTGACTCTTGTAGTCTTTTAATCCACTTAGAGAAATGCTTTTCAATCCATCAAACAGCGTTTTCTGGATCTTGTTGAACATCTGTCTTTCTTGAAATACTTGGAGTAAAAGTCTAAGCAGGTTCTGTCCTTCCATGCTGTGTTTGCTGTAGACCTTAAAATGAGCATTTAGACAATGTTAGTATATTGATATTAGATTTGAGCTGAACACTAAGCAGAAAGAATTATGAAATCCACCTGGCTATATAACACTAAGCAGAAAGATTATGAAATTCACTTGGCTATATTATAATAAAAACACACTTGTAAATGTTCCCATACACCGAAATGCTGAAGTGTGTGCATTTTTTTAGGCATGTGAGTGGCTCAAATGCTTGGTATCTTATAAAATCCATACACTTAGGTGCATGAATACACTTAACGTGCGTTCTAACACACCTATGCTGTGTTGGAGTCATGGTGGCTACTAACTGTCTGGGCAGGGTTTGGGCAGTAAAGGCAGTAGGATAACTTGTTCTGACACAGTGTGGATGCACAAACTGGGGGGGGGGGGGGCGGTGTTGACAGCTGCTTATTGCTGGATGTTTTGCATAGAACCTGTCTTTCTGTTAAATATCAGAGTACCATAGCTGTGTGGGTGTCTTTGGGAGGAAGCAGTCCATTGCTATACTTACGGCCATCTGAGGGATAAGCACCAAGGTTCCTGCCTTTGGGAGATTTTTAGGGCTGGTTATGGAAGAGCCCTACAGAAAGGTATTCAGAGTCTGGACTGGTTATACTGACCTTTGAAGAGCTCTCAGGTTTACATGTGAACAGGCTTTGATATGCAGCTATCAAAATGTGACAGAAATCAGTAACATTTCTGCTAGGCATGGCATAAACAAAGTGCCTTGATATGATTCTGTCTGATATCTTTTGTAATTGTGAGCATGCTTTTACCAAATGCAGGTCAATAGCTTACCTTTTCTAGGATGTGATGATCCTCCTCTTTATGGTTATAGTAGTAGTTTATTTCCTATAACTGGCTTATCTTTGTAACCTGATAATAATTGATATTCTAGTATGGGAAAGTAAGTGCAAAATGGCAGGCAGTGCAAAAAGATGAGTCTTGAAAATTATACCACTATCGCCTGCATAGTTTTTTAAGTATAGACTTAAATTTATCTGAGAAATGTGAAAAAAAGATATTATGTTGGATTTCTGTATCTATGTATATAACTTTTTGTTTGACAACAACATTACCTGAAAAACATTTGCTATAAAAGATCAGTCTTACTGTCTATACATGACATTTTCCATGCTGGATTATTGTGGGCAGTATCCTTTAGACCCACTATATATTATTGGTCAGTGTAGCCTTTACTTATACAATAGTAGCATAACCTTTTCATTCCTAATGGAATTTAATTTTACTCTCTAATTTAATAGTTAGGACATAAAAATACATTGTCAGTTTAGCAACTGGAAGCACTGTCAGGTTCCCAACAGCAGGAGCATTCCCTTCAAAATCTGATTTTCAGTCCATTTGTACAAAATCACTGGCTTTTCTAAGCACACCATTCCTCTATAACTACAGGAACATTTTGATGTGTTGTGTGTGTCTTGTAGTTTATGGGAAAATAAGGCATTTCCCATGAGGTGCCTTTCCAGGGACATGGCGTAGTTTTGGTGTAATGTCAGACTTAACACAAGTGCATGATATAACTCCCCATCTAATTAATAATTAAGTACTGTTCTACTTCCTACTTCTTTGTCACTCCCTTAAAAAAAATCAAGTTCAGAATAAACAGTATTTTATTAGAAGGCATAGTTGCTGTTCCTTTTTCTATCTCTTCACTATAAACCAGAGAATAAAAGCTTTCTAATCTGCAGTTGTGATCTTACTTAAGCTTCATTTTGTACTAGGAGTTGTATTGTGCAACTTCAGTGCTGAAGAAAACTTATTATGTCTTTCCTTTATGCAGATTTGTGTAGGTTTTCTCAAAATATTATTTCACAAATATATTTACATCTCATAAGGTGTTAGTTTCCAGCTTTGTATCTTTTCTGGAAATAAATTTATGTAAAAGTTTTGAAATGCTGAATTCTTATCGGCTTCCTTTTTTGGGAGTATTTTAAGTAAAACCCATGCATGTTCACTGTGCTGTACAAATTAGTTACTATTATTGCTTCCATCTACTTTTGGTCAATAGTGTGTTCTTGGAATTCTTCTGACCAAATATTAAGGATGGAATCTGGAAATTCTGGAAAACTGAGACACATTGAGTTTCTGCATAAGTATTTCTAAACATACATGAACATAAATGTTGCCACAAAAATACCTATGGCACAAAAAGTGGTGAGTTGAAGTGGAATTACAGTACATTGTTTAGCTTGCCCACTAAATTGTCTTTACGGTTCTGTAATAGAATTGTTAAAAGTTACCAGCATTGTGTCATTTTCATAACTTTAAAGTTCTGTTGCTCTGAATAATATGAGAAAGCCATTACCTTATTTTCTGGATAGAAGTGTGTGTGAAGAGCTATTTAGCAATAGGATTTTCAGTGAAAAGTCAGTCGTTAGTTTTTAATTGCAACACTGAGTACAAAATTAACTTTTACTTTGGTTTTCACCTTTTACTTTATTGTTCTTAATGGCCTTTTTTGTAGCTATTTCTCATGATTCAGGTATTTCTGTGAGCAGAGAGTTTATCCCATTAAGCTTAGGCGAACTTATGCCAGTCCATTGTATTGTGGAAACTATGTGTTTGGTTCATTTCCTTTGATTTTAGAGTGTGAAACATTTTAATGTCAACATTGCAATCTTTCACTAGCCTTCCCGTTCTCTTTTTGAAGGATTAACTGTACATCACTTTTGTTGAGATGAAAAAAGTGCATTTTATTCATCTTTCATACCAGTTCGTGGCAGTCAGAAGTAGTGGAAAATATTAGTTTGGATTTTCCAGCTTCTCTTAAAGTATCTTCAAGATGGTGCTTGTGTGCTGATTGCGGGATTATATCACAAAAGCAGACCCAACCAAAAGTTAGTTGTGTGATGGCTTAGCAAAATGTGGTGCTACAAATCCCTTCCCCCTGCTTGGAGTGAGAATTGCTTGCTGCTGAATTGCTTGCTTGTCTTGCATTTTATATTCTGAGTTTGTTTACACGTAGATGTCGGGAAGGCATTTTAATGAATAGTGCTGACTAAAATCAGCTAGGTGAAGTACGACCTCAAACAGTCGTAAAATTCTTTTTGCCAGTCTTTTGGCCTAAAAATCCGAATTCCATTCCTTTTCTGAATTGAGGGCAGTTGAACTGTTGATCGTTCGTGCTAGCAAAATCACAGCACATTTTAGTCACTGTGCTAGACAGCGTAGATGTATGATGAGAGGATCACAAATGAGTTTATGGAAATAACACTTGGCTCTATTGTTTTTTCTTCATTTATCCTGTATCAGATTTTATCAGGTTACAAATGAAACGGGACCTTTGTTACTCTAAGATTTTTTCTGGGATCTGGTAATCAAGAAATATTCTGTGAAGTATGGATCACTATTAGTGATAAGCTTTATGAGATATCTAGTCTTTAATTAGGAGTGATAGGCATGTGTTTCACTTTCTAAACTTTGAGGAGCAGAAAATAATAGAAAATACATGGTTTTAATGCAGTTTTCTGTAATGTTTATTGCATAGTGTGTTTTTTTGTCAAGATACCTACTTAATCCAGTTTTGGTGACACTAATGCACATATCTTAACCTGCTTCTGTTGTATTTTATATGCTGAAAACACCAAAAGATTCTAGGTACACTGAAGGCAGAGGGTTTGCTTTTTGGTTCTCACAATCACATCATACTTCTACCTGAAGACAGCAATAGTAAAAAAGCTTGTATTGCCTTTTGGTATCCTCTTCATCTGGAAATGAGTGATTTTTCTTCATAAAGATTAACGTTATCTCTATTCATCTACATGGTTCCAATACCCTCTTATAATTACTAAGAAAACATGCCTCATAATATGAACTACATCCATTTTCTCTTGGTCCCCATCTTCTTTTATTCTCTGTCTTTACTGATGAATAAGGATTCTGGTTTTGACCTTTCGGACTTTTGATGTTGCTGCCTGCAGAGCAGAGGGTATCCAAATGATATTTAGCTTGTTCAGAGGTTTCCTGGCTTTATTGCCAATGGATGCTTAAATTGCTGACTTAGGTACAATATTCAGCTAAAAATTCTGAAATTTGTCATGGTGTACAGAATGAACGTGGATTTGGCAATGTTATTGGCATATGTAAAACTAAATATTGGTGTAGTAGAAGCACTACATTCTTAGGTAGTAACTTAATAATTTACTTCTATGTGTTTTTTGGAGAACAGGCAAACATACCAAAATATATTTGCATGTGCTGTATTGCTCCAACAGATGCTGAGTATGTTTTATATGTAAATGTTTACTTAAAGGAGGCTTGACTGTCCTCTTTGGTAGTGGATTTGCAATGACATGGAAGCTGTGACAATTTCTGTTTACAGTGGTAGCATTAATACAAGTTTATTTTTATTTATTTGAATTTTTAACAGTTTTTAAGAGAGGATGCTGTTTGCAGGTGCATCAGAAAAGACGCGTTGAATGTTTTCTATCTGACATATCGTAACAAAAGTCGGTTCTTTAAGACCTTGCACTTTTAATGAACCATCTTATTGTCAACTCTCAGAATCTACTAGTGTGCCTTTTGGTGACGTTGTTGAGAATTTTAATGCATTTTAGTTCTCATTCGGCACGGCCTATGTGCTCCTCACGGGAGGGTCTTTAGAAATAGGATTAACTTCTAGAGGAATGCATTAGCCATGCCACAGAAGTAGGCAAAGCTCTAACTAGCCTGATAGATTGCTCCACGCTTCAAATCCTTCTAACTACCCCCTCCCTCTTTTTATTGACAGCTTCTCATTGAGCGGCTAGGAGCATTAGTGTATTTAGGAGTTAGATGTTTTGTATGATCCCAGGCTGATCTCATATTCGCTTTCTGAAATTAATTCGACACTGCTTTACATGTTAATCCGCAAAGGATTGATTTTGGGAAGGTCAGAGCAGTGCAGCCTCAGAAAATGGAAGAAAAGCTCCACTTAAAACAGCTCATTTCAGTTCCCAGAAATAAGTATAGATGCCTTTTCATTGTGACACTTAGCCAGCTGTAGGAGACTTGGTCATCTTACAGAATACATCAAATAGTGGTGTTTCATGGGATCTGCAAGGAAGTTGAGCTAATTAAATTTAGCTTCATTAACCAACTGCAGATTGCAAATGGCACAACTATATTTTGAAAACCTGTGGTATAACAAAAAATTCCTGTCTTCTTTAACCATCAACATAACTGCATAGTAAGAGCAATCAGGAACACAACAGCGTTTGATGTCTTGTATTTATTTTTTCTCTTATTTGTCTGCATATTTGTTGAATTTTCAGTTGCTAAAACTGGAAATAAATACACACAGAAAAACCCCTCATTGTGAGATATGTTGGTGTTGGATCATTATGGATAAATAGTATGTTTTATTTGGAGCTACTCAAAAGGCTGGGGGACTTGAATGGTAAAGTATTATAGCAAGAGCAAGATAAGGACACCTAAGAAAATAAAATACTACAAATATTGAGAAAGTGAACTGAGTTGCAGCTGCAACTTGCTGAAATAATTCTTTTCATTTGAAAGCAAATGTCTCTGATGGGGTGGTAATAGCATTTGGTATTTAACAACACAGTATATTGGTATGAATTCAAAAAGTCAAGCACAAAAACGGATTGTTCTTTACTGTGTGAATTAGCTTAAAAATAAATACTTTATTTTTTATATTAAAATGCAAGAGAAGTTTTAATTATAAATCACTTTTGACTTGTAGATTCATTAAACCATCACAATTAAAAATACCAGGAAATTAAACATTTTACAGTTTGTATTTTCACCTTTTCTAATTTAACTTTCATGAGTGCAATGTACATATAACTATTTTACAAGAAAAAAATTTGGATTCACATTTGGTTTGCAAGAGTTCAAACTGTTTCAGGTAAAATTTGTCCCCCAAAGCCTATAAATATCTAAATTTGACTACATTGCTCCCTGAAAGAATAGTGAAGTCTTTTATGGAGTTCAGATGTGCTCCGTTTTTGTTTTCTCTTTTTTTTTTCTTTTTTTTTTTCTTTTTTTTCTGTTATAGTTAATTGAGCTTCATCCATGTAGCTCCATCCATCTTTTTCTAAACGTCAGAGATGCTTAAAGGTCCTTGTACACCTCCCCACCAAATATGCCACGTCAGTTTAGTCATTGCAAGTATCATGGTACAGTGCTACACACACCACAGGTCAAATCTGGCACCGAATCTGTGGGTCTTCTCTAGCTTCAGTATAAGCTGATGCTTTTATTTTTCTTCCACGATCTATGGGCTGTACCAGTGCTTCCTTTATCCAAGAAAGGTCTGTTATTTGATGGTTTCCTTTCAGAAAACTTGCCTTATGCAGAACCTTACGATTCCAACTACGTGTACATATAATTTGAATGTAGGTGTCTGGGCTGTCAGGAACGAATGTAGTGCCCATATTGACCTGGTAATATTTGATCTGGAAGTGTAAGCTGCTTAATCCAATAACAGCTCTATATAAAGAGAAAAAATAAATTCAGACTTAGAATCTTTCCAGATCATCATCTTTTGTTATTTTTACAGCCTAATTTATTGGCTAATTTTCTGAGTCATGGGTGACAGAAAGCCCATTGATAACTGGGGAGCATGTAGAGTAACAAAGATCCTGCTGTAGCTTATGTGTTGATAAAACAGGTAAGGTCATACCTCAGGTGAAGTGTTTATAGTGGGGAATCAAAGCCTTTGTCTTTACACTTCTGTAGCATAGGATGCTAATCTGGAAAAGGGTATTTATTGTTGAGAATTATTTTTCAGTTTAGCATTTCAGAATAAATAACAGAATAAAAAGTTCACAATCAATAACGTAATTTGTTTTACAAAGGTTGATAGCTACATGTCTGAGTGCAGATGGCAGTACCCTGTAATACACGAAGTTGTGTGTCACTGGAGTCTGTTGAATTTTCTGTCAGTCCCCAAATGGTACAAAATGTTATTGGTAAAGTTACAAGTTAGGACTTTAATTCAGGTCTGACAAAGTTCTCGCTGTTTATAAACATGAATACTGTTCTGTAAAATAAATTCTAAATCAGCATTTGTAAAAAAAAAAAAAAAAAAAAAAAAAAAAAAGTGGATTTGTCTGCCCAAAACATCTTTTTTCAGTGTGATTTGAGAATAGCAAGTTTTGCATCAAAACTGTAGCAGAAAAGGTCTTGCAATATGAAATGGGGAACTTGTATCAATATATGAAATATATATATAGTGCTTAAAGTCAGTCATGGCGTTGTCTATTGCTCCATTTTTAGTGTTGCTCCAAACTATGTTCTTTCTACACAGAAGTGCTAGCAAATTCATGGTATGATAGTTCCAAAAATATGAATGAAACCTCAAGCAGCAAATAATGTCTCTAGGGACTCTAATGGAAATGACTTATTAAGACCTCATCTTAAGAACTTTTGAATTAAGAATCTGTCTGTATGAAAATGAAGGAAGAAAGAATAAAGTAAATAAATGCTCCTTTTTTTCCTGACTTGCATATTATTATTTATCATTTAAATGTGATTCTCCACAAGTACATATAAGTCTACCATCAGCTTACAGTCATGGGCTACAAAACTTGTTTTGCATTAGAATATTTTAGTAGAGTTCTTATGCAACACAGTCCTCTACTGTTGCAAAATCCTTCACTTCAATAACGTGAGACATCACAACTAGAAATTAGGTGATGTAATCATCCAACCTTTAGAAAATACAAATAAGTAAATATTAATATGACAAAAAATAATTTTGTTATCAATTTATTTCAGTAGCAGACTCTACCAGAAGGCTAGCAGTACAGATTAGGAAACTTTCAAATGCCTTTTTTAACTGGAGGGTTCCATTTGACTGCAAAAATAAAAAATCTTTTTCTGCAAGCAGGAATATATATCTTTTTTATGACAGGTTCATGCCTTGATATTGCATCGGTTTTTTGGAGAAAGGAACAATTTTTTTTGGTTTAAGAAATTGTTTTGAACTGTACCTCACATCAATAGAAGTTATGGGATTTTGGCTGTGAAACTCAATGTAAAAGGTTTACACCTGAATACAATGTGCAAATACACAGTAGGTCTTGGCCACCTCTTAAGAAGCTACTTGGTGTTATAAATTCATTGAACACATCTTACTGGAATTTATATTTATATACACCTGCACAAATACAGAGAACAGTGATGGCAGGATGGTTAGGTCAGTTGTGATGGCAAGACTGTTGGAGCATGCTAAGATGTAGAATGAATTATAAAGTTATGTAGTATGTCTTCTCATTTTTAAAAAGAAAAGTTTTGGGAACTTCCTTTTTTTATTTCAGGAATCTATTAATATTGAGTCTTCATTTCTTCGTATAAACCAAAAGCAAACTTTAAAAAGGCAAATAGAAACGTTAAGCAGACCTAAGCAGTCTTCTGGGTACAGGACTTTTTTCCTCCTTTATTTCTCATACAGTGGTCGGTGACATGAAGTAAAGAATAAGAATTG
Source organism: Falco naumanni (assembly GCF_017639655.2). Classification (NCBI taxonomy): domain Eukaryota; kingdom Metazoa; phylum Chordata; class Aves; order Falconiformes; family Falconidae; genus Falco; species Falco naumanni. Next base: position 77,937,847 of record NC_054055.1, on the reverse strand, counting down.
TGACTGACAAGCAAAACCCACAACTGAATGCTTTGATTTAAAATATTCATTTGTATGTACAGGAAATTCCAGTAATACTGATTAACAGTGAAGTCAGTAGCGTGAATCTTTATTGACTGCTTTGCTATAGAAAATAAACTTGTGGATTCATTTGAGAAACAAAGTAAAGAAAACTCTTTAAATAGAAAATACTAGTCTGGACTGAGTCTCTGAAAATGCCATGAAAAGCATGGAGCATTTCAGCCTAGTATACTTGTTTTGTATTATGCCAAGGGAAGAGCTGTCATAACAAGGAAATGTGGAGTTGAGTAATTTTGTCAAAGAAGAAATGCATCATCATTGCTGTGTATACAGGACATTGTGGAGGTATGGGTCTCTCGTTTTTTGGAGGAGTAAATTGTGAAATAAAAGTAATTCAGTCTTTGCTGATCAGTCATATTCCTTGTCTGTGACTTTCTAGCAAAAATGCACCTGGAGTGTTATGTACAGTCTTGAGTACTCATGAGTGGAAAAAGATGAAAACAAACTTGGGGATGTTCAGAAAACAACAAAGTGATGAGGTTGTATGGGTTCAAACCAAAAGAAGATTGCACAAGCTTATCGGCTACATGTTGACCATGGTGACATCTTCAGAGATCTACATACAGTATGAAGAGAAGTGACTTAGCCTAAAGAAAACCAAGGTGTCTTGAAGAGAGATTAAGAATAGTATAGGAAAACAATTTGTAATATTGTTACAGTTCTTAGCTGTGTTGGCGTAAGTGTTTTAAGTTACGTACAGCATGCAAAGAAAGGTAGTATCTTTTGTTAGACCATCTGTTCTTGAACTTCTTAGCGTTGACCCCCTTGATCCTGTATCTTTCCCTGTTCCTGGGTGAGGGATACTGGTGCTCTCCAAATTAAGGATATGAAGTGGCTGTTGAGCAGCTCTCAACTCTTAATTCATTCCATCTTTAACTCTTTCTTTTTGCAACTTAATGTCTCTTTTGGTAAATGTAATTGAATAAAGCAATTATCTATAATAATGGCAAGTTATCATAAGAAAAAAATGCTTATTCATAAAACAGGATTTTGTACAGCACCACTGGTTTTCTGAAATTAGCCTGTACTGTGATCACCCCCAAGGGCACCAACTCTTGATAGATGTCTTCTCCAAGGTTGAGTCACTTCTTCTGTCTGAGAGAATTCAGGAGTGTGACTTACGAGAAATGGACTCTCTGTGTCTGAAACAAAACAGCTTCAAACAAGAGATGAAAGATACGTAGTGAGCAACGCATGCATATAAAGTATACCTTTCAGTGACAGAGTATATAAAGACATAAAAGTCATTCCTTAAATGCAAATAAAATCGCTGCACAGATGAGGTCACAGAAAAGAAATCCAGTGAGGGTTGCTATATGGAAAGATACTGCCCTTGGCTCGGGAAGCCTCTGAGCTGCAAATTGTTAAAAGCAGGGAGACTGTTCAAGAAAGGTATGGCTTTGTACTTGCTCTGGTCAGCTACTCTGCCTTGGCCATGCTTTGGATCGTTGTTGTGGTTAGGATGCTAACCCAGCTGGAGCTTTGCTCTGACACACCATCATCTGTCTTACATTATTGACTCACCAGGTATTATGGCCAGGTTTGAGAGAAATATTCTACAGCATGTAGCACAGTTTAGCATAGCTCTTGGCAGGTGTTTACATGGAAGTTGTAGATTAAATGCTGCCTGAAGGAGGTCTTTCTGATGTGGAAAGGAGTTAAGTTTCTCCCTCTAGAAGAAGTGAACCTTTAGTCAGTCAGACCAGAACCTGATCCTTTAACTGTGGTGCTGCCACTGTGCAACACAATTTAGTATGAAAATTTTCCTTCAGAGTTTCTTTTTTTTTTTTCCCAATAGATTATTCAAGAATAAAATATCTCTGAATTTGAGAGACGTAATTTTGGAAGTATATAGGCAATTACCCACGTTAAATTTGCCCACTTGCTATTAAGAGCCATTGGTTTTGCCTTTGTTTTGTAGGCTCTCCGTTCTGGTAGAAATCAATTGGTGAACTACTGAGGCTGTAATTTTGACTGTGTAAGGTAGTGTATGTGCCAAGTACAGTACAGTGGTCTAACGTATGGCATGATATTGAGTGCCATAGTTTTATCTGGAATGCTTTGTGGAATAAGAGGCATTTTTCAATCCTTTCCTTGAGCCCTGGGCTGTACTTTCAACGTCTACCACTCTAGCCAGATTCTGAATTTTTCCTTTCACCATTCCCTGCCTCTTATATTTGTTCAGAAATCTTGTTTTAAGTCTGTTCTTTGTTTTAGCAGTTCCAGGTTGTGGAATATATCTTCTCTTAGCCTGGATGCAGCTGTTTCCCATCGCAAAAAGAATTCCTGGTTGTATGGGGAGACTTGAATTGCCTTCTTCCCAAAACTAACAGATGGCTTAAAGATACCTTTAATTGAGCCTGTGTTGCCTTTGAGTACTTACCAATTGGTGATTTTGGAAAAAGGGCTTATTTGAGGAAATCTGAAGCCCACTACAGCACATAATTATGCTTCTAACTGAAGGCCTGAGATTCAGTATGTAGCTTTCCCTTCCCCCTCTGCCCTCATCCAGAAAAGGTGGAGTGATCGTTTGACAGAACAGGAGTCATAACAAATAGGAAATATTTCTTAAAGCTGTGGTGGAAAAGTGGAATGGGTACTTGTTCAAAGGTTATTTATGTGCAATCTTAAACTACAGTTACTCAGGACTTACTGTCACTACTTACTGTCCATGCTATAAGCTATAGAGGTTTATTCAGAAACTAAGGTAAAAATCTTCCATGCAATTTTCTGTTGCTGCCCTGAAACGTTGTCCATTAGAGCTTAGTTTGAGATATGAATATGAGAGAAAGCATTTACTTAATGCAGTAGAAAACCTTGTACTGAACGATGGCCACCATAGGCTGCTTCCATTCTTAGTGCTGTATTTCACAGTTGAAAATGGTCATTGAACACTTACTGTGCTCCTGTACAACTCTGCGATGTGTGCAGCTATTAACAATGGCTCATGTTTTTCCTTTCTGATCCAACTGATTCATGGGTACTTGCTCTTTGCCCTCCAGCCCTCCTCCTATGGCTCCACAATGCTCAGTTCCACATATAAGAAAAAATTTGAAAAAGCTGGAGGGAGACTGTTGAAACTATGCAATTAGAAAAAGATAGTTGTCTCCTATTTTTTCCCAACATATAAGGAAAAGTTATGTTGGTACATTCAGTGATTTGAGGATTAAGAAAAAATAGCTATGGTGGTACTGATTTGCTATTTGGACTGTTAGGTCGTGTTTTTCCAGCTAACCTATGTACCTGTCGTGGCTGATGTTCTGATTTTGAAACTGAAGTATATATTTGCAGAGTTTCAGAAGCTGAGGCACCTTAAAAAATACGCACATACCACTACAGCATGATGTTTGCAGTAACATCTTACCACCACTAAAATACTGTGATTACTCTGAATGCTCTCCAAGTATGCTGACCACTGAGGGAGGCATCCTTACTCTTAGTTTGGGTTGAATGTTTGGTTACTTTTTTGAAGTAGAAATCATCCCAGAGGGAAAAAAGCCAATAATAGATAAGGATGTATATTACAAAATTTCAGTCACACAAAATGTGCAGGTCACATCTCATGTATATGTGTCCAAGTATTTGTTTGTGGTAGTATTTTTCATGCCAGTGTAATACATGTAAAGATGTCTTTCCTTAGGCACTATATGAAGACACTTGCTTACTGTTCTTATTATATTCTCACTTCTGTTTTTTAAATTAAAGTGAGCAAATATATATTGTCCGCTCTCAGGTATTTCTAACATCAGCTACCTTCAAGTAAAGGCTTCATACAAGATACAACCAAAGCGGGGCGGGGGGGGCAGGGGAGAGAAGAGAAATAAAAGGACTGAATTGTTTTTAAATGCATTAACTGAGGGAGAAGATTGTTTCCAATCATCATAGCTTTTCATATTCTTTTGTCATATCTGGTTGATAGTGTCTAGCACAGAAGGGTACAGTCAGGCACTTTACATATGTAATCATTTCTGTATGTAATTATTTCTAATCACTACTTAGTATAATAGGCCATACTGATATAAATATTTCAAAATAGTAATAATTATTCTTACATCTCCGTAAGCTTTAGCTCTTAACAACCATGTTAAGGCTGACAGAGGCATAGGATTTTTGTACAAAGATCAGATTCTGAAACAATACAAAAAATTACTGCTTTGTGACTGTGGCATCTTAGTATCTTAATAGAATGTAATTCTGCTACTTAATTGGCAGCGTGGTATCCATTCTTTTTTTATCTGGAAGTCAATCTGTAGGCTTCACCTTATGGATTTGGTTAGGATGTACTGTTAAGCGAGATGTCGTGAAGCCTGAAATCCCATGTAGTACAAGTACAGCAAAGATAACGGCAAGTTTCCTGCCATTGCTCTTCCAGTGTTTTGTGCCAAGTCTTCAGGGAGCACGTCTTCAGAGGGGCAAAATGATGCTAACCTGCAGAGATGCCAGTAATTTGTCAGTTGACGCTGTATGCTGCAATATTAACTCTGAATGGGAGGGAGTTGTATTTTGTGGAGGATTTAGCTCCATATGTTTTTTTATAGGGCAACCCGTACTATTTATACCTGTGGAACATCCCTTTACAAAGCTGCACTTCTGAATGCATCCTAAAGATTTAGAAATGAAATACCAAATCAGTATAACATGCTTTTTTTTCCAGAAAACCTCTTCCTGTTTGATCTTCCGCTTTTGATATGAAACTTTCTTCTGGTAGCCTGATCACTGAACATTATTTATTGATTTTGAAAGCTCTGTGAGCAAAAATGTATTTTAGCCTGCCTAATAAAATATTTCTTACAAAATTATTCACTATCACCTCCTGTGATTTTTAGTTCTGTTCACACAGTTCCCAGCTGCATTATCTACCCCCAATGTAGAAAATTAAGTCAATGTAAAAGTATACTCTGGTTTTTAAAAAGAGGTCACGAATAGCCTTTCTTCCCCTGGTAGTCACCAGTGTTCTTATTACGCTTCATTTATACAGTGGGAGGATTTGGGAGAACCAGCTGGGCCCCCTGTCTGCACTCATCAAGACTTAATTTCTGAAAGAGGTGCTGTTGTCATGAACAAGTGCAGAAGGTACTCTGGTGGTCCTGCCAAACAACAAGAGCTCTTAATTAGCAGCAATGTTCAATCAGACTGCTTAACCTGCCACAGAGCGGAGGAGGTCATGTTCCTTCCTGATGCACTGCCAGCCTAAAAAGCCCCCAAGAACTGATCCCAAATGTTTTTTTAAAAAACATGTACTTCGTTCCTAGAAGCAAGGAAGGCAAGGTATGATCTGTTCTTGGAAACTGTCATCACTAGAGTGAAATTTTATTTTTTTGAAGGATGTAGGGATTTCTCCTGTATAGAATGCTTGGTGGGTTTTGAAGGAAAAATATTTTTCATTGTAGTACTGAGAATAAGAAAATTCATAGACTTTCTGTATCTTGATTCTGGTCCGGGAGGGTTGTCCTGGACTTCAGTTATTTTGTTGAGGATTTGATAGTCTACAAAAATAAAAGCAGAGGACAGTGATGCTTAGCAATGTGGTCTTTGTTCTCATCAGCAGATCTTCTGATTCTGATTGAATGCTTGACTGCTAATGAGTTATAATGTGTATCCCTGAGTTGTTGGAGGGAAGTTTCTGAGTGGTGTGGCTGCCTTGGAGGCCATTAGGTGTAATGTAGAGCTCAGGATACAAAGTACTAGCTGATGAATTCCTTTAAAAGGCAAATTCTCGAGTTGCTAATTATTGTATATAAATTGTGAATGCTAGATGTCTACGTGTGTAGTGAAGTGTTTTGTAGAATGAGGATAAATTGCACATGAACAAGGAACCCAAAGTAAATAGTTTGCTGTTGTATGAGCAACTCCAAGTAAAGAGGTCCATTAAATAGACAAAATTTTTGAAAAGAAAATGCAGCAAATGCCAGAATATCAGTAATGATAAAGCTTCGAGAAAACCTAGCACTTGAACCAGTGAAACTGCTTGTTTGCCCTTTTCAGTGGCTATCAGTAGTTGAAATAAATAAAAAAGCAAACAAACAAACAAAGTTACATCTGAGCCAGATCCCAAGGATCTACATCTTTTGGCTTGTACTGATTATTTCAATTGATGACCCTTTTCCACTGGAAGGATTTTGATTAATACCGGTTGGGGGATGGGTGGGGGGTGATCTATTTTTTTATGCATTTACTTCTTTTCCATCTTAGTGTTCAGAAACTGAAAACTGACATATATGATACTATATCAATGAATACTCATTACTAGTAAAAAAAGGGAAATAAAAAGCTGAGCAAAAGTGTCAGTATTTTAATTAAAGATCTCATTATACTGCTTACATTGGAGAGTGTCTTGCTATTCTAATAGTACAATACCAGTCAGCTGCAAAAGATGCAAGGTAATGTAATGTTCAGCAGGGATAAAAGTTGCAGTCACAGATGATTAATAGGAAAGTCAGGGGAAGGAAGAAACTGTAACTACTGTTTCAATAGGTGTGCAGAAAAATTGTTAATAAGCTTGTATAAGACATTTCAGCTCTATACTCATTTTAACCCACCCTTCTTTTTATTTGAAATATATGAGAATTTTTGAATATGGGAAGAAAAGATCCCAGAAAGCTTTTGTTTGATATAGCATGGGAAGATGCTGTAAACCACAGAGCTAAAAGAAACTGACTACTTGTAGTATTAATTTCATAAGAAGCAGGCTTAATAGTGTAGAGATCTTTTTTCCTAAGGAACAGTAGTATTTCTTCGTTTCTCAAAGTTCCTTGTTTTAAATGATTGAGATAATTGTTGAAGTAACTCATTAAAACAAGAAAAAGTTTTGCAAGACATGATAGTACAATTTACTTAAACTTAAAAGATAGGAAAGATTTCAGTGAAAATTTAACCTCAATGGGATGTGAAGAAACGAATAAGTGAAATGTCAGCAGATTACCTGTGTATTTTTGTGGTTTAACAGTCATGGGAGTTTAAGAGAATTAATAGCAAAGATGTGTATTGCTTTATGGGAAGAATGAACTGAAAATATGAAATTCTTACTTAATACATATTTCAGAGTTTAAAATGCATGATTCCTTTTTTATTTTTGGAAATAACCATACATGCACACATAGGAGTTTAGGCATACAAACACAATGGGACCAATTTTTTGGATTTCTGGTAAATCTTGGTGCTGAGAAGACTCTTTACTTTGAAGGTATAAATGGTTACTGCTTACAGTAACATTCACTACCAAGGTAAGTACCTGAGCTGAGATGACTAAGTAATTTCTCCAGTGTTGCTGCTTTGATGTTAACCAAGTGTCAGAATACAAAAAATGTTCATTATTGCTAAAGATGGCAGCTGGTTTCTACCTGTGTAAGAAAAAGTTGTTTCAGTGCTTGCGTTGCCTGATTACTCTCCTAGATTAACTCCTGAGATTGATGCATGTACGCTAAGTATACTATACCACTTGTTACAACATAGCAGCGTTATGCACAGATGAAATAAAAAGGACTGTTATGCTTGTCAGGGAGGGGCGGTTGCCCCCTTTTTTTTTTTTTCTAAAGCCTTGGAATTCTAGGACATCTGCCAGCATTAGTTATCAACCAACTGCTTTGTGAGTACTTTAAATTAAAAGAACTTTATATTTGTAGTGCAAATAGTTGTATATGTACTAGTGTAAGTGTTAACTGTATCAGAAATAACTTTTAAAAATTGATTACATTCGGAATGAAGTGAAATTATAATATGAAGAGTCACTCTCTGAGAAAGAACAGACATGTGATTGGCACAAGGCCCTTTGAAAAGATCTTTGCTTTGGTAGGAAAAACCTGGCCCAAAGAGGCTTCTTATACTGAAGATGTGTAGATGAAGTAGAGTTTAGTGTATGTACCGGTTTTGTCATCTTTCATCATCTAATTTACATCTCTTGAGAATAGGACCTTTAATGTTGCTAAAAGCAAGAATGACTTCTATTAAAAACTATTATGTAAATGTTAATAAATGTAACCTTTCATTTTTAATTTTGTACATAGGCTTGAATCCACACTCTGAATAGAGAGTAAGGATTTTTCTTTGTACTTTTTAATGATTTGTGAGATTAAGTAGATTAGAAGCGTGCCAGGGCACATTATTCAGTATTTCTTTTTCAACAAGGTTTGTAGGTGCCTGTGCTCTTTAAAATAGAAACAAATAACTATATATCTGCCATCACTACTGAAGAAGTCTCTAATTACAAAAGGTGACTGGCTGTCAAGACTCTTGCATTAATATAATGCTGTGTGAAGGCAAAGAGAGACAGAAGTCTTTTTGTGTTACTGTGTAAGTGAAGGTCTTGCATTAATGGTTTTGAACATGTATGTTTATCATGATGTGCGTACGTTGTTCTGATGGCTGTGTGCAGCTCAGGAGAGTACAGTGTGTGTACTGAATAAGGATCTGAGACAAGACGGTCTCCTCTGTCTTCCTGAGAAGTGTGAATGGTGAGTCTTCATGAAGCCAGTCGGCTTGTTATTAGTAGGTTGCCAGTTATCATCTTCTGGGGTTTGTTTTTCCCCTCCGGTTGCCATTGTGTCTAATGATATGTTTTTATAAGTTCGGTTCTGAAAGATAAGGATGGGAAGATGTAGAGGAAACTGAAAATAATGTCACTGCTGATCTAAGAAATTTTGTAATTCTTAAATTAAAATCCTACTTTTAACCTAGTTGCATCTGCATGGGTCTTAAAGTAATGATGTGCATTTTGTTTCATAACTGTCATTGTAAGCTAGGACAGTTAGATTTGGATAATAGTTCTTCATGGAAGACTGAATTTCAGATATCAAGCCGATGAGCTGTAGCCTAGATTCAGTGGAAGGTGGCAAGAAAAAGAGCACTGAATCCCTGAGGCAATATAGTTTTCTTAATGATGGTAAATGTTGTATGGATTAACCAATCTGTGAAGAAAAGGTAAAGAGAAGGAAAAAAGTATTTTTAAAGTGCATCTTACAAGCCTAAATGTACATGCAATATTTTCAGTAATCAGATTGGACATGATGTTGAGTTGTTGACCACTTTTTCCTCTCAAGAACTTGGGAAGTCTCTCCTAGCCTTGAAGTCTTCCAGAAAAAAAGCTAATTCTTGTCAGTGTTGCTGTCCATCATCTTATTCTTGTTCTGTCTTATTCTTAAACTGTAGTCTTCTTTGAAACAGTGACCAATTTTACTGTATAATGAGGTCTCCTTCGTGACTTAGAGAGGGTAACAACTTTCTCCCTGAACTTCTCTTGCAGTTTTCATCTGGAAAATATTTTCCAAATTCCTTGCTGTGAGGAGGAAGATAATGCTGTGTTTTGCTGACAAACAGCTGCTGTAGTTTGTTGCTGAGGTGATTTCATATAATGAGTAGAAGTATGGTGTTTCCCATTGAGCTTTGTTTCCTAGTTTCTGAATTCCAGTGTTTGCATAAATTAAATACGCACCATAAAATGTACCTTTGAAAACTAAGGTCCTGAATGTGCAAATTTCTCAATCTGTTTTCTTAAATAAAGTAAGATGCCTACATTTCTAAAATGAAGGAGGGTTTTCCTTAAGCAGAAGTGGAGCCAGGCAGACATCCAGGATGGAACATGCCCGTCACAATCACTAAATGCAACTGCACTGGAATTTTAGAGAGGCAGAAAGTAATTGAAAAATTGGCATTTAGCCAGAGGCCCAACATTACTGTCCTGTAATATCAGGCATCAATTATTTAGTAGAATAAAAATAGAATATTCTGCATATTTAAATGCACTTAACAGTAATGACTTCAAAGGATGTTTGCACTGTATTATGCCCATGATTCTCAAATAATTAAAACTTCAAGACCTGAAAGTATCTTACAGCTCTGCACATAGATGAACTTCTGTTAAACTGTCTGTAATTTCACAGACCAAAGTGAGATGTAAGCATTTTTTGCAGTGTCTGTACGTGTTTTTTGCATCAATATATTGCGACTGGGTTGCATGTCTTGGAATGCACTTGAACTAACTTGCATGGCTGCAGTTTTACTCATTCTCATTTGCATCATTACAACCAGAGGAAATCAAAATAATTCTTTCGAACTTGATTTGATGAGCATCAAGTGCATATTTAAAAATGGTAGAAGTGCCATGGAAGTTCACTGTTTTGATTTTTCCACTTGAAGAAAATGATTGAACCAAAGACCATATACATTTAAAGGTGTGAAGGCATGACAAAGTCAATAATTTATTTTGTGCTTGTATAACATTTAATGTATATTTTAGCTTAAGTTGTTTTGCTGTAATCAGTCTTGGACTTGTACTGCATGGATGTGAGATCTGGATGCTATAGAGGCACCACCTCTAGGAGTCGAATGTTCTAAAATTTCCTGTGTACTTTGCCTTGGATTATCAGACATAACAAATGCTGTGGTTCTACTGTGCATCTGTTGCATGACTAGTGAAATATTACTTGGCCTTGACGTTCAGTAGATGGATGGAAAATGAAAGTCCAGGTGACTGCTATAGAGGCCTAGAACTAGACATGGTAATTTGGGAGTGCCTGAAGCTGTTTTCAAGAGTGCTTTTCAATGCATAGCATTAGATGAGTTTATGGTTAGAACTGCTGTCAGACATTCATTGTACTCTAAGGCAAAGGCACAGCATATTTGATTGTGTGCAGCAATGTCATATTTCTGGCACATGATGCCTGTGGCTGTGGGAGAATAAGAGGTTTTACATAAAACCTTTTCCTATAATAATTTTGCAGTCATTTGCACATCCACTGTTTGATTTGTTTTTCTTTCACCCAAGTGCTTTCATCCCCAGCCGTGGGGTGTGTGATAAACATGATGGTTACAGCTCAATCTTAGACCATCATACTATTGTCTCTGATTTTTAGAAATACACGTTACTGATCCATGTCACCCGTGGGATTGGAGGTAATACACACAGGCCTTCACTGCCTGCGCAAAGTCAGAAGTTCAGAGCCCGAACAAAGCATGTCCTTCAAGCTGCTCCAAATGAGCGACCTTGGTGAACATGCAAAGCTCTTCATAACATTACTTATACAGAATAGTAACACAGAGTAGTAGAACAGTAGTGCCCAATGTATCTAAGTCACTAACCGTATCATTTTTCAAAAACAGAGCTAGTATGCTTTTTGTGCTTTTATAATATCATCCATCTTTGGGTTTTCAGCTGCTTTGCCAATAGTTATCATTTAACTTTTCAAGATCTCTTAGAAACACTGTAGATAAATAGTGATTAAGTGCATACTAACACGGGGAAACAGAACCACAAGAATTATAATTTTGCTTTGGATCCCACAGAGAAATACATGAAAAATTGTTTATGGGAAGATCTCATACTGTCAAAGCAGGATTGAATAGCAAGTAATGACTGTCTAGACAAATCAAATTGATTTCATCTAGTAATAGCAGATTGAAACCAAAGTTTTAACCATTCCTTGTATGCAATCTTGAATATTCAAAAGTATTAAAGAGGGGGACTTTGATCAAAATTTCAGTGTTATTTTTGACCCACTTTGAGTGACAAAGTTTTTCTTACCAAGTGTGCGCTGATACTGATAGTTTATCCTATTCAGCTTCTTGTTTCTTTTCTGTTTTAAAAAAAGATTACAAATAATGATAAAATATATATAATTTTCTCTGTTTATATGAGTGATGTCTAAAATGAACTCTGCCATGCCTAATGCCATCCTCATACGATAGCCCAATACACAGCCCTAACACTGGGGTAGAAGAGCGAGCATCAGGACTGCAGAAGTTCTGTGGCAACAGAAACTTAATCCTAGTTTGTCTGGGAAGGAGGCAGCCATGCAAACAGCTGCATTTCATGAGGCCTCATGGCAAACTGCCTTGCAGATAATATTTTCACTGAGTTGCAAGACAACCAAAACCATCAAAATATAGTCCAGAGATGTTAGTCAGCCATGCAAATAACTTTGCTTTTGTATGGGAAGGCACATCTGTAATTATGTATTACTTCTTGCAAGTCCTTCAGTTTACAGTGAGTGCTGTTTAACTGGATTATCAAAAATTTTTCAGTAGAAAAGGGAGATTTTATTGATGTGCATGTGCACTGGCAAAAAAAGGGGAGTTAAAGGAGTAACTTAATTTTGGCTGCAAACACTTTTTTTCAGTTGTTAGAATGAGTTGATTTTTGTGTATTTATGTATGCTTCTAGAATATTACAAGCATTGTTTGGACTTAATCCTCACAGTGTCTGTTCCACATGGAAATAACTGTTTAAGTTATAGTGAGTTTTGCTTAATGGACAGATAAAGCATTCTTCTGCTGTCAGGTTTTATATTTTGTAATCTTTTTTCTAAAATTCAGCCATCTTTTCTTTGTGGAAGTATCCTAAAAGCTAATGAATACAAGGAAATTCAATTATAGGAACTCTTCAAAATCAAAAGTTTATGTTCTTGTCAGAAGACAGATAGCATGTAATAAATAACCAAAGATGTATTTTATGTTAACTTGCAAGAAATTGTTTTGACAGTAGAGTTTAGAAAAAGCATTTAAAACTGAGAACTTGACAATGTGTTTAATGATTTTGGAAGCCACCTTACTTTATCTGATATTGGAATAACTAATATAAGTTTTATCGCTCGAAATATGTGACTTGAGGGAATAATTTTTTTACTGTTAAAAAGATTTTTTAGTAGATTTTAAAAATGGATAGTCATATACATAATTAATTTTAAAATAAACATACACTAATAGGCAGTAAGCAAATGTAACTTGACCATATCCAACCATTCAGTTGCTGCATTAGATATGAAGATTTAGATTTATTAAAAAAAAAAAAAATCTTTTCATCTTTTGTTGTTGTTAAACCACTGAGAATTTCCAGGTAGTGTCACACTGTAAATATGTGCCTCATACTTTCAGTTTGAGAGTTACGCTCCTTTTGTTGTGTTTGGCTTGCATTGCTGCATGTCTCAGCTTTCAGGATCTGTAGAACAAAAACCTGACCGGAGAATTAGGTTCTGCCCTGCATATTTACAGAGGTCTATTTGATCATATCTGCCTGTGATTTTGGAATGAATGTTCCATTTCTTGCTGCATAAGAGTATCTGATGTGTAAAAGTATTCTGCCTGAGTTGAGCACTTAGCATATATCTCGCCTGTTAGTAAACTTCAGGCTCTGCTTATGTTCTGATGTATAGCCGTGGAATCAATGTAACACTTCTGCAACTTGATAGCTGAAACAGTTTAGTCTCTATACATGGGAAATATCCCTAGAATTCCAGAAAACCTGTGTGTTTATGTTCATAATAAGAACCCATATATTGGGTGATAGTCAATTCATTTACTGGTCTCAAAAGTCCATTATTTCTGTCTGTTCTGCTAATAGTAGTGGGAATTTTGTATGTGAGAAAGAATCATTTCTCTGTGGTAGATGAACTGCAAGGAAAAACATAAGCCACTGCTGTCTTAGCCTTGTATTTTGCCTGTACTTGGCCTTGTAGGCCTTGTCAACCTACATCATGTAAATTCCAGACCGATTTGAATTTCTGTTGTTGAATCATTTGAGCCACCCTAGTGATAGCTCAGAAGCTAGAAGTTACACAAACACAAAATGATAGCTCCTGACCCAGAGCTTACAAATTGTGAATGAGAAAAAGACCTACAGGGACAGGATGACTATGGGATGTCAGACTAAATGATTAGTGAAAAAGGGTTTTGAAAGTGAACACAAGGAGCTAATAATATTTGCTGCAATAGAAAAGTTATCCCAGGAACTACAAGAAAGGTGATAGGAAGAAGAATTTTACACATTTATTCTGAATGGATAGGAATAGAGCGTTCTGTTAGTCTTAAGTCCATGTTTGAAAGTCAAAATTATTTATGGAGTACTTGTTGAAAAAGCGGCTTTTTAAAAAAACACCTGAAAGGAAAAGTATTTCCTCACCCTACTCTTTCTCAGTTATATTCAGTGCTAAATATGTTGTGAAAGGTGGAGGAGACAGACAGCTGCAAACACTTGACGTTTACAATTGCAACTTTATTAATTCTGTGAAGAGTTTCTTGTTAAAATTCTGTTAGTGGAGAAAGGGAAAGGAGATCATTTTTTCTGAAGTGATCTTTCTCCTTTTAGATGTCTAACTCCTTGGTATCACAGCGGAAGTGTTGAAACACCCTTCTTAAAACTAAGACCCATGTGGAGTGTGCATTACCAAAGATCTTCCAACTCTTGTGGGTTATGACCTATTGGATCCTGTTTTATCCAAAATTCATGGTCATTTACATTAGAGCTTCTTGGACTTGGGAAATGGCTCTGACACTTTCCAAAATCCAAATGCTTTGCCTAGGAATGGTATGTTTACCACTAGCACTGAGAGAGAGTGAAGAGTAGTTCCCCAGCATCACTTTATCTGGGCCAATATACTGGTTATGCAATTGCTTTTTAAATTTTTTGGGGGAATGAAGGAATTTAAGGTGCTACAACTAAGGCTCCTGTTTTAACTGTAGCACAAAGACTGATTTGACTTGCTTGTTTACATTTCTATTGTATTTGTACCTTTCTTAGTCATGGTTCAGTTTAATCTGCTTTGAGCAAAGTGGATGGCATCTATAGGGTTGTTGCAGATTACAGTTATTGATCTCCCTGACTGGAGCTTCAGCATCACAAATTGTATTTTCTTTGTCAGATGGATGTGTTTGAGAAGTTTCCTTGTGTTTTTCTGATTTTACTTAAGCGGTGTTTATACTTGTTTATGTTGCATGTCATGTTAGTGGTTCTGCTGATTCACTTACTAGGCCAGACTGCTGAGGCTTCACATCTGCCAGTGCTTTAGCCCAACTCAGTCGTTTTCATTGATAATTTGGATGACAGTATTGAGGGTATGCTAATCAAAACCTAAACTCTGTAGGGAGGAGCTGTAAGGTTATAGAAAGGTAGGTTTCAAATTCTAGATGATCTTGATGAATCAAAGAATGGCCTGAAATAGACAGGATGCAGCCAAATGTTTAAATTAAGATAGGGAGGTTGTGTATCAGTTTTCAAGAGAAGTTCTAGAAGTTTAAGTCAACAATTAAATAGAGGTTAAGAAAAGTCTTACTGGTGTAACAAACAAGGTGAGAACTGAGACTGAAATTCATACAAAAGTGCTTAGAATTGTGTTATGCATAAAGTGTACAGAGTAATCCTTCCAGTACTGCTCAGCACTGGGAGTGCTTAACTGGAGTTATTGGTCCAGTTTTCAGCGCCAGGCTTCAAAAAGTGTGGATTTGCTGGGCACAGTACAAAGCAGAGAAAAGGGAATAGTTCAGGGTCTAGGAAACATGAATCCTTAGATGGGGAGCGTGGGGTATAAATGGATATGTTTTTTTCATTAAAAGAAGACAAAACTGGTGTAAAGAAACCTTTACTCAAGTCAATGGTCCCTTACAGGAAGAAAAAGAATAAGCATTTCTCTGTTTTCAGTGGGTATGGGACAGCATTTTAATGCAGAAATGCAGGTACAGTAATTTTTCCTTTAAAATTGCTAAAGAAAAGTAGTTTGCCTAGGTAAGCTGTTGTTTCTCCATTGTTTTGAGTTTTTATAAGTAGTCTAGAGAAAGTTTTACCAGACATAGAAAAGGAAGGGATAAAGACTTAAATAGCACTTGAGGTTCCTTCCAACCCTCTGTGACTGTAGTGCAGAATTGTACCTTAGACTTACAACATAGCTGTCAAGCACTGACCTGTTGTTAGAGTAGGGCTAACAGTAGCAGCTTGTTTCCATGCAGCAGTGGCTCATTTTGCCATGATTACAAATGCAAGGTATTGGGAGATAACCTTCTGCTGGTGGAGTGGATTTTTACTTCACACAAATGTGCTAACTACTGATATTTTTTCTTCCACATATTTATTAATTTACTAATTTGTGACTATTTCATATATATGTATGTCTGTGTTGATGCTTCCTATTTAAGACATTCTTCCCAGGTCATTTTTCTCCTACTCCAGAGCCAAAGGAATTATTTATTACAGACCACCCTAACCTTGGATAAAACCTTACTGTTTTGTTTAAAATAAAATACCACCGTGTCTGTCTCAAAATTTCTGCTTGCTTAGTGTTAAGTACTGCTAAGAGTCATAGTATCATATAACTAATCCTCCAAGTCTTCCTCCTCCTCTTTGATGCTTGCTTCTATTGCATGTGATCTGAATAGTTCTGCTCATTCACTTACTAGCCCAGAACATCTCTGCTAAAGCTTCACATCTGACTAAGCTTTAGCACAATTTAACTCAAGCGTCAGGGTTTACCGAACACCTGTTTTGTAGAAACGTACCAGTAAAGCTGAATGACAAAGTTTATTTTCTGTGCCTGGATTTTGCTTTCAACTTACAGCTAAAGAATGTACCAAAAAAATTAGGTGAAGGAGGACCCAGAGATCTGTCAGGAGGTTCAGAAATTATTTATGACAGATTTCAACTATTACTGTATTTGTACCACATATATCTGACAAGCAAGTGCAAGAACCACATGTCATCAAACACATCCACTGACAGCTAGTAACAGACAACAGGACTTGTGACCAGGTCCTGACTGTGGAGATACTACAGCAGAGTAATACTGTAATATTACTCTGTAATAAACTCTGTAATACAGAGTAAGATGGGGGAGAGGGAGAAATGGCAGGGGGTGAGCCATCCTACAGTTCTATTTAGTTTTCATACAAGAAAGTTGAAGTACTGTTTATAGTGATACACAGTTAGAACTTGACGTGTTATGTTTGTCAGTATTTGCAAGTAATTCCTGAGTTTACTAAGGTGGTGTGAGAATGAAAGGCATTTTTTATTTTACAATATTTGGTATATTCAGACTTCATCATCCACTATGTGCAAATGTCAGTTGTCGTTGCTCAGAAGAGCGGCAAGATGCCATGATCCAAGTATAAGTTTACCTGGGGACCTGTATGGTTTCTTGCCCCCTAGCAATTGCTGCATAAACAGCAGGTGTGATCCAGATATATGATTCAGGATGGTTGTGCAGCGCTCCCCACTTGGATGTCTGCTCTCTGTAGTTCAGGGCTTTCCTCCTTCATCCACCTCTCATAGTAAGAGGTATTTGTATGTATTTTGTTGTCTTAAACTAAGCATTCCTTTGAACTTTACAGAAGTAGGAGGTTACTGCTTTTCTTGCATTTGAAGAATTTGAAGTAACAAGGCTACATGTGGACCTTTGGGTTTTCTCTTACCCACCCTGACAAAGAGAATTCACTGTTTCAGGATTTGAATATCAGCCACATTTTGTGTTGAGTCTGTGGTTAAAGTCTACATTATGATGATTGTTTCTGGAGTCTACAGAGGATGCTGTGGCCAGCATAAAGTAACTTCCTTATTTTGAAATCCCTTCTTAATCACCCATGAAATTAACTATTGGAGTCTGCCTTCAAGTTGGCGCAGTCTAATAGTAGGGGTTTAAAAAATATTTAACAACATATTTGGAAACAGAACTTTTCTGTTCTTTATTTATGTTTTTGAATGTTGGCTCTTGCATGAGAAAAGCGCTGTATGGTTTAATACTGAATTTAGAAATCTTGTGGTTTCTGTTGGCCCTAGGAAGAAGCAGCTAGTATAAGACTCCAGTACTTGATGAGAGCATTTTTTGTGTTTTAATTATTAGACAAATGAATACAGAGCCAACTGAGTTCAGCTATTGTGTTTATTGCCCTTTTTTATTCACCATAAAGAGCGCAATAATTTTTCTGGATTACTATCTCTAACATGATCTGCAACTTGCAGAAAAAAGTTGAAGTATCATCAGTTCTGTCTTCACACAGGGAACAAGAAATTGCAGGGAAGTTCTGTTCAGGGATGTTGAAGTATAATGTTCAGGATTTATAATGCAGCTCAATGCTTCATTTCAGGTCAGCTCAACAATGAATTAGAAATGCATATAGGACTTCTAGGCCTTGTGAAGGTTCTAGTTCAGGATAGCCCATGTTGCTACTCTGGCTGGTAGGCCAAACTCCTCATCCAAAAGTGCGTCCCCTGTGAAGCATCGCATGGCTTATCAAAGAGAAACCACAAGCTGGATGGCAGATGTAGCTCCTTAACAGAATCTGAGGCTTCAGGGGGAAACCGAGGCATGTGAAAACCCAGTTTCTGTACCATGGGTGGATACATTTCAAAGTTTAAATCGTTCAAAACCATAGTATTTCCATATATTTGAAGCAATTGATACATTTTTGACTAAGCTGAAAATACTCCAGAAAAGTGTTAAGTATTTTAAAGAAAAAATTACATTGTTTCAGATAAATTAATTCCTCCTTCTCTTAGAGAACAGTGGCTTTGCTGAATCTGTATTTTCTGTAAAAAAAGTATGAGTATGGAAAACATCTAATCAGGTCTAATAATGCCTTTTAAAAAATAATATTCTAAACTTTACTTGCTAAACAAAGTACTTAAAATGCTAACTGAAATTTTAGAGCTAAATTGCCATTTTCTAAGAATTTTTTTTTGAAATGCCCCTTACTGGAACACTCTTTAAACAAAAAAATTCCTTTTTTCCCAGGTTCTCATTAAATTTATCCTTTTGAATTAACCTCTTGCATTATACTTAAGAAATTTCTAGATGCTACACGTTTAAGCTTTTTTAATAGAGAAGGACTAAAAAACTGAAATTTTTTTCTCTGGGAGTTTTGCAATTAAATTGTGGGCTTATTGACGTAGAAGGAATGCAGTGCTTTTGACTGCTTTTGCACAGCAAAAACATGTTAGTAATACTGTTTGCTAAATTTTCATATTTCACAGTGCTCAATGGAAAAAAAGACATGCAAGTAAAATAATTGTGCTTTACCTGCTAGTTTATTAAGCCATAGTTGTTTTGTAATAGTTGTAACACCTGGCCAAAATTATGAAGATTTGATGTAATGCCAAGTAACATGTCAAATTACCATCTTCACAGCAATGCTTGTAACACACATTGTACAGTGCATCCCATATCATAGAAATAAGAATATAAATAAGCATTTAGAACTTAGAAGTTCTGTGTGAATTTTTAAATTACATGGTGAGAGAGGCACATGGAAATTCAAAAATTGAGACTCATGCTTTTGGCCAAGGAAGAAAGTGGTAACAAAGAAATTTGCATGAAATTTTAGTTAACTGTTTTTCACGTTAAAAATATTTTTCAGAAAGAATGTTAAACTAACCAACAGGTCCCCCAAAGGTAAAATCTAATCTGTAGACCACAAGAAATGTCCAACAGCATAAAAATTTGCTACCTCTTGTTTTAGTGTAGGGAAACTATTGAGTGTATCTTTAGAAAGAGGAGGGGAAAAAATTATTTTCCAGTTAGCATTGGATTGGGAAGATGAAATTTACTACATCCTTAGGTTTATAGCGACAACCACATTACCATTATCATAAACCACCAGGGCCTAAATTTGGAGCACAATATATGTTGCAGGCATAAAATAAAAGAAACAAAAGCAAATCACAGAAGAAAATCAAAGTCTTTGAACTATAAATTACTTCTGTGATTTTAAGCATGACTGGTTTTAATGAAACTTGCAATAGTAAAAGGATAAAGGGAAAATTATTCATCTAAGGAAAATAAGCATTATTGCTAATTTTTTAGATCTTCTACAGTTACTTAGCAAGAAGTGGGTGGGGATTTGTTGCAATGCTTCAGTTTTTCCCAGTCTGCAATGGAAACCTCTGTGAAGGATCAGAGGAGGTCAGCTACCTTCTGCTTACACAGAATTCTTTTTCATGCTCACTTCAATTTACACGATATGTCCACTTTCTTTTGTTCCACGTTAAGCCTAACTGTTTGAGTGGCTACTTGGGAATAACCTCATCACTTCTGCAGTGGAATGTGGCAACTATTTAACACCCTGTATGATTTAAGACAGGAAATGAAGTGCTGTCTTAGTAAATTACAGAGGAATTTCTGTAAGGAAATGTAATTACCCAGACTAGAAATTGGCCAGAATATTAAGTTAAAATTGCTGTGTATGCAAAAAGTTCTTGGTTGGCTATTTTATCTGAGAGGTGACTTTAAGTAATAATGTATGAATTCAGAATCACTACACATTATTTTTGAGATCCTAATGCTTGCAATGCATTAACATACAAGTGAATCTGGTACTGATTTAAAAATAGATTTGCCACCTTACTGAAATGTTGTTGTTTCTTGCCATACTGTATGGGGTCACTTAAGGTTTCCTTCTCAGAAGTGACCGAACTTGTACACTCTTATAGAATCATAGAATAGTTTGAGTTGGAAGAGACCTTTAAAGGTCATCTAGTCGAACGCTACCCCCTGCAATGAGCAGGGACATCTTCGACTAGATCAGGTTGCTCAGAGCCCCATCCAGCCTGACCTTGAATGTTTCCAGGGATGAGGCATCTACCACCTCTCTGGGCAACGTGTTCCAGTGTTTCACTGCCCTCATTGTAAAAAAAGTTCTCTTATATCTAGCCTAAATCTACTGTCTTTCTGTTTCAAACCTTTACTGCTTGTCCTATTGCAACAGGCTGTACTAAAAAGTTTGTCCCCATCTTTGTTATAAGCCCCCTTTAAGTACTGAAAGGCCACAATAATGTCTCCCCAGAGCCTTCTCTTCTCCAGGCTGAACAACCCCAGCTCTCTCAGCCTGTCTTCATAGGAGAGGTGCTCCAGCCCCCTGATCATCTTTGTGCCCCCCCTCTGGACTCACCTCTTAACATGTCCATGTCTTTCCTGTGCTGAGGACTCCGGAGCTGGACGCAGTACTTCAGGTGGGGTCTCACCAGAGCAAAGTAGAGGAGCAGGATCACCTCCCTCAACCTACTGGCCACTATTCTTTTGATGCAGCCCAGGATATGGTTGGCCTTCTGGGCTGCAAGCGCACGTTACCAATTCATGTCCAGATTTTCATCTACCAGTACCTCTAATTATTTCTTCGCAGGGCTGCTCTCAATCCCTTCATCCCCCAGCCTCTATTGATACTGGGGATTGCCCCAGCCCAGGTGCAGGACCTTGCACTTGCCCTTGTTGAGCCTCATGAGGTTCAAATGGGCCCACTTCTTGAGCTTGTGAATCTAATGAAGTGTGATGAAATTACTGTTAAAAGTGACATCACTACAGGCTGCATTGATCTGTATGTTTTAAATTTTTTATAGCATCCGTACTGTGCTTTACTTTGGACAAAAGTGGTTGGATCTGGTTTTGATCAATATGTTTATAACTTTTTATTCCACTCTGAAGATTCTATTCTTAACATGTTATGATAAATATGTTTCACTGCATTCCAGTAAGTATTCTGTTTCTTAAATCTTGGCACTGGTCTTCATTTTTTTAATGAAATGTGTTTCGTTGCCATTTGTCCTATGTTAACTTTTCAGTGTGCTTCAGGTAGCTTTTTCAAATTAAAAAAAGGTCATAAATTGAAAAGATTGTTTATTATAGGGAAAAAATTAAATCAATTGTTCAAAACAGTAGAGGTTTTTGCTTTTCAAATTAAAAATTGAAACATCTTTAACTCCTAAACTCTTCTCACATCTCCCTTGGAAACTCCCTCCTTTACTGTAACTTTGTGGTCTTGATGATATTCACAGAGAAGCTGATTTACTGAATAAAGAAGTTCTTTAAGTTTCCAGTTTTGGAACATTACCAGTGTGTCTGAACCCAGGTTTCAAATTTTACTGGCATTTTGTTGGCAAACCAATTTTTTGGAGTCCTTTCTCATTTGGGTACGTTTCCTGACACCTTTGGCTGTATGGTACTGTGTTTTAAAATTCTCTTTTTCTTTTTTTTAAGAGGAAAAGCCTATAAACATATACAAAGGACTAATTATAAAATATCTGGTATAAAAATAGAGAGACAAGAAAATTACCAGCTGAAAAATGCAGTGAGCAGGAAAAATGAGCATTTAACGGTAAGAGTTTTGCTCTGCCTGTTCAGCAGGCCTGATTCTCAAAGCAATTCCACAGGCAAAGCATGCACTATTCTGAGGCCATAATATGGTAATTTAAATCAAGGATAAGTACATGGGTGGTACAAAAGAGGTGGTTTAGTCTTCCCTTCTAGCCACTGGCCTCTTTTACTGTTGCTTCCCTTTTGCCAACAGCAGTGTTCATTTGTGGTAAGCCAGATTACAGCATTGATCCAGCTGAAAAATAACTCACATGTCTTTGCCCTACTTACAGTCTTCCTGTGTACTGCAGTTCTGTTGGAACTGTTGTTATTAGCGCACTGCTCTCAAGACTAATAAACTAGCCAAAGTATGTTTAAGTTGCTCACCTATGTCATTCATAGTATTAACAGGTTATTCCTTGCTGATGAAGTAATGACTAGTACAAGACAATCTTTTTGTAGTACTTACTGAAGTAAGGTACAAGAAACTAGCAGTCCAAGTTAGTTTTCCACAAGTCTGGGACATTGTAGTCCCTTACGCTTTTTCTCACTGGCGTAGGACTTTAATGTATCTAAGGAGTTCAAAGAGAATTTGACACTAAATGGTCCTTTCTGTACTAACATTGCTATAGTGTATATATAGTGTACTAACTCACTACAGTGAAAGAAGCTATGAATTTTTTTAATAAAACAGAAGTGTGTGTTCATGTAATAGTGTATTCTGGCATGTATTTTGCCAGCTGGATGTAGGCAGTCATGACAGTGCTGAGTGGTAAGATTCCTATCATTTAAATAAGCCTCAGTAGGATAAAGAGTTTAGGTGTTCTTCTACCTGTCTCAGTTGTGTGAGTCAACATTTTGGTAGCCTGCATATTGCACCTGGTCATGTATAACATACTGCATGGAAAGTGGAAGATGGATAAAATCAAATATTTGGGCTAGTAAGAGAGTGTGAAAATTACTTTAATCTAGAATCCTACTTGGGATAGGCGATCCCAGTGAACAGCCTTTGGGCTAAATTGCTAATTTAGTAATTAGTAGCTAATGGCTAGTTTCTGACTGATTTCAACCAAACTTAAAAGACAGCTAGAAACACCAGAGATATACCAAGTTTCTGCACATTTCCTGGAGTCAAAGAATCCCTCCGATTGAAAGGTATTCCTGAAGGTCTTTAGTCCAACCTCCTTCTTTTAAGCAGGGTCAACAATGAATTCAGGCCAGTTTGTTCAGGGCTTTTTCCAGTCAGATCTTGTAAACCTCCAAGGACAGAAATACTCTGCAGCCTCTCCGGGCATCCTATTCCAGTACTTAGTTATCCTCACAGTTCAATGTTATTCGCGAACTTGATTAATGTTCATGCCATTTCCTTCTACATGTCACTGGTAAAGATATTAATATATTACATAGAATAGGCCTCAGGATGAACCCCTAGGGAACTGCAGTTGAATCCAGCCTACAGGTAGAGTACAAACCATTACTTTTCAATCCCAGAATCCAGACACTTTTTGCTCACATGATAGTGCATCCACCTAGACCATAATGCCAAACTTGGATACAAGGATGCTGTGAAAGCCCATCGTGAAGGTGGCTGCATTTTTGCGCTTTTGTCCAAAGCAAATTTGCCCTTCTCAATTTTTCTGGGACTCCCCCTGATCTCCATCACAGTGGTGATAGAAAACATCAGCCAGCTCTCTCAGCACTCTCAGATGCATCCCATCTTTTCTCATGAACTTGTACGAGTCAAGATTTCTCAAGAGATTTATGAGATCAATCCTTTTCTGCTGTTGGTATTTTCTGTTCTTGAACCCTGTCTGTACGTGTAAAGGCTTGGGAGAGCTTGCTGGTGAAGACCGGGGTGAAGAATGCATTGAGTAACCCAGACTTATGTGTGTCTGCTGTGGTTTTGCCTCAGTCAGCTGTGACCCCAAATTTTCCTTGTTTATTCTTATCATGTAGTAGTAGAAAATCTTGTTGCCATGTTTCTTGCCAATCTCTACTGTAGCTGACCTACCGTAGTTGAGCTTCAGCTTTCCTAACATCATCCTTACTTGTCTGGACAATGTTTCTACTTTTTGTCTTAGTAGTGTTTCACCTTGCTTCCATCTCGTTTGCATGTTCTTTTTACAGTCACAAGTTCCCTTTTTAGCAATACCAGACTCCTTGTTCATCAACTTCTTTTCCTCAGTATTGTGATGGACTCTTATTTTGTCTGTGGGAGGTTGTCTTTCAAGACCAGGTCTGTTGAGTGCCCTTGCCCTTCAGAGCTGCCTTTCATAAGATCCCATCTGTCAGGTCCCTGAATAAACTGAATTCTGCTGTCATGAAATCCACGGTTTGTACTGTATTACTTGCATTCCTGATTCTCTCAGCATTGGTTCATGTTTGCTATGGCCAAAGCTGCCACAGGTGACCACCTCCCCAGTCATCACTCCCTTGTTTGTAGCAGATTGAATCAATCACTCCAGTTGATCATCTGGTATTTGGGTTAAGAGCTTGTCCTTAGCGTTCACTGCAAGTCAGCTGGGATTGTTTGCATCATGCTTTCTTTGCCTTTTAGCAGGTACTGGGAGATGGGAGTCTCTGATGGGAATTGGGATCCATGATCTGCAGATGCCCTGAAGTTGCTCAAAAAGACTTTTTTCACTTCCTGCTTCCGATTAGGTGGTCTGTAACAGACTCCCACCATGATGTCATTCTTGGTGGCTTCTTTTCTGATCATGGCCCACCAGCTCTCAGACAGTCTACTGCCTGTTTTACAGATGCCCTCCATATCTTTGAGCTCCTTCAGGTTTTCTTGTTCTCCTGAAAACAGGTTTCCAGGTAGGAGAGACCCCCATCAATGCTGCCCACAAGGAGTCTGCAGAGTGGACTCGAGAGTTACTTATTCTGCTTGTCCAGCATGCCCTCTGGCAGGTCATTCAGCATGCAGAGTGTGGAATGAGACACAGCATCATGCAGCTGAGGGCTATGAAAAGGAGGTGGAGGGCAGATGAGGAGAGTTTAGGAAAAATATTAGTAGGCACACTGCTCATTTTCAAATTGGACATAATGGACAGAAACAGTGGATATAAAGTAG
The DNA here is from genome assembly GCF_017639655.2 of Falco naumanni. Lineage (NCBI taxonomy): Eukaryota > Metazoa > Chordata > Aves > Falconiformes > Falconidae > Falco > Falco naumanni. The sequence continues at coordinate 77,912,878 of NC_054055.1, read as the reverse complement.
TAAAGCAAGTGTTCAGGGCACCTTTTTGTCCAAAATAATGTAAGGAAATGGTCAAAAGGCATGTTCCTTTCCATTTGACTAATAATTGAAAGGAGTTTTATGTTGCTTTTGTAATGCTCTATAAACAAGCTATTTGAGAGTGAGATTTTCAGGCAAGGAACTTGAAGTGAGGGGAGAAATCTGTTCATAACTTACCCTCTTGTGCCCAGGTATTTTAACATCTGGAATGTAATGCTGCCTGTTGTAATACCTCTGCAATACTGTAACACAGCAGGATGCATTAATGAGAGTTTCAATCTTAAACCCACAACATCAATGAAATTTATAGTTGTCAGACTGTTAACATTATTCAAACATAGTTTTTGTGGTTTCAATTCCCATTTTACATTCATGTAGGAAGAAAAGTCATTGTGTTGACTAGCCATGAAGACAGAGTCCTCCTTAGACTTGAAATTTCTATAAAACAATTAAGTATTGTTTATTACTCTTGACAGCATTCGTAGTATGAACTGCACGGTGGGGGGAGGGTATTTGTATAAAAAATTTTGATAGAATCTCTCTCTTAATATTTCAGACGGTTTAATATTCTTGAATAGTAAAAGCGTCTTGTTCAAGTTTTGGAAAATACCACAAAAATGTTCAAAGCAGAAAAGAAAATTTTACATAAAATTCTAGTATCATCTTCTATGGTCATATAGGTGCCATCTGATATTCTTCCTGATGAGTAAATTTGTCTTCAGATGTTTCATGTTTCCCTACTCTTGTACCTCAGGGTGGTCTTTTGACTTAATATGTAGAGCAAGTTAGTTAAAGAGCACAGAAGAGAACAGAGAATTTCTTGAAGGAAAAAATTTTGGGGGGAGAATGTGGTGGGCACTGTGATTAAGTTGCTCTGCAGAAAAAATGAATTGTTAAATGTGCAGCTGATTAAGTTGAAAGAAAAGAAGGGAAGTCAATATGTAAAAATGTGCACGTATGGTTACTCTTTTCTGGCAAAGAAAATCCAAGTTGTTTCTCCCAGAAAAAGACTAACAAGCACACACAGTTTTCAAAGCTCTGAAGTTTGAGGAGGCTGTTGTGTGGGGGGAAGGTTATTAGCATAGGCTTCATAGTAATTCCAGCAGAATCTCAGGAAGTAGTAAAAATAAATCTATCTGTCTCTTGCTGTATCTGTCTGGGTATTAACAACTTCCCCATGTTGTGACCATTATGGCCCTTAAAAGTACAAACTCGGTCTCTGCGTTTAATATGTTGTTACCTGCTGCCAAGCCTCTAATAGCTACATTCATATGTTCTGTTAATCATATCTCTTTGTTCTAGAAGCCTGTGTTTTGGATTCATAATTAACTTTTTTCCTGTTCTGATTTTTCCTCCCATCATGGCAACAATGACTCCCCCCCCCACCCCTTTAAAAGCAAATATGTCAATGGAGAAGTAACAGAAGTCAGGGTATTTCAACAAACCTGTAATCTCTTCCAAACGGTGCTTCCAAATTTAAATTAGATTTTTGTGTTGCGAAACCATGAACTTGGTGTTGTAACTGAAATCATGCTGTTCCCAGAAGACGGGGCTGAAGCCTCATGAGCTGTGGAGGGTTTTCCCCCTAGGTCCCAGCATAAGAAGAGGCTTTTTTTAAACGTTAAATGTTGGTGGTAAATAGGTGTGCCTGGTCTCAGTGTATAATCCATAGGGCCCAAAGGAAAGAATTCATGAGTTGTATTTCATGTGAACTGCAAGGGGACTAGCAAAAAGATCTTCTGGCTATTGCTTTTTGACAATGTCTCACTGATTCAGAATTAATGTGGGAAAACATCGTGGAGCTTGTTTATGGCTTCTGCCAGTTTGGGTTCAAGTATTTCTAATTAGCGAAGGCATTTGTGGTCCAGACTTTGCTTGAGGCTTCCAATAACCTCCCCATTTTGATCATCATGAAAGGCAATTGAACTATTTGAAGGGTATTCTGAAACCTTTGGGTTCCTACGTGCGTTTCACTACTGATACAGCGCCAAGCATTACTGAAGCCCTGCTTTTCAGCCTGCAAGGCAGGAGGGATGGATAGTTCCTTAGCTTGTTGCTTGCATAGACATGTGCTGTGGGCAGCTGGGGGGACACTTCTGCTTGCAGCTGGTCCTTGCTGCCCAAGGATACTGGCTTGATTGCAGAATTTGAAACACCTTTCATACATATATGAAATTCAGAGGAAATAGTTTTAAATACTACTCTTTGTTGATTTGGACTGCATTTATCTCCAAGACAAAATTGCTTTTATATGAATGAACAATGTGACATTTGTGGCCATATTAGAAGTAGATCTGTAGGCTATACATCACTTTCTAGGTTTACCTTGCTGGCAACATCTTGAATATGTTTTATCTGTTAAATAACTCTTCCTGAAAATGTGAAATGGAGGAGGATTGTAGTACAGTTCAGATCTGGTTTAAAGTGCCTTGAACTAAGTTCTCACAGTAGGGTTTTTTCTTCTTTCTTTAAGTCTAGCATTGACTCATTTGGTGGTGTTAAAGTGCTCTTTCTACTTATCCCCAGAGGAAAGTTAGTATTCTTTTAAGTGAAACTATTTTAAAAGCAGAACACAAGCCTAAAATAAGCCAGTGTTCTCTAGAGTTCTCAGAAGGTGTAGATTTATTTACTGTAGTTAAATCATAATTAGTTCTCAGGGGATAGTGTATCTTTTAAACTGCTTTATTGCCACCATATTGGTTTTCTAAATAATCAGAAACTGCTGCTCTTATATTCTGTAGTATGAACAAAAATTTGCTGTAAGTAGAAACAAATGTCTAGAATTGCTAGTTGTCACTTAGTGAAGATAGTGACACGCAAAGAATAAGCACTTCAAGAAAACATATGTTATCAGAAGGCACCTTAATTGAACTATAGCTATAACTTTTCCCAGTGTAATAGATGTAGTAATGTTTTACTTTATCATTTTTCAGTTAATCTTATTTTAATATTCTAATGCTTTTTGGTCAAGAATAAATGTTAACTGAAAACGGATAAATGGTAGTGCAATGTTAACATAAAATATTACCTGATACTTAAGCCTAGATTTTCTTGAATGTAGCTTAGTGTTCCAGCTGATAAGCATGGGGTTGTTTTTTTTTCCTAATTGGCAGGTTAATGTTCAAGTTGCCTGAGGAGATGGGTTTAATAGCAATTGCTGTTCGACAAACAGAAGGGAAAGGTGAGTGAGTTTCCTTGTAGTGATAATAAATGTGTATTAAGCATATGAAATAAGGCATTTCAATGTCACCTAGCTGCCTTAAACATTTATTATGAGTGGTTTTGATAATATAACATATAGAATAATTGTGTCCTCTTCTCCTCCCATGTGAACTGTGCATTCAAACTCAAAACCTAAGTTAATTGAGACCAAAGTAAACATTTTCAGGATGTTTGGTGGCTTTTGCAGAAATGATTTAGTGGTCTTCTAGATTCTGCCAAAAAGTCTCCCCGGTCATGGAAACTGCCGTCACTACATTTAGTGCAATACAAGTCAGACTTCCAAATCAGAACTCCTTTCTGACTTAACAAGAACAAGACTGAGTCTTGACTTGCTCTGAGACAGAGGTTTCTTGAGTCTGCAGGACATGCCTTAACTGACATGGGGGTTTTCACAATCTTTTGCAAATAAATGTAAGCAAGTTCTGTCCCTTTCCCAGGAAGGTGCTAGCACTGATTTAAAAGCCACACTCGTTTTATTAGAAGAACACAGTGTCCAGTTCTAATAAGCTCTAATGAGCACAGATCTACATGGAGGTGGTTAACCTGGCTTTTGATACAGATCTAGCTTGTGTCAAGTTGATTCACAATGTGGATGGATTTCTAGATGCCCACAGTGCATCTTCACAAATACTCTTTCGCGTAAACGAAGCAAGATTTTTTGAAATGTGTATGTTATCAGATAACAGGACAATCCTGGAAGCAAGTCCTTTAGGACATTTTAGGAAACTGGGTAGCAGCATCCCCATTAAACAACCTGTAGGTTTTTTTAAAGACAAAGTCTTTTTTAAAGACAACCGTTTTTATTTCAAGATTAGTTTGGAGACTCCATTACAGGACTTATGGTAGATTCTTGGGTGGATACTACTGAATCTTTCTCTTTTGTAGCTATCTACATTTAAAAAGTGATCTTTTCTATAAATATATTCTTCTTGATTTGAAGTCAACTTTTTTTCTCTCCCTCCCCAGGTCGTGGTGGAAACGTTTGGCTCAGTCCAGTGGGCTGTGCACTATCCACTTTACATATCGCCATTCCTCTATATTCCAGCCTGGGCCAGAGAATTCCTTTTGTTCAACACCTGGTGTCCTTGGCAGTGGTAGAATCAGTTAGATCAATACCAGGATATGAGGTATGTCATTCTAATTTATCTCAAAATTCCTGTTTCGATTTTCATTAAATTCAAATTTTAACTATGTTTTCTGTGTGTAGAATGTCTGAATGCATAATATAGTTCTTCAGCACTAATATAGTGGTAAACTTAACCTTCATCCATGCTTGTTTATTTATATAAGAAATCTAGTGTACATATGATGAATACTGTCTTTTACTGATCTGATCAAGTATACTATGATCATTTCACTCATCATCTTACGAAACTTAAGACTCAGTCTTCAGCAGTAAAGAAAATGTCAATTTTGTTTGTCTAACAATTGAGTTAATTTGTTTTGATTTTGAAGTAGTTGGGGAAGAGGGAGGAGGGAAAAATGAATAAAACTGACAAATCCTTTTCTGCTTTTTTTGTTGGTGCTGTTTCAGTGGTCACTTTATCCCTTTTAAAGGATTTTTCCAACCCTTGTTTAAGTTTGAAAACTGATTTCTAAAGCAAGAACTTAGGAGTATTGCTCTCAAGAGGGAATCAAGTGTCCTGTCATCAGTATTAAAATGAAGAACCAGTCTTCTTCCTCACCCCATATATCTCCCTTTTAATGTTACCATTTCCTAATATTTGCTAACTATAAAACTTTGGTATTTTACAGAAGTAGTTAACTAAAGCATATGTTTCCTATATTACAGAAAATCAATGACTTATACACATTTACACATGAACTTTATTATAGTGGCACCCAGTAGCTTTGCTGTAGTTTAGGGTCTGTCAGCCATTCTATTAAAACCTTCTAACTTCAGTGCTTCATAACTTGACTATGAAAACAAAATGCTTCGGGCTAAAATTTGCAATATAAAATATTTGGCTAGAGTGAATAATTTAACCATTTAAAATAGAAGGGACAAGAGTTAGTTTTATAAAATATGAGTCTGACTGGGGAAGGAGTTAATTTATGAATGGAGGTGGTTTTGCTTCTGTACGCCTACCCTGGTATACTGTGGCATTTTTTATTTTACTCTATTTGGGAGGCAAAAGGTGACTGAGGTACTAAATATTAATATAGAAATGGTATGCATCAATAATATATGTACTGTGTATAGCACATGTATAATACATAGCTGGCTCTAACCAAGACAAAGCTACTGAATCTCTTTGGTAGTCCATCCACCCTAGACAATGGGTGAAACCACCGTTAAGGGTCTGGACTGAAGTACGTTAAATCAAGGAAATTCAAAGTTTTATCAGAAACTCCATTCTTAAATTTCCCCTTTAGACTTGGGTAACACAGGGCTTTTCTTTATGTCAGATGAACATCTATGCCATACACACTGCAGTAGCTATAGAAAATGTGCAGATCTATAGATGAGGTTTCGTTCTCTCCTCCAAATTTCCATACCTCCCTGTGTGTATGTCAGAATCTTACTAATACTTTAACACACTCTAACATTGTTCGCCACGCTCAAAGTCCATTTCAGGATTTCCATTCAGAAATCCTAAATACCTGTGTCTCAGCTTATGAGCCAGTTGTCATTTTTAGGATTGCCATGAATGTTAACTGTGCTAAACAGGCAGCAACGGAGGCCTTTGTTCTGGGGCCTTGCAGAGAAAATCTGACCGCTGAGTTGGAAGTTTTACTGTTAGATGTTAGTGCTGCAAATGCAGGTGGGTCTTGTATCAAGAGAATGAGTTGCTTTCCCATTCTGAGGACAGCAGGCATCTCTCTTTAGTAAATGAAGATAAGAATGTGCTCCATTTCCAGCATATTTTGTGAAACGCGTTGTTTCTTTGGTATGTAGATAGTTGTGCAGTACCTTGTTACTCCATTTTGTGGCAAGGTCTCTCTTGTGGGGTTTACGTCATGAGAACATCCAGTTGACTTGGTAGTTCTTCATGCTTGCTGTCACTTCCGTTGCAGAGCTAGTGTTTGGTGTCTTACAGGTGTATGTTCTCCTTAAGTAAGATCTACTGAATAGCTCTTTGGAAGATCTCTTAACACTGATAATACTGTTCAACTGTGTCATACTTCCCGTGTCTCAAGAGTCTTCTATAAATCTTTTCCCGGTGCGAAGAGTTGTTTTCCATAATGAATATGAATTGGTGATACTCTCTCTTAGAATGTTTTGATAGCAAAATCAGGTAGTATTTCCTGTCAATGTACGTGTAATGGACTCCTCTCTGGCCTTTAAATCTGTCAGGAAAGTAGACATGGACCCAGGTGCAGTTTTCACACATCCTGTAAAGGGATTTCATAATCTACAATAGGAGGGAATGCGACTCTTGTAGTCCTGGAGCACCTCCCATAATTTGCCTCTGGGGACACAGTCATATGCAGTTTTTCAAACTACAGGAAGCACATTTGCTTTCTTTTTGTGTTTAAGTAGCCGGTGCAAAGTTCAGTTCAGTTCTGTGGTTTCAACAAAAACTTCTCTATTGCGCTGGAATGGTGTCACACAGCAGAGTTTGTGTTTCCAGCTCCATGGCGTTGCCTGAGCGTAGCTGCCGAAAGCATGAATATATTTAGGACATTACTGAAGTATTTACATAGTTGTGAACTGGAATTTCTCCTGTCTGCTAAATTTCCTTTCTGAAATTCAAGATGTCGTTGTCGTCTTGTCTGGTTTCTGCAAGGATCCTCAAATACAGTGTCGATGTTATTGTAGGGTTACCCTGATTGTTTATCAGCAGTGAGCCACAGTGGCTGCCACAGTTTGCAGCTTTCTCGAATAGATCTTTTAAATCTTTAACAAGTACTTGTGAATGAAGGAAATGAATTCTATAAAACCTCACAATTGGAGACTGAAAATCTCTAGTATCTTTAGTCCCCCTTTTGGTCATTCTTTGTTATCTGCCATAATTTTTTTTCATTTGTTTTTTAAATAAATTGATACTTGTCTCTAACAGCTGCCAACCTCCTTAGTAAACCATGTACCCATGTTAATGTGACTTCTTCAGTAATATTTGTGAAGCACGTACGCAGGTTCTTATTGTGAAGAGTAGTTGACAGTATCATATTTAGTGTGGCAAAGAGGTAGAGAAACTATAGAATATGGTGTGGTGAATGAAACATGTATCAAAGAACAAAAGTGTTTCTAAATGTATGTTCTTGTTTCTTTAGGATATTGACCTGCGAGTAAAATGGCCAAATGATATTTACTACAGCGATGTTATGAAACTTGGTGGAGTTCTGGTAAACTCTACACTTATTGAAACAACATTTCATATGCTTATTGGTAAATGTCTATTTTTCAAGCTTTCCTATACTCTTTTTTTTCTGAATAAACTTTTTATTAATGTCTTTATGAGTTCAGATGATAAGGACAAGAACAAATAGTGACAGCAGGCATAAGGAAATAAAGCACAATATTAAATCAAAAGGAAACACAGAAAGTAAATGTTTTCATTCTTCTTAATATTTCCATATGCTTGACAAGGAAAATGTAAATGCAAGCATCTGGGCAGTTGTAGTAGAGTTCAAAGAAAGAGCATTACAGGAGAGAGGGAAAATCTCCTCATTGTTCTATTGCAAAACTAGTAGAATATATTGAAAAATGTATCCATTTTTTTCAATTTGCTTTTTTTGTTTGCAACATGACAAACGGTTTATTTAACATGTTCTTTAGAACATGTCTTTTAAATCAGGAGAAAAAGAGCTGCAAACACAGAGTAATGTTTTAATTTCTCCTTTCATCCTTTAGAAATGTATTCATAATGTTTTTCTTTTGATAAGTTTCTAGAAACTGGAGTATTACTAGTGGAGCAGCAATGTAATTATTTGATTAATTAATCACTTTAATAGAATCATAGAACTATAGAATGGTTTGGGTTGGAAGAGACCTTAAAGATCATCTGGTTCCAACCCCCCTGCCATGGGCAGGGACACCTGCCACCAGACCCGGTTGCTCAAAGCCCCATCCAGCCTGGCCTTGGACACTGCCAGGGATGGGGCACCCACAGCTGCTCTGGGCAACCTGTGCCAGGGTCTCACCACCTTTACTTCTCTCAAAAAGTAAAATTTGCAAAGTGGCTGGGAAGGTTGGGTCAGGGGGCAAAGAGTGGCAATCTCTTTCTTCATTGTGGAGACAGTCTACCTGGAAAGCTGATTCCAAAAAGGTAGCACAGCCAATCTCAGAAAGACTGTACATGTGTTCTCCAGCAAGTCCCAGTGCATTAAGACATTTGGGTGCACAGGTAAGTATGGAGATGTTTTTATCATCTCAAGTCTGATAATCATCCTGCTATTTGTTAAGGTAATTTTTTCCCATAGCCAGCAGCAGCCCAGAACTGTCAGTCATGCTTAGAAGCGCGGCAGCAGAGCTCTAGGTTCTGGTTCCAAAAGTAATTATCTCTGCTATGTCTAAAAAATTAAATGAAAGTTAATTACTAGGTCTAAAAGGTTAAAGAAGACGATTATAATATTTGGTTTGTATTTGAATGTAGCACAGTAGATAAGTGAAGTATCTTGCAAAGAGAGTGTGGGTATGATACCATTTCTGTCAAGGTGCTGTAAATTTTAAGGTGTGAACAAGCACAACACTTGAAGTAGTCATCACCTCCTTCTGTGAAACATGCCCAGCTGTTAAATTTTCTGTTCAGTTGTTATATCCTCATTTTGTAAATAATCTACATGTACAGAATGGAAGTTGCACTGAGACACTTAAAAAGCCTCTCTGTGCCCCGTCAACCATTTACTGCTTCCATATGTTTTTCCAGAGGCTGTTCTGGTTAAGACAAGAAAAGCAAAAATGGCTCTGAAAGTAGTTCATCTTATCAAATATCTCTTTGCACATTACATATTTGTTTTGTACCTTATGTTTCTTACCCTAAACACCAAAACATTCAAATTCAAATGGAAACTTTCTGTATGCATTCTCTCTGACGTCCATAGGAGTCATCTCGGTCTGAGGTATATACAAAGATGTACATTTTCATTAACATTCACCTGGAAGCTTCTAAGATTGAAACTTACTAGCCACATACTAGTCCAAGGATCTTTTCCATCATTTCAGTGATGTATGTCACTGAGAGTAGTAGGGGTAACTCATGACATCTAACTTCTTGTAATAGTAGTAGCAATGAGATCAGACTTCCACAACAGGAAAGGTAAGCCAGATGCATCATCCCCTTTCTACAGTCATGCAGATTCCTTACCTCACTGTTTACATGGTACTCATGAAGAGTGTCCCATATATGAGGGTAATGATCAAAATCAAAGATCGTCTGCATGGCTTCACTGATCTGAGAAGTACCTGAGAAGAGTAAGGTGAAACACAAACCTGCCTTTTCACCTGTACCGTGTGCTCAAGGCCTCACAAATGTCGCAGTTCATGTTCATACTTTTAAACATGTTTTTTTAAAAAATATTTTTTAAAAGAACTTAATTCTTGCAAGACTTTTGGAAGAAGAGTTCTGCAGAAGAATATACTTCATTAATGTGAGGACCAGACTCAGAACAGACATAGGCAGCCAAACACAAGTGGAATGCAAGGGACAGCCAACACGCTTGACCTGCAAAAGCTCTGTCTGCCTCTGTGTGTGTGCAGCTAAGGCATGCCCGGACAGTGTGCCGATGCTGAGATGCTGAAGGCAGGGCTGGTTCTAGAACTGGAAGATGTATTAGCCACATCAGCACACTGCAAGATCAGTGCTAAATGTTTATTTTTCACTCTTCTCGCATGGGCAATGCAGAGATGTCCTAGGAGTCCTGAGCACCTAATATTTTTCAAATTAACTGGCTACATTTTTGCCACCGCATTTATCCCTGGGTCCTTCTCGATACGTCTTTCGTGTCCGTTTCAATTTTTGGATTGCGAAGTCGTGATCTCCATACATACAAGCCTGAGTGTCCTGAGCCTGCAGAGGGTCTCCAAGGCCCTGCTGTGCACCCTGACAATACCAATCACTGCTTAATGGCCAGTCACTTTCTCTTCACTTATACTGTATTTGGGTGTAAACAGCTGAGTTGGGATTTGCTGGCATGGCACATTATACTTCCCAGTTCTTTTTCCTTTCTCTCTTTCCAATAATACAGTTCACCTCATTTCTGTAGGATTGATGTATTGATCGCTGTGGCTTTCTTTGCATGCATTCTCTGACTAGTTAAAAGTAAAAAACTCCTCTTCGCTGAGGAGATCCTTCTCGTAGTTAATACAAATTACTTCCATATATGAATAATCTCATTAATAGCAAATTTACAAAACAGTGCATCTGGACCTTCTTGCAGATGGAGACGTATCATGTCTAAACCTGATTGGCAGGCAGGGGTTTTATCCCAAATATCTGAGGAAAGAAAAATCCAAATTATTAGGAGAAAAAAATAGACAGGTAATACAATATATTTCTTTGCATCCCTCGAAGCCTGTTTCAGCAGGCTGCAAAAAAGGCCCCAAGAGCCATATTTAAATAAGAAAGGCGTTCAGCCAACATTATTCTAGCTGGAGAAATCTCAGTGAGAGACTTGAGGTTTCTAAAGGATATGCTGTATACTAAGATAGATTAAACAAACTGAAGTCTTACATGGCAAAATTAAATCTTCAAGCCAAACAAGGCTTATCAACTGAGTGAAGAGGCTTAATTTTCAGGAAATGCAATCAGCTAATTCTAGTAAACAGAGAGGTCTCTTGATTAAATTTTAGACTGAAAGATAAAACTCCGTCTTAGAGTATGATTAATGATTTACTCTCAATTAGCTAATGACTTGTCAGCTTCCAGGGAGTAAAAGAATTTCTCACATTGATGTTATTGTAACTGACATGCAAGTTACCACTTCCCATCTTCCTAAACCTCATTGATAAGATGGTGTGTTGTTGAAAGACTGCACTGGATTTGTTTCTACAGTTCTGAGGAGGCATTTTAAGGGCAAGGAACAAGTAGAATCTGGACTGAGATTTGTAATTACACAACTGGGAAGATCTGAAGTTGTAAGACTGAAGAAAAGCAGCTACTGGAAACGTACTTAGAGATAATTGTATCAAGCAGTTGAATAAAGTACTGACTTTCTGGCAGTAATAAAGCGTGTGTATTTAACAGATCCTGTCCTCTTCTTCTGGTTTGTCTTCTTCAGGCTTTGGCTTTAATGTGAATAACAGCAACCCCACCATATGCATCAATGATCTCATCACAAAATTTAATAAGGAAGAGGGGACAAAGCTGAAGCCTTTAACTGCAGACTGTCTTATTGCAAGGACTGTAACTATGCTGGAGAGGCTTATAGATATTTTTCAGGAGAAAGGGCCTAACGGAGTTCTTCCTCGTTACTACAAGTACTGGATACATAGGTAAGTGTAATGTTCTTCTCAAACTTTCTTTTAAAAAAGTTGGAAAGAACTCTTGAATGCTCTGTCTTTTTTCACTAGATTGCCTTTAATACTAGCGACTTAATTAAAACATACTCCCAAGTAGGATGTAATTTTTTAAGGGAGGATAAAAATAGCATATAGTAAAATCAATGGACTAGCGTGAGTTAAAGAATGCTTCTATGTATTTTACATGTGTCATCTCAAAACAAAGGGAATTGGGAATGATTTGTTTAGCTAGCGATGAAGCTGTTGTACTCACATCTTTCATAAAAAAAATAGATTGTTTGGATTAACTCCAACTCTGTTAATTCCACAGAAAGGAATTAAAGAAGGTAGAAAATGCTGCTAAAAATCATACTCTATAAAGAGCAATTGAAGTGGGAAATAAAAATATTCTGCTAGACATTAGTCCTCTAAGCTATTTTTAATTGTTTGTGCAGTGTCCACCAATTAATTCCTAACCATCTGGTTCTCTTTATTTGCAGTGGCAAGCAAGTCCGTCTCTACAGCGAGGAGGGCCCGATTGCGTGGATAGTTGGGATAGATGATTATGGATTCCTTCAAGTTCATGAAGAAGGCAAGGGTGTAGACTCTGTGCGCCCAGACGGCAACTCTTTTGACATGCTGAGAAACCTCATAGTCCCAAAGTATTCATAGTCCTCAGAGTTCATTAACAGTCCCCTCAGCGCAAAGAGGGGCTCTTTAGTATTTGGCACCAAGCAGCTAAACTTGTTTAAAGGTGGAGAGGGTAGTTGATAGCTTGATTTTTTTCCTTCTGATTTTCTGACATCTTTGTTCTTAGACACAGATAACTTCAACAGTTGAGAAGAAGTAGTTAACTCATTGCTGAAGGCCTTTATTCTTTCATATTAACTTTAAAACACATCTGTGTTGACATATTTTTGTAAGCATCAGTTCTTTAAAAGCAGCCTAATTGTAAAGGAATACTTTACAATTAACAGGACTTTCTCTTTATTTACACACTGTGAGAAACTGAAGTGGCTAAATATTTCCTTTTTGTGTCTCTGTGTTTTTATTGTACTTTAGCACAATAAAACGCATCTATGTTGACTTTTTTGTAAGCATCAGTTGTTTAAAAGTGGCCTGATTGCAAAGGAATACTTTGCAAGGAACAGAACTTTCTCTTTATTTACACACTTTATTTGAGAAACCAAAGTGGCTAAATATTTCCTTTTTGTGTCTCTGTTTTTATTGGACTTCAGCACAATGCAGTACAATATTTACATTTTTACTGTGTCTTTTTATGGTTTATGCATTGTCTGCAGTGGAAACAGCTGGAGGAGTTCATCATACATTTCTGAATTACTGGGATTAGCACTGTGTTTAAATTCAGGTCTAAGCATAGAGCTTTGCTGATGTGGTTCTTCTCCATGGGGGCCTGTGCAACAATTTACCATCCTGTGCTTTGGGCTCAGGTGTGTAACTCTGTCATGGCTGCCTTGAGTTTTTGGAGAGTTTTCCATCGGCACTTAAGAACTGTCGTTAGTTATCCAAATTAGTTGTACTCTGCTCTTCTTAGTCAATTGGATCTGAATAAATCGTCTCGTATCTCCTTTGAATCGTAGTCTTCCAAGAGGCTTTAGCCGCCATAAGAATAGCCCGCTGGAGTAGCGTATCACCTAGTTGCAATCTTCTTATCCAGGTAATTGTAGAATCCATGTCAGGAGAGGGAAGTCCTAAGTAGTTTAGAATTTAATAGTAACTCTATTGTAATAGCAAGGAAATTAAGCAAAAAGTAAGAGAAAATGCCCAGCTCTTAAAATCCCTACCATAAACAACTGCTATAGTGAAAAAGAGAAAACATACAGTTAAACTGGGTCCAAATTCTCTTCCATTGTTTCTGTTGTCACCCCCTTTCCCAAAGCAGGACATCTGGTTTTGCTGCTAACCATTACAGCAAGAGATGTAACACCTGCTGACCTGAAAGCAGCTTGCCTTGGGGGCTGGCTGCACAGTTCCAGGTTAGGTGTGACAGCTTCGTCATGAGTGGAAAACGTGGTGAAGCAGGCATGTGGGAGCTTCCGTGCAATGGCAGCTTGTCAGGCTTTTCTCCTGAGCAAGACGAATTTGCACCAGGAGGCTTGGCCACCACAGCACTTCAAACAGTTCCCTGCAAATGAAAAGTTTGTCATAGGTGTGATGTGGCCAGCTTCATTTCCTCCAGTGGGCAGCACAGCTTACTGTATTACCATGCCCCTACTGAAGGTGGATCAGCCAAATTGTTTCCACAAAGGACTTCTGTCTACTAGCCAGAAATGGGTTTTTTAGGTTAAAGTTCACCTCATAAACGATCTGAACATGTTAGTAGATTGTTTCAGTTACAAAGCCAAGAAGTCTTAAAACAAAGAAACTAGTCTGTAATGGTAATTTAGAGTAATCCTCGCATATTAGGCTTTAGGTGGTTTGGCAGCAAGTGCTAGAAATTAAGTTGTCCCTATTACATTTAGGATTTTATGTTCCGTATCACAGTAGATGGTCTGTCTGGTTGTCTGTACCCTGGTGTTTTGTTTTCCCCCACGATCTGCATCATGTGAGATTGCCCACCAATATTTCATAGAACTATACAGTGGAGTGGAGACAGCTGTTAATTGGCATAGTTAAAATGATACACATGACACCAGCTTTTGCTTTTTCCCACCAGATGCTTTCAAAACTGCTTCGAGCTGTTAACTTTTGGCAACTAACTTTCTTTCAGAATCAAATACTGATGTATATTATAATCAAATGAAACTTGAATCTGAGTTAGTAAAGTTTAAATAAAAAGAAGAAACTGTCTATGTATACAGATATAAAAAATGTGTGTGTGCTCATACGCACACTCACGTTTTCCTTGTGCATCTTCCACTTTTTTTCTACCTTTTCCTTCAAGCAGCTTATGAGCAATGCATGGCGCTGCAGGTCAGCTGCAGAAAGCATAGCTCTGGTACTGTTTTTGCCAGCCACAGAGTTTTACAAAAATTTAGATCTCAATCCAGTATTTGTAGCCAAAACACTGTCTCTGTTTTGCTACTGTGTGCCTGTAGGAAGCAACTTTGATTTCGCTCATATTCCAGACTGATGAGTGCGTGTAGAGATTGCTTTTTAACCACCAGGTTATGCATCAGGTTTTGACTTAAACTGCTTCCTTAAAACACACTCTCCCTTCACTAGGGACAAGTACTGTAAAAGAATGAAGAGGGGGAAATGACATGTTCCTGCGCGAAGGGCAGAATGGACTGCAGACCCTCACTCAGCTACGCTACCATGGTGTCTGAGCAGCAGGCAGATGGATTTTTTAATAGTGAAGTGCTGCGATATTTTCTGGTTGCTGTTGTTCCTTTTGGATTTTTTCATAACCTTCGTAATGGAAAGCTTGTTCAGTTCTCACTTTGAGTTGTAAGATTATTCCGAAACTTTTTGCATTGGGAAGAAACCTTAGCATTGAAATTCCTTTTTTGCAAATGAGAACTAACCATGTGTGGATGTGTCAGAGCGTAGGTAGGTGCTGTGGGAAGGCACCGCTTTGCCTCTACCTTTTAGTGGCCTATTCTGTGTGTATAAACCTACCTGTTGTCTTGAGGAAACAGCTTTGAGTTGGATAAAGTGTTTGTTGCAAACCTGACCTTTCCTTCAGAAGAACCAAAGAACTTCATAAAGAAAATTCCCGTTGCATGGTGAGCAGCTCCTTCAGGTCCTTCTGACCAGCAGCTCTTCCTGTCAAGAAAGCCAGTGGACCTGCCTGTGCCACGGTCACCTTAAGGTGGATGAGGAGCACAGCCAGGAGTCTTACTCTTTTTATGGCAAACTTGGCACACCCAGAAAACCACATTTTTGTATGAAAGTCATTGTTATTATTGCTGTTTCTGTCGGACAGATGAATGTGGTGTAGAGTGTCTCTGGACATAGGTATGGAGAGAATCAGATGACTCCAGACCCAGAAGTAATGCACTGAAAATGTTTCATTTCATTCAACTGTCCAGATTAGTAAAACACCTCTTCCATTGTGAGGCTGATGCTGTATCAAACTATTTTCTTGTTAAAGTGCTTTCAAAAAACTTCTATTGCAATGTCCGTATTTCTGTGACTTCGTTTTTTCCTCCTGGACTCTGTTATAACATTTCTCATTACACATTGTGAAAATATTTGCAGAGATTGTTTATTGATGGGAGAACTTCTGCAGCGCAGGTGGGTTCAGAAAGAGTAAGCGGGTTGTGTCCAGTCAGCACTGATGTTGTTTCCAAAGATTTGAAAAAGCAGCAATGCAGTTAATGTTTAGGAGTTCAAACAGTACATCTCACTTCTAGTAAAAGGTTTTATAAGACTTCAGAGCATTTTTAAAAATACATCCAACAAATCAAGGGCTATTACCTAGAAATAATAAAGCCTGTAATTCTTTTTGGGGCAGCTTCATTGTACAACTTTTTTTTTTTTTTCTTTGCTTTTTCTGATTCAGCTACAAAACATCAGCAGTCTAAAAAATTACTCTCTGCAACTGCTTTGGAATATACCGTAGCTTTATACAAAAAAATACAAAAAAAACCCACACTGAAGTGCTTTTAATATCTGCTATGAAAAAGATTTGTGCTACAAAGGGCTGATTCCTGGCGGTAACTGGTTTGATAAAAGCATTTGCATGCGTAAGTTACTGCAGTGATGCACCACACTGATCAGACACCAAAGAAATTAAATCTGAACTGAGGAAAGCACAGAGGTCAAAAAATGATGGCGTGCTGCAGGCTGCGCCATGGAACAGATGATTGAGAAAAAAGCACTGCAGGGAAGAATTGTAAACTAATGTCATGTTTGAGTATCTTGCATTAGCATGTTTCATTAACGATTCTGTGTTATTTTCAGTTCTCCAAGAATTTTCCTTTAAAATGCAATGTGGCTAAAATACAATAAATTTAAAAAATCTTTGTATTTTATAGTACATTAACGGTCAAGTATAGTACATATTACAAGTGAAATAAAATTTCAAATATGCAACACTATTCTTTGTGAAAGCCTGTGTTTTCTGTTAAAAGGAAATCCAACTCAATTTTCCTTTGGCTACGGGATTTTATTTAACATTTTAACAGTTTTGTTTTACATAATAAATAAGCAAAAATGCTTTACATTTTTAGGGAATACATAGATAATTCTGAGCATTACTAGGTTGTTCGTTTTGCGTGCTTTTTCACCTACATTTGTCATATAGCTTTATCTGCATCATATAAAAAAAGCAAAATCTAATGTTCAGGAAAAAAATGGAATAGTAAAATTTTCTCTCTGTTGTTTTTGAAGTGTGACTGAAATTGAAACTGAAAAAATACTTAGTGTCCCATTTTGTGATTTTTAGAGGAACACTGTTACTCTGACAGGTTTCCCATTCATTTGCACTTTCTCTCAGTGATACATTCTCCAATTTTACACCTATTGTCCACTGTGCTTAATTTCATTAAATTACTTTAATACCCTTTTCCAAATTACAGGGCTACAGTGACCTAGAGAGAAGTCTATTGTCTTATCACCTTATTTACATTGTGGTGTTTCTATTAATAGGATAAAAACTTGGAGACCTCAATAAGGGATTAATGTTTCCAACTTCACATTTTGCTAAGATATTCCCTCTCTCACTTCTTCACTCTCGTTCTCCGTATAATTTACACACTAGGTCTGAACTCCCCTAAGGGTTAAAATCCTATCAAGTCGCATGGCAAAGGTGTCTGTAGCAGCTCAGACAAGTACATCAGAGAGAAATTAGGTTATTTTTCATAATACATTCCAATTCACACTCCACTGTGGCAACATCATTTTTTCAAATTATTAAAAACATTGCCACTGTCAATGGCTGGGCTGCATTGTGCGGTATGAGTGTTCTATGAACATCTGTAGTTTAACTGACTAAAAGTCGTATTTTTCTCTCAATATAATTTACTCATGTTCCAGATGTGAAATTTCATTCCAGAATGAAAATTGCTGTTTCTATTTTGGAATAGCAGGAAAAATATATCACACATTTGCTTTTTAAATCAAAGGTCTTTTCTAAAACCTACCCTGTATTATCATATGTGAATGCGTAATTGATTCATTATTGCCTAGCAGGGAAAGTTCATGTACCTGAATATCACATACTGTAAAACATCTGTGGGAGAATGATGGAACACCTCCTCTGCTCAGGCTCATTGCATAAAGCCTGGAAGTGTGAATAACAAGGTAGACGCTGGAAAAATATTTTGTGGTATTTTACTGAAAAATATCAATGGCATTTTTTAACCAAAGCTTAATTTGGACGTTCCTGAAAATATGTTTTCATAGTGAGAAGTACTTACAAGAACAGAAAAATACACCAGATTGACTTTGCATGCAGCAACGCCACTAATGAGGTATAGGGGAAAGTGTAGCATGAGAGTTGTGCATCAGGTTTCTTTTTAATGATGCAAACAATGTCAGTTACTGCTTTATAGGGCATGGTTTTAATTTAACAAAATTAACATACGAGTCTTAGCATAATTGCATCTTTTAAGGAGGTGAGCCCGTTTATTGGTGACACTGGCTGGGAAGGCTGTTAACCAAAGCTGCTATAAAACCAACTGGTGTCTCACTACTTCAGTTTATGAAGTCCAAGTGACGATCATATTCACTCATAACGTTTCTGTAGACTCACTAACGTCTCTAGTGCTGGACAAAGCAAGGAGCACAGCTACGCTGAGTGAGTGAATGTGCTGGTTTGGTTCTGCTTTTGTTTTTTAAGTCAGTAATCTGGTAATGGCTGATTAGGTACGGGTTGTATTTATCATGGAAGATATTTCCCATGCTTTTTTCGCAAATGAAAAAGACAACTGTGAGCTTCCAGGTGAACACAGGTTTAGCTTCTTAATAAAGCCTTCTCTGTTAACCTTTCAGCAGGAAGCAATAAAAATGCTGAAAATTGTTTTCAAACATACGTTTTAAAAGTATTTTTGTGTACTCATAGCAATAAATATACATACAAGGGGTGACAATATTATTGCTGCATATAAAGGATAGAGAACATGTAATTTTTAGAAGTGTGTACTTCATTACATTTTTATCTGACAAGGTGCAATCCGTGAGCAAGTGTTATTTCCATATTGCACAAGCCAGGTAAGCATCTTCTTCAGCAAAGGTCTCTTAGAGAGTCTGGTAACAGAGAGAAAGTTTTAGAAGTGTAAATTAGCCTTGAATTGGGGCTAAGAAGGGTAGCTAAATATAGCTGACACAGTTCTACAACAAACTTTATTGTTGGTATTTACAGCTATTTTTTGGGAGTCCTTCGTTGTTTTATCGAGACCACACAATGTTTGGGAAAGTGGTTGAAAAACAAAGTGGACTGAGTGTTGTCAATTAAACACACACAGATCCGTGTGTCTCCTCATTTGTAAACTTTACAAAGAATAAAAAAAAAAAAGGGGGGGGGGGGGCGTGAAATCTATTCTTAATAGGCGGGACAAAATGTAAATGTGTGCTGTATGAGTTTCACTTGCTGCAGTTTATTAGCATAAACTGAGGTGGGTGCAAAGCGTCCGTTCCAAACCCCGATGTACTCAAACTCTGCTTTACTACAAGTGCAACTGTGGGGTTTGTGGTTGTACAGTGACTTTTGACTTTCCATATTCAGATTGTCCACTGACATTATTTGTGAAGTGCATGAATCAGTCAAGTATTAATCTTACCCTTGTGTTGACACTGAGATTTATGCTTAAGGAAGTTCAGTGTGTTAAAAGCTGAACCTTTCAAACTTCAGAAGTCAACTGGTAAGTTTAAAATACAGCATAAATGTTCATTATTCCCTTGACTATAAAGGAAACATTTCTGGTGCTATTATTAAGATGTATTTTTGAAATACTGGTTTGAAAATCTGCACAGCCTTTTCCCAGAATACTCCGTGACACACAAGGGTGTTTTTTTTCTTTTTCTTATTACAACATTTTATGAGGAATAGTCTTTAGTTCCTGCTACATGATTTGTCCCAATTTGCCATGACAAGGCCTGTAACCCTTTAATACGTATTTTTGTATGTATCAATTTGTCATATTGTTCCTTGTCAAGACAAATGGTGGTGGTAACAATCTAAGGACACTGAAAGCTATGCCAAAGAAATCAAATTTAGATTTGATTTATTTAGTTTTAAAACCTTTGGATAATTAATAAATAAGCTTTTTCCAGACTCAGTTCTGTTTAGTTAGTACAGCTGCATTATGGATACTAATAATCACTTTTCTTTAAACAAAGTTCATTTATCAGGATGCTTAACACATGGGCGGAGAGTTGATGCAATTTTTCACACAGTTTGTCAAAAATACCTAAATTAGAGTTATAGTTTATGATAAAAGAATCCTGAATATATTTTGAGAAGGAGGGGTTAAGGAAAAAAATGTTCTTCATATAAATCTCTGCATATAACACCTATCATTTGATTTTGTTGCACACTATGAAATAACAAAAATAAGATCTGTAACATGTCTTCTCACTGGCACCAGAGCTTAATCTGTGACAACGAAGCATGGAAGCTAGATGTAGGGTGTTTTTCTGACCTTGAAGGTACTGTTATTCATGACTTGCCAGGAACACACAAGTCTGTCCCTTCTGCTGACCTTCAGCTATGCTCAGTAAATGTAACCATTTTTTCTCATGCTTTTTGCAAATCATTGTAGTTTAGCTTCTTAATTAAATGTAAATACTCCTCTATTACCGTCACCTTCCATTGGCTATTATTACAGAAGTTCCAATATAATGGGGTAGTGCAGATTCCTTGTGGGTTTCTGGAGAAGAAGCTGATGAGGGGCTTTGGTTTTTGTAAATAAATGTATTTACTTCTTCAGAATTGTATCCGTAATTTTCTCCTACATGTCCTGTCGCTGTACATGATGAAGATTGAAATGTACCATGTTTGGCTAAAACATGGTGATAATTTAGAAGCACAAATGGAACTTGTCCGGAGGATCTCACATCCATCACACGTTCACTTTCGGAGTCATGATCAAGCTTTCCAGTCATCTCATTGTTGTCCAGTTCATCTAGATTTGTAGCGTGGTGACTAATGTGCCCGTATTTGGGTTCTTTCATACAAATCCTTCTTGTCTGCTCATATACTGAGGGCATTGGCAGGAGGTGACTTAATTGTCCTATAGCTTTAGACTGAAAACATTCTGATTTTGGCAGCAAGGAGTTAGCTATTGAGTTTGAAAAAGAACTTTCGTTGTTGCTCATTTTTTCTGGTAGGTCTCTGTTAAAAGCTAACTTGTTTTCTTCTTTAATGAGGTGGTGAGGTGGCTGAATCCTGGTTTCTATTTTGTTGGGTTTCATGATGCCAGAATCATAAATCTCTTCTTTGTATCTGCTGCCTGGCATGGGTGCTGTGCAGCTTGTAAAGTTGTCAGATAGAGCATCTTGGCTGTATCTTCTGTTTGATATGGGCACTTGCAAGAAAGAGAAAATGTTAATTACTGACAATGAGTTCATATAATAGTTAGATGCTAACACTTTTTATGACTGAATTTTGACACCCATTTGGTTTGGGCCAGATCCAAGTCCCAGTGAAGATGTCAGAGACAATTCCATTTCCCTCAGTGTCTTTGGACAAGTCTCTTTAAGACTGTTGAAAAGTTAAAAAAAACCACACCAACCCATTCAGAAGGGCCAACAGTGTTGAACAATTCTGAAAAGGTTTTC
Organism: Falco naumanni; assembly: GCF_017639655.2. Lineage (NCBI taxonomy): Eukaryota > Metazoa > Chordata > Aves > Falconiformes > Falconidae > Falco > Falco naumanni. The sequence continues at coordinate 77,891,568 of NC_054055.1, read as the reverse complement.
CATGTGAAAAGCCCGTTTATTTATTTGACGGAATAATTTTAAAACACATATTTAATATGGTTAAATCAGGGAAATTCAACAAAAGAAATATTTGGAAACGTGACCTGCTATCAAAAAGCTTGACCTTAAGTAAGCTCTTTTCAAAGATTTATCAAATGTTTTACCAAAGGATGGATAACATTTATTACATGTCAGTGATTCAATGATGAAAGTAAAGCAGGATTTATTCTTCCCATCACTGTGGAAGTGTATTGGGCACTCACCCTTGTAAGGAAAGAAGAGAGTGTGCAGTAATACATACTGACACGTCACTATCTAATTCATGATACCTATTTGTGATATACATAATATCTAGCTTGTGTCACATTAAAGGCTGTGCTTTTTCTCTTTGAAAAACTAGCATCAGATATTAAAAATATCTACTGAAAAGCAACATAAATACTTATTGAGAAAGCTCCGTCTCTGCTTTTAAGGTACTATCATTTAATAAAGCTGAATGTATAATATAAATGTAACTTACAACATACACTGAGAATGTTTGTTTGAATATAGGAATACTAGACCAGATACGCATGGAATTCTTAAAGTGTTTCTTAATTAAATTGATTCTTAAATTTTCAGGAGAGTATGAACCAAGGATTTCTGTTCAGGGTTTTCCTCTAAAATATATTGAGTGATCTTAGTTTTCACAAGTTTCTGCATGGTAGCTGAACTCTTGAAATAATTAGAATTGTTTTTATCATTTTCTGCTTTCTTTATGCAGCTTTTCCTTTTTGGACACTCCTGTCTACAAATAGTAAGAGAAAAAGCCACTGGTTTACTCCTATACAGTATAGCTAAATTTAGGCGAGTACTAATTCTTTGCACTGTTTTGTATGAACAGTTTGACAGTTATACTACTCCTCCAAGGCATATTTGAAAGTTTTATGTTAAAGGTTAAATGAGGCACTTAGCAAATTTCTCAAATTAAACCTAAACTCTATTTTGTGTTATGCTCGCTGAAAGCCCTGGACACCTAAATGCCTTTTGTAAAAGGGATTTTCTGTTTTTCTAAAAATTTTATTTAACGTCTTAAAGGTTTTGGAGTTCCCCTGTAGTGGTTGCTGACGTAACTGTACCCGCTAATAATTAAATACTCCCTGTGCTATAGTAGACTGGCAAAGCCTTCATGTATAACAGAGGAAGCAGAAATAGCTCAATTGTACTTCTTTTTATATGCAGAGCTTCATTAATTTCAGAGGGAGTCGCACCACATAATTAACACCAGAATTTAAACAGGAATCTGGATGCAATTTCTTCTTGATTGACCCAACATCCTCCTAGAAACAATAATGTTTCAAGTTATTCTTTTTAATTTTCATTTATATATTTTGTTCCAAGAAGTATACGCAGTCCTAAGTAAACTGATTTCTCATCAGCTGTTGAAAAATGGCCCTTTTTGGATCACAAATCAAAACAGGGATTCAGCCACGTGCTTAAGTATAACTTGGAAAATTTACCAATGTAATTATACCACTCTAATTTTAGCACACATCTGGCATTTTTACTATGAATTAAGTATATGTGCTGAGAGTTACTGACATATAACTAAGAAGGTTTAACTAATCTGGTATATTTGTTCTAGTGTTTTTCCCACTTGAGACATCCATAGGAGTGATGGGTTTGTTCTCTTACTGCAGCATGGAGAATTGTTACTTTGTGGATCTAATCTCTTAACAAAAGATTGTCCCTTTCCATTTTTAGAGCCCACACTTGTAAGAAGCTGAAGCATTGCAGCAGCTGGCCCCTGTCTTTTTATCGTCATTTTTGTCATCTCAAATTCTGCTGGGCTGATGGCTGCCACCTTCATACCGAGAAGTAATTTGCATACTTGGAAATTTTGTTCTCAAACATGGTTCTCATCTCTTTTGCTGAGGAAGAAGGTAAGGGTCTGGTTAATTGTTTGCAGGCTTCCATTAAAGTTGTCAGCACATTTGTGGAGTCAGACTAGACAGTTAAGCAAGTCGTGTCTGCAGTGCAATGGAGCCCAGTCATTTTTGTCCACTTACATTCAGAACAGTTACTGGAGCTAGGCTTAAATCTGCTTTTGTCTTCCTTTGCAGACAAAAGCCCAAGTATGCCTGGGGACAGACTCCTCCTGGGGAGTTTTTCATACAGAAGTTAATAGAAAGCTGACAACTGCTTTGTGTTGCCGTAGAAGGGCAGCACCCCAGGATTGCATCCACCCATCTGGCATGTGGGTATTGCCAGAGTACCTGCCTCAGCAGGTGTGTGAGGATCTCCCATGCATTCTGTACTTTTCCAGTGCTGAAAACACATTACAGTCATTGAAGTCAGTGCATTAATTTGGGATGCTTTCTGGGCCACTGTTCTGCCAGAGCAATCCAGCTATGCCAAGCAAGGTAGATACACTGCACATCTAAGGATGTGTGTCATACCAGAGTGATAACAGCTTTCTAGAAGGCCCTTTATACTTACTTACACTGCCTCCATTCCTAGCAGCCTACAGCTGCAACAGTGAACTTAAGTCCTTCAGGCATCATGTCTCCTAATTCTTGACAAGTAGCTCTGCTTTCCCACTGGTGCACAGGGTGCAACTTGGACAAGTTAAGGGAAAACCTGGAGATTAAGAGCCCCATCACCTGGAAGCCTGCTCAGATTTCAGCATCCAACCATCCAAGTGGGAACAGGAAGGCTCCTCCAGCAGGTATTGATCTTTTTTTAAAACATACCAAGTATTTTCATAGCTACAGTGCACTGCAGCAATCTTGCCCCTGTCAAGCTGAGTGCTGTGGCGAGGAGCATTCCCTCCTCACCTTTAAATAGTGCAGTCAAAGAGCAGATGGTGCTCAATGGGGAAAGATGCTTGCCCAAAAGGTATTTCATTCACAAACATGCCTTTCTGTACCAAGACATTAATAGGTACAGCTGCTCCTTGTTCTCTCATTGCCCCTATTGCACTAAAAATGAAAGAAAAGCAACTTGAAACCAGGTTAAAGCAAAGAAAGTCTGATACTCAGCACTGATCTTCATGCAAAAGGTATGCAGTCCTTATCAGCAGTTTTTTATCCTGTCTCTGAAAAACTTGTCTGTTCTTTAGGGCACAGCTGATCCCCTCTTCATGCATGCTTTGTCTTGCATAATTTTTCCTGGGCTTTCTGATCTACACTAACCTCAGAAGAGTGTACTGACAGTTACTGTGTTTTGAAACGATGATATAACAACACTTGGATGTTGACTTGTAGCCCATGATGTTTCAGTATGTTTCCTAATTCTTTGTGCAAAAGGACCTTCAGAGAAGAGGAGCAATTACTCAGTCGCTTTGAGTTTTGCTGAAGACCAACAAGCAGAGCCACTGTACTGCTCAGGTCACATTGCAAAGGCATGCTGATATTCCTCTGTGTCAAAGAAGACAAAGATACAACAGGTCTTACACTGTCCCTGCCCATGGAAAAGATATTTTTTCAGGTTAGCTCAATATCTGTGCTGTGTCCTGACCTGAACCCTAATTGCAAGTCATCTGAGGCATGGGCTGATGTTGTCATCGCTATGGTCTACATTATTCACCCTCCAAAAACAGTAGTAAGACAACATGACCTTCAAGACCTCTTTGTCTCTAGTGGAATATACTTTTCAAAGAAGATGTCATCTATTTCTTCCAGTAGTCACTGGCTAAACTGGGGCAGGGGGGTGATTTGGGGGAGGAAGATAGACCAGAGCTTTTTCACAGATTTTCTCAGTATTCTTCATCATTTCCTCAGTTTTGGCATAATCCGTGTCACTAAGCTTCACACAGATAGTACAGACTGGCCAACAGCATAACTTAATGAGAAGTGGGTGCTGTGGTACCTACACTAGTAATGTATCTGTTCAAGTGTACAAAGGAAAATTCCCTGACTATGAAGATGGTTGCTTCTTCTGAAGTGAATTTCTTTTCTGATGACTAGGCCAGCTGGAAGAAAGTGGAAGCTTTGAAACCAGATTCTGAGGCAGCAGCATCTGATTTGCAGACAGTTTTATCTGCTACGTGCTTTTCCAGAGCTTTGATGGCTTGGCATGATCATCTTAAAATCTCTGATCTCTCCAAAAGAAGCTATTTTCCATAGAGAAAAATGTCTCTGGCCTACGGCATTTTTGGCAGATGCTGCTATGGATGTGATGTGGAATAGCCCTTGCGTCCAATCCGGTTGCCAGATGTCATATTTGGCATTGTCTTTGGATTGAAGATAATGACACTAAGCAGATCCTCTCTCCTTTGAAGCTTACTGGCTGTCAGTTTTTCAATGAACCGCTAGAAAAAGCAGCAGTTGACAATGTAAGAAAGATCAGATGCCCCTTTCAATTCAAAGTAAAAAGTCACTTCCAAAGGTTCAAATTTCTCTTCTGCCACCAGCCTCAGCAGAAGTATGACAAGGCTAATTCTACCTCAGGAGGAATCAAACTTTGAAACAATTAGATATAAATCCTCTTTGCAGCAGAGGCTCCATTTTTCTTTTCTCTCTTATAACACTGTGTGTGAACTCACGCAATGACCTCTGACCAGGCCTGAGTTTGACCATATTCTTTTTTCCTTCCTGAACAGTAAAATTGTTAAGTGCTTTTCCAGGCAATTAATTATACCAAGTCAGTTTTCATCAAATGCCCAGTAGCTAAACATCCATTAAATACATCTGTGCTCAAAAGAGAACCCACATATTCTGATGTAAGCAACAATATCTGAAGTAGAACAAGAATAAAGAATCACTGGTATCACAGTTCCATTTTCCTGTTCATGAGGAAATTGAAAAATACCAACAGTTGCTTGCAGGTTTTTGTTGGGACTTTTTTTTTACTCTAACATATTTAACACTATTGCTATGGAATCCTTCTGACTTAATATATTTACTAGGAGTTATCTGCCTATATCAACCGACCGATGGTAAATTGCTTGTCTGCTGCTATGGTCGCTAGGCTTTTCTGGCAAATGTTATGGCCACAATCAATTTTACAGACTGTTCTCTGAACAGGCTGTTCTTTCCACATCCATTCTCAGTGTTCTGAGGGCACCCTCTGACCAGGAAGGGATGGATGTACTTTCTCAGTCAGTCTCATAGCGTCTGTTAGTCTGTAAGCAGAGAAGAAAAGCTGGGCTGACTTCTGTACACCTAGAACAGCTTTGTTCCTTCAGACTTACTGGGTTCTGCAGGATTTACTTCAGTCTTTATACTCATCCTCAAAAGATGTAGCTTTTTTTCCTTTTCCACTAAGATGCAACATCTTTAGAAAGGACAAAACCATTTCCTATTTTTGATCTAAAGCTACTCCTTTTCAGCCCTGCCCACAACAGCGACAAAAGGAAGCCAGCACATCAGAGGAGCACGAGCTCAGAAAAAGCATTTAACCTGCACTGGGCTGTAAGAAGAGCTTCAGTCTTGTTCATATTCAACCTAAACACAGAACAGCAAAATAAAATGCTACAGTCAGCTAGGTGAAGTCAAATGGTCCTGTGAAGGACAAAATCCTGGGAAGAACTTACTTGCTGCTCTGTTGGAGACACGTTCAACGTCTGATACCATCTTCTGTCTGATGTAGCAAGCTCAGCTTTTAACATCTGCAGATATTCCCTTCAGATCTAGGATATCTAATTTCATGTCCCTACATGAATAAATGCTTAGTTTCTGGTACTCAATAACCCTGAGCCTATCTTTTCCAGATTTTTTATTTTAAATTTCCACTACTGTTTCCTCTGTCCCATCCTCAATGAAGCTAGAAGTGTTTCCATATAACTTTATAACCGTATAATGTCAACGTAATTTATAACCATAATATGTCAACTAGTCAGTCCTCATCACTGATTTTAACTAACCAAAATGATGTATGCAGATAGATGTAAACATATATAAGATCTAAGCATAAGAGTGTATCTTGAGCTTGTTTGCATTTATTTACTTTATAGCTTTGCAAGGCTGTTTCCTATAGGTTGCCACCTCAAAGAAGTCAATGTCTTCAGTGCTTCCTTCAAAGCATTTGAGCTTACCATCTGTGTAGAGAGATAATGCAGCTGACTGGGGAGAAGCACTGAAGACATTTTTGAATAAAGCAGGAGACAGTGCATTTCATTTACTCATTCACTGTAATAGCTGTAAGGTAAAGACATTCAGAATGGCTTCTTACTCAGAAAGGACAACCTTCAATTTTTATGGAAATAGATCACGTTTATTTTAATTGCTGTATGTGAGCTGAAGTACAGTTGTTTCTTTCTGACTTCAGCAATGACTTACCTGAGCAATTCCCCTAAATAACTCTGATATACTGCAAAATATGAGGGTAGGTTGTGCCAGTATTGAAGGAGACAGTATCTCTGCCCTGTTCTAAAAGTGATTCTCATGAAAAAAATTTTGCAAGTAATGCTTTAATAATATTCCTAATCAAGTGCTAATGGCAATGGGAAGAGAGATGAACATGTGAATACTATAAACATAGTGGTTGTTACACTTCACTGTTCCTGATTTTTTGTATTTCCTAAATACCTTGTAATTCCTGTTTTCAAACTGCAATTACAAATCTTCCCCAGACACCCCACAGCTTTGCTTTTCTTTTTTTCTTTTTCTACAGTGACACCCACCTTCATAACTCTGTGCAAGATTGTGTCGAAGGATATTCACTGGCTGCTCAGGAAGATTTTTGGATGGTGACTGGCTGTTGGGTACCAAGGAGTTGGCGTAATGCCACTGGCATTCTCCATTTGTCTGCAGCGTACTCAAGAAAAATCGAGCAACTTCACAAGGTGCTCCTTGAGACTGCCCAAACTTTGAAGGCAGCATTTGCTTTTTGCTACTGAAGACATGAGAATCTACAGGGAAGTGTCCATAATGGTAAGAGAAAGGCAAGCTATATGACGGGGCATATAAAAGTTCACTGTTTTCTGAATGGAAGTTTTGTTCTTGAATGGTGGCAGCATTCACTGCAGGGCTGGATCGCCAGTTTCCCACCTGGCTGCATTCCAGTTTGTCTGTTTGGAATGAGCTGTATTGCTGGGGGAAATAAAATAAAATAAAATAAAAAGAAATTAAAAAAAAAAAAAAAAAAGGAAGGGAAGAGAGTTAAATGACTAACTTTTATATGAAACCACATAACATATCATACAGGCACCCAGAGCTGGGCCTCCTTGAACTGTGATCTCACTGGCTAAAGGGACTGGCATACCAGCGCATTTAAAGTTCCTTGTCTTCATGATAACTTTACCTTCACTTAACATGGGAACAAAAAACTATTTTGTCATCCTAATATTAAGGGTTTATTTCATAATTTTTCCAGTTTGATTTTAGCTAGTAAGTGTAGGCAGTTTTAAATACCTGAGGGCAGATGTTTGTTGCAAAGCACTGGAATTCACTGATAAATAGGGTAGCAGACCATGAATATGATTTTGTATATGTTGCCATGTCGAGCTTTAGAATGGCAAGAAGACAAAATCTGTCTTTTGCATGACCTGTCGCAATGATTTTCTCTTCCCACTCTCTCCAGACTCCAAATCCTTTTTGGGCTCTCACTGTCCCGAATGCAGTGTATGTGCTAGATGCAGTCAGTGCTGTTTGAAGGTAACAGTAGCCCCTTCCAGCAATAGTCTCAGAATGTGTCATTGTGGGTGTTGGTCTCACCAGCCCAGTTTTATAGACAAGCTCCATTGTTTCCTTTCACATCTGGTTCTAGCTCACCCAGTGATAGTGAGAGATACTCCAAATCCCACTCCAGTGCTCTGTCAGCTAGGATTCATTCTTGTGATGCATTTTCCAGCATAAGGAAACTGCTAATACCTATGTGACATTAAGAACTCTGCATATCAACAGTGAATGAGGTGCATTCTAAACCAGCCCAAATTTTCACAACACAGCTATTCTTAGTACATGTTTTTTTTCTTTTTACCAAGAAAGCATGTTGTTTGTTAAGTACTTTACATACTCTATATCCAAAAGGTTTTGTGTTTGCATCACTCGCCAGAGTTGGTTTGTACTACTTGTGCTGTCCACCTCAAGAACAAAAGGGTCTAATTGCATTCCAGCCTAACAAGGGAGCTCCTGCGGCAGAGCGTACTATCGTCAGTTTTACAGTAAGTTCAGTTCTGGATGATCTCTGTCCTGTCCCAAGCACTCTATGACAACAATTGGTAAGTAAATATTGCTGAAAAAGTTACCTGTTGTGGGTAAGGCGTTGTTCTGAGTTTTGCCTTCATTTTATTACTTTTGGGTTTTACTATTTTCCTTGTTTCCTGCGAGGTAGATACTGAGTTTCTGCATGAAAACTGTGACTTAGAAATAGTAACCTGGTCCAGTGACAACTGAAGTTCCTTATACTCAATATCTCTGCAAAAGAAAAGTCCGATAAAATACATACTCAAACATACCACACAAACACAAAATAGCTCCTTTGACAATACATGTTAGCTTTGACAGTGTTTTCATTTTCATTCTTCCAAGATTTTCACTGAGTCTGTAGTGCAAGTCTGGGGATGTCAGCAGGCAGTGAATCTTATGGTCTGACCCGGTCCCCACTCAAGTCTTTCACAAATGTTCCACTGGGAACAGTGTTAACATCTTTGTACGAAGTGTCCCCACTCTCTGAACCTAAACTGTGCGAACTTCTTAGCCTTCTGTGGCACCCTGCAGTTTGGAATCGTATCCATGTCAGCTGACAGAAAGGCACCGATCAATTCATCTGTCTCCTCCTCAATCAGGAATTGGTCTCTGCCCTGGCTCTCACAATTAGCCCTAAGGAAAGGAAAAGGAGCAATGTTCCTCTCCTGTCAGCACGATGTGCTTTTAACTAGACCACATGAGCTGCAATGTTGTTTTTATGCCAGTCTCTAGACTTTCATTTCTCCTCTGTTCTGTTCAGTTTTATTTGCTCCACAGACAGGGCAGATCTTTATACAAAAGAAGTTAAAAACCAAATCAAGAACACACTGTGGATCGTATTTTGAAACATTAATTGATAACGTTCTGATGGCTGAGCATTTTCCTCTGGTTTTGTCAGTAGCAACAGTGGAGCATATTTTTTAAAGGATAACTAGAAAAAAACTATTTCTCTCTCAATTTCTATCTAGAACTCATTTCTATCACTTTTTGATGATGAATAACCTGGAAGTAAATTCAACTTGAGAACATGCTGTTACATCCCTGGCACGGTGTCCTTCTTTTTACTCAAATCACTTGCCCCAACTCATGATACTCAACCAGATTGCAGGACTGAGTCTTTCCTTCATGCTGCTGGCTCTTAAATCTGTACAGGAACGAGGGCAGAATTAGCCAGTGTATCTAGGGGTGAGTACCTGCTTCAAGTAGCTTAAGGGAACACTCTGTGGTTCCTCAGCTCACACAGTTTAGATCCCTAAGTCAGGTATCAGTGATAACATTGTAATATGCAAACACACGTGATCCTACCACACATCATGCAAACACATCTTACTTTCAATCCAGATTTGAAATGGACCCATCTAGACAAAAGAAAAGAGTGTATAGTTCCCTGCTTTTTTGCACTATTCAACAAAAGGGAGCGGGTACACCCCCTCCCCTATTATCTCTTCAGTCACATGTTTCACTATTACTTATCCCTCTTATTCATTATAGATTGCTGTCTCAGGTTTATATGAAGATCGGAATTTTGTAACGCCTTCATGACTTGAACTAGAATTCATAAACTGCAGATCCAAACTGCTGTATGTTCTGCAGCTCAGTGGGAGCTACTTGCCATTGTAAGAATGTACTTTTGCCCTGAGTAACTGTGCAGCCCAAGGCAAGTGAGGGAATCCTTGGTGATTCACCTGTCCCTCAAAGGTGGAGTGCTTCCTACCATGTCTCTGTCTCCCAAAATGACGCTGTGACCTCTGCTGGGTAGCAGTAGTTTTCACTGGACAGGCCCAGTGCAGTTCTGCTGCTAATTACAGAACTGGGGTCCAGGTCTAACGCAAATGGCTACCAGTGTAATTACATTCAAGCATATGGCATACAAGGCAACCATCAGTAATACTAGTTCTTTTCAGCTCAGGAGGGAGGATATGAGAGAAAAGTGGCTGTAACATGCAAGCACAGAATGATACTGGAAGACACACGTAAAACAAACTCAAGGATTTAATTAGTAATGAATCAATTACTGATAACACATAATGGTACAAAGTATTTTGACTTACGTAAGGACATAATTGACACTCACTATGCAGTGAGGCCGTGATGAACGGCTGTTATGCACAATAGTAGCATAGCTCTGTACCCAAACCCAGCCTCCATGCTTGGACAGTAGTCGATAGTACTTGGTTGTGACTTGGCCTTTCACCAGCACTGTGAATACGATAAAAAAAAAAGCATTTCACATTGCTTGGACTTGTGATCGCTTCCTGGACAGATGTATTTGCAAGGCAGGGACTTTTCTCCCTCCTTCCCTCCCTTAAACTTCCTCTTCTTCCCACCAAACTTTAAACAACCCCCTTATAAAGGTGGCTGTCCTGCCCTTTACATAGTTTCACAAGGTCACATTATTGTTTACAAATAGTACATTGCAAACTATTAGGGTTTGTCTTCCTTCTTTTCCAGTTCACCCTTCTTTCTTATGCTTATATTCTGCAAAAACAATTACTGTTTCTGATCTTCTAACTGCAAAAAAAAGGTTCAAGACAGAAAAAATATTTTGAAGCAGATGCAACTAGCTTGAATTTTTTCCAGCACATTTGGAAGCACTTTTGTCAATCATAGCTTGATAGATTATTGTGTATTTTGCAATGTATTTCATGCTATGATGCTTTTTCCTCTGTAAGCTCTACATTTTAAAGGTTGATGTAAAAGGGTAAAATTCAAATGCTGTTTGGTTCTTAAGCACACAAATAAAGACAAGGACAGAGAGGTGGACTAGTTATCTGATAGTTTTCACTAGAAACGTAATCCTCTATACACCGGTTTGGATTTTCTGTGAACAAAGATGTTTTGGCACAAGGCTATGCTACAATAGGAATTGTGCAGCATCTCTAAATATTTAACCTAGCCACAAATATTCCTGTTTCAGTGCCAGGCATTTGTCTAATGATTCACTAGAAGCTAATGCTCAGCCTTCAAAGGTGGTTCTTCTCCTATGTGACCCTGGAGCATTCCTCTAGGAAACTCAATAGTCTTACTTTTCTATACAATCAGTTATTCATTTTAAATTAGGAAATAAGCTGCTGAGCTTGCTACATAAATGATGTCCAAAAAAAGTGATAAATAGCAGCAATTCCTTCATATAATACATGATTAAGAAATGGAATTGCTGCTTGCAAATGTAGGGCTTGTACTAGACAACTTAGTAGGAAAGCACACTGTAATTTTGTTCTCCCATTGTACATGCTTGGTGCAGAAGCAGATACATAATAAGGAAATAGAACAACAGCTTTCTCTTTCAGCCAACTCTAGCAGAGCAAAAGAACACTTGAATTGAAAATATATGGCCTTATAATTAGTGTTCATAGAAGATTTTTCTCACAGGGAGGGCATCCAATATTAAGTTGGGAACTAAAGAGTGCATGTTCTTTGGGGTTTTTTTCACTGTTTGGTAATTAACTATATGGCTAACAGTCATCACTGTGGTTGACTTTTTTTTTTGTTCAGTTGTTATTTGGGCGAGTAGTGGTTTGTAATTTCAATAGTAATCAGAGACCACGATAATGTGAATAATATGAATTGCCCAATGCAAGACTGACAAATAGAAGAACAAGAGTTCTTGTTCTTGCTAAAAGGTCTTCTAAGTCTGTAACATATAGATGAACCCTCTGGGCTGCTTACTGTCCATCTGGGCACATCACAACATACTTAAACTTTTCTTCAAATCCATTTAAACTCCCTAAGAAAATCAGGCTCTTACAAAATGGCTATAGACAGATCTTTCTGGAAGTGTCAGTCCTCCCTCCATTACAGGATATGGTATCCATTTGTTCAGAAAGCAACAAGATAAAAACCAGCATCTTGCAAGACATTCAAAAACCCATCCTCGCTGACATCAAGCCACTGCTATTTAGAGTTTGAAGTCTCTCTTGATAGCTTTTTGCCTCGTTCTTGCTGGTGTCCTTTTTCATGCCAGCATTTCTAAATGGAATACTCTATAGGGTAGATGTGTGCATATGTACAGATATTTAAGAAAAACATGAGGAATATGTGTCTAAGTATGTAAACACACCTACAAAATATAAAGGCGTGTGTACTCTTTATGTACTGTGTATCACTCCAAGGTAAAGGTCTTGCAGTTGCTACTCAAAGATTCCATGTAACAATGCCAAATAAGTCTGTTCTAAAAATATTTGTAATAATGGCAGCTATATGCCATGGAATCACTATGTTTCTTGTTGTTCTATAATCCAAATGGTCCAGTTCTGGGAAATGATGCTTACATTGTGGCCTAGATAACTAACAGATATTTTTCATAAAGTGGTCTAGGCTTTTCATAACTAAGACTTCGTGCTAGTTTAATGGTCAGGTTTTCCTTTAATCCAAAATGCCTTGCTACTCAGCCTTCCAAAATAGAAATCAGTGCTGTGATGGATTGCTAGCTATAACAAAGTTCTTCTGTGTGCTTTGGGACTAGCTTTGACTTTCTCTCTCTCTCTCTCACCAATTTTTTCGAAATCCCTGTTTTAGCTCTCCAGTTAAGGCAGTACTTTAAAAGATGTGAAAACCACTGATGACTACAGTTTTCAGCTTTTCTTCCTAATTATATGGATAAACCAATATTTCTCCTGGGATGGGGGAGGACTCCATGTCTCCTGCATTTTTAGCAATCTGAGGAAAGTCTGACCTTGGCTAGGGGATAGTAGCTGCGATACAGTAAATGAGGTCAATTTCCTTTTGGCTCTGTGTTAAATTACCCTGTTTGATGATGATTGGGAAACCTCAGAAATGGGAGTGAGGTAAATCCACTACCAAGACAATATGTGCAGGCTCAGGCTTCTTGGTGGCCTCTGCTGCAATCAAACCGGGAGGATTCAGTGGCTTTAGCCTTGGCTCTTGGATGTGCCATTTGTAACTGGGTGTTCCGCCGTTGTGGTTCCCTCCTGGTTTAGCAGGCAATCTGAAAAAGGCACTGGGCTGGCTGGGCTGGTCCTTCTGGTCTGTCATAGATGGCTATTTTAAAAGGTTCCAGCAGGCTCACAGGCATGTGGCTGGGAGTTCCTAGCCTGCACTTAAGGGTACCACTAAGTGAAATGGACCTCTTGGTTCCTCACTCACAGCGGTTATTGTTTTAGCTTCCCTGGCGCACATAACCCAGTGTGTCATCGGTCCAGCCCTCCAGCAGCACAGTCAATGGACCGTGCCCTAGCAAATTCGACAGTTCTTTTGCCCTCTTAAAGCCTAGTGCAGCACTGACAGAAGGTTTAATTGCTGGGGGAGCAAAAGTAGACTCAGTGCCACAGACAGAGTGTAAACTGTGCTCTGCTATAAGATAGATTCTATAAATACATAGGTTGACTTCCAGGAAGCAGCAAAACTGTTTGGTGATGACATCAGCTGGGCCCAGGGCTTGCCTTGCCAAGGCATAGAGATGTGGCTTTTGTAAGAGTTTATGTGGGAAAAGCAATGATGTTACAACATGTGGGATGCACAAAGTCCTCCTCACAGAGAAAGGATGGTGCAAATGAAGTGATTTCTCTGAGGCCAGAAAAATATTTTGCATATACTGGAACAAAGGAATATTTTGTCTGTATTGGAGCAGCTTCTCTATCTTGTCTTTTAGAATGCAAGATCCTTAGGCAAGGACTCATTATATGTGTGGCCGCATTTTCCCAGTTGCAGAAAACAATATATATCGATGGTGCTATAGAAATAAATAAAACTAGTTAAAATGCAAGTAGTTTTTTCATATAGCTGGAAGCTAATCAAATATTTAAAACAGGAAACACTTGGCTGCCAGCACACCTTAGGCAGATACTCACTTCTATGTTTTCCTCAGTCCGAATTTCTTGTTATAGCACTTCTAACTTGTTCTCCTCACTGTTTCCTTTGTTTTGTTCTCTCTGCTGCCTAACTTAAAGTTCAGTTCCTTTAGGTCTTCAGTTTGGGATTTTATTTTTTTCCTCTTTGAAAAAGCAATTTGTTACCCTAGGTTAGGGTTGCCTTTTTTTTTTCTTTCTTTTTTTTTTTTTTTTCTTAATACCCTTATTAGGTGTAAGATGTTTCTCTCCAGATTTCTTCATCAGATGACACTTAATCATTAGATTGCTTTATAGAATGGTACGTCAAACTTGCCAACCTTTTACTGTTCATGTTCCTAAGACATTTACTGATGGATGGTGGGGGAGTTATAACAGTGCTCCCCAGAGGAAGTTTGCACACTTTACATCTGTTTTAGTAATTCCTATTACTTGGTATTCTAACCATGATTCTGCACTGTTCCCACTGTTGCCCAAGCATTAGCCATTGTTTTTTGCTTCTTGGCATTCATTGGCTTTGACGCTTTCATTAATTTCTATGCATATGTCTTGCATTTTTATTCTGTTTTTAAATTTTACGTTACCGTTGTGATTCAGATACAGTATCTAGAGAACTGCTTTTAATTATTCTGTTTGGTTGAGGGGTTTTTTTGTCTCTTTATCTAAAATTCCAGTCATACATAGATCAAATCAGCAGCCAAAGTACAAGTCTTTTACCACACGCACAGAATTATCTATCACTCTGCTCTAAAACAGAGAACTGTTTTTCAGAGATGATTGTGGCTATAATGGCATCATCTCTATACTGGTTGACATAGGTATTTCAAATAGTCTTGTGAAAATAGTGAGTGATATTTTGTACAGGTCAAAAGTCAGATCCAAATGCAGACATTAACACTACAAAGAGGATGCCCCCAACAGGACATTGCCATGTATCCTGGTCATTCTAGTTTTTAGTTTGCAATGGCCCAGAATATTCAACAGTGTTTTGGTAAATATGAACTCACTGCAAAGATCATATTCTGCTTTCCAGGTGTAACACACACTGCCATCAACAGAATTCAGCACTTGGAGTTTCAGCACTGACTTAAGAAATATAGTTACAACCTCCTTTATAGTCCAGATCCTTATGCATAGCACATAGTAAGGTGAAGAACTGACTGCTTTCTCCTTCAGCAAGCCTGAAAGAAGGATTTTACTCTGGCTGCTTTCAGCGTAAAGGAGCAATCTGGAAAAAAATTCACTGACATTGATTTTTGGATGTCATCTTTGCATCATATGGGCTGCAGCACAGTGTGCCAAATCCAGAGTTCAACTATTCCTTCAATTTGCTTCTCAAATTAATGTGCTACTGAATGAACTGCTTCCCAAATCCAGATGTCTGAAGATATGATTACTGTCTCCTTTGGAAGATGGGGAATTATTAGATGTATAATATTTTTTTCCTGACACTCCATTCTCCAAACCTCATCCACATGCTATTAACGAACATTCATCTAAAGATTTTTTGGGTTTGCATTCACTTCAAACATGGAATGATTATGATTAACATATTTCAGAGGAATGGAGAGCTGTTGCATAACGTTTCTCTTAACAACAGAGGCTAGTAAAGTTCAGATTTTCCCTCTGACTCACTCACTCTTTTGCTTTTCTCCTTTCAGGAGTTCACCGCCCAGAATCAAGTCCCAATTTTCAAAAGAGCCTAGGTGCTTTAAGCAGAAAGATGAAAGTGGCCAGGCATGGTTTTTTTCAGAAGCACAGCATATTGAGTATCTAGCTTATTAGCAGAACTACTGGTTTCCTTAACTGATAGCCAAGCACTTTTGAAAAATCTATCTTGTCAAGATTTTGAAAGCTTTCTCTATTTTCCAGCATAGGACTTGTTGTCTGCAAAACTTCTCACTCAACTTAATAAATTTCAGTCTAGCTTTCTTTTTACTTACACAGATGATGAGCATATCGTAAATGGAACACATCACAGCCATGAACATGGTGGTAGAGGGTTTTTTCTATGAGATCTTGGGGCTCATATCCAGTTAATTCAGTCACCCTGGAAAAGGAAGATTCTATAATACACAGAATCTCTAGGAATAATCAGTTTCATTAACGTAACATTTGTGCCAACAAATCAGGTGCCTAAAAACTGCAGAACAAAATGTTAGTTTTGGAAGCAGAAACCTCATCTTTATAAGAAAATAAACCCTCTCAACCCAGCTGAAGCAAGGTGCAGCCATTCCTTGGCCAGCCTTACACGCAGGCAGGAAAAAGAGTTCTGTTACTTATTTCCACTTTGGGCTTTTGCCACTGCCATGCATGATCCTTTGCACAAAGATCCAATCGAGGAGCCATTCATAAAGCAATAAAACTACTCTTGTGTACTGCAGACACATTTTCATTTGCTTTTGCAAACATACAAGTGTAGCATGTGTATCAGTCCATAGAAGCTGTGATCATGGTCCATAAATAAATTCAGGCTAACACTTGACAGCAGAAGCAGGAGATTATTGGAGCTGAAAATGTGGAAAGTCAAGGAGCTATGAAGATCACAAGCTAAGAAAAGGAAGGCTGAAGCTAAACTTCAGAAAAACATTCTCACATGATGAGAAGTAGAATAATGGAACAAACTTGAAAAAGCAGCATCTCTGCAGATGTTAAAGAGCCAGACTACACTGGTCAGACCTACACTGGGTCAGACCTGAAGAGTCAAACTTCATGGTTCAAAATGGACTTTTGTTTATTTAGCATAGTTGCTGGAGAACAAAAATCCTTAAAGTACATTGTGCAACTCAGCCATAATGTGGCTTGTTCACCTAGTGTTGCTGGGGGTGTTTTATGCTGTGCTGTCCTGAGCTTTCTTCACCTAAAAAGGTAGAACACGGGTACCATACAAAGGCATGTATGCCTCAACAAGCAATACAGTCCATTAGCAGGCAGTCTGTAGAATAAAATTGTTACTGCTGAGGATCTACTTCTGCAGCAGCAGATGCATCTGCCTGTTTTAATTTCAGGACTTTTACTTGGGACTAGCTCTAGTCTAGGCCTGTGGACTGAAAGCTTTCTAACAACTGGAGTGCCTTTGGCATGATTTTGGAGGTTGTCCTCCAGTTTATATTAATCCAGAAGGAACCCAGTTCACATGCCTAAGGCTTCTTCATGACATGAACTGCAGTGCAACGAGTAGGGGTGGTCAGGACATTCACTTCAAGAAGATGCTTCTGGTCTGGACTTCAACACTAATGAGGACACACTGTATCACAGAATAACACAGTCATATCTACAGAAATTAATACAGGGGTCTCAATCAACATGTGTTGGGATGAGGGGGGGAGTGTTGCAGATAATGTAAACTTTGATTACTTTTTTTTTCTTTTGTAACTATTATGTATCTTCTTTACTCATACCCTAACTTGGCAATCATGCGGACCCCACAGAGACTGGGGACTTTACATTCTACTTGAGAGAGTGTCAGGTGGTGGGATTTTCTGAAGGAAATCAGAAAAACAACAATAAAAAAGCCTTCATGGTCTGATTTATTATAAATACCGTACAAATACATCCATATTTCCCCCAGCTATGCCTTCATGTGGGAAAATCTTGCATGCCTTTGCCTCAGTCAGGGACTGCCAGTGCGTAGTGAGCGTGTGTCCCTTTCTGCAGGATGATATGTGAACATATGCCTGCGTTTCTCCTCTGCAGTGTGCACTGTCCCTCCTGGTTTACAATTCTAGAGGCCCAAATTCTCGCTTAAGCCTATCAGCATGGTGAAAATTCCTGTTCAGGTTTCAGTGCCCTTTCTGACTTCAGTGCAATTAAAACAAGGGTGGCAGTTTCATCCTGCTCACTTAATTGGAAAGTACAGGGACAGATAATCCAAACCCAAGCAAAATGCCCCAAACCTAAGCCACATGCTAATTTTTCTGGAGATGCAGCCTCACTTTGAAGCTGGTCTTCTCATGGGCCAAAATCCCATCATTAGCAGTTACTAGGACACCCAAACTTTTGAAAAGTTTGAATCTGGAAATAAACTTAGCTGCTTGACTTAACCTTGACACCAAACCAACTCCTCAATAAGCCACTGTAGGGAGCTTGGGCTCTGAACTTTGTTCTTTGCTGTGACCAACACAGGGAAGGAAACAGAGCTTGCCCCATAATCAGTTCTGCCCTCTAGAGTTCTTTAAAGCCTTTGTAAACCATGTGGCAGTGAATGCACAGGCTGCACCAGGAATGTCAGAACCAACAGATCCCGCCTCCTTTTTCTGGTGACCTTGATAAGTGAACTCTTGCATGTTTCACTTTGTATCAAGTACCTAGAAAGGCTTATTTAACTGCTCCTTCCTATGGCCTTCAGACTGGCCTGTCTTCTGTGACTGCTACCTCCAAAGATCTAGCAATACTTTTCCTTGTATGGATACCAGAAGCAAGCCTGAAAACGGTTTTGTCTTATTCCTAATATGTCCCTACTCTGAGCAAATGTAATTTGGTTTGCTCAGCTGGGAGAGCAAAGGGCTTTGGTAATGCTTATTACCCCTGGTTGTCCTGTGTGTGGATGACACCCATCTGCTCATTGGTAAACACAACTCTGCAACAGTACTGGTCCTATCTGTGCTCCTGTCAACACCTCTGGTTATACTGTCTCCTTTGAAGACACTCATGTCTCCAGGCAGTTCCTTTTAGGCATATAATTTCCTTTTTTCCACAAGCAAAGACATGTTGCTAAACCCTTGTGCTGCTTTGTAGCTGTTACATTAAGTAAAGGGGGGGGTGGGGGGGAAGATAAAAGATAAAAAAAGAAGGATTCCAGAAACAACTAGTTCTTTGTATTTTAGCAGCTGATAGCCCACCGTGTCATTGACTTAGGTGGAGAAGGAGCATGTTCTTGCATGGTTGACCTGCCATGCAAAACTTCCCCGCTGTCTTGGGTACAAGACTCTTTCTCGCTGCTACACTTGAGTATTGTTTCTGCTTCTTGCAAATCCAGAATGCCAAGGAAATGAGAGTGTATGTGACATATTGCTCCACATGCAGGGATTTCTGAAGAATGATCATCTTGTCAATAGTCCAATCTGTTATATTGTCTGGGAATTGGGCTTTTCCCCTCAAGGTATCTTGCACTGCAGTGTACAAAGTATCATTGTACACGAAAAGATACTATGTTTCAAAAAGAGAGTAATGTATCATTTCACAACTCCTCCAGTTCTGGTTTTGTGCTCTGGTCTGGTATGTGAGCTCTACCAGCTGAGAGCGAAGGCAGGATTTTCTTTCCTCAGCAATACCCATTTTCACACGTTTTAAAAAGGCTGTGTTTTCATGTAGTAGCCAAATTAATTCATCTTCATTCTAACAATCCCATTAGTAGGGTTGATTTCATTGTTGCACTATTACACTAAAGTGCAGAAGACTATGTTTTCTTACTAATCTGTCAAAAGCTTTCTGGATGACCCCAGCAAGTCATTTGATCTCAGGGTTTCAGCTGTGGGGTTGTTTATTATCATTATTATTATGATTGTTGTTGTTGTTGTTATTGTTACTGTTATTATTGATCATGGTACATCCTTATTCCTTTTGCTAGCTTTGTGTGTTAAAATTTATGTCTTTTGAGGTAAAAATGTAATTCTGCTCATCTGCCAACTACTCACAACAAGAAGGCTTTAGCTGACTCTCTGAAACTGTAGGTAACTATAGGTTCAATTGTATAGGCTTTTATATGTTGGCATTCAAGACAAAGTATGGTCTATCCAGCTACCTGAAGGGCTTTGAATACCCACATGGTCTTTGTTGGTCCAAGTCTGTTTTGGACTGCTTCATTTTTTCATGGATATCTTCACCTGTTGGGAAACACTGTAGCTTATGATAACACTTTGAAAACATTTATGCTAGAAATTAAATAGCTGCTTACCTGGAATCTAGGAATATCAATTTTAAGTCCAAACTTGCTCTGAACATAAACATATTACTGTGAAGTTTGATCTCAGTGATTGCACTGGGAGGTAAAGATTGACCTACAGCCACCAGTCCAACAATTTGGTAACAGGAATCATACAAAGACATATCTAGCATATACTGCCGTATCTTCAAATAGCCACTGCAATGGATCACCTGGCAGGAGAAGAAAATACACTCAGTATCTGATGGCAATGGAAGAGGCTGCAACTCAGGTGACCACCCAATTCCGATGAGGTTATAAAGCAATATACACTTATAATAATTAAATACTGTGTAGTATGTTAAGGCTTCAAAAATGCTGTTAATTTATAAATGGAGGTTAAAACACAGTAAATGTCATTTTTTCTGTTTACTGTCAACATGATTAATCCAGTATTAAAGCACATGGTCTTTGGGGACTATCTAGACTGCTTTCTAGTTAATACTTTAAACTCTCTTTGATATAGATTTCTTGTAGATACAGTCAGTATTCCTGTTCATTAATCAAATAATCTGGAAACTGCTTTTTTAAATTACTCTTCTCTCACACACGCACAGAGGTATATATGAACATTTATATTTTAATGAGTTCTTATTCTGATGAAAAACAGACACTTTAAAAACCCAGTGGAGATTAATGCATCACATTTATAAAGATTAACTGCTGTATATGCTAATGCACTAAAATTAAGTTCTCCAGCCAAGTTCATATGACATTGTTTTGACATGTGACCAAGCCCAGGGTCTTGAGACAAGATTCCTGAATCCCCATATGCAATTCCTAATCAAAAAAGCAATAACTTCAGTGTTAGACTGTAAAAATCCATAATGTCAGCTAAAGGGGGGCGTGGAATGGTAACCTGGAGAATCATTTGTGCTCCTGCTGATTTCCTACTCCAAACAGAAGGCATACTACACATCCATCAGCTTAATTTCTGTATTTGACTTTTAATTGTGTCCAATGGAAAGGAATTAATTTACATTGTATATAGTACTTCTGAACAACCTACTAAACAGTCATCTATAAACAGGCTCCTCCTGTGTAACCTTCCTTCCTGCCTCCTCTCCAATCACCAAGTGATTAGGATGTTTAGCAAAAGAACAGTAGCAAGCAGAACTTATTTAATTTCTCTCAGCAGAACCTGCTAATTCCTATACTGATTCATGAGTTCTTCCTGTGCTTCAGTTAATCAGGTGATATTTTCAAAATTAACTCCTGACTCCAAGTACAAAGAGAATAAATTTAGGCCAACATCTCTCTAGATTAATACATCCTTAAATGTTTCACTGTGTAAAATTTTAATAGTGACCAAAAGAAGAGTGAAGGTGATCCCTCTGATTAGCAGTCATAAATGGGAGTGGGGGAGAAACCCATACAGAGATACCACCACTAAAAACTTTACTCTTTTACCTGATTTCACTTGCAGCTTTGGGACAGAATTATTTTTGCTGGGAAGCAGCTGAGCAAATAGGGGTCCATATAATGCAGAATTATCAGTCTAACCAAGTAGATAGTAGTGTAAATAGACAGATATATGTCTGGACCTTGAACACATTCCTTAAAAGAGCTCTGCTTCTCTTGCATGCTTTTCGTTTTGTTTTTGAATTACTCAAAATGAATCTTTACCAGACTGTATGTGAAGTGACAGAATTACACCATGTAGCTCAAAGAGCAGCAAATGCACACTGTAAAGTTGAAAATAAGAACTACCTGAATGACAGGTATTATTATAGAATCTCAGTATTTGCTGTGGCTTCTGATTTCATGTAATAAATAGAAAATTAATACAAAAGGTAAGATTTATAAACAAACATGGTGTTTTAGTATAATTCAGCCCTGAGTTGATAGTAATGATTGTTTAGGGTAACATTACAGTCTCATTAATGTTAAGGTAATTCTGGTCAGGCCAAAGTGACTCGTACAACTGGGTGTCTGCTCAGACAGAGCACGGTAACACCAAGGCAGAAGGCTGTGGGAAGACTTCCAATTTCTTGTGTATGGCTTCCTGCCTCACTTGCCTCCAGTTCCATAGGGGAATAAGACCTAGCTGTGTGCTCTCCTCACACCTCTGTGGCTGTGCTCCAGCCAATTCCCCAGTCTGAAACAAAGATCAGGATGTGGGAATGTGCAACAAAGCAAACTGCAACTCACGGTGAGAGTCTAGACTTGCATTACTAAGGGAATCTGCAATCAGCAGTGGCATTTTTTTGCATCTGTTCTGATTTTTTCCATCACAGTCTTTGCTTTCAGCTACACATATGTAAAAAACTGAAATAAACTAACTTGTCACTTGTGAATACTTGCCTGGGCGAGGGGGATGGGGAGAGAAAAGCTTATATACATTACCTTGTAGCCACTGCATGTCAATCCTGCATTCCTCTTGGCTAGGACACACTTCATTCTCAGGAAGAATGATCTCTCAATTTCATATTCTGAAAACATAAAGTACACTGCTAATTTATTACCGAAGATTTCAAAACTGTCCATAACATCGCCTTTCATGATTTAACAGATGTGCTTACATCTCAGCCTTAGGGAGCAATAGAATGCAGCCATTCTACTTTCCCACTCAATCTCTGCCCTTAGGATTTATTTCACCTTCATGTTGGGATTCTTTGTGAAAGTTGGACAAGTCAACATGACTAGGTCTCCACATTTCTGGTTTTACCACCCTTGTTTCTAAACAGCTAGTTACCAGCCCCTATTGGTAGAGAGAAGGAAACATGCCCTTTGGAGTGTTAGGTAAATTAAGGTACTCTCTAAAATAACAGCAGAAAGGAAAACAAGAAAATTCATTGGTTTTGTAATAATTTGAGCGTACATAGTTAGCTGTGCCCAGACTGATGAACTTCTGGTCTCCATATGCAATATTAATACCTGTTTCACTGATGTTCAAAACCATCTTGGCAGATGTTTTTAAACAAATGTCTTCATGCATGACCTCCAGAAATGTCTTAAAGTTAAATATTGCTCAGGTACACATTTTCTACTAAGAATAAATTACTATTATATTTAATGTTAATTATTCTCAGTAACAGTTCAGACATAGTTCTGACTTTTTTTACTGAAAGTTGCAGTTTGCCAAAACACAACTATATTAGGGAAAGAAATCTCACTTGGTACATCTGTGAATAGGAAAATCAGGGAAGCAGAGTGGTGTTCAGGTTTTTTGCAATGTTGTATTACCTTCTAACTCACCATAGGGTTTGATCCAAAGTCCACTGTAATCAGTTGGATTCTTGCTTTAATTTGATGTAACTGTTGAGTTGTATTCCCAATTTTTGTGCATCCATCCCCTAATTAACACCTCTTAGCCACACACCTGCACTGGTTTGAGCCTCAGACCACTACCTGGAAACCAATAAACTCTCTATATTAAGTTCTGAGTTTAAAGGTCTGAAGATATAACCACAGAAAAAGGATTTAGCAAGGAAGGAAAAGAAATG